>NC_090230.1:45283539-45923539 GCF_024489055.1 Chanodichthys erythropterus | reverse complement strand
GCATGTTTAAACAGAACATCCAAGTTACATCAAATTAATTAACACCTTTCCATGACCATCTCCATAGGTAGGTTTCTGCTTTTGGACTTTTCTTTGTTTTCATCTATTATTATGCACAGCATAAACTGGCAGCCATGGCTCTCCTTGGGTTTTATTTCTGCCACACTCACCCGCTGAGCTTTTGTATTCATTCATTTCATTTCAGAATTTGAGGTTTTGCTTCAATGGCTCCCCTTCGTAATCTGGTGTCTAAATGTCTGAATAATCTATGTTATTACAAAAATAAGCCTTAAAATAGCCCCGTAAAACAAGATGTGAATTCAAAACACTTCATCTAAAGGACGTACTCGGATTCTACTGAGGATATTGAAAGGAGCTGGTTGAATATGAAAAGCCTGGCTCCTCTTTCCCTCAGGATGGGAATTTGACAATGTTCATGGGGATTTTTCTTGTCTTGATTAAACCCAGTCCAGCAGGTGTTCAGACCGGCCTCATTACTGAGGAGCACATTTTTATAGCCTGGTTTTTTGATTATAATTGACTATGTAAATTAGCAAATGTTTCATTCAATCAAAACAGATTATGCTTTGAGACAGCTAATCTTTTCCTCTGACAAAATGTTTCCTGGCTTATTGATGAACTTTACTTTGTCTAACAGCCAGCGCTCATTAATAGCAACCTCTATTTTTCACATATTTTCACATTTTTGCAGCACCATTTTTTCCTAGTCTTATAGAAGACCTATTTTGCCCTTTTGCATTTTGTTTTTGGGGTCTATTAGAATAGAGTGGTGCAGGGATGACATATTTTTCTGGGCCAGCCCAGAAGTTAGCATCACCCTGATTCCCTCGACAATGTAAATACAACTGGTAGAAGTTGAAAGCTAAATAAACGAACAACACCAATGTCACATGACTTCAACATCACCATCACTAAGCTTCCGTCATTTGTTTAAAAACATTTTCCCTGGAAGTTTGAGTTGTAATAGTTTGCAAGAGCGCAATTTTAAACA
Organism: Chanodichthys erythropterus; assembly: GCF_024489055.1. Classification (NCBI taxonomy): domain Eukaryota; kingdom Metazoa; phylum Chordata; class Actinopteri; order Cypriniformes; family Xenocyprididae; genus Chanodichthys; species Chanodichthys erythropterus. The sequence goes on along the minus strand of NC_090230.1, from coordinate 45,922,527 downwards.
CAACGAGGCTGTGAAAGCGGACTAGTGAGCGAGTTTAACTGTTCACTCTGGTGATGTTTAATGTCCGACAACCTCTGTAGTCCCATTTAGCCACTTGTTTGCAACCACCTTTTACCTTAACCGCCTTATATCTTGAGCTTCTGTTCACCAGAGACCTTACTTCAAGCATTTAACCAAAAAGCCATTCAAAAACAAACACTGACTTAAGGACAATGGAACTGAAAATACTAAAATGCAAACTCGTTTTCAGGTTTTAGCCTACAAAAATATGTCAATAATATGTCAATTATTTTTCACATATTTTACATTTTTGCAGCACTGTTCTTCCCAGTCTGTCAGTAATGCTCTGTTTAGTTCCTGTCTCTATGAAAAGCGCAATGTGCTCTGATTGGTCAGCTTGGACCAGTGTGTCAACAGCTTCAAGCATGTTTCGGAAATGTCACGCCCATATTTTGCCTGTGACTTGGGATTTATCTAAATGAGTACAATTGTGATGTGTATGTGACAAATATCAAGACTACAATCGAGGCGTTTCAGGGAGTTCAGAAACTGCTTACTGATATTGAGAATGTTTCCGTTGGAGTGGGCTTTGTAACTTGCAGACCTTTTTCATGCTCAAACAGCAACATTACACATACACACTAAAGACACGTAAAAAAGCATAATAGGTCCTGTATGTTTGCATTTTGCAATGGATATTCATCTTTAGCATTATTTGAATGTGTTTTTAAAAGGTGCTGAACCTGGTGCAGTCGTACGTGACCCTGCGAGTTCCTCTCCACGTCTCATACGTGTTTCATTCCCCTGTGGGCGCAGGAGGCTGGCAACACTTCGACCTGCATTCTGAGCTGCGGCTCACCTTTGTGTACGACACTGCCATCTTGTGGAAGGATGGTGTTGGCAGTCCTCCGCAGGCAGAACTGCAAGGCAAGTCAGGGGTATTCAATCTTTTAGCCCCATAAATATGATCATCCTTGTGCAAGGCACCACCATTCTAAAATTTAAAAGGCATGTTTTTTCATGTATAAAATCTCAATTTAGACTGTGAAAAATTAACATTTGTGTAATACTGTACTGGTATATGTATTACTTATTTAAATAAAATAAGTTTTTTTTTTATATGAATACATTTTCTTTTTTTTATTTTACTTTTTTTTTTTTTACACATTTACATAGTTTTCCACTGACCCCTTAGCACTCTCTTGCGGCCTCCTGAGGGTCCCACGGACCCTATTTTGAAAACCTCTCCTCTAAGTTGAGAGAAATTTTATATAAATTATATATTGTTATATGTTGTATAAATGTTATAAAAATCATTCTAGTTTCAAAGGACATATTATAATAGTTTTAAATATTTTATTGTGCCTCTTAAATGACCTTTTTCCCAATTACGACTGTTGTTAATGTTAAATTGGCCAGAATTTCTCTCTTGTTTTATTCAAATTTCTCTTCTATAATAAATGTTTAAAAAGAGTTCAAATCAGGGAAATTTCACACCTTTTCTACAAACATAAAATCATATTTTTAATACAATTTTGTTATTTATGTGCACAGTTTGTAATTTTTATGTTATGTATGGCTATCATGGAAATGGGAAATGCAATAACAGATGTCATGTTGGATATGTGAAGTAAACAGTCATTCGCTGTTCATTCACTCCCTCCACCTACATTTTTCCTACCGGTATTGAGAATCCAACCCCTTCGGGTTACAAGTCAGACACTGTAACCATTAGGCCACAGCTGCCCCTTGAGGAATACAGAACTAGTGCAAAAGTGAAAAGTCATTCAATATTTAAAATTCAAAGATATTCATATTGGACCGTGTTTACTCTGCAGGAGCTTTATATCCAACCAGCATGAGGATTAATGAGCAGGGGAAGCTTGTGGTGAACTTCCGCACAGAAGCTCGCTTCAGGGGGTTGTTCGTAGCAGTACATTCTGGTAAATTTCCCTTCTCTAAAAGTCTTCCAAATATGAAATCTTATTTGTTATTAATTAGTCTGAAGACTGCAGGTACAATCAAAAGATCATGTACAGTAAATATCATATAGAACTTGTGCCTTGTTTTTGATTAGAAGTTGATTTGATTAAATTAACTTGCTATCTCTTACCTGATTACCCAGCATCCTCTGTGAAGTCCATAGTGTTGAGTGCAGACCACCCGGGCTTGACCTTTAACCTCACTCTGGTTAGGACTGAGCCGACCTACAGCCAGCCCATCCAGCAATGGATGTTCATATCAGACTTTGCTGTGAGTTGATCTCTTTCCCAGGTTTTTGACTTTAACCCTATACTGTATGATTTCTAAGACCTGTAAATTATCAACATGATCAGAACTTGCTAAAAGTCTGTTGTACATAATCTACTTTTTGCTGAAAAAACCTTTAATGGTTTTTATAAAGTGGACACAAGAATAACTTATATTGTTTGTAATATTTCAAGACGAACACTTACTGGACTGAAGCAACTTCGGTTTACTTGTCTATCCATACATTTTTGTTAAAATGTGCATCTCAAATATGATGCATCAGGCTTTTGAGTAACATTTAGTTGTACATATATCAATCATCATTGTATTGCATTGCATTGTATGTTTTGCGCCAGCAATAAAAACTACAAGGCTTTGATCATAAAACTAAGCATTTAAATAACGCTTTACATAATACATAAGACATATTCTTGGGAGATAAAGAGTGACAAATATGGAAGCTTGTTTCCGCCATGAAAAATAAAAATAAAAAAGGTAATTGCGACATTTATCTCACAATTCTGACTTTTTTCTCAGAATTGCATGATATAAAGTCAGAATTCTCGCAATTGCATGCTATAATGTCCAGTTGTGAGGGAAAAAAGATGACTTTTTTCTCAGAATTGTGAGTTTATATCTCACAATTCTGACTTTATAACTTGCAATTCTGAGGAAAAAAAGTTAGAATTGTGATTAAAAACTCGCAATTCTGAGGAAAAAAAGTCAGAATTGTGACTTTATATCTCAAAATTATGAGTTTATAACACACAATTCTGACTTTATAAATCACAAATAGAAAAAAAGTCAGAATTGTGAGATGCAAACTCGCAATTGCGAGACAAAAAGTCAGAATTGTGAGATAAAAAGTCGCAATTAACTTAATTTTTTTTATTATTTAGTGGTGGAAACAAGCTTCCATAGAAACCTGATAGTAATATGCATTTAATGCAAGTAAAGATCTATTTATATTACAAGCTGTCAGGATTTCATCTTTCTTTTTGGCCATATAAATATCAACAACTGCACCACATTGTTTATTTTAAATAAAAATTAGGTGTTTGTTTTAGAGTATGAGCTCTATATTCTCCAATATCATACTATATGAGCCATAAAAGCCAGATTTATTAAATATGATTCTCAAAAATATTTAATATTTGGTTCAACAAACCATTAAATGCAAGTAAACCAAACTACCTAACCCTGTAAAGCCTGAAACGTGAAATAATAATCAGAAAATCTTTTGAATCTCTTAATGAAATGAATTAATAAAAAAACTATTTAGATTATTTCATATGTAGAGCTTTACAGGATTATACAGTTTTGTTTACTTTGTATGATAAACAATTTTGGGTCGCCACTTGATGTCCAATGTAAAATCTTGGTCCTGAAGATTTGTGAAAAATGAATGCAATGTTAAACATGTATGATACCTGTGTGTCTGTGACCCGCAGGTTCGTGATTATTCAGGCACGTACACAGTGAAGTTGATCCCCTGTACAACAGCACTGAATGTGGAGTACACTGTTCCTCCCGTCTGCAACCCCAGAGAGCCGGTTACTTTTGATCTTGACATCCGCTTCCAGCAGGTAAACTAAAGTATTCTGTCTTTAAAGAGGAAGTGAAAAAAATTCTCAAAATTGTTCATTTTTTATTTCAAATGCTTACTCAACTTATGTTTATAACATAATTTGTAATAGAAAACAGTGTATTACATTAGAAAAAATGTTAACACACACCAGTGTGCATAATGTCTTTACTTTGTTTAGGTCAGTGACCCTGTTGCTGTGGAGTTTAGTCTAAACACACAGATGTTCCTGTTGTCTAAGAAAGCATTGTGGCTGTCAGATGGATCTATGGGCTTCGGTCAGGAGAGTGATGCGGCTTTCTCTGAGGGTACATCTACTGGAACAACTACTGTGTTGTTTCAGTTGTTTAATTCTTAAGTTTTGAATAAACATCTAGTACTGCCATTCTTGTGAATTCTGTGTCCAGCAGTGTTCTAGGTTATACTAACACTGAGCTTGTTCTCCTCAAGGTGACACAATCTATGGACGAGTGATGGTGGATCCTGTGCAGAACCTGGGGGACTCTTTCTACTGTAACATCGAAAAGGTGTATCTGTGCACCGGAGCTGACGGATATGTTCCTAAATACAACCCCACCAAATCTGAGTTCGGATGCCTAGCAGACTCTCCCTCCCTGCTCTACCGATTCAAAATTATTGTGAGTATGTTAGCAGTATTGTCAACTAACACAAAAAAATGTAAATAATTTTCATGAATTGAAATACAGCTGAAATAAAATTAAATAATTAGAAAATGTAATTTTTTTTTTTTGTTTCAGTTAATTGCCAAGGCAAACTTTCTAAATTTAACGCTTTTTAAGTGTAAGTTGAAGTACTAAAATTACTAAAACAAATCTGAAATATAAATTAAACCTAAATAATAATATAAAAAAAACAATTAAAATATTAAAGGGATAGTTCACCAAAAAATGAAAATTTGATGTTTATCTGCTTACCCCCAGCGCATCCAAGATGTAGGTGACTTTGTTTCTTCAGTAGAACACAAACGATAATTTTTAACTCCAACCGTTGCCGTCTGTCAGTCTTATAATGCGAGTGAATGGGAACACAATCAATAAGAGTCGAAAAAACTTGCATAGACAAATCCAAATTAAACCCTGCGGCTCGTGACAATGGAAGTGATATCTCGCGCGTATACTTGCTAGACATCACTGCCGTTGTCAGAGTTTGATCAGACCTCACTAACCGAGTGCTGAACACAGTTAGACATAGTGGTGTATTAGAGGTAAAAAAATGATATAAATACTTTTCGGTTTTCCCGCACAAACCGATCATTTCGTGTCTTAGGACATCAATGTGTCGTCACGAGCCGCAGGCTTTAATTTGGATTTGTCTGTGCATGTTTTTTCGGCTCTTATTGATTGTGTTCCCATTCACTCGCATTATACGACTGACAGACTGCAACAGTTAGAGTTAAAGGGTTAGTTCACCCAAAAATGAAAATTCTGTCATTTATTACTCACCCTCATGCCGTTTCACACCCGTAAGACCTTTGTTAATCTTCGGAACACAAATTAAGATATTTTAGTTGAAATCCGATGGCTTAGTGAGGCCTTCATAGGGAGCAATGACACTTTCTCTCTCAAGATCCATAAAGGTACTAAAAAGATATTTAAATCGGTTCATGTGAGTACAGTGGTTCAATATTAATATTATAAAGCGACGATGATATTTTTGGAGCGCCAAAAAAAAAAAAAAAAATAACAACTTATTTAATGATGGCCAATTTCAAAACACTGCTTCAGGAAGATTCGGAGCATAAATTAATCAGTGTGTCGAATCATGATTCAGATCGCATGTCAAACTGCCAACGGCTGAAATCACGTGCCTTTGGTGCTCTGAAAAGCAGATTCGATACACTGATTCATTTGTGCTCCGAAGCTTCCTGAACTAACCCTTTAAAAATCATCATTTGTGTCCTACTAAAGAAACAAAGTCACCTACATCTTGGATGCGCTGGGTGTAAGCAGATAAACATCAAATTTTCATTTTTGGGTGAACTATCCCTTTAACAAAAAAATAACAAAATTCTAAAACTTAAACTAAAATTAAAATGAAAACTGAAAATAAAAAAATTCTAAATATTAATACTCTAATAGTTTATAAATACTAAAATAACTGTCAAATAATATTTTTTATATTTTTATTTTATAACAAATTATAAATTATTTTAATAAATGATCTATTTTATAATATAATTGAAATACATTATATGATATACTTTTTTTTTAACTGGTCTGTTGAGAAATGTTTCTAAAATTTCTAAAAAATTTGTATAGTTTGTCTAAAAAAAGTCTCATGACTTCACCTTGCTCTCAGGACAAAGCTCAGCCAGAGACTCAGGCTAAGAGTTTTGGGGACGTAGGTTTCAAAGCCCTGCTGGCTGTAGATGACCCCTCTGCCCTCTCTCTGGTGAAGCAGCCAGGATCTGACGGATTCAGGCTGGATTCTACTCCTCTTTTCCAGGTCGAATCCTTTTAAATGTTTATTAGCTATGATGTTATTATATAGAGTGGTACTGCAAATCTGTGCTGAATTCCTGTCATTTAAAAGGTTTATGTCAATCACCATGACTTGATCAAATCCTATATTATCCTTCTGGTCTGTAGGTGGCGGTAGGGAGGGAGTGGTTCATTCACACCATCTACACTGTGCGTTCAAAAGACAATGCCAAGCGTGGCATTGGCAAGCGAAGTGTGGAGTACCACTCAATAACATCAGGTGACCTTGTACCAGCGGAGGCCAAAGGACGCTCCAGACGGTCCAACAGAGACGTCCCGATACTGGCGGAGGAGATCGGACCCGAGAACAACAGAGGAACAAATATCATGCATGTCGCACTGGACCGCAGCCGTCGGCGTGCTGCACCTGGGGAGGAGCTGTTTGCGGATGGACTGTCTCCACGGGAGCTCAGTGGGCGAGATGCCCAAGAGGATGCGGTAATGGTGGCAGGAGCCCTCGTGGGACTCCTTCTCACCATCCTCGTGGTTGTAGTGTTGGCACTGATGGTTCGCTCAAAGCGGACACCTACAAAAAAGGCCCCAAGTGTCTCATCCAGCCTGCAGCCTGTTATAGTTAGAAGTAGCCTTGATAATGGAGACAGCTCAGAGGTCTGAAGGACTAATGGACTACTTGGAGACTGTACTGTTCTCCTTAGTCATTCATCGGATCAATTTGTTTTGTTTTCTTTGTTTTAAACAAGTGCCTCTGACAGGTTTTATCTTACAGAGCTCTCACGACCCAGTTCATCACCAGCCCAAAGAAATCGCCATCCAGTCTTCATGCCATGGCCAAGTGACATAGTTTGTTTTAACTCTGGCCCTGTTTACGCTTGGTATTAAGATGCGTTTTGGTTGATCGGATCACAAGTGGAAGACGCTAAATACAGACTTGAATGGGGTCTAAAAGGTTTTGAGCTTGTCCACTTTCGACCACTTCCAGAGTAGTTGAAAACGCATTCGACTGGACACTTGTGTGGTCGAATGTGTTCAAACAGCCACTAAAGACCACTTACTCTCCGCCTATACTGACCTAATGCATAAACGTGGGAACCAGATGAGATTTAAACTTTGTCGGCTGACATCCCAAGTTTGGTTTAAAGATAAAAAACATACCAATCACAATGTTCTCTTACCATTCCTGATTTCTAACACACACTCACCGTGTTCGGCGTGGTGCTGTGACTATCAGAGCAGAAACAAAAGCTGCAGCTCTCTGTGTGTTTTTTCCATTGTCTCCGGGGGCGTTTATATGTAAATCGCATGAGCTTTTTTTGTCCATTAGATCAGAAGATCTGAAAAAAAAAACCTTACCTTAAAGAAATCAGGACAGAAAAGGTTGAAAGTGGACAAAAGAGACTGATTAAAACACGAGGTGTAAACAGGAAGTGTCTTCCTCGTTTACTTGTGATCCAGTCGACCGAAATGCACCTTAAAACAAGCTGTAAACAGGATCTCTGAATTTTCCTTGTCCTAAATGAATTATTGAGGTGTGTCCAGTGTTCACAGCTCTTGGGGGACTAGGGTGTTAAAAATGTACATTCAAATCAATTTAAATTAATAATTTTCAAAAATAAAATCAGTGTAACAAATAAATGAATTTATCCTTTGTTAAATTTGATGTATTAACAGAAACCGGAGCTCATTTGGTTCCATTTTAGTTTTTGAATTATTCATGAAAAAAAAAAAAACTTTTGTTTCAGAACTGTATGTTTTGTTTTGTTTTGAATAGTTCATCGTTTTAAATCAATAATAACAAAGGCCGTGTACACACTGCAGCTAAATTCGGTTGTCAGTTCACCTTTTAGTGCTTAATCGTGTTCTGTACACACACAGTTCAGTAAAATACGGGACTGACAACCGCATTCTACAACCGAATTAACTCCCGAAAAATACAGGTAGTGACAACCGCATTTACAGAAATTATATGCGGTGTGTACGGAACCGAATTGAACAACTGTTAATGACGTTAACGTGCACCGGCGTAACGTGTCTCTCGTGTACATGCGGTGAATCACAGGGAAAGCACCGGAAAGCACACGCCTATCCAAATGCTTTATGCTGAAAATCGCAATTCATGTCTTCTCACTTTAATAACTCCATAAACCCGTTTGCTTTATGAGACGAGCTTAAACAACAAGCCCAAAAAGCTTATAATGAGTGACCATGGCAACACAGAATGAGTGCCGCGCGCTGTGTGAAACTGGCGGTAGGCCTACAAACAAAACACAACGCCTCCGTCGACTGTGTTAGTGTGTTTCGTTAAATTGCTGAAAATAACGAGTGTTTTGTCACTGTAATATTACTTTGTTCACAATAACGGATACCAAACACTAGAGACGCCAGAACGTCGCTATGGTTTCATTTTCGAGAGTGAATCGTGTTCTGTACACACATGTAGCCTAATGATCATTTAGGGAATTCACTTCCGCATTTAAATGCGGTTGTCACTCATGAAACTTGTACGTGGCCTTTAAAAAGAAGCCGACCCCCAATGAGAAGAAAAAAACAAAAACTTTTGGTTTGTTTTCTTTTTCAAGAAAGAAAGAAAATTTGTTTTTAATATTATTAACTACCCTGAGGTAATTTATTTCTATCCAACCTTAGTTAATACAATCTTTTGATATATCACATTCCATACAAAGTGATTATTCAAAGTGTATGAAAGTCTCGTTAAAGAAACTCCCTCTGAGAACCCCTCACTTTGAATACTGTGTCTACCACTATATGTACAATAAAGAGACATTTTACAAAAATAACTTTCTGAAAGGAAAACTAAATGTTATGGGAGTCATTTCTAATGAAATGAAGTGGTGAAATGGTGCACTCAAATGAACTGATCACAACTCTGACACTGCTATTGTGTATTTAATCTTTATCTCAAGTATTAAATGTTTACTTGGCTACTGTATTTTGGGATATGTGATGTCTTTGGAGAATAGGATTTTTCTCAACTGCTCGGTGTGTTTTACAGACATGCTGGTTTTTAACAGCAAGTGCCAAGCTCTCAATGGAGAAATGCTGAATATGCATTTCATATCAAACTAGTCAAATAGTTGTCACAAAGTTTACATTCAGTCTTTCAGATGTTGTCAAATTTCATCTTGTTGCTGCTGTTTTTATTAAAATTTGTTTGTTATAATTTAAGCGTTAGTATTCACGAGAGCAGCATGTATTAAATATTGTTGTTTTAATATAAGGGGAAAACTGTGACACGGGAAATCCCTCAGATTTCCACATTTGTGTTTCACTGTATTTTGCTGTCGAATCTCTTGCAGTTGTTTTTTTTTTTTCCAGATCAGGTCCACTTTTTTCCAATTAACTATCACATTTTTGTTGTCTTCACTGTCATTGTTAGACACATCAAGGTTCAAGTGTTTGTGTATGCATTCAAAAAACATATTCACATGTTTATTAGTCAATAACTCATCTATGAAAAACCAGCATCATATTGTCAAATCCATATCACCTCCTAACAAATATATTCATCAGGCTGATAATATTTAAAAAGAAATGTGCTATGCAATAAAATCAGTGGATTGTTTTCATATTCACAGAGGAGGCTATTTAACAGTCACGAGCACGACATTTTGGGCACAATGAAATATTCTTTATGTTTGAAATGGTATTTATGGTGAGATATCGTGTTTTTGTACTTGGTTCGCAGCTACATATTTCCAGTGCTAAATGCATTTTTATGTACTGGGCCTTGAAGCACAAAATAAACTAAGTCTTGAGACTTGAAAACTTTGAAAGTCTTATTACTGTGACAAAAATGTGTTCTATTCAGTTGTTGTCAATTCGTAGACTCGTACATTGGGTTAGTTCACCCAAAAATGAAATTAATGTAAAATAATTACTCATCCTCATGCCGTTCCACACCCGTAAGACCTTCATTCATCTTTGGAACACGAATTAAGATATTTTTGATAAAATCTGATGACTCAGTGAGGCCTGCATAGCCAGCAATGACATTTCCTCTTTCAAGATCCATTAATGTACTAAAAACATATTTAAATCAGTTCATGTGAGTACAGTGGTTCAATATTAATATTAAGCGACGAGAATATTTTTGGTGTGCCAAAACAAAACAAAATAACAATTTATATAGTGATGGCCGATTTCAAAACACTTCCGAAGCATCAGAGCATAATGAATCAATGTATCGAATCAGCTGTTCGGAGCGCCAAAGTCACGTGATTTCAGCAGTTTGGCGGTTTGAAGCACGATCCGAATCATGATTCGATACACTGATTCATAACACTCCGAAGCTTCCTGAAGAAGTTTTTTTAAATCGGCCATCACTACATAAGTCGTTAGTTTGTTTTTTTGGCGCACCAAAAATATTATTGTCGCTTTAGAATATTAATATTGAACCACTGTACTCACATGAACTGATTTAAATATGTTTTAGTACATTAATGGATTTGGGGAGAGGAAATGTCATTGCTGGCTATGCAGGCCTCACGGAGTCATCGGATTTCAACAAAAATATCTTAATTTGTGTTCTGAAGATTAACGAAGGGCTTACGGGTGTGGAACGGCATGAGGGTGAGTAATAAATGACATTAATTACATTTTTGGGTGAACTAACCCTTTAAACAAAATGAAATAGCCTAGCAATTGTCTTTGAATCATGGCAGCATCAAACTCAACTGCGATTCATTACGTCTTTTTATTAAATACAAAGTCAGTTTACACAAGAAACTGCATGGATGTTTTTGTTTGTTTGTTTGTTTGTTTTTTCATTTTGTAATGGCTTATTAGATTTTTTTTTTTTTTTTTTCATTTATTTCTGAATATGAATGGCGTAATTACTAGGTGACAACATATGCTGGACCGGTTCTTTGAAATGAGCTCTTCTAAAGAATCGATTTGTGCTACACGCCTAGAAAACGGAACCAATCAGATTTGCAACTGGGCCCTCACGTGAATGGACCAGGAAGTGAGTCCAGAATGGGCTCTCTCTCTTCCGTCTAGAATCGCTTCTATCCCTGAAAAACAGTTACACTGTTGCTTGGGGAAACATGGCCACTGCCGGAGATTCGAGAGGAGAGCTTCAGAAGGAATTAGTCTGTTCTATTTGCCTTGATTATTTCGACGACCCTGTCATTTTAAAATGCGGTCACAATTTCTGCCGCATGTGCATTTTGATGCACTGGGAGGAAAATGGAGGCGATGATGTTGGTTACCAGTGTCCGGAGTGCAGGATGGTGCGTGGTTTGTTTTGATAAACGTTGCTACATTCTGGGTTGCTTAGTTACAGCTGCTTAAATGCACATAACGGGTTTATATACAGTTGCGTCCTATTCATGCAGAGTGACTCAAACCGACAGTCTACATAATAATCGTACTTTACCATGTTGTTAATAATAATAGGTGTGATTTCTCCGACCACGTTTATTAAATAACAATATACAAATCGCCGCAGGAGCCTTTTTGTTAGTACAGCACTAATGCTTTTCTGCGTCGTACATAAAACGGTGTCCTTTTTTGCAGGTGTTCGCAAAAATGAGTTTCACCAAGAACTACCTGGTAAAGAACTTAGTGGATAAACTGAGCGACTTCGACTATCTGAAGACGTGTAGGCCCTCTGCACCCGCAAAACCCGTGAAAATGGACGGGAAATGTGAGCGACACCACGAGGAACTCAAACTGTACTGCCACACGGACAGAAAGCCCATCTGCGTGGTGTGTCGGGAATCAAGAGCGCACAGGTGAGGCTCGGTGACCCCCATATTCAAGCACAGACGGCGACTGTGTCTCAAAATCTACCTGGACAAAATATATCATGACCAAAATACGCTAAGTTAGCAGCTCAGTCGGTTATGATGCATTGACCACTGTCTGAGGTCCAGGTGTGCTTTGTTGTAGCATTTTACATAAAAATGGTCTTAATAAAATGACGTATGGTGTTTATTTTCTATTTTTCTAGACACCATGATGTTGCTCCTGTACCCGAGGTTGTTGAGGACATGAAGGTTGTTCTAGATTTCTTTCCCCCCCTTGGTTTTGTTGGTTGGTTGATTGATTGAGCATCTCTATCACTCTTTTGTGGTGTCTGTTTTTTTCTCTTCTTGTCCTCCTTTTTGTTATGTCAGTCTGAATGTCTTAGTTGGCACCAGAAACTATTGACGTTCTTTCTTGGCTAACCTTGGGGCTGGAACAAGGAGTAACTATCTGTCACCATAGTGCTGTATGTACATTTGTGACATTTAGCACTTTAAGTGTTTTTCCTTAACACACAGCCTTGTAGCACTAACACTTAGGCATTGTTTGACAGACAGTCTTTACATTGTTTTTACAATTCGAGACAACTGTTAGAAGCTGTAGTAGTCCAGTACTGTTCAGAACAGGGTGCTGTACTTTTTACACAGCAGCAGGTAATTTTGCTCATCTACTGTGGCTGATACACAGAAGTGTGTGAGGAGGTTTATTTGCATCCAAATGAACATTGACCATTTACCATTCTGTTTATTTCACTTTGAGGTGCATTGTTAATGTAGTATTTAACTATTAATGTTTAATACATTACTACTACTATTAATGTAGTACTTTTTTTTTTTTAATGAATAGCACCCTTTAATACTGTTAAAATACACCCTTTTATACTGTTAAAATATTATATTATTATTATAAATTATGTACATAAAATTATTTATTTTATATTTTGTAATTAATACATTTTAAATGATTATTAACATATTATATTGTTAAAATGTATGTTTTTTTATTTTTAAACTATAGTTGTATAATTCCAAATATTTTGGTTAATGTTTGTTGTTAACCTACATTAGGTTTGAAAAAAAATATATTTTTATATTATTAGTTTATGTATTTGAATTTTGAATATATTTGTAAAATAAAAATGGCTGGTTAAAAAAATCAAAATGGCTGATAAAATGGGGTGTTCATCAGCCACTGTGTCTGGTTTTTACACTTTTCTGGAAACTTGTGTGACGCATTTCACACATGTGAATTATCTGTTCCTTTGGATTATTGTGATGCTCCTTGTTCACAGCCCAAGGTCAAACATACTCAAATATTTGATGGTAATGCAAAGCAGCAGTCAAGCTTATCTAAATGATTGAATATTCTTGTGTAGAGCTGAAGTCCTTCACAGTCTAGTTTCCAGTTTCACTATGGGAACTGTTGACCTTTGCACTTAAAGGGTTAGTTAACCAAAAAATGAAATTAATGTCATTTATTACTCACCCTTATGCCGTTCCACACCTGTAAGACCTTTCTTTATCTTTGGAACGCAAATTAAGATAATTTTGTTGAAATCCGATGGCTCAGTGAGGCCTCCATAGCCAACAATGACATTTCCTCTCTCAATATCCATTAATGTACTAAAAACATATTTAAATCAGTTCATGTGAGTACAGTGGTTCAATATTAATATTATAAAGTGAATATTTTTGGTGCACCAAAAAACAAAATAACGACGTATATAGTGATGACCGATTTCAAAACACAGGAAGCTTCGGAGCGTCATGAATCTTTTGTGTCGAATCAGCGGTATTATATTTTCGTTATTAATGAAAAATATTCTCGTCACTTTATAATATTAATATTAAACCACTACTCACATGAACTGATTTAAATATGTTTTTAGTACATTAATGGATCTTGAGCCATCGGATTTCAACAAAAATATATTTTTTATTTACATTCTGAAGATGAACAAAGGTCTTACGGGTGTGGAACGGCATGAGGGCGAGTAATAAATGACATTAATTTCATTTTTGGCTGAACTAACCCTTTAACTGTTTCAATCTTTAAGATATAGTAATAAGGTCCATATATGTCCACAACACATCATATCCTTCACACAAATATTTCGTCCATTATTGACTGTACTTTAAAGAATTATTTGTGCTGTAACACTTCAGGTTTAAAATGTTCTCTTATTTTAATATGCAGAGTGAGCTCAAGCTAAGACTCATCAAGCTGAACTGGCAGAAGTCCATGTGTACCAGAGTAAAGAGCACAGACGAGCAGGCCAAATCTGATGTCAAGGTATGAAAGCCCGATTGTTCCCACGCTGACTTTGCATACATACAAATGACTCATAATTGCTGGTTATGTAACCTGCTGTGGATTTATGGTCTGTGAGGAAGCCCTGATGCTGAATCGCAAACATTTTATGTCTCAACAGCTCAAAAAACAAGCGTTGAAGGAGAAGATTGAGGAAGATGTTGGTGCCCTGGTTCAGTTTTTGTTGGATGAGAAGGATGATCTGTTGGAAAGGTTGGAGGCCGAAGCGGTGGCCACTATCGGGTTGATTGACGCGAACCTGAAGCGTGTGGAGAGCGAGGCTGCCAAAGTGGACAAAGCCATCAATGAAATTCAAAACCACCTGAGTGACAGTGCTAACTTTGAGGTGAAGAACTTCAACAGCTCATGTATTATAAAATAAAATTTTCCCAATTACACACACACATATATATATATATATATATATATATATATATATATATATATATTTTTTTTTTTTTTTTTATATATAATGTATACATTTTTCAATTGTAGTCTTTTAAAAAGGCATCTGAAATGATAGCGTAAGTAAAAAATATAATTTTTTTTGACACTGAAATATCTGAAATGCTTCCAATACTTCCAATACTCATTCTTAGAGGCCTTTAATTTTGGCGTGGGATTGCCCGTATTGCGCATAATTTTACATATTCCTGCAGATTTTGCGCTCATACCTAAAGTGCACATAAAGCCACCTCTCGGTACTAAATTTAGTTCTTTTTTTCACTGCTTATTGCACTTAACCAGTCAAAAACACACAAAAAAAATGTCATAATGCCAGTCTTGGCGAGTATTCACGTAAACACAACTGTTTATGTTCTTTTAAAACTTAACTGACTGAGAAAGAAAATGCATGTATAACAGTATAATGGATCTGTGCGTCAGGTCTTAAAGTGACAGCAGCCTAATATACCTGCTGCCAAATTTTGAGATAATATTAAAAATATCTATATGGCATTTTTTCCCCATGGTATTGATGTCAAAATCGTGGCCAGTGAAAATGCTGAGTATCTTTGGAAAATCACTAGCCACAGTGGCTGGTGAGCAATGTCAAACCCTGTATATTTGGATGCAAAATATGCATAATGTATATTAATAATAAAATGTTAAATGAAAATATAAAGAAATTGGTAGTTGTTCGCATAAACTGGAAATTAACTGAATTAGAAATTTGAACAACCTTTAATTTTCATATTTGTTAATATGAAGCCCGTTTAAAAAAACAACACAAAATAGTTGCGAATTCTTATCTCTTACAATTACAACTTTATTCTTTGTAAACAACACCCGTTCACACTAAGAATGATAACTGTAACTATAACTATATTTGCATCCACTAAATGTCGTCTAACAGTTATGTCACCTGCCGCCTTAAATGCTCAAGCTCTTTAAAGTTGAGTGGATTGTGACAGCTGGAAAGTGATTCCTATGATATTGTTTCTCTGTGTCATTATCATTAAATCTGTGGTGTGGTGTATTCTATTCTCATAGAATAACCATTGTTATAATTTTTTATAGCTACAGTTATCATAAGTATCACCCTTGGTGTAAACAGCCCTTAATTGTGACTACTTCTCATAATTTGACTTTTTTTAAATAAAACAATTATGACTGTATATCTCGCCATGTGTCTTTATATTTCGCAAATTGCAACTTTTTCACATCTCCCAGTTGTGATTTTTTTTTATATATATATATATATATATATATATATATATATTATTTTCACTGTGAGCTCCATTAAATTATTAACATTTACCTTTTTTTCCCTCCAGAGTATCAGTAATTCATACTTAAGGTATGTAAATCTGTATTATTTTAAATAAGTTAATTCTATAGCCTTGTTCTGTGTATTTTTAGGGTTCTATCTCTCATATTGTGTTTTTCCTCATAGCCCCTGCCACGTTAACCTCAGCGTCCAGGCCTCTAACTCTCCTCCAGATTTCTCTGAGTTCACAGGCCCCTTTCAGCTCATTATGTGGAAGAAGATGATGCACGTGTTACACACAAGTGAGTGCTTTTAGTGCGGTCACATTTACCATTGGCAATTTTTCATGGTCGAAATCCAGTCATTTCAGTAGAAATCCAAATGATCTGGGAATTTTGTGTGAGGGCAAAAGATTTCCCTGCAAATGCAAAATCACCATGTTGACCAACAGAAAGCTGCTTGGTTTGAAAGTGACCTTCTCTTTGAGTGGTGCTTCATGCATCACAACACTATTGTCAATAGACAATGAATCTTTTGTTTGTTCGCAAAATTTTGCCAACATGTGACCGCACCTTCATCTGTGAGATATGTGGCGCCTAGTCATGTGTTTTGTGTGAGTGTTTGGTTAAAGGGTTAGTTCATCCAAAAATGAAAATTGTCATTAATTACTCACCCTCATGTCGTTCCAAACCTGTAAGAACTTTGCTCATCTTCGGAACACAAATTAAGATATTTTTGATGAAATCCGATGGCTCAGTGAGGTATCGGAGTAAGCTCCAAAGCAGTGTTTTGAAATCGCCCATCACTAGATATTGTTGAAAAGTCATTGTTTTGTTTTTTGGCGCACAAAAAGTATTCTTGTCGCTTTATTATATTAAGGTGGCACCGCTGTACTCACATGAACTGTTTTAATGTTTTTAGTACTTTTATTGACCTTGAGAAGTTCAGTGGCTTTTCTCTCAATAGAGGCCTCACTGAGCCATTTTGATTTAATCAAAAATATCTTAATTTGTGTTCCGAAGATGAATGAAGTTCTTAGGGGTGTAAAACGACATGAGGGTGAGGAATTAATGACAGAATTTTAATTTTTTGGTGAACTAACACTTTAACATGACAAACGGTTAACCAGATGTTCCCTGTTTTCCAGTGCCTCAGAATTTGACTCTAGATTTAGACACAGCTCACCCCTCATTGGCCATCAGCGACTTTGACACCAAGGTGGAGGAAGGCCGCGTGCGCTCCCAGGAGCCCGACATGCCGCAGCGCTTCACTCGTTTCTTTGGCGTGCTCGCCACTGCCCAGTACTCCAGCGGTCAGCACTACTGGGAGGTGGACGTGCGGGACAAGGGGGTCTGGTATCTGGGCGTCACCACCGAATACAGCAATCGCAAAGGTTTTGTAAACCTTTCGCCTTCCGCTGGCTACTGGAGCCTGTGTCTCCAAGACCGACTGTACGCCAATGAAGAAGACTCGCGTGTACCCGTGGCGGACTACTGGAACTCTCCTCGTGTTGGCGTCTTCTTAGACTACGACCGGGGCCACGTTACTTTCTTCGACGCTGTTACCATGAAACGCATATATAACTTTGTCACATACTTTGACGAGCCAGTCTCACCCTTCTTCAGCCCGGGGAAAAACGACCCGGGGAGCCGACTACAAATATGTCATTTCTACTGAAAACGAAGCGATGCGTACATGTAGTTCGCAACAAATAAAATAAATAATGATAAATGCTCCTGTTGTTGCATCTAAGTAAACATTTCAGGGCATTTTCCTTCCTGGAATAGGGAGGAAGTTTGTTTTTAAGCTCTGCCATGTCTTTGGATTCAGTTGATCTGAATTAATTGGTTGCGTAGAGCTTTGATACACCATAATCTGAAGGAGTGAAATGAATTTTTCTTGCTCTTGAATTATGATGTAGCCCCACTGAAATTCAGGTAGAGAGGCATTGCCGGTTTTTACGCAAATGTCTACTTTAGCTGCTCTGTGTCGTCTTGTCTTAGACCTCAGTGTTGTCTTTTGTACATCAGTGTAGAGGTGAAAATAAAGACCAAATCAGGCCAAAAATGTATTAATGGTTGATATCAATTTCAAATTGTAGAAATGTGTTAAATGATTTGGGCATTTTAATCACTATGTATTCCATTTTATGGCATATATTTTTTTCTTTATTTTAAACGTTTACATATTTTTGCCGCAGTTTTGTTTTTAAGGGATGTTTTTGTTAGACAAATTACCCTGTAATGTATTGAGTGTTACATAAAGGCTCTGTTCGAACATATCGTAATAGCTCAGACTGCAGTAGGTGCTATGCAACTTTGAGTATGTGAGTCTTCAACAACAAAGTAGGACAGATATGCTGGGAGGAGTGTCCTTTTATTCATTTAATTATGTAAATGAGTCTATTCTTAAGCTTTGTGCCATTCATGTTACATCATTTTAATGTACTTTTCAAATCCATTATATTAAAAATTCTAATCTGTTTTATTTGTTTAGCGGTAGTCAAATTTGTCTTGCTGGATGATGGTGAAGAGAGATGCTGGGAATGTACGTTTTTGTTTGCTTTTGTACTGAAAAAAGCACAAAGTGACATTTCAGCACCCTTTGATTGAGCTCAGATGGTTTGTTGTTCATGTTGATATTTACAGAACTTGTTATATACTAGAACCACAGCAGTCATTTGTACAAAATGTTTTTTGAGCTGACAAAGGATCAAGAAAACACTGGAACAGATCACTTCTGGATCTTAAGATGTTTTGTACATATGCTGTTAACGTGAACATGCTCTCACAACACGTTGTGTTACCCAGATCCATGATAAATCTAGGATCTAAGTTTTATTTAACATGTAGTACTTTAGTAATCACTGTCTATTTCCTCATATGAAATGAGTTCAACTTGAAAACATTGACTCTTTGTATGTTTAATATATATATATATATATTTTTAATTTGGATTTATTTTAATTGCTGATGTAAGAGAACTGTTACATCACCTTTGAGCGTTACTGCTGGATGGCACCATCAGTACATTTGATTTTTGTGTTACTTAAAACCACTGCAATATGTTAAATGTTTTCCTCTGCAGTCATTTAAAAATAAAATATTACAACAATTTTTTTTTTTTAATTTCATGTTTCATAGAACCAGGAAGTTCAACTTTATTATACAGATTATATAACATTTATTAAAGTGAATCACTTTGATTCGCAGTTTTTTTTTTTCCTTTTTTAAAAAAGCCAAAATTTCAGAAGTGTCTTGTGTATATACAGTTTTATTTTTAAACTGCAATAATTGACCAGTAAAATGAACATACGGTTGATTCTTTGTTGTACAAGATTTGTGTTTTTTAAACCCATGAAGCACATTTATTAAATCATCTGTCCAAGCACTAGATCATGCATTGGATTGAGTTAAAGTCCATCCACACCAAGAACGAAATTAGCGTTCACACCAACGTCACGGACGATAACGTTATTGATTCTAAGTTTGCTGCAGCAGTTGTCGACATGAAAGTCGCCATGAAATTGAAATTGTCAATTCTTATTTTTTTTTATAGAATATTGCAGTATTTATTATAAATTATTCATCCGTGCACAACAATATTTTTTTAATTAATGTGTCATAAACTTTAATCAAAACATCTCTGATGATACGTTTACTGGCATGAGGGCGGGACAATCTGTCACTCATGAGATCACAGCAATAGCAAACCACAACCGTCCAATCAATTCCCAAATGCACAAATTCAAGTCCCGCCCTACATTTTTTCTTGTTCGAGAAGACATTTTACTCGGATATACATCACAATAAAAAAGAAAAGACTTTTGCAACTTATTTCGAATTATCAGCCAGGAAAAAAATTGCTCAGTCATTTCAACAACATCGTTCTTCTGTGTCCTTATTTTTATAGCTGTGGTGTGGACTTCCGATTCTGATATTCCGAAATCTGCGGTCATAATAGAGAATTTTCATGGGCACATTGTCTATTGTCAACATTTTAGCAGTATATGAAGCACAGCTCACACTTTCAAAACAAGGTGTTTTTTTTTTTACGTGGCGAATTCATGTGACCAATTTGACAACGTTGCAAAGTCTGCATGGGGAATTATTTTGCTCTCGCAAAGTTCCCAATGGATTCCTATTGAAATGACTGAATTTCTCCCAAGTGTGTCCGACTGCATCCTGCAGTACTGCAAACCACGCCCCTAAAAATTACGCCCCCTACAATGAAACCATAGACAGTAAAAGAAATGGACACAGCGACCCCATTGGAACTCAATTGAGACAAGTGAAGCCCATTTTAGCAATTTTTAGCACTTCCGTTTCTGACGCGCAGACTCAAACTAAGTTTGATGACGTCAGCAACCTGTCTGACAGATGTAAATCTTCTAGTAGCTGTGCGTGCAAACTGCCATCGTTAATCTTGCAGACGGCGAGCTTGAGCGGGGAGTTCTTTGGCATGAGTGAGCAGGAGTAAGTATTCTGATTAATTATTTTGTATAGTATTTTAAAATGTAACGCCAGTACGCCATATTAAGATAATCTCCCCGATTGTCTGCGAGCTTCTCCTCCTGTCTGTACGGTAATTTCTCTACTGTGAGAGAGTCGAGTGGTTATGATGCAATCGTTAGCCTATTTTTACAAAAACTGTTTCTACGGGGCCATAATGTAACATAGAAGGTAATGGAGCCCTTTATACATTGTCGTGTATGTTTAGAAATAAATTATTGACAAATGGAGTCTTTAAACGCCTCAGATGTGAAGTTATTCGCTGTCAAAGTGACGCCAAAATGAATGGGAGTCAATGGGATGCTAACGCAAGTGAAGTTCTGCTACAAGATGGCGGCACGCGGCTGACTTCAACTTCCGGTCGACTTCCTTGGGCACTGAATGAAACAGCCATACAGCTCTTCTTCTACTTCACTTTCCTCACTTTTTAAGCTTCACTGTCGCCACCTAGTGATAAGGCACACAGATTGCATTACATAAATAACCAGATGTCGCAAGTCATCCTGTTTGTTTTCCTCAGTTTTTAAAGTATTTATTTAATAAGGGTTTAGGGGTGAGGGTAGGTTTTTATTTTATTTTATGTTTTCCTAATAGCTGTAATTTCATACTTAAAGGGTTAGTTCACCCAAAAATGAAAATTCTGTCATTTATTACTCACCCTCATGCCGTTCCACACCCGTAAGACTTTCGTTAATCTTCGGAACACAAATTAAGATATTTTAGTTCAAATCCGATAGCTCCGTGAGGCCTTCATAGGGAGTATTGTCACTTCCTCTGTCAAGATCCATAAAGGTACTATAAACATATTTAAATCAGTTCTTGTGAGCACAGTGGTTCAATATTAATATTATAAACCGACGAGAATATTTTTGGTGCGGCAAAAAAACAAAATAACGACTTATTTAGTGATGACCGATTTCAAAACACTGCTTCAGGAAGCATCGGAGCATTATGAATCAGTGTATCGAATCATGAATCAGTGTATCGAATCATGAATCAGATCGCGGTTCAAACCCGCCAAACGGCTGAAATCACGTGACTTCGGCGCTCCGAACTGCAGATTCACTTTGCTCCTCATGGAGCCGTCGGATTTGAACTAAAATATCTTAATTTGTGTTATGAAGATTAATGAAGGTCTTACGGGTGTGGAACGGCATGAGGGTGAGTAATAAATGACAGAATTTTGGGTGAACTAACCCTTTAATAAGATCTGAAATGAATATAAGTTAGTCTGACAAACATTCCATAGATTCCAAAAGATTGTTTTCCTCTCTTCGCGGGAGGCGTAACTTGCAGGGTCGTGGTTTGTAGTACTGCAGGACGCAGACAGACCCATGGATTTTGTCTGCAAAAATTCGCTGAACAATAGTAAATGTGACCACCTTTAGAGCCATTTTAAAACTTTATGGTTATAGTTAATCGTTCTTAGTGTGAACAGGCCTTTACTGATGATGGTTCTCCAAAAAAGAGCCCATCATGACAGAAGCAACTAATTATCTCAACTTGCAATTCGCATATATTATAAATGAATATACAGTATAGAATTTTTTTTTTGGCTATTACATTTCTTTTATTTATTTCCAGTCTGGCAATAGCAAATCATTACAAGTATTTAGCTGCTGCAGAAACCATATTCAGACTGCTGGTAAAATCATTAACATGCAAAACGTTATTTGCACAGATATTAAGATATACGTTCAACGTTTCAGCTGTGAGCCACCGTTCATTAACCTTGTACAGTATCACACAGAGTAGCCTATTAAGGAGACGTGGTGCCACATAAACCTTCAAAGAGACAAAGGAAATATCCACAAAATTAAAGGGAAGTGATTTTGAAATCATTCGCTGGTGATGAAGGACAATCTCAAAGGAAAATGTGTACAAAACATTAAATAAATAGACAAATGAAGCATAAACTAATACTGACTAAAAACAACATTTGGTTGCTACACTGTAAACATCTGGCGTCTGCATGATTATTTACAGAGAAGAGAGATATAATCCCATACAGTGGATCAACTTTATAGAACATTAAAAAACAGAGGCAATAGGCCTATACTTGAAATACTTGGGTTTGATTATAGTTCTACTTCCTCGTTAACTTGGATTTTTCAACATGTAAAGTAGCCTTGTGCTTTAGAAAAATAAATAATTTGGAATGGAAAAAAATATGTCATTTTTGGCTCCTTTTGTTAATTGGTTTGATATTTGATTTTTTATTTTTTTTAAAAAGCACAGCAGGGATGCGCATCACTTCCTGTGCTGTTGATATCTGTGAGGGATAATCAGCTCAGATGTTCAGTCTGAATGATTTGAACACCCAGTTGGCTGAGAGCACTCACTGAATAGCTCGGATATAGTGAAATCTCAGTGGTAAATGCTGACAATACAAGAAGCCAGTGTCATTTACATGTTACATACACCAAATATGTTCATATGTACATACATTTGTATATTTACAAATGCAGAATGTAACAGAATTAAAACTGCTGCAGTCATGGGAAGGTCGATCACTGTGAGATTGGAAAGGAATCTTGGAAAAATCTTGGAAATAATCGACTTTTCGGCAAGGGTTTAAGACGTGATTAACAAAATGTTTTGCTATATATATATATATACTTTTTATTTATACAGAACTTACATGATTTCTAATAAGAATCTGTGCTTATTGATATGGTTTCTGTTATTTACAATCAACATTCCTGGTTTAGTACAGAAGCAGTTCTTTGTTTTGGAACATGAAAATCAGTAGAAGATTTAAGAAAAGTGCTTTTTGTTCATTCGATTCTTCCTTTCTGGAGGATTTTGCTGATATGACTACGCAAACAGTGATGAACCGAAGTCGCAGAAGAGTTTGTGGCACCCTGTGGCAGTACCTGAGGCGTTACTGCAGGTACCGATAGACTTTGAAGCAGTGGTTACCAGAATCGGCCACCACGACATGGCCGTCTGAGGTTAAAGCGAGACCCTGCGGCCCATACAGAGGGTCTGCTGTTGTGTTGATGTAAGAGAGAAATGAGCCTGCGCTGTCAAACACCTGAGGAAAAAAAAAAGACACACTTGCTTTGTACAGATTGTCATCTTAAAAAGTGCTTCTAAAATGACTAATTTCTTGGAGATTTTGTAAAGAGGAAGTGGATATTTAGAGGATTCAGTACCTGTATTCTGCTGTTGCCCCAGTCTGCTACGATGATGTTGCCGTTAACATCAACAGCGACCCCTGTGGGGGCATTAAACTGGCCGTTTCCCTCTCCATGGGACCCAAATTTGAACAAAAACTCCCCATCTGCACTGTAGACCTGAGGAAATTTTAATCACCCATATTAAATAAAATACTATGTCACTTACAATAAAAGATGGATTCCCCTCATTTAAGTTTTACATTTAAGAGATGAATAATACTTTTGAAAATATATTTAAAATCATCCAGTCGTGTCAGTAGCCTTATACATTTTTTTTATTTATTTTTTTTTATGGAGCAGGTCACCTCATGGGGGCAGCCATTTTGAAATCACATGACAGATGAATATTTAGTTTTACCTGTGTAACTCCCATTGGAAACTTTCACTTGTGGAATAAATGAATCATTGCTGACTGCTAATATTGCATTTCATTTTACAATGGGGAAATATACCATATACTATTTTTTTTGAATTGTGAAGATTTTTTAAGAGATATTTAATGAGTACAATTCAATAATTTCTTTGACAATATATATATATATATATATATATATATATATATATATATATATATATATATATATATATATATACAGTGGGTACGGAAAGTATTCAGACCCCTTTACATTTTTCACTCTTTGTTATATTGCAGCCATTTGCTAAAATCATTTTTTTTCCTCATTAATGTACACACAGCACCCCATATTGACAGTAAAACACAGTTCTGGTTGTCCCAAACGTCTTCCATTTAGGGATTATGGAAGCCAGTGTGCTCTTCGGAACCTTAAGTGCAGCAGAAATTTTTTTTGTAACCTTGGCCAGATCTGTGCCTTGCCACAATTCTGTCTCTGAGCTCTTCAGGCAGTTCCTTTGACCTTATGATTCTCATTTGCTCTGACATGCACTGTGAGCTGTAAGGTCTTATATAGACAGGTGTGTGGCTTTCTTAATCAAGTCCAATCAGTATAATCAAACACAGCTGGACTCAAATGAAGGTGTAGAACCATCTCAAGGATGATCAGAAGAAATGGACAGCAACTGAGTTAAATATATGAGCAAAGGGTCTGAATACTTAGGACCATGTGATATTTGAGTTTTTCTTTTTTAATAAATCTGCAAAAATATCAACAATTCTGTGTTATTCTGTCAATATGGTGTGCTGTGTGTACATTAATGAGGAAAAATTAAATCATTACTTAAATGATTTTAGCAAATGGCTGCAATATAACAAAGAGTGAAAAATTGAAGGGGGTCTGAATACTTTCCATACCCACTGTATATATATATATATTTAAAAGTACACACACGTATATGATATGGATATGGTTCAGGTCCCTCACTTTAAAATTTATGGATTTTTTTCTTCTTTTTTTTTTCAGTGAAAATTGTAAGTACGGCTGTGAGATGCACTCACCTTGACGGAGTGGTTATGAAAATCTGTCACCACAATTTCATTCTTGTTGTTGACAGCAACAAAGTGCGGACCTGCATGTGTGGAAACAGAGAAAAATGGGGGAGAAGAAAGATTCAGACATGATAAAGACACAGAAAGAGGGCGGAGAGGAGAGCAGGGATGTCATATGATTAAGATCTCATAGCTGATCAGATATGCTGCATTCACGCCACCTCGTATTTACCGGGATCTTAAGATGACAGCACGTGACGTTATATTCGGAGCCGTTCACGTCCTCGGACTGGGAATTATGCATTTCTATGGCGCCACTATCAATGCCTAAATGAGTCTACAGCGGTCAGGTGGTACAGTGGCCATGTGGTAGACGTGGGAGCTTTCAGAAAACTCCCAGCTTACAACCTGTAATTACGAGCTCTACGAGGACGTGAATGCTTTTTACGAGCCAGAATCTCATAGTTACAGTAATTACAATATGGCGTGAATGCACCTATAGATCTTGTGATGTAATGTGTATGGAAGCCTTCATCCTTATCATTGAACAATTTGATTTTTGTCAACATTTGATTAGAAACACAAAGCACAAAATCATATTCTCTTGAATTCAGTTCTAAAATTAAACTTAATTTCAATAAAATAAATCACCACATTCTGGGACGAGAATTCACTCCATACTTACTGAACACAGGGCCAGATTTACTAAACTTTTGCTCCAGTGCAAACTTTGCACCACTTTTTTCTAAAAAGGAATGGGAAAAACACAAACAAGGGTAAGCGGAGACAAATAAATGACAGGGCAGAAGGGATTGACAAATAAAAAAGCGCAAGAGCTACTTCAAAAACATTTCAAATGGTGCAAGGATGAAAATCATCTTTAAGTGCTGGAACAAACGTGGAGCAGACCAGAAGAACAATGGAAAACTGTCTTAGAGATGCACATCCCAAACCAGTCCGCAAGCCACATGCACTTGCTTAACAAGGATTAGGAAAAGGAACTGATGTATTTAAATAGTAAAATAAGCAGCAGGAAGGAAAGTGCTGGATGAACTTCAAAAAGCATGACTAATATGTGTGTATCTATCAGTATCTTAATAAGAATATAGGCTCTTACATGTATGCATGCATTGGCCTTCATTTATCATACAGACAGATAATGCAACTGAAAACATGGCTATTGCTAAAGTGAAACAGGAACAGAACTGAGGCAGGGGAAATAGATCCTTAGGTCTAGATCCTTTTAAACACTGGAACTGAAGCCTGTGTAAATCTGGCCATTTCTGCATAAAAAAACACCAGCCTTTTGCAGCGTTTGTCTTCCCAGAATGGTTCTTAATTGCTTTTGTAGTAAAACCTCATTTAGCTCTTGTTTCTTTAAAGTTTGTTACTGAATTGGAATATTTTAGGTCACAAGAATAGTTCCTGAGTGCTGGACAAATGAGGTATTAGGAAGAGATGTTAGAGGACAAGCAGTCACAGCACACAACAGGGGGCGCCAACAACACTTCTGCAACTCTTTAGTGCTTAGATAAGTTAACCACATCTTGTTATTCAATGTTGGCTCTATTAGCATCAGGATAAAGTGTTTAGGCTGTGTTTAATCCCTGTACCTGCGAACTGTCTGTCTGAAGTGCCTCTGGCTCCAAACTTGGTCACTAGTTTGCCATTAGATTGAAAAATGAACACACAGCAGGCTTTATTATCCACTGCAATGATATGACCGTTCCTGTCTACAGCCACTCCTTTGGGTCCCATCAGACGGCCAGCACCGATCTTATTCTGCATGGGGCACAGACACAAAGAGAGGGTCATTTAGTGGACCATATTAAATGGCTCTTAGGAAAACGTGATTCTGAGTAGCCGAATCTTGGACAATATTCAAGAAACAACTGATAACTTATCTCTTCCATGAACAATTAAATGACTTAAAAAACAAACAAAAATCTTATTTTTCTGTTTTCACTATTGCTCTTTGTTCTAGCTTGTACTACTGTATTCCTCATTTGTAAGTTAATTTGGATAAAAGTATCTGCTAAATAATAATAAATGTAAATGAAAATTAGTCACTCATAGAATTGAGTAAGAAAAATTATTTACAGAGTGGGTAAGAAACAAATTAAATTGGAATAATTCAAATTTTTACTCAAAGTCATAATTCATGTCAATATTTAAAGGGATAGTTCACCTATAAATGTAAATTATCCCATAATTTACTCACCCTCAACCATCCTAGGTGTATATGACTTTCTTCTTTCAGCCAAACATAATCAGAGTTTTGTTAAAAAAAATATCATGGATCTACCAAGCTTTACAAATGGAGTGAATGGTACCCTAGATTTTGAAGCCTAAAAATCCATCCAGCATAAAAATAATCCATACAGCTCCAGGGGGTTAATAAACGCCTTCTGAAGTGAAGCGATGCATTTTTAAAAAAAAACAATCCATATTTATAACTTTACAAACTATATTCACTGGCTTCTGGGAACAGACATACACGAGTCGAATTCCAGCAGAAGACTGACCTCTGACCCGACGCATGACGTACTGGTGAACACGGAAGTGCAGAGGATAGAGCAAAACAAAACACCGGTCACGAATTAGAAGTCTAAAGCGAGAAT
The DNA here is from genome assembly GCF_024489055.1 of Chanodichthys erythropterus. Taxonomy (NCBI): domain Eukaryota; kingdom Metazoa; phylum Chordata; class Actinopteri; order Cypriniformes; family Xenocyprididae; genus Chanodichthys; species Chanodichthys erythropterus. Next base: position 45,894,727 of record NC_090230.1, on the reverse strand, counting down.
TTTTAAAGAGAAATGTCGGAGGACTTCGATATAAGAGAAAAGGAGCATGAGTTTGCTGCCCAGCCATATTTGTTTGAACCACGAGAAGTGTCTTCTCTCACCTCAACAGCATACGTTGGGTCAGAGGTCACCCTTACACCGGAATTCAATTTGCGCAAGGTTGTCATTTTTGGGTGAACTAACCCTTTAAGGACTTGAGTTATGTTGCTTACATTTGTTTGGAAACTGTAATAAAGTTTTTTCTGTATTCTTTGATGAATAGAAAGTTCAAAAGAACATTTATTTCAAAATTTAATTTTTTTGTAACAATATAAAATTCTTTCCTGTCACTTTTGATCAATTTAATGTGCATACAAGTAAGATTTAGTTAGTTTTTATACATATATATATATATATATATACACACACACACACACACATATATATACACTGTTAAACATCACCTTGAATTTCCCATCAGGGGAAAAAATGCTGATCCATCTGTTATCATAATCAGCTACTATAATATCTCCATTTGTGTCGACCGCCACTCCTGTTGGCCTCTGCAGTTGTCCTGGGGAACGACCTCTGACCCCAAAACGTGCTTTGAACTGGCCATCATTAGTAAACACCTTCATAAAAGCAAACAAATGATCAAATTTTGCAATGAATGCATTGAAAATCTTTCTATATCTCTGTATTGAACCCAAGTAAAATTGCTGTGACATACTGGTTCCAATAAATCACTTTAGAAATGAAGCCTATCATTTTTATAATATTGCTATACATTGACTAACCTGTATACACTGGTTGTTGCTGTCTGCTACAATGACCCTCCCATTAGTGGAAGCAGAGATGCCCTGTAGATTAGTGAACTCTCCCTTCTCCCTCCCCCGAGAGCCTGAGGGGTCAGACAAAGGAAAAAACACTGCCATTCAAAATCTAAATAATATTTAGCAACAATTGAATGTGTCAGACGTCCTATTGTGCACATAAATAAATTTTTGTCCAGTGTTTCTTACCCACTCTGTAAATCAGCTCATCTTCTATTGGGTTTTCCTTCTTTTTGGTGGTGCTGTACATGCTGGAGGGTCTCCGTACGGCTTTCTGCCTGATGTGTCCTCCTGTTCCACTAGGAGATTTAACCCTCCTTTTCACATCGTCGGGAGACTGGGGGACATCCGACGGCTTTATCGCCCGCAGTCTGAACGGACTGCCCCGCACGGGCTGTCCATACAGCATCAAAGAGAAGGAGTACTCCCCTTCGCTCTTAAGTGTGTACCCTACCTCATACGTTCCGTTTTTATTGTCCACAACCTCCACCTCTGCCGCCCGCACTCCGTCCTGCCCTGTTATCTCTGCTCGGAGGACCGCATTACCGGTCCGCACAAGCTCGCTGTCCTTATCCTTAGTGGTAACTGTTACAGTCACATGCTGACCGACCAGGGCATGTCTGAGCCCTTCTCCCGTTGCCACACTCGTGTGTCCCACGGCACCCGTTGTCAGCAGCACGCCCAGGTTCTGGATGGAGCGTCGCAAGCCCTCCGTCTCTATCTGGCAGTCCAAGTGGGCGTTTTCGTGTGGCCGTTCAGGAAAGTCGTGACAGGCGAGTGCGCTCACCCGCTCGCTCATCTGCTTTTGGACCAGCAGGACTTCAGTGGCGCTGCCGTGGTTCAGGGCCTGCTCAGTAAAACTACAGCTGCTCTGGATGTGCTCTTTTCCCTGCAGAAGGGAGGATAACTGTGCCTGAAGCACCTATGGAGAACACAGCAGAAAGGAGTGTTAGAGATATAGAAGGAATACATCCTGTTTAACCTATCAGGAAATTTCTGACCTTCTGCTTGGTGCTACAAATGTTCTCCAGGTCGGTGATGAGCGCAGCCTGGCGTTGATGCAATGCCTTCTCGAGCTCCTCAAATGTCATGTTGATCTCATTGACTGCTTCATTCTTCCTCTCTATCAGCTGTTTAGAGATTTCATTCACCAACTCAATGGCCGCTGTTAGTTGGGGCAGCCTGACCGAATAAAAATGAATTTTATCAGAGAAATGATGGAAAACAGGCAGCAATTTTATTCACAATGATTGCTTAAAACAGCTTATAAAAGCATAATTTTGTTTTATATTTAGTTACTTGTAAAAGGAGATTTATTATTATTTAATATTCATATTTTTAATATTCATATTTTTTGAATATCATTATATCAATATTTTTATCATTATCTTAACTTTTTATATAATTTATATTAAATAAATGTATTTATATATTAATATTAATTTATATATATATATATATATATATATATATATGATATTTATATTAGAATTATTACTATTATCAATACAATTTTACTATTATATTATTATATATATTTTTTAAAATTATCATTACTTTTTCATAATTGTATATCAACATTTTTCTCATGATAATCTTTTCTTAATTTTTAATAATACCATTTACATATATATTTATATATATTCATTACGATTTTATTATTATATTTTTTAAAAATTATCATTATAATTTTTTCATAAATGTAATAACAGTAATAATAGTAAAACATTTTAACACAACATAACACAATTATATATATATATATATATATATATATATATATATATAAACTAAAAATAAACTTATAACAAATTATCTAAAACTAACATAATAATATATTTATTATTTATTATTGCTATCATTATTTATTTTTAGTATTATATCGGGTTTTTTAAATATATACATTTTTAATAATATTTTTATAATAATAATAATGACAATAATAATAATAATTAAAATGACTTTAAAGCAATATGTATGTAGTGTGTTCTATTGGTATTATTACTGTTACGAACGGCGCATATGTACCTGTTGCGTATAGCATCTAGCTGGTTCTTTAGCACTGCTTTGTGCTGTTCTAGAACATCCCGCAGTGGAACGGTCACATGCTCTCGGTGTTCCCCCTCCGTGCAGTCCAGGCACATGGCCGTCTCACATGACTCGCAGTAAAACTCCATCACCTGCAGGGGCACCAGTGAGCAACCCTTTCATTCAGCATCCTAATGGATTATCAAAGGGAGCTAATGTGCGATAACAGGCCTGAACAGCGTAAACACACTGTGTATTATGACTTTGAAGACACATAAAGGAAAGCCGCTGGTAGCTTTTAGGTGTGTTTCAGCGACAGCAGCCTATGCCAATGAAAAATTGGCTTAAATGCAGAGAAACCAGGGGTGGTAAAGGAATTCCGCGATTTCACAATTAACCTAATTTTTGATGGTTTCTCTTTCATATTCCCACCAAGTGTTGCCAAATTTGGTTTCATCATCAGATGGTAAGAGGCTTACCTTGCCCTCGTGATTGGGGCAGGAGAGCGGTTTCCCAGCGGCTGCAGCGCTGACAGACTCCAACACACTGCAGGCCTCCGGCCGAGAGCATTCTGGGTCTCTCTGCAGCACCTCCATGAGATTTGTGATGAAGAAGTTGTTCTGTAGTGCCGCCACACCTTTCTCAGGCAAAATGGAGGTCTGTCTGCACACCGGGCAGGACAGTGTCAAAGACTGAGCAGGAATGTAGTTCTGTAGGCACCTGTGAGATAGAGAGAAGGACAGACATGATTAACAAACTCAAACAAAATCAATCAGCCACAATTATCGGTCTCCTCATGTTGTTCCAAACCCTTCATTTCTTCTGTAGAACACAAAAGGAAATATTTTGAAGAAAGATCACATTGCTGTTTTCCTAACAATGAAAGTAGATGGGAACCAAGGACTGTCAAGCTCCAAAAAGGACAAATAAAGGACAAATACTATATACCACTATAAAAAGTAATCCAAATGACTAAATGCACTTTATTCTAGAGTCATACGATAGCTTTGTGTGAGGAAATGACTGAAACTTAGGTCAACATTCACATTCTTTTTATTTGGAGAGGAGTAACATATATTTTGCTATAAATAACTCCCTTTGTGTTCTACAGAACAAAGTAAGTCATACAGGTTTTAAAAGACAAGAGGGTGAGTAAATGATGACATTTTTTATGAACTATCCCTTTAAATAGGTATAAAGTAATGTATTTTAATGTCATACATTTTAAATGTTGTATTTTATCATACTCTATATTGTAAACTTTAATGTAGAACAGATATTAACAACCATTAATATACACTATCTTTCAAAAGGGGTTAGTAGGATTTTTTTAAAGAAATTAATAATTTTATGAATCAAGGAAGCTTTAAACTGACAGTAAAGACATTTATAAATTTACAAAAGATTTCTATTTAAAAAAAAATGCATTTTTTTAAAAAAAAACAAAAAACAAACTTAGAATCCTGAAAAAAATATTAAGCAGCAGTTTTTAACATTGATAATAATAAGAAATGTTTCTTGAGCACCAAATCAGCATATTAAAATGGTTTCTGAAGGATCATGTGACACTGAAGACTGGAGTAATGATGCTGAAAATTCAGTTTTGCATCACAGGAATAAATTACTTTTTAAAATATATTCAAATAGAGAACAGTTATTTTAAATTGGAACAATATTTCACAATATTACTGTTTTACTGTATTTTTGATCAAATAAATGCAGCCTTGGTGAGCATAAGAAACTTTTTTTCAAAACAAAAAACTTCACTAACCCCAAACATTTGAATGGCGGTGTATCTCACATTTCATAAATGATGTACTCCTGTGAGACAGTGTGAGAGCGAGATGGCTAGGAGGGCAAGCGTTGCTGAAATTTCAGTCACAATACGAACAATCACAGTGGAAACACTCCACTGACATTCAACCCCACAGATACAAAGCACAAAACACCCAAAGAGATAAATAAAGACACAGAGAGTCTCATTGTCACACAGCACACATCTCATGCCATCGATGCAGAAGAAAACATTTGTGGTAGAGACAGAGCATCCATGCCAAGGATAGTCAGCAGTAAGTGAACAAAGTTGCAATCCAAACAAAAGGTTAACAACTGTTCTATGCTTCAATCATTAAGAACATTATTAAAATATTATTAGCACTGATTTTTTATATGCTCAGGCCGGAGTTGTGGCTCATGTTGGAAAACTTCATTACCGGACCTCCTCCCCATCATTTCCTGTTCTCTCTCTACTATCAATAATATTAGCAACAAATACAGACCTTTCGCAGAAGGTGTGCAGGCAGGGCAGGACTTTGGGGTTGTGGTAGTGGTCCAGACAGATACTACACACCAGGAACTGCTTGTCTATCTGGCGGACCACTGGGCTTGTGCGGCCGGTCTCAAACTTCGCCATGGTGACAGACATCCACAGAGGGGGCCGAGGGCCAGGACACACCTTAACCTGAAATAAAAAAGATGCTATTAGTCAGAAGATATTAAAAGTCTTCCAACAGGAAAAAAAAACACATTTCATCAATTTTTAAGGTGCAATATGTAATATTTTCTGTCCGCTAGAGATCTATTCAAAACAAAGGCGTAGCTTGATGATGCCAAGTTTGAGTGCGGAATCTTGGGACATGTCTTCACATCACAGCCGGTGGAAATAATCGCGATAGGACTTGGGATGAAATCATGTTCATGGATGCGATTATTAACGTTACTGTAGTATGAAGCAGAGCAGGACCGAGTGTTGTGGGAGCCAAACGAGGCCGCTGGAGCGAGCAGCGGAGCTGTTATTATGCCACAGTCGCTGGTGCCGCTTCCGCTTTTCCGGTCATGAGTATGAGGTAACGCAGCTCTGTTTATCATATTAGATACATTTGAGTGTGTTGAAAATGTAGAGATGTTATAACATTACTCTGTGCGTTCGCTCGGCAGCTGCTTTGAGAGTCTTGTTACACACTGCAGTAAGAAAGATCGATTTTAGTATATCATATTAAATGCTGGATGGCTTGTGTTGATAAATGGCATGCAATTAATTTTAAAATGTATTGTATGATGAAGAAATTTCTGTATTACTGTTACTAAAAATAAAGCTGCATCTGATTATGCTATGTTAGCTACTTGACAAAACAGTGTTTTTCTCTGAGGCATGGTAAATCATGGTACTCGCAAAAAAATAAATAAAGAAAATTAGATTTGAACAATAAGACTAAACGTGTTGAGCTATATAACAACAATTCGTTTTCTGTCTATAAATATATCAAAACAGTTGTTCCCTTGTCTATTAAAACATAAATAATCAAGCGTGTTTGGTGTTTTAATGGTTTTTCTACAAAATAAAATCGGAAACCGAGGTTAATGCGGGTATGACGCCATTGACAGGCGACTCCTCACACGTCCCGGAGCCTTGGTTAAAATTGCAATTTTCTCACGATTTACAAATAGTTGCAAACATTTGGGATATAATAAGTACTCAAGTGAACAAAATATATAACACTGGCCTAGTGGTTTTTGGATATTTTACTGCAAAATTCTTACATATTGCATCCTTAACTTTAAAATAATGAAGAGGCAACCAACGCAGACAATCAAAAGATTACAGTACTTCACTTCTCAGACATTCGATGACTCAAAACAAAGCGCTGACCAACGCCAACAGATGCTGACGTGGGTAACGCACTGATCTGACAAAACCTGACAAAGCATCTGTTGCTATTGGTCCGTGACCTCTGTGTCTGCTGGTACAGAGTGAATTGGCCTTTAAAGGGATAGTTCAAACAAAAATGAAAATTCTGTCATAATTCACTCACAATCATGTCATTCCAAACCCATAAAACTGGTTAATCTTTGAAACACAAATGCAGATATTTTTTATAAACCTGAGAGGTTTCTGTCCATCCATTGAAAGTCCAGAAAAACAGTCCAAAAAGTTAATAAAGGCATCATGAAGCGACTCCATATTAATAGCACAGTTTAATCCATGTCTTGTGAAGAGATATGATTGCTTTTTATGATGAACAAATTTAATTTAGGCTTTTATTCACATATAAACACACATACGAGATGTATGTGTGTCGATCATTGTTTAGGTATAAATAAAGGCCTAAATAAATCTGGTCATCATATAAAGCGATCAGATCTCTTCATAAGTTTTGGATTAAACCGATCAATTCATATCAATTTAATTTGTTTTATGATGTCTTTATGACCTTTTTGGATCTTTTAAAATTAGGTTACCTGGACTGTCAATGGAAGAACAGAAACCTCTCAGGTTTCATTAAAAATATATTAATTTGTTTGATGGGTTTGGATTGACGTGAGAGAATGATGGGTGAGAGAATGATGACAGAATTTTTATTTTTGGGTGAACTATCTCTTAAAGGGATAGCTACCATAGTATTGACTATCATAGTATTAGTTTTCCTACTATGGTAGTCAACGGTATTCATCCAAATATCTTCAAATATATACAAATATCATTGTGTTCATCAGAACAAAGAAATTTATACAAGTTTGGAACAATTTAAGGGTGAGTGAATGATGATAGAATTTTCATTTTTGGGTGAATTATCCCTTTAAAGAGATATTGAGATGGCAAGAGAAGACAACCACCTATATGAACAGGATAACGTGAGAGTGAGACACAGGTGACGCCTGCTGATCTGCTACCAAACCAGCAACTTTAACACAGGAAAATAACCACTATTCTGCAGGGCAAAGAACACACTGTATTTCATCAGAAGAGAAGAGCATGGAAAAATGGATTACAGAGTTGTAGAGGCAAATAAATGCTGACAATTTTCATGCCACTTTTCCAGATGAGCAGCAACAGCAGCGGGCAGACAGATAAGTACTGATACAAGGACATGAGCTACTGCTGAGGCCATTACAAGCTCCTGCAATGTGGGTACATGCTGTGCCACTTTTTACTTTATTTGTCCTCTAGGCAAAGAGATATGAGACAGAGGTAAAACTAATATTTCAGGATGTAAAAGAAAATCTAACATAAGGGCCATAGAAATATGACCGTCTTTCAAAGAGGTTCACTGACACACCCGTGTCATGTTAAGGAGTAAGTTTAGTGATTAACGATTTAAATACAAAATTTGCACAGTTCCATTTTTAAGTCTCATTTTGTTGCACATTATTCACATATATAGTGAAATAAAGTGAAACAATTTAACTTACAGTATTTCCTGCATTAGAAGCAAAACTACTATCATTATTAGTTGATCCACTGACAGCATGTCAACACATCTGACACACTTTACCCCAAAGCTACCATTTTTGAAAAATAATTCATGGATATTTAATTAATTGATCATTTACATGGTTTAGATCTGTAAATATTTGCTTTGACAAATAACATTATCTGGCATGAAAATGTACTTTAACATGCAATTTTCAGCGTAAGTAAATAAAATCTTTTTCACTTTTTTCTAGTGCTGTCAAACTGATTCATCTAATTCGCATCTAATATAAAAGTTTGTAAATATAATATAAATATAAGTTTGTAAATATAATATAATATGTGTGTCTCTGTGTGTGTACACACAAACTTTTATGTTAGATGCGATTAATTGTGATTAATCAGTTTCACAGCAATTCCTTTTTCATGTACATCTGTCAATCACAGTGAATATATGTGCAAATATACTGTATATGATATATATGTTCACAAAAAACACTTTATACAACTTAATAGTTTGGGAAATAATAATAATATTAATATTAATCAAAATTAATTGATATTAATGCAAATATTAAAGTTGTATTAGCCTTACTATATGATTTTTGCCTAGATCAAATCAGACATAATAATTTAATAAACAGAATCAACATCTCCTGTGCAGTGTTATTTTAGTGAGATACTATTATAATTTTTTTTATTAATATTTTGATTTAGTTTTTATTTTTATTATATTTTGTTTTCATTTTAATGTTAAAGTTTTAGTAATTTTATTGTGTTTTTGTCATTTAGATTTTTTAAATGTCTATAATTTGTAAATTCTATATAATTTTATATAATTTTATATATGAGTTATTATAGTAAATATATTTCAAATAAATGAAAATGAGAACTAGAACTAACTAAAATAAGATAAATTTAAGTTATTTTTAATGTACTTTTAGTTAGCCAATACTAACCCTGCTCTTGTGATAGCTCAAAAAATGTGAGTTGACGTGCCATGTGACCAAAATTATGCACGATTTACTAGATTAAGGGGATGACACATCTAACCCCAAGTCAGATTCAATATTCATGCCTCGTATCAAAACTAAAAATAAAATAAGGCCTTTGATTCAGGAAAGTCTCTCTGTCTGATCAGTTTGCAGGCCAATTATGACACTTTCAGTCTCTCCCTTCTGCTCTCTGTCATGTTTTGTCAGCAAGTGTCTTGCTCTCAGTTTACTCCAGTGCCTCTGTTCCCAGTGTTGCTCTGATACTTCTGACATGTGCTCTCATGGACATATGAGTGATGGTAACGTGAGAGTGTTATAGCTGATATTAGTTCCCTTCTCCCACTTTCTAAAATCCTCCTCCTCCAAACCCCCCTCATCCTTTCTGTTTTGATGTGTTGATATACGCAGGCTATATTTAGACGCATGTCTCACTGGGGTAAGCTTAATAAGGGGTCACGTCCAGCAGCGGATGGCTGAGATTCTTGTGCACAACACAGAAAGAGGAGCCAGTGCAGGTATCTGGGCTGACATGAGCTCAAATACACACTGGCAAATAGAATTCATGATCATGTGACTAAAAATGCAAAGCATATTTATAAATGAGATTTACTGGTCTGAAATGAGATTTACTGGTCTGAAATGAGAAACACATCTGAAAATAAGCACACAACCTTTTCTGCAGTCGCTACATGGTCAGTGACAGTGTTCATAAAAAATATACAAAAAACTGATTCGCATACATGTACATCACATTAGTACACATTATTATTTTCAAAAAAGTTTTTTTTTTTCTTCTTACATTTATATACATACATATTAATTCATAGATATTACATTTTTGGGGAGTCTGACATGACATTTGACTTGAACTAACTTTGTCTTGTCATAAAAAGATCACATTGTCTGATTTTTTAAGAAACTTATTGACCCTCACACAGTCATGAGGTCCCCTATATGACATACACTAAAATATATAAATGATTTGGTGGATTTACTTAAAAAAGGCAGTGTTAAGTGGGTTTCAAGCTACTATATTGAGTAATTTGTACAAATAACAATTTAGTTGTATGAACAAAATAAATTCACGTAAAGTTGACAAATTTTCTTTAAGTAAATACAAATCATTTGAATTTGTCACTGTTACATGATATTTATATGGGCAGTTTACTTAATAATGTTAAATTTATAAAAGTTTATTACATAAGGTGAAGACATTTGTTTACTTAATTTACCTTATTAAATTAACTATTTGCTCTACAGAAACAACTCAGTTAAATTAAGTTACACGTGTTTTTAAGTATGTGAACATGGATGGTTTGAGTGTGTGTGTGTGTCTGTGTGCACATGTTTTTGTGACATATAAGGACACAAATTTGTATAATGACATGGGTATGACATAGGTATTATAGGTGACATAGGCTGACTTATGAGGACATTACCAAATGTCCCCATTTTTCAAAAGGCTTATAAATCATACAGAATGAGTTTTTTTTTTTTTAGAAAGTAAAAATGTGCAGTTTTCTGTGATGGGTAGGTTTAGGTGTAGGGTTGGTGTAGGGCGATAGAAAATATGGTTTGTACAGTATAAAAACCATTACGCCTATGGAATGTCCCTCACAAAAACAAACCTGTGTGTGTGTGTGTGTGTGTGTGTGTGTGTGTGTGTGTGTGTGTGTAAACTACTTACTGTAAGTGTTTTTTCTTAATTATACATATTATATTATATATATATATATATATATATATATATATATATATATATATATATATATATATATATATAAACCACTTGTAATACAGAACTTAAAAACAAATCTTATCATGTTATATCACTGATCCACATGCATGCTAACCAAAACACTGCTGACTGACATAAATCCACCTGTTTCCATAAAGCAAGATCTTATGGGTCAAGCCACCGGTCAGCAACCCTGACCCAGATACAGCCACAATTGAGAAACCAAACACTGTGTCATTGTTCAAAAAAAGAAGCCAACAACAATCAGCAATTGTGTCATGCCGCCTCATACAAAATTATCCCACAATGCACTCCCACACGTCACTGTGTGCATGGCACATGTGTATACACCTTTCAAACACACTCCAATCCCATATAGCTGCTTCTGACATCCACAAAGACCTGGTAAAATCAGAATAGGCAGTAAAGGTGTGAACATGACACAGAGTGAAGCATGAGATCGTTCAGAAACCTCAAACCATCTCTGACCAGATGTGAAACAGGAGACAGAAACAAAAGCATTCTTCTCTTTGAAAGCCACAGCTCTTCACTGCTCCGGTGAACACGCAAAAACACTGACAACCGTTCACGTGCACACAGCAAGACTCAAACGCACTAGAGGGTTAAAGAGGAATCACACTTACACACAAAAGCAGAGTGAATGCTTCTCAAGCAGGTTTCATTGTTGTTTTCTGAGATTTCAGTAGGGCCTGGTGGCTGAATAGCACAACCGATCCCCTTCCCTGTTTCCAGACCCCCTCCCCAGATGAATGCACCGCTCGTCGTCCCCACGCCTAGTGCACTCTCACTGCCCGAGCAACAGCTGTGATGTCACAAAGGGGCGGCTGGGCTAAAGCCAAACCACGTCTACTGGGCTACACCATTGGCTGAGGATGAATGCATAGTTTTTGCTCCTCCCACAAGCTCTGCTGTGATTGGCCTTTCAGTGTTATCTTCCCAAAGGCATGGATTGCCTCACAGAGAAACAATTCCTATTGACAGATTGAGTGGGTTGGGAAAGGGAGAGGATTTAAGTTGAATGCCAGCTTTTTAGTGCAGTGACTTTAGTGCGTGTGTGAATGCTTAGGATGAACAATAAACCATAATGATCATGTAAAAACACTATTCACTATCCACTGTTCATCTGCTTCTAAAGGAAAAAGCTGCTTCTAAAATGCACTTAAAATGAGTAAAAGTCATTATTTTGGGTTGTTGGGATGTTTCATTCTGTGAGGTTATTTAATTTCCCTTTATGTTTCAACTATTTTAACATGACAAAAAACATCAAAATGAATGCTAATCTTGATTTAGCTCCGGACATTGCCCTGCTTTTGCTTGCTTGTGAACTGACTGACATATAAAGCATTAAAACAATCACTCGGTATGATGGTTATATAAGAGATGATGTCATTACAGCTGGGTGGAGTGACTCCAGATTGTAGGATTATGAATTCCAATACCTCTGTTTTCATGATAATACATTTCAATAATAAATAAACAAATACATAATAAAATAAAAATGCAATAACTAATAAAAATAACAATACTTTAATTTATGTATCAAAATATATCATATAGTTTTGCATATTTGTGTATGTAATTATTTATTTGTTTAAAATAGATTTAAAAACATTCTGAGTGGATGACATTTTTAATCTGTCAGTAGATTAGATGGAAAACATCAACAGTCATTAATCTGGAGGGATTGACTGTCTGATTTCTCCCACGGCGGCTGGTTTTCAGATAACACTTACACTTCTAACTGACGCCGCTGCTCAAACATGCTCCAACACAACAGGCACAAATGGAGCTGGACTTTTTATTCATGGATTTTTTTATATATATATATGGGAGAATACATGCTGTTAACTTGTGTAAAAGGGAAATTAAAGACAGAGAAACTCTGTGAGATGAAAAAGAGTCTAGTCTGTATATATTTTTAATCTTTGTAACAGAGTAGCTTTGTGGTTAATAATCTGGGCTGACATTATAAATATTGTCCGCTTGCTCCCAGGTAGAGGCACCCAGAACTTACTGGCCCTGAAAAGGAGGGAACTTTGTTCAACCAAATCTTGAGAGGCAGCCAACTGAAATCTTGAACGTATATCCACTGCAATTTCCTGTCCTTCTAAGCGGGCTAATATCATCTCTCAGGGGTTTTGCACTGGCCATACCTTCTCTAAGCTTGTAGATCATAACTGGCTGTGCTTACTCAAACAGCAAGGAACTATGGGACAGCGTTGTGGGAAACTCCATCGCAATACATGATTAGTTCCATTCTGCAATCATTCTAGCTCAAACAGAAAAAGTTTTGATATTTTAATTGGAGATCATTTATTTCTTCTTATGTGTTCATCTCTGTAATAACCAAACATATGGCGCTCTCCCATACAGCACAGTGAAGCGTAATTAAAGTTTCCTGGCAACTGCATTAATTAATCTTTACATAAAATGTAATAAGATGCCACATCTAGTCCACTCGGCTCAAATGGAGCCTTCAGGCACTGTCCTCTTACTGTGTCCAGTTATGTAATTCAGAATGTCACTGCAATTGCAGAGAGGGAGAGGTACTCATGCCGCAGGAAACATGACTCAACAGAATGCTGTCAGGATACCGCAGGCAGGAGAGAGAGAGAGGGATTCAACAGAGAGAAAGAAAAGATCTTGCTCTACCTATGTCACGGTCTTGTACTGGTCATTACACAGATTTGGGAGTATAGAGCTACACTATGGGACTTCTTAAACGTGGATTTTTTTTTTGCATACGGGAGAATACATGCTGTAACTTGTGTAAAAGACAAGTTAAAAACTGTGTGCGATGAAATAGCATCTGCTGTGATCTTCGTGACAAAGTAGCTTTAAGTTTAAAGCTCCACTATGTTAATTCTTACATTCATAAGCTGATGTCACACTAGAGGATTTCTTTTTTTTATGTGATCAGCAGTTTTTCTTTTATAGCTTAGGCTATAAAATCTAGACATTATTAAAGTTCACAGTTATGTCTCACAGTTATATATACACCGATCAGGCATAACATTATGACCACCTTATTAATATTGTGTTGGTCCTCCTTTTGCTGCCAAAACAGCCCTGACCCGTCGAGGCATGCGCTCCACTAGACCCCTGAAGGTCTGCTGTTGTATCTGGCACCAAGATGTTAGCAGCAGATCCTTTAAGTCCTGTAAATTGTGAGGTGGGGCCTTCATGGATCGGACTTGTTTGTTCAGCACATCCAACAGATGCTCGATTGGACTGAGATCTGGGGAATTTGGAGGCTGAAGTCAACACCTCAAACTCATTGTTGTGCTCCTCCTTACTGAACCATTTTTGCTTTGTGGCAGAGTGCATTATCCTGCTGAAAGAGGCCACAGCCACCAGGGAATACCGTTTCCATGAAAGGGTGTACATGGTCTGCAACAATGCTTAGGTAGGTTATACATGCCAAAGTAGCCTCCACATAGATGGCAGGACACAAGGTTTCCCAGCAGATCATTGCCAAAGCATAACACTGCCTCTCCTAGCTCGCCTTCTTCCCATAGTGCATCCTCGTGCCTAGTATTCCCCAGATGAGCGACGCACACGCACCCGGCCATCCACGTGATGTAAAAGAAAACGTGATTCATCAGACCAGGCCACCTTCTTCCATTGCTGCTTCCAGTTCTGATGCTCACATGACCACTGTTAGCGTATTCGGTATTGGACAGGGGTCAGCAAGGGCACTGATGCACTGTGTATTCTGACACCTTTCTATCAGAACCAGCAATTTGAGCTACAGTAGCTCATCTGTCGGACCACACGGGCCAGCCTTCGCTCCCTACGTGCATCAATGAGCATTGGCCGTCCATGACCCTGTCGCCGGTACACCACTGTTCCTTCCTTGGACCACTTTTGATAGATACTGACCACTGCAGACCGGCAAGAGATGCAGTTTTGGAGATGCTCTGACCCAGACGTCAAGTCATCACAATTTGGCCCTTGTCAAACTCGCTCAAATTGTTACAGATCCCGTGTTCCCCTGGACTCCATTTCCCAAGATCCTCCTGTTCTCCACACCTGCACTCACTGCCCTCGTCAGCTCCTCATCGTCACTCATCACCTGCACCTGGACTCCATTGTCAGCACTCCCCATATATTGCACTCACTCCCTTCACTCCTCGTCTGTTCTCTGTTGTGTTATGTGTATGTTTGGTGATTCCCTGCCGTTGTTGATTAAAGAGTGTTTATGATTGTGGAAATCTGCATCTGCCTCATCTCTACACCAGTACCGTAACAGAAGAACGGACCAATACCGTTGGATTTCCACAAAAAAGGGATGGAGACTTTCCCCGGCTCCCTGGCTCCAGCTCCTCCAACGCCTCTCACCCTGTCATCCGGCGATCGCCTAATCGGGCTCCTGCAGGTAGGTCGTTCGCTGGAGAGGTATGTGGAGGAGTTCGTTGAGCTTGCTTCCTTGTCTGACTGGCCTGAAGCATGTTTGATCTCTCTGTTTCTGGATGGACTAGACGACGACACCATCCGTTTTGATGAACCTGATTACCGATTCTCCTTGAGCGAAACTATAAATTCCATTTTATGGTTAAATGACTCCAAATTCGTAGTTGATTGGGTTCAGGATGGGTGTCTATCTCTAGTCCATCCAGAAACATGGCTGGCCGGGCCAGTCAGACAATCTCCGTCTTCCTCCGCATACCCCTCCAGCAAACTCCCTGCCTGCCCCACACGGAACCCACACTCCTCAATTGGGTCCCGAAAGCGGAGGAGGAGGAAACAGTCCGCTCCAGTGTCTCCAGAGCCCGCTCCAGTGTCTCCAGAGCCCGCTCCAGTGTCTCCAGAGCCCGCTCCAGTGTCTCCAGAGCCCGCTCCAGTATCTCCAGAGCCCGCTCCAGTATCTCCAGAGCCCGCTCCAGTATCTCCAGAGCCCGCTCCAGTGTCTCCAGAGCCCGCTCCAGTGTCTCCAGAGCCCGCTCCAGTGTCTCCAGAGCCCGCTCCATTGTCTCCAGAGCCCGCTCCAGTGTCTCCAGAGCCCGCTCCAGTGTCTCCAGAGCCCGCTCCAGTGTCTCCAGAGCCCGCTCCAGTATCTCCAGAGCCCGATCCCGTCCCTACGGGAATCTTAATTATGTATGAGGGTATGGACTACAAACCTCTGCCAGCCTCACACAAGCCGCCCAGTGATGCGGCCTGGCTTATAGACTTTTGGACAGAGCCAAGTTCTCCAGTCTCCGCCGAGCCAAGTTCTCCAGTCTCCGCCGAGCCAAGTTCTCCAGTCTCCGCCGAGCCAAGTTCTCCAGTCTCCGCCGAGCCAAGTTCTCCAGTCTCCGCCGAGCCAAGTTCTCCAGTCTCCGCCTACGAGCCTGCCGCTCCAGCCGCCGCCGCCGAGCCTGCCGCTCCAGCCGCCGCCGCCGCCGAGCCTGCCGCTCCAGCCGCCGCCGCCGCCGAGCCTGCCGCTCCAGCCGCCGCCGCCGCCGAGCCTGCCGCTCCAGCCGCCGCCGCCGCCGAGCCTGCCGCTCCAGCCGCCGCCGCCGCCGAGCCTGCCGCTCCAGCCGCCACCGCCGAGCCTGCCGCTCCAGCCGCCGCCGCCGAGCCCTCTGCTCCAATTATGAACTTTGCAAAGACTATTCTGCCGCTGGTTCCGCCATCTCCCGCCGGTCCTTCAGCGCCGCCTGGGCTCAACTGCTCTATGGCTTCGGCCCCTGACCCGCCATGGCCGCCCACGGCTCCTGACCCGCCATGGCCGCCCACGGCTCCTGACCCGCCATGGCCGCCCACGGCTCCTGACCCGCCATGGCCGCCCACGGCTCCTGACCCGCCATGGCTGCCCACGGCTCCTGACCCGCCATGGCTTTTGAGCCTGCCCTGGAGGTCTCCAGGGCGCCCGCCCCCCTCCCGGTTGTTAGGGGGAGGTACTGTTACAGATCCCGTGTTCCCCTGGACTCCATTTCCCAAGATCCTCCTGTTCTCCACACCTGCACTCACTTCCCTCGTCAGCTCCTCATCGTCACTCATCACCTGCACCTGGACTCTATTGTCAGCACTCCCCATATATTGCACTCACTCCCTTCACTCCTCGTCCGTTCTCTGTTGTGTTATGTGTATGTTTGGTGATTCCCTGCCGTTGTTGATTAAAGAGTGTTTATGATTGTGGAAATCTGCATCTGCCTCATCTCTACACCAGTACCGTAACACAAATCCTTACGCTTGCCCATTTTTCCTGCTTCTAACACATCAACTTTAAGGACAAAATGTTCACTTACTGCCTAATATATCCCAGCCACTAAGAGATAATCAGTGTTATTCACTTCACCTGTCAGTGGTCATAATGTTATGCCTGATTGGTGTATATGTGTGAGTGATATATATATAGGTATGATGTGTATATATATAGATATATATATATATATAAAGAAATGTAGCATAAATAGAATGTAAAGATAATTGTATTGAATTGAAAGACAAAATAAAGTACAAAATAGAACTAATGACTATATACTTAAATCCTTACTGTAGAGAAACAATCAAGATAATCAAGATATTAAAGAGAAAATATAGATTTAAGATTTAATATATAATAAAATGAGATATCCTGCAAAGTAGTGACAGTTTTTTTTTTTTTAAACGTGATTACTCCAGAACTTCCCTTGCTAAACACAGAATGAGGCGTGACACTTCAGTCATTAAATATCCGTCAACCACAGAAGATCAAAGCAAACGGGTTGGATTGTCGTTAACTTTTTAAAATTGGTAAGAGGCGCACGAGACTCTATGCGCTCCTATGTGAGAGGGGCTCTTAATCGGGCTTGGTCCTGACAGTGGACCATGAATAGCTTATCCACATGTCCTAATCATATCTCACCGTCTCTCGCTCTCTACACTGTGGAAATATTCCTGGAGGGACTGCATGCATAGCTGGGTACATAAGATGGGCCAGAAATAATCTGATCCTTCAAATAACTACTGTTTATTGTTTTTTTCAAAAGAGATGCTTAAGAACACTTAATGCCTTAAGCATATAAACAATACCAACAAACAGGTCAAAGACTTCTGAGTTTAATAAAGTACTTGCCATATGTAAAGTGGAGTGTTTTAATGAAGCTAATGCACATGTGCTTTTCGCAGATGGGTGTGAGTCACCCTGCAGATAGGCCTCTAGTGCTTCAGTGGAAAAACTCACTTATACAGTATGTTTATCAGTTTAGGAGTATAAATTATGCAGAAGTGTCCTCATTTTGTGGTTCAGGACTGAACAAGTGTTTTCTGAATAGTGAGTAGAGGACCAGACTCCTGAGAGTTCAGAGGAGCTGCAGTTCTGGTGGGCTGTGACGCACACCTTCTCAAATAACCAGAGCAAACATGGAATAACTTAACACTGCCAAAGGCATTTCGAGATACATTAAATTATTATGCTGCGTTACACAAACAGCATTATTTTTCTTTGGATTTTAAGTGTGTAATTTTTTCTCCTACCTTAATGTGCATAGACAACTTTAAGTAAGCTAATCAAAGGTTGGGCCTTGGCGCTTTCAACACGGTTCATTTATCAATTTCAGGCTCAATCAATTGTGTGAGATTGGGGCGGAACTAGCTGTTAGGAAAGAATCTTTATTTCTGCAATTGAGCGGGGACATAGTTCTATCCATTCATTGTTGATTGGATGGAGGAAGAACAGAATGCGAGCTTGTGTTCAGTTGTAAGAAAGGGGCAGGATTTAAATGCACTAAATGATTGGAGAATCACCAGAGAGAAGTCTGTTGTTTCACCAGAAGATTGTCATGAAATTTTGATTAAAAATTACAAGGTCAAAACAATTTTAAAAAATGAAACATGCATAATTGTTCACAATAAAATCAACCACTTTTCCAGCAGCGTTGACTCTGGAATTATTTTTCCAGAGATTTCAAAAAAATCTTCAAAAAGCATTATAAGCCAAGAACCGAGCAAACAAGCTATGAGGTGAATCAAAACAGTGACAATGTTTATATTAAGCAAAAAAGTATTTGAAAATCAGACAAAAATTTGTCAGGGAAACCCCATGAAGCATTGCTACCAGCATAACTGAATTGAAAACAATTGAGAAATTGCTATAAAACTACTAATTTACAAATGTTGATTATATACTGTATATAGAAACAATACACTTTAAGTTTATTGCAAAATATGCATATAAATTCAAATATTGAAGTATTTTGAGAGTGTAGAAAGACCGACTTGATTGAGACCAAGCTAATGAGATCTTTTGGCATGTTTTGCTTGTTTCGACTATCTGATTGGTGGAATTTAGTGCACAGCATGATGGGTAATGTAGTTTTCACCACAAATTCTGCTGTTAAACATGATTATTTAAACTCATTTGAAATAATGCGGGCTGAAGTCTTTAACAGGATCAGATATTATCGATATTATCGAGCAACCTCGTGGCTCATAAGGTTGTCTTTAAAGTAGGGCTGACCGATATATCGCATGCGATTGTCACGCGCATTTCGTCAGTAAAGCCGGTTCCCTGATTACAGCTAAATCACCATCACCTGCTTTCAAATGGAGCGGCATTTAATAGACAGAACTGTAGTTCACTGACAAGCTACGCAATATCGCATTCATTACCGAAGGCGATTCATCTGCGATATTGAACGCGATATTGCGTAGCTTGTCAGTGAACTACGGCTCTGTCTATTAAATGCCGCTCCATTTGAAAGCAGGTGATGGCGATTTAGCGGTAATCAGGGAACCGGCTTTACTGACGAAATGCGCGTGACAATCTCACGCGATATATCACCCAGCCCTACTTTAAAGGTTTATAAGTTATCGTTAAAAAAATCACTTTCTCTATGGAGTTTTTACTTCCAGAACCTGACTCTAAAATATTAATTCAAGAAATAGATAGCGTGGTGTTTTCAACAAAAATATCAAAATATCTATTTCACTTTTTAGACATTCCTGTTCTTAATTTGTCTTCATAATATTTTATTAAAATTTAAATTAATCAAAATTACTTTCCTATTCCAGTGACATCATCATGTAGGCTGTAGTCTATTTATAACCAATCACCAAAAAGTTATTCAGAGAATATTATTAAGCAAACTTATATTTAGGTCTGGTTTAGGTCTGGCTTCAATTTTGTATGTTTGCCCTGCTTTTGACAATCCTGCTAATCCCTGATGGGTAATTATTTTCCTATTAAATAACACAGTTTAACTCTGAAATGCATCACATTATGCAATTCAAATCAGTTACAAATGTGGTTTCATGTTGACAGCTGGGAATTACTATGAAACATTATCAAAGTTAGCACGTGATATTAAACCAAGAAGGGTCAACTGACTTGAATTAGCAAAATAGTTGCGCTACCAAATAGGATCATTGAATTTGACTGTATTTCTTTAGCATTTATAGTTCACTATCAGTATACTCACGCTGTGTGGCAGCATTTTTTTCAAGTTCTCCTGACCCTATTAATTCCTCCATTTCTCTCTAACTCTCTCGTTCTCAAAAATGCCTTCATAATCAAGAAACAATAGTGTCTGTAACCAAGCCAAGAAAGACTAATTCTCTCTCAGACCCCTAACGCTGACAGAAATAACACAACACTCTGATCTCAGGAGAATAAATCAGATTCAAAATAAACCCCCTACAACCCAGCAGAGAAGTAAGATGACTTGAGAATGTTATAAATTGATTGTTTTGTTGAGGATGTGCATGTGTCATGCTTGTTTTATCGCATTACAGCACGCTTTATCGCATCAAACACACACACACAAACACATAATGCAAACACATCCATGCATTGCTCAAGTGCATCCAGAGGCAATAATAATAATAATACTTTTCTCATGTTGTTTCACATGAAAACTGACATTTATAGCCAGCTGTCTTCAAAAGTAAAGGATCCATGGTCTCCTTTAGGTCTCAGTTCTTCAAACATTTTGGATCTGTCAGTGAGTTCAACTTGTTAAGAGGTTCTGGCATTGAAAGATACTGTATAACCTTTTTCACTTTGGTTTCATTTTACTTATTAATATGAGGGAAATTTCCTTAACTATGCTGGCAAACTGACCACTTTGAAAGAGCTACACAAATCAAAACTAACAGAACCCCACGTAAGTGGGTATGTTCATGGAACATACCCTTCCATCCTAAGGCTAAAAAGCCATTATTTTAGCACTAACCAGCTCAGGCAGTGATCTCTTTTGTCCCTGTCAATCAAACTACTAGCTCAGAGGATGACTTCTGCACACTACTGACATGTACATTTGTACACGTACAAACTGAAAATATAAAGTCAGTGTGATCATGCAGGAATAATGTATGTCATATTTCATTTTTACACTTGCATGTGCTATAAATATTAAGTGACACTTCAAATAATAGTGTGACTGAGGAAAAAACATCTGCCAAAAAAAACTTAAATAATATCTGCCACAAAATGAGACTGATTATATCAATAGACTTCAGGAAGTTTCCCTTTTGAATAAAAACAAAGATGCACATATTTCAGGTACAATAAGAATCAGCAAAAGCTTTTAAATAGAAACTGGTTTGTGTTTGTATTATGAATGTCACATCAAAATAGCTGTAAGTTTATGTGCGTTGATGAACTGGAATGACTGCTTGGCTCTCTCTAAACCATGTTGAATGGGCTAAACTGGCTCTATTGAACACATTAACGACATCACAAATTTATCACACCCCACAGAAGAAACACACAACACAAGTGAATTGCTTTCACACACACACACACACACACACACACACACACACACACACACACACACACACACACACACACACACACACACACACACACGCAAGAATACCCTAAAGGAGAAGGTTAGGTAGAGTAATGGTCACTCAGGCAGCTATAACTATCACAATAAAGGCTGTATGTCACTGGTGAGCCCTTTAATGTGATCCTACAGTGGAAAGAGCACAAGAACACACACACACATACATGAACAATGACCACGAATGACAATTCACATCACTACACTAAAGCAGAGACATCTGTCAGCTGAGCTCCTTCTCACTGCCCTTCCATCCATCATAATCTCCAACCAAATGACGTCAAATGCCATTTGTGACTATGACAATCCCTGTTTGACCTCCCAGTATCAATCAAGGGGAATTGTGCAGTCAAACCTTAAGTAAAATCATTCTGAAAAAGGGTTTTATTTGGTTTTATCACATGAAAACAAAGCCTTGGAGGAAATGCTTGCTTCATAATTGGTTTGTTGGCTGTCCATCCGCATTTGTACAAGTCCAAACTGCCAATTGGGTAAAAAAAAGACAGGATTTCAAAAGCCATACTTTACTTTGAACTCTAAATGAGACTTTGAATACTCTGTCAACTCTTACTTCATTTTCTCTGAAGCCATTACGTCAATGCCAGCTGGACATTCGTGTTATTCTTTGAAACAGGCCTCCCTCTTCAACACACATGCATACATAATGGCATGTAAGTGCCATTCACTTCACTTCACATCTTTACTGGCCCACAGAGTTGATACAGAGAGTACAGAGAGGATCAGCACATTTGGAATAATCTTATTCCTCTGAAAGCACACCAACAGCTGGATCAGTACAGAAAATACAGCAATGGCAAACAGTGAATCTTAATGTCTGTGAAACTGTTATGCAAAATGTGAGAAGAAAAAATGATATTGTGTGTGTCATACACTGAATGTTCATATCTAAGGAATGGCCTGTGCCTGTATGAAAGCAAAATCACAGATAAGATCTCTGTATCTCAGTTATTTCTCCTTTCTTAAATGGAGAGCAAATTGATAAACGCCTCCTACTTTTAAGGGTTAAATGGATCGTAGTTGATCCGTGATCTGTATTCTCGTAAACACAGTCGGTTATGTCTTAAGTGGACGCAAACAGTTGAGAAAGAAATCAAATGTGTATCATTATACTGTATTCATGCATTTGGTCTTAAAGTGGCAGCAGCCTATAATTTCCTGCTGCAGTCTATGTCATTAATGTTAATCAAACAACAAAGCGCAGATTTAACAAAGATTCATCATTTATACAGTGAAAACTACAGTGTTATTTTACATTTAGGGCTAATTATTACATTTCTGTACCTGGATATTTCTGTTAAACGTCTACTTTATTTGTATCTTTGTTCAATTGTATTTATCTATGCTTCTAATTAGTGTATTTGTTCTTTTTTTACTGACTGTTCACTTTAATAATGTTTGAACGTAATTAGTTGGGATAATAGTTTTTGCTGTGGTATCGAAGTACTTAAAATGTGCTTTAAGCAATAAATGAAAAGCAAAGTATTTTTTTTTTCTTGCTGATCCAAAAAATTATCCAATCCGTGACTCAACAACCATAATATGGTCCAAACCGTGAGTTTTGTGATCCATTAAACCACTACCTACTTCTCATATTTTTCTCCTGAAAGAGTGCATCTGGATTATAACATTAATTCTAAAATTAATAAAATAAATTATAATATTCTATTAATATATATATATATATATATATATATATATATATATATATATATATATTAAAATTAAAACATTTGTACAGCTCTAAACACTTAAATGACAATATTGCTCATATTAGGAGCAATATTGTCTGTTAATTATACCTAATTAACTATTTTAAAAAATAATTAATTAAAATAGGTGAAATAAAATAAATATTAGATGAAAAATTTAGATGAAAATTAGAAATGGTTCCTTGGCAACTAACTGAAATAAAATAAGTTGATATTAAAATTGAAATAAAAGCACATCAAAATTACTAAAACTTAAAAACTATTAAAATGAAAACTAATACAAAAAGCTAATTTAAAATATCAATATATACTATAACAATATAAAAATAATAACACTCTAAAGTTAGGAGAAAAGTGAACTGATAGACAAATGAATCATCTGAGAACTCTGGTAATTGTTTTGAACTTTAAAAAGATCAACCTTATGAGCAATATAATTTCCATCTTGGGAACCATCAAAGCTAATTAAAATGATTACAGACAAAATTTTATAGGACATCAACAGCTGTATTTTTAGATTGAGTGTTACCAGTCCTACCCTTGACTGCACAGTTGTATTGTCATTATTACATTATTTATAGCTGCCAGCTTAGATGATTACTATGACTGTACCTGTAAAATTATGTCACAAATAGGGTGTGTCATGTAAGTCAATAAATGCTAAAAACAAAACAAATACATCAGATGCTGGATCGTTAAAATGTATCACATCTTCTGTCTACAGACACTTCCTATCATTACTAAGAGACAGGAAGCCACTGTGGCATTATTTGAACACACTCATCACGAATGTACAATTAAATTTGAAACCAACCCATTTAAAATCCCACCAACAAAACTGAATGTTTTCCCCTTCGTGACTCGGATAAGTGGAAAGTACAAGCAGCAAAGCAGGTGATATTAAAGAGAGAGCCAACAAACACTGATCACACATGTAAAAGCAGACAGCTAACATACTTGTGTTTACACACACACACACACACACACTCATCTACGTGCACATCCACACAAACACAGCTCATTTCTTAACACACAAACACACTGTTGTTTTACATAAGCGCTGAAAGGCTGGCAGGGTGTTTGTGATCATGTCCGTGTGTTTGTTTGTGCGTGCGTGTGTCAGAGATGCCCAGCTGACTGAAAGGGAGAGGCCAGACACTGCAGTAAATTATTCATCACAGTTCTTCTCAACGACAGCTTGATAAAACGCATACAGGATGTATGGAGAGTTTAACGAAAGTGGTGACACAACACAAGGAGAGAGAAGGAGGGAAAAGGGGGAAGCTCCCCGACGCCGTACTCACGTGAGTTCTCGCAGCTGACAGAGATAGAGGGATGAAAAAGGAAAGAGAAAGATACGGACAGGTCTCAGCGAAGCATCCGAGCACAGACCCGTCCAGCCTTACAGCCCATCATCCCAAAGGAGAAGAACCAGCCAGATTAAAGGAGCAAATCTAGAAAGCAGGAAAGACTAGCAGACAGGAGAGAAGAAGAAGAAGCAGCAGAAGCAGCAGGGTGTGAGCAAATGAGGGTGTATAATGTGTGTGTGTGTGTGTGTGTGTGTGTGAGAGAGAGAAGAGAGAGACTCTGATGAAGAGGGAGGGAGGGGAAGAGCAGATAGTGGCAGGGGATTGGCTGAAAGGAAGGGAGGTGGGGATGCGGTCAGCCAATGCTCTGAGTGAAGGTGCAAGGCAACAGGAAAATGGCAGAGAGAGAAGACATCCTTTAGATACAGAGGAATCTCTATTACTGTCTCTAAGGGTTTCTTAGGGATGCCACTGTACCATATACAATCGTTTCCCTTTGAAACGACTTTCATTTTCTACTGATATCACTTGGGCCACACATGCTATAATGATCACCAATGGCCGAATAGCTAATTACATATCACATTTCATCTGGCTCTATTCTGGAAAGGAACACCCATTTTTTATGATTAAATTTCCGATAGAATATTTCTTTTCACTTGGAAAAAGAGGTCAAAATGGTTACGAAATGCAACTCAAGTTTGCTTTAAATAAATACTTTTTGATTTCAATCTGAAAAAATTAACTAGATTAATCATACATTTTTTTTGTGATAAAAACAATTTAATACATTTTATACTGTAATAATTTCACAGTTAATCTCCAAATTAATGTAGAAACAACATAAAGACAGCATATTTTACATACTTAATTGATGGCATCTTTTTATCACTGATACTAATATAGGACTAAATTCTAAACATGAATTATAGCCTTTCAACATTACAGTGTAACTGAAAGCTATCTTTTTTTTTTTTACATTTATTAGGCTTCAAAAATATAACATTTACATATATAATATATAAACAATCCTCACATAAACCCATAATAAATGTCATATTTACCTGTGCCCTTCCTACCTGTCTAACAAACAGGATATATGAAAAAAAATGGATACAGAAAAAAAAGGATGCTGCGTTAATTGAGTTAAATATTTTTAAAAAGTTAAACTGGAAAAAATTAATCGCATGCGTTAACGTTGAAAGCACTAATATTTTGGTGCTCAAAAAACATTTCTTATTATTATCAATGTTGAAAACAGTTGTGCTGCTTAATATTTTTGTGGAATTAATATTCATATTTAATATATTTAATATTGTAATAAAATATAAATAATATATTCATATCTTCATATTAATATGTCTTTACTTCACTTTTGATCAATTTAATGCATCCTTGATGAATAAAAGTATTGATTTCATGAAAAGAAAAATAACTCTTCTGACCCCAAACTTTTAAACAGTAGTATAGATTGTTTTCATAGAGAATATCTTGATTTTTTCCATTAAATAATAAAGCATAAAATAGTCAAAACATTTTATGAAGCATTAGATTTATTTATAAAAAAATGCCAAATGGGGTAATAAAAATAAACTTAATACCAAATAAATGATCTAAAAAACATAAATTAATATTTTAGTTTTTTTCCCACAATGTAAATTTAACATTTTAATGATGTTTGGTTATTTTTACTGGAAAACAAGACAAAAATACTGATTAATAAATTATTTTTTGCAGTGTACAGCACCATATTTCAATACAAACAAACAAACACACACAAAGTATCACATGTTTGTGACTATCTCAAAGAGAAAGTCCTCAAGAGGTCAAATCAGGGAGGTGAATATGCAAGAAAATTAATGACTCTCTTGTGTAAAGAAATTGCATGATAACATATTTTCTGCTTGCACATGGGTATGACTCTGAAAAGCCCTTTTGTTCAGTTTCCCAGCATGCTGTAAGGGGGAGGGTTTATTTGTATTCACAATCAGAAGAAATGAGGGGAAACGAAGAGATAGCAGGAACAACATGATAGAAGAAAAATCAAGGGGACAAGATAATGACTCAGTTACTATCAAGATAATAACAGTAACTGCATGAGAGCTAATGAAGATAAATGACTACAGAGAGAAAGAGAGAGACATGCCACCACTGTAGATATTCATTACATTATACATAAAATAAGTCCCAGCATAATTATAGTCTAAAAATTCACTTAAGTCACATCAGTCTTCCAAGACAAGCTAAAAATATCCTTTCTGTCGAATGAAAGACAAAGACTCATGGTGAGATCTTGGACTACCAAGTCACAACCCTTCAAAGTAATATCATATCACCGACATCTAGAGTGGCAAATTGAGTTCAATTCATCACTAAGCACCAACCGAAGGGCTGGAATGGGTGGAGACAAAACGCTGGGGGTGTGGCTTAGATGACAAAAGCAACAACTGCATCCACGCTGAGGGGGGTAGGCTGGGCCTGATCTCATTCCTTGATTTGATTGCATGAGAGAGCGATGTTACCATGGAGACTGCATCCAGTGCAGCAGAACCCAAATGGCAGGCTGCCTAGCTCCCCCTCCTCCTCGTCTCTCTCTCTCTCTCTCTTTCCTTAGCAGCCTGGAGTAAACTCATAGAGGAAGAGCACAGACCTGCAGGACCCATAGTGTAAATTGCATGTGACTGCAACACAAAGCCAGCACTCAGCAGTGTGTGAGTGTGTGTATTTGTGTGCTCTATTAGTGGTATGAAGGCAGACCTCTTCAGGAAGCCTGGGGGTGGTGATGGCATCACATGTGATGCTGCAGATTCCCAAGTCGTGGTTTTGTAAATAGACTCTCCAAAGAGCACTAAAAAACAC
This sequence comes from Chanodichthys erythropterus, assembly GCF_024489055.1. NCBI lineage: Eukaryota > Metazoa > Chordata > Actinopteri > Cypriniformes > Xenocyprididae > Chanodichthys > Chanodichthys erythropterus. The sequence continues at coordinate 45,867,295 of NC_090230.1, read as the reverse complement.
TCTGGCCAACACTGCAGTCTGCTCTTGTATTTAATGATATGCTCATATTTTTTCTACTATTGAGTTGGGAGTTTCATCTTAAGTGCTTTTGGCCCTGACTTAAAGCATACTTTTAATGCTATCACTATTCTTTCATTTGGCGTTGATGTAAACGATTACCTGAAATATACATATACATTTTTCTGAAAATTTGCATTAGCATTCTGTGGTGGTGATGAGACTATATATATATATATATATATATATATATATATATATATATATATATATATACACACACACACACATATATATACAGGTGCATCACAATAAATTAGAATGTCATGGAAAAGTTGATTTCAGTAATTCAACTCAAATTGTGGAACTCTGGTATTAAATAATTTCAATGCACACAGACTTTTCTTTTAATTGTGATGCTTTTGGCTCACATTTAATCTCAATAAATTAGAATACTTCAATAAAAAAAAAAGGATATTTTAAACAGAAATGTCAGGCTTCTGAAAAGTATGTTCATTTCTATGCACTCAATACTTGGTTGGGGCTCCTTTTGCATGAATTACTGCATCAATGTGGCGTGGCATGGAGGCAATCAGCCTGTGGCACTGCTCAGGTGTAATAGAAGCCCAGGTTGCTTTGAGAGCGGCCTTCAGGTCATCTGCATTGTTGGGTCTGGTGTCTCTCATCTTCCTCTTGACAATATCCCATAGATTCTCTATGGTGTTCAGGTTCAGGTGAGTTTGCTGGCCAATCAAGCACAGTAACACCATGGTCATTGAACCAGCTGAACTGCATGCAGGTGCCAAATCCTGCTGGAAAAGGAAATCAGCATCTCCATAAAGCTTGTCAGCAGAAGGAAGCATGAAGTGCTCTAAAATTTCCTGGTAGATGGCTGCATTTACTGTGGACTTCAGAAAACACAGTGGACCAACCCCAGCAGCCCAAATCATCACTGACTGTGAAAATGTCACACTGGACTTCAAGCAACATGGTTTCTGTGCCTCTCCACTCTTCCAGACTCTGGGACCTTGATTTCCAAATGAAATGCAAAATTTACTTTCATCTGAAAAGAGGACTTTGGACCACTGAGCAACAGTCCAGTTCTTTTTCTCCTTAGCCCAGGTAAGACACTTCGGACGTTGTCTTTGGTTCAGAAGTGGCTTGGTATGTGGAATGTGACAGATGTAGCCCATTTTCTGAAGACCTCTGTGTGTGGTGGCTCTTGATGCACTCACTCCAGCTTCAGTCCACTCCTTTTGAAGCTCTCCTAAGTTCTTAAATCGGCTTCGCCTGACAATCTTCTCAAGCCTGCGGTCATTCCTTTCACTTGTACACCTTTTCCTACCACACTTTTCCCTTCCAGTCAACTTTCCATAAATATGCTTTGGCACAGCTCTCTGCGAACAGCCAGCTCTTTTAGCGATGACCATCTGTGGCTTACCCTCACTGTAGAGGGTCCTGATGATCGTCTTCTGCACAACTGTCAAGTCAGCAGACTTCCCCATGACTGCTGTTGGGATTACTGACCTAAACCCAGTATTTATACCCTGAGAATTTAATACAACTTGAAATTAAATATTCTAATAATTTGAGATACTGATTTTTTTATTTTGATGAGCAGCAAGCTCTAATCATCAAAATAAAAACAAAGAAGTCTGGAAAATTTTACTTTATGTCTAATAAATCTAGAATCAGTATAAATTATTTTAATGGGTCTTATATTTCAGAGTATAGGCCTACTAACTATTGAAAAAAAGTTATTAGTGACAAAATTGTTGGTTTCAGGTCTTGCATTCTTTTATACTCAGAAACGACACAAAATTTAATTACTTCATAAGTGATATTTAACTAGATTTTTCTTTATTTTAATGGGTCTTATATTTCAGAGTATAGGCCTACTAACTATTGAAAAAAACTTTATTAGTGAAAAAATTGTTGGTGGAAATGGCAGAAAAACGAGGGACTTGTATCAAAGGATTGTAATTTGTGTATAAATATTAAAACTGTTTGTGATGATTTCAATCATTGTTATCATAATTTTAAAATAAAATCTTAATTTTATGATGGATAGTTTAAGAGTGCATCTAAAATAAGGTACAGATAAGGTAAAAAAATGTAGACAAAATGTAAAAATACATTTTCAAGACAGGTTAATACATTATATATATATATATATATATATATATATATATATAGAGAGAGAGAGAGAGAGAGAGAGAGAGAGAAAGAAAGAAAGAAAGAAAGAAAGAAAGAAAGAAAGAAAGAAAGAAAGAAAGAAAGAAAGAAAGAAAGAAAGAAAGAAAGAAAGAAAGAAAGAAAGTAAGAAAGAAAGAAAGAAATTAATCCCTGGCACAAAACATGCCCGCAGTAAACACCCAATTATGTCACAAAAAAATATTTATATATGTCAAATATTTTTGCACCACAAACATTTTCTTTCCAGGTTAAAACCTTTTCATTCTTTCCTTTTCTTCTTGCCAACATCTCATCTAAAGCAGAGGTTCTCAACCAGGGGGCGTCAAACTTCCAGGGGGGACCCAATAAAACTTGATTTCAAATGAGTTATATTAAGATAATCTAATTAAAATTAAACAAAACATTAAAAATAAAGACGTACAACATTAACCCCGACATCATATTTGGAGTTAATTTATTTTTATTGCAACAAAAGTACCAGAGGTATATATATCAGCCTTTGCATTTTGTCTTGGACAAAGGGGGATCTTTGAGTCAAAAAAGGATGAAAGCCATTGATCTAAAGCTTGAATAACCAACTGGTTGCATGTTTGATGTCTAAAGCTAAAGATATGCATCAGCATTTATCAGGGTCTTATTATATTTAATATCTTAATATACACAAACAGGGAATACCAGTGCTTAATTACTTAATAACTGCCTGGTATGAGAGAACATTAATATTCACTATAATAAGGTTTAACTCTCATCTGCACTAATGAGTGCATTGTACGGAGAATGAACCACAGGGATTAAAACCGTTTTAAAGCTCAGTCTTTCTTAATCAACTAAGGAACAAAGTTCACCTATTATAGTCCTGCTGTACTTTATTTACTCAGCTACATTGTGTAGTAGAGGATAAATCTGGTGTGATGAAAGCAAGTAATTGCAAAGCAAGTGTTTCTGACTGTCTGTACTCATTCATTCTGATGCTTAATGTTAAATGGTATTGAATGTGAATCATCTGGTCACCATTGTTTGTAAGTCTCTTTTTTCAGTGGTGTGGGAGGTCAAATACAGGTGAAATGCAGTGTTACTCATGACTGACATAATACATTAGTGGATGGCTTCACAGGGTCACATCCATTTTCACACTTTTCCGGCAAACATAGGCCCGGAAATGACTCTGTGAATGCCCAGCATTGTCCTGCTATCAGTTGCAACCTTACTCAGCTTCCTCCCATGCATGTCTATTGAACCATTTATGCTGGGCCACAACAGAAGAGTTATTGAGAAAAGCAAATTGTGATAATCACAATTACAGATTTTAATAAAAAAAAAAATCAACATTTTATGCACTTGAGGATTCATTTCCCAACACAAAACATAATATGGAATTATCCAACTTACCCCAACATGTTGCTGCTTTCAGTTATCAAGCTGAATTAGACTGAGACATCATTCCAACTATGTGTGATCTATAAAGAAGGACAAAACAAATGTGACAAAAAATAAAAAAGTGAAAGTGAGTTCAAGTCTACTAGCAGTTTCCACAAAGAAAAAAAAGCAGAGACAATAGTAAGGGAAAACAGCTAACTTTTTTATTATTAACATTTTATGTTAGATGAAAAAGAAACAATAGTCAAGGAAAGGAGCTAAATTTTGTATTATTATTATTTTATGTTAGATAAAAAAAGAAACAATAGTCAGGGAAAGGAGTTATGTAAGTTTTAGCGTGATGACGTTGCTTTCGCATGCACAGAACAAAGTCAAATCGTTTTCCAAGATATGTGACTTTTATTATATAAACTAAATGGAGCAACTCAAAACCCAATTTTACTCATTTTCAAACAGCCCTTAAAGTTTATTTAGAATCTATAAAAAAAAAAAGCCCAAAGAACTGTATATTTGCTAAATGAATTTAATGTTTCTGATGCCCTTTCTTTTTATTTAAATTATTGTTTCAGTTTATACTTACAAAATGTGAACGTGTGAAATATGTCAAGAACTTGGTCCCCTGACTTAATGTCTTTTGATGTTACAAAATCTTATGTTGGTACATTTGTTTTTCGTTAAATTCTAAGAATAATAATAGAGCTATTCGTACTCTTTTACAAAGAGAAATTGTTACTGTCCCTTATGTTTTGTCTCTCTCTATATAATGTATGTATATTTTCAATCTATGTTTTGATCTTTTATATTTACTTCCCCCTAGCACCCTGTTTTATTTGTTGTAATTTGTTCTTTTCCTTTTTTCCCCTCTTCCTTTTGATGTTGTTTCATCACATACTGTATGTTATTGTTCTTTGAATTAAAAAAAAAAAAAATGTCAAGAACTTGGTGTTGTCAAATCGTTTACTAAAATATAGCGCCATCTCCTGGACACTTTTGATACCTGGATACTTTTTAAATTACTAAGTATGGGAAAAGCCCAACTGAGCCACTAAGATAACATTTGATTACAAACGTAAACAGAAATTATGTACTATTTAATTGTTTAACAACCCAAAGGCAGTTCACTGTCATTCCTTGTATAACTCGCTCCACAGCTTATTACTTGCTTACTATGAACGAGACATTAATGATTCCATGTCAAAATGTTTACATTCCGTCACAATAGTCAATAGAATTAAGCTATTTTAAATGTATTATAATAATTTTAAATAAAACACACAGCCCACACCCTCACGTTAAATGATTCAGGTTTTACTCTCTCTGGGGAAAACCTCACGCTAGCCTACTAAGTAAAATCTTAACTTGCTAATATAACTAAAATAATACCATTTTTAAATTTGGATTTTAGTAGTACAGTTGTAGCAGTTATTCATGAGGCATACTTCTTTTCATTTCTAATATTAAAATAGGTTTGTTAAATAAATAATATACTTACTTTAGATCACCAAAGTATCACAGGTCTTGCAGATGTGTTTTGTCAAGAATTCCCAGTCCCCAACAAAGTGATCATGTCTTCCTTTCCTTCTCTAAAGCTCGAGTTTCTTCCTCGTTTTTTCTTTCTCTTGTCCTCTCTCTCTCTCTCTCTCTCTCTCTCTCTCTCTCTCTCTTGCTCTCTCTCTCACACACACACACACACACACTCACACACACACACACACACACACACAATCACGCATTTTCCACATGCAAGATGTAGCTACTTCTTGTGCATTATTTTATGAACAACTTGCATGGAAAGCATCCCATTATTTAGGAGTGGTCTAAATGGTGGGACACTATTAAACAAAACATAAAAAAGGATAAATTACATTTACTGCATATGGAAAAAAAAGTTCTTAAAAGCCTAAAAATATATGCTACGTAGATAATTTTATAGAAGATAAGATAATTTAAGATACTTTTGTAGAAGTTCTATATTGTTTCATGAACAAAATCAGCCTTTGTGAGAGAGCTGAGGAGGACCGTATGAAAGAAGACTCTGTGCTCTGCAGTTTTTTCCAGGGGGTATTATTTCCCTGAGACACCAGCCAAGTGAGATCACACTGTAAACATACACCATTACCTAGACAACATGGCAAATTCTCTTCATTTCCATTTTAATCTTGATGAACACGAGCAGAGAAAGAGAGAGGGAGAGAATGTATTGCGTTCAGACAGCAAAAATAATGTGGAAGAGAAACATGAACATGAATGAATAGTGACATCAACCATTCTGTCCAGGGCTGCCAGAGTCCGTCATGCTGCAGTGAAAACTTCTTATTGCTTTCTGTCATAGTAGTCCAAATACTTTTTGCCGTAATTTAAAAAAGAATAGCTATACCTTTAGAATTTAAACACATATATGTACTGCTTGATAACAGCGTTTGTGCTACATTTCATTAATATAGTGGTTTTCAAACTTTTTGCCTTTTAACGGGAATGACAGCGAGGATGAGGGATAGATGTAGGTTTCTTCAGTGGACTGTACTGTCATTAAAGGGTTAGTTCACCCAAAAATGAAAATTCTGTCATTTATTACTTACCCTCATGCCGTTTCACACCCGTAAGACCTTCATTAATCTTCGGAACACAAATTAAGATATTTTAGTTGAAATCCGATGAGGCCTGCATAGGGAGCAATGACATTTCCTCTCTCAAGATCCATAAAGGTACTAAAAACATATTTAAATCATTTCATGTGAGTACAGTGGTTCAATATTAATATTATATTAAGCTTAGGAAGCATAATGAATCAGTGTGTCAAATCAGCTGTTCGGAGGGCCAAAGTCACGTGATTTCAGCAGTTTGGCTGTTTGACACGCGATCCGAATCATGATTCGATACGCTGATTCATTATGCTCCGAAGATTCCTGAAGCAGTGTTTTTAAATCTGCCATCACTAAATAAGTTGTAATATTCTCGTCACTTTATAATATTAATATTGAACCACTGTACTCACATGAACTGATTTAAATATGTTTTTAGTTCCTTTATTGATCTTGAGAGAGGAAATGTCATTGCTCCCCATGCAGGCCTCACGGAGCCATCGGATTTCAACTAAAATATTTTAATTTGTGTTCCGAAGATTAACGAAGGTCTTACGGGTGTAGAACGACATGAGGGTGAGTAATAAATTACTGAATTTTCATTTTTGGGTGAACTAACCCTTTAATGTGTTTTTGAATTGCTGACAATACACTGAAAAAATACCTGTCCAAGAAATTTTAGTAAAATTTCAAAAAGAAAACATAAGCTGTAGAAAATAAGTCATTAGGAGCTTTATACATCTTTTTACAATGAAAACCACGAATGAAAACACGATAAGTCCATCCCTCACAGCCTCACTTTCATACTGAGTAAGGGTTGGGTAAGGGTCTGAGTAAGGTCTATTGTCCAACACTTATTTCTGCTAATAATTTCGATAATGCTATTCATTTTCAACCTTTTTTGTGATTCCAGAAGATTCAAGGTACTGATACAGCACGTTTGACATGGTTGACTTGACTGGCAACTCTTGTATTACTAGTTGAAGGGTGAAGGCACACACAAAAGGCTTTAAAAGGTGGAATCCACACTTTATTACATAAAAATAAGACAAACTTTAAAAGACGAACAAAAATAAAAAGCATTTCAGTCCCTGAACTTCAGTGTTGTGAACCAATAAAATCAACATGTTAGAAATAACAATCCTAAAGACTTCAACTTAAAACTAATAAGATATCAAGACATCAGCACACATCATCAGGTAGTTTTGCATAAGAACACAAAAGACATCAAGAACGTTGTAAGACAAGTCCCCAGTTGTCTACATCAAATCCTTTACGGCAGCATAAAATCCTTAAAAGTATAAAACTCTGTAGGACATGCCATGTCTTCTTAACCGACAGTTCCTGCCCTGTTTCTTTCCCCAAAGCGTCGAAAGAAAGACACAAGTCCTGAGCTTTCGGGTCTTTTATCTGGAGGAAGCTCCTGTCCATTGCGTTTCTGAAAGATCTGTCCAAATTTGAAGTTAGATGCCTGCTCTTTTTCATCAGTAAGTGATGCAGACCTTAAAGACATCCCGTGTGCTGGAGTTTGCTTTGAAGGACAGTCTGGTAAAGAGGATGAAGTCCCCACACCTGATTTATGAGAGAAAGGGGGCTTGTCGCGCACAGGTGTGTCAGGCAATGCCCATACCCCATCATCAAGGACGTCCACCCTGGAGAAGGAGAAAGAGTGTCTCCGGTGGGGGGTGTTACGTGGAGAGATACGAGGGCTGAGGATGGTCCACGGTGAGCCTAGACCTCCCATTCCGTTCTGCAAGGCCAGATCCACCTCTTTTATATTCCTCTGTTGAGGAGTAGAGGTGCACACACCGTGGCCTCGGGAACGATCTGGTGTAATGGTTCCACTCAGGCCGCCGCAATCCTGAAAGCGGAAGATTTTGCCAGAGAGCTCAGGCATTTTGTCTGCTTCCTCTAAATTCTCATTCTCCTCCCTTTCTCCTTTATCCCCGTCTCCAGTCTCTTCCACTTCTCCTTTATCCATGTCTCCAGTCTCCTCCACTTCTCCTTTATCCATCACTCCACCTTGAGTGACCACAAACTCTTGTTTGGTCGAGGTGTTGCTACACCCATCGTTTTTATGGTCATTGCATTCAGGAATCAGTCCATCATCAATGCACTGTCCTCTTTTGGATGTGGCGCGTGCCCGCTGAACATCGTTAACGCTGCAGAGTGGAGCCTCCTCCTTCCGACAGATGTTCTCTGGTTCTTGCATCCTTGAGATCTCAATTTTCTCCTCGTTGGTTTCCGCAGGGCTGTCTAGATGCCCTCTGCCCTCACGCTCCTCAACCTGAGGGCGGATGTTTTTGATGGGGCTGTCTGTGACAGATCTGTCTCCAACAGGCCTCCTGCGAGAAGGACGGTGACTGAGGAAACTGGTCAGGACAGATTCTAGAGCGGAGGCTTCATCGCCCGCATACCGATTGGAGCATGTGCCGGTGGATCGGCGCTTAGCCGTTCTGGTCAGCTTTTCTCTTTCTCTCTGCTGTCGCTTGCGAGTCTCGGCCACTTCTCGCTCCCGGTTTTCCTGCAGGACAGGACAGAAGAGGCTGTGGGTGTTTCTCCAACATTGAGAACACATAGACAACAGATTTTGACGTTTTCACCCCCTTTTTTTTTTCCAAAAATCTTGGAAACTTTTTGAGATGTCTTTATTTGTGCAACTTTTAAATGCCTTATGTAAACGGATTTTATTGTATTACCTTTCCTAGTCCCAGTCTTTAAAACTGTAAATAACAAATATAACAGTTACATTTAAATCTAATATACACAAATGTGTGAAAAACTCATTTCAATATTGTGTTAATAATTTAGCAAAGAAAAAAAGAAAAAAAGGCTCTTATGGATGCATGGACCTCCTATGAAAGCTTGTTTCAACCATCAAAGAAAAATAAAAAAGGTAATTGTGACTTTTTAATCTCACAATTCAGACTTTTTTTCCTTGCAATTGCAAGTTTATATCTCACAATTCATACTCTTTCTCAGAACTGCATGATATAAAGTCAGAATTGCATGATAAGAGTTATAAGACTGACATTTTTTCTCAGAATTGCGAGTTTATATTTCACAATTCAGATTTTTGGCTCAGATATATAAACACATAAACAATTGTGTGATATATAGTGAGAATTGCAAGTTATAAGATTGACTTTTTTCCCCCCCCTCAGAGTTTAAATCTCTGACTTTATAACGAGCAATTGCATGTTATAAAGTAAGTAAATAAATAAATAAAAGGTAATTGTGACCTTTTTTATCTCACAATTCTGAGAATAAAAAAGTCAGAATTGTGAGATAAAAAAGGTCACAATTACCTTTATTTATTTATTTGGTGGAAACAAGCTTTCATAGGCTCCACTATAGAGGCTTTACATAACAGGCCTTCACACACTTATATTCATTATTTTCTTCATTTGTTCTAAGGCTTTGGCAAATGCAAATAGTTTCTTTTGTACTATATGCATAAATGTGCATGTATGTTACTTTGATTGTAACAAATTTGATGTGTTCATTTTAAACTAGATAAAAGTAAATAATAACAAATAAAATTGTGTTATCACTTCTATCACACTGAAAAAAAATAGGGACAAAAAAAAGTTTAAAGCTAACAAATAATATCTAAAGTGTTCATATCTGAAACCAGAATACATTTTTGTAAACAATATGCAATAGAAATGTCATGCAGTGAAAGTATTTGAAGTGTTTTGTGTGTAACAACACCAGTAGCACCACACTTGTAATAAAGTTCCCTGCATTTTGCCCTTATAAGACATGAGAATTTACCTGTGTAGCTCTTTCAAACCTCTCACAGAAGGAATGAAAGATAGAGCAACACTCCTCTAGTTTAAATGCGGCTGGGTCTTCACAGAAGTACTCTGCCACGGAGGCACTGATGGTGTCCAGTTCCTGAAGAGAGGCCTCCACGTCCGCAAGCCGAATGTCTGCCAACTGTACAAGAGCAGACATACATTATTCCCAAAATACTGATACTCCATGCTGTTTTGCCTATTAAGGTAATTACAAAACAAATCACCTGACATTATGTTGCAATTTCAATGCATTTTCTTGTAGGTTACACAGAAATCCAAAATATCTTACACAAAGAAATGCTTCCATCTGATGTTGTAAATCGGGCTGTTTACTAGCGTCCATCTTTGCTTGCCTAATTTTCTCCAACTCCCTTTGAAGGTCCATCTCCACCTCCTGCTTTTGGATCCTATATTGAATTTATGAACAAAGTGGCATTATACTCCAAAATGCATCTCCTATTTATTACAAAACATGTATTCTACCTACCTTGCAGCAATTCCAATGTGTTGAAGCTGATCAGGGAAATGCAGCAAAGCTTCATCGATCTGCTGGGCTTGCTGTAATAAATGGAAGATTAAAAAAAGTCACTGTATCATTTAAAAATAATATAATATACACACACAAAGAATTAACATCCAACAATAAGTCCTGAAAAATGTGATCACTTAATTTACCATGGATACATAGTGCATAAGGTTCATGCCAGGTTTATTTGCTTTGGTGTCCACCAGTTTAAGCAATGATGTCATCCTGAAGCCAATGGCACTACCTGCATAGCCACCCTGAACAAGATACAGCATTTATTATTACAAGTCATTTATCTGCTCCAGCTGTAGTTCACACTCAGGAATAGTGCATCTATAACAAACAGAACAGACCATGTGACACTCACTGCATTCATGTAGTTACCAGCCTTCAGCACCAGTCTGATGATTGAATGTAGGTCATCACATGCCAGCAACTCTAGTAGGTAAAAAAAAAGTTCAAGGTTAGCATGATTTTTTTGTTGTTGTTGTTGTTGAAAGATAACATTTTATTTAGCAAAATTGATGAAAAATAACAGTAAAGACATTAATAATTTCATATAAATGCTGTTCTATAAAGAATCCAGAAAAAATAAAAATAAAATAAGAATTGTTTCTTGAGCACCAAATCAGCATATTAGAATGATGAACATTGTACAGACTGTCCACTGAAGCACAATATGCACTTTGGACCATTTTCAAATAATGCTAAGAACATGTTCATCAGGTTTTACACAAACCAATTTTTCACTTAAATTCATATGCTGATAATTTCTAGTAAAAAAAAAAAAAAAAAAAAAGAAGCATTTTCACTGGTGGTTTTAGACTTTTGGAAGTACCATTAGCAGCAGTTGTCATGACAGCAATGGAGTGCTTGATCTCCTCTATAAAGGGAAAAAACTCTTCTCTGAGGAGCAGGCTCTTTAATCTCACTTTATACCTGAAAACAAACAAAAGTCACAGAATTATTAGCAGCTTTTTAGCTAAAGCTTATTTCAATTAGCTTTTTAACACATTTCAACATGTTTAAATATGTTCCCACAGAATTTACTCCAAAAACAGCACAGAAATTGGCCTTTTAAAATGCTTTGAACCATGACAAAAAAAAAAAAAACTCACCCAGGCACTTGAACCAGCATCACCATGAAACGGTCGGGATCATTTAGCAGAGATAAATCTCCATTGAATGACATCAGCTTCTTTGTCTGGAAAGTGTCAATACATAAGCAGTGTTAAAGGGATAAATAAAAAAATAAATTAATTTACTCACCCTCAAGGTGTTCTAAACCTGTATGGTTTGGTTACCAACATTATTCAAAATATCTCATTCAAAAGAAACTCATACAGGTTTAGAACAACTTAAGGGGGAGTAAATGACAATTTTTATTTTTGGCTTAGCTATCACTTTATAAACCGAACTGATCACATAGCTGATCAATAGCACAGCACAATGTGGTCATATAGAGAAAGCCAGTTTTACCTCGATGTCATCGGGCAACAGCTTGTTGAGTTCCTTCAGTTTCCCAGAAGCAAAGCAGAGGTTACCATGCCTGACAGCCTCTACAATGTCCTTCGGTGTCCTGAAAATTGCACGGAACCACAGATAAGATGTTTTTAAATGGCTACTTGGGAATTATTTTGGGAGCTCTCAGCAACTTGTCACACATATTACTTATAATGAATGTAATTCAGTGTAAGGTTCTTCTAGACACTCAATTTAGATTGTCTTGCTAACCAGGCAGTCATAGTACAAGTACAAGATTCACTCCAAAAAGCAACAATGTTATTGTGAATTATGAAATTAAGAATTAAGGAAAACAGACAATAATTTAATTTCACACCTTACCTTTTAAACTGTTTTAGCAAAATACCAATATTCATACTTTTCTTAGAGTTGAGAATTGATACCTAAAAAAAAAAAAAAAGACAGATACATGGTGTCAGTTTGTCATAAGCTGGGAAAGACTTCCCTGAAAATAGCATATATTATATTCAGTGACAGGAAATAAAAAAAATAAAAAAATCCAGGAAGCATAATTTCATTGTATCAGAGAAGATGGAAGTGGAATTAAAAAGACATGAGCAAACATTGTTGTGAAAAGTTCAACATTTCCAAGATTAACTTCCACACAAACAGTACATGTTCCTTAAATAGATGTGTAACAAAAGTGCAATAGGGCAGACGCGCATTTAAATCATCTGGTCACACTTAGGTTTATGTGATAACAGTAAAATATAAAAGATTACCCTTTCACAGACAAGGCTTAAGCTAATCCCAGACTAAAATGCATGTTTGAAATGAGAGAACACTATGCTGCACATGCAAAATAATAATAGTATATTTGAAATTGAAATTAATCCTTCATTATACTTTTAAATACTTTTGAAGGGAAAATGTGAATGTGTTTATTAATGTTTAATCCTTGTGAGCCCATTTAATATAAATGTCTTAATGGAGGACGTTTGAAGCATGTCATCTAGACCTTTTATTTTTATTTTATCTCTTCTTATAGTTGATACTTCAGAGTTAAGCATGTTGTTTGAGCTATTGAAATGGCCTCGGGGACAAGTTGGTTAAACAAGAATGCGCTGGAAACCAAACAAGCAAAGCTAATAATCTTGTTGCGCTTCCACCTAAATGAGGTCTCAGAAGACAGGATGTTCAATACTGAAGCTTTATCAGAGCATAAGTACTGGAGTCACCTCCCCAGATCATTTGCCTTTTGAAAGGTGAGAGACACAAATGAGTAATTGATTGGTTTGATGTAGGCCATGAACTACATGGCATGTTTAATTCACCCACTTGCTGCTAAACTTTCGATCTTGATACACGAGAGATGACATCGGAGCCGTCTTTCAACCATGCATTGCTGTCCCAGCCAAAGGGCCTCACTGGAAAGTACAGCTATAGGTATACACAACTAGTTTTCAATGACAAATCCTTCAGCTTTACAATAATCTCAGTGTCCTGTTAGTGGCTCCCTATACATGTATTGCCTTTTTTCCTTATCACATTTTGGTAATCATCATAATTATTATCATTATTATTTGAACACCTAAAAACACTCAATTAATCCTGTGATAACCGTTTTGAAATTGGACATTGCATAATAATTAAAAAAAAAAAAAAAAGTACTTTAAAACCTTTTAGCTGGCTCCTCCCCCTAGAGGCTGGTCTGATGTTTTAAATTGTACAAAATTACTGCACTATTTTAAAATCAATTTTTTTTTCTAATGTTGACAAAACATATCATTGAAAAGGACTGAGAATCGACGTTCCATATTTGTTTTGGGATAGAATTTGGAACACAAATTGGTTAGACATATGGCTTTGCTTTTCTAGAAATTTTGGAGTCCAAATTAATTTTGTAAAATATATATTTTATATAAAAGAAAAGAAAAAAAAAAAAAGGTTTAGTGCAGTACATTTGCTTTACAGTAAAACTTTTTTACACTGCTAAGCGTTGAAAAGAGACCAACTTTAGGTCTGTATAACAAAGCATTCATGAATTAAAACCATTTAAGTTCGATAGTGTATTTTCACATCTATGCTCAAAAAGGAGGTGGCAGTTAAAGGTGCAGTTGGTGATCTGGTAAATGCTAATGTTAGCCTGCTAGCATTGAAAACATGATCCCTCTCTGGAAATCGCCATCCAAAGCCACGCCTCCTTCAAAACACATGAACGCACTCGCACACACACACAGCTGCTCTCGGCAATGCGTCACAAGAGACGGCGTTAAACTACCTCATGTCAGCATAACAATAATAATGGTGCAGGGTGCACGAGGGTATTTAAAAACATACGTGTCCTTTCTGCCTATCAGCGTATTATTTCATTCGGACCGAATATAAAAATTGGATGAACATTATGGTCCTACGCCTTCCATAGACCATATATATTTATAAAAAATACATTTAGACTGTTTAACATAGGGATTGCTATCAGGATATGAGGAGACTTTCAACCAGTATAACAAAAAACGTTACTGTAGAGAATCATCTATTGCACCTAACAGGTTAAATCAATTTTTAAGTAAAGGCACTTACATTTTCTGCTTCTGTAGTGATTTGCGAAAGGCCCCACACACTTTTTCTGACCGTCCCACCCTTACGGACCAAACCCTGGTGCTCGTTGTGGCTGAAAAGCTCCTCCATGCGCTTAGTGTCCAGCTCAAAGTTCTCAAGGTTGCGTTGGGATGTCCACACGTTGCGCTTGCCCAAAACGCTGTGCCTGGGGATGGCGTCCCAGTTGAAGTTGCGCATTTTTGAGCGCCGTTGGACAGTCCGGGTGAAGGGGTCCCCAATAAGTGAAGGAGGTGGAGGCGGTGGGGGTGGTAGTGGAGGTGGTGGAGGGGGAGGAGGAGGTGGAGGGCCCAGGGGAGGGGGCTGGGCGGTACGTCTGAAGGGTGAGGGCTCATTTTGAAAGCACCTGGAGGAAACAGGAGGTAGAGGTGCCGTGGTAACAGCTGGAGCTCCATCCATTGGAGGACACGGAGTGGACATCCAATGGTCTCAAATCCAGTTCACTGGCTGAAGGGATCTGATAGAAATATATTTTTTAAAAATTATAAACAATGAGAGGCAAAAACTGGTCCAGAATTCCTAGAGAAGCAAGAACATTTAATTTAATGTTCTTGCTTGGAATGAAATTCACTTCTGAAAAATAACTTTAGCCATCCAAGATTACTACCATCAATAACATGATAAATAAAGAGACAATTTAGGAACAGATGGTGGACTGTTCAGCCTGTTTGTTGGATATGGTGGATGCAACCAAATGTCCATAATTAAAAACAGCAAACATATGAATTTCCAATGATAACACTTAGACTAGAAGAGCAAGTTGCTTATTTGAGAAAGCCGTGCAAGCAAACCACAAAGTCAGATAATACTTTACAACACCAATTCGCCCATTAACTTCAATAGGCAGTTAAATAAACTATTTGATTAACATTATCAGGCATAAAGAACTTTGCATATGACACATACTTTGGTCTCTACTTTTGAACTCTACTGGCTGCTAAATCTACTTTTCAGGTGTAAGAGGAAATTCCAACATTTAAAGTAATTTAATGCTTTGGACGCGGCTATCATTGTAGCCTATATAGCATACACATTGTGTTATTATGATAATTTACCTAGAAAATATTAATGTAATTTTTATATAAATAGGCTATTAATTCATATACATAATATATACATTTTTAATAAAAGCATTATTTTTCATAAAATTACACTAGCAAAAAAAAAGAAAAAAAGAAAAAAAGATTTGACTTATTTAACTTAGCCAACAGCAATTCAACAAGTATGTTTACAAAAAAAGGCCGAGGATACAAATACGGTTATAGAGATCACAACATTATTGGAGTTCTGCTGTTTTAGACAAAATAGTTGACTCCGAAATTGTCCAAAATGTTGGTGAAAATACACTGACAATTATAAAACTCTGAAATGTGTAACTCCCAAACAAGTGAATAATTAAAACTCAGTAAAACATCACAGAGTACAGAAAAACCAAGAGAAAAGCAACAGAAAGTGACAGAAAATTAATTAAATTTTATATGTACGTACCGGTAAGTAGATAATATTAGGATGAACGCTTAATCAACTGACGTCCATTGCTGGAGAAACTCAACAGACAATCCTCATGTCAAACGCCATCAACTTCCAGCACGAGCACTTTAATGGATGAGAGTAGCCACACCCCTCACGCCCCACCTGAGCAACTCTCACCTTTTCTCCTTTATATGCTTCAGAAATAAAGAACATTGTACATTATATATATACTACTGGGCTAAGTGAAAGGATTTAAATATAGAACGTGGATGCTCTAGTCTATACTGGATCTTAGGAGAACACGGATTTAGACTGGAGGAGCTGAACACGCAGCGTCAGGTGGTTCCTGGGAAGAAGGAATAGGATAGAGCATCAATAAATATTTAATTAGATATGCAAGTATATGTGAAAAATTAGATGAGAGCAAAAACAAGGAAGGAATTTAATATAATAAATCATGACTGCATAACAGCAAAAGTAGGTGGCGATATGCACACAGGATGCAACGCGCCAAAAAACTAACGAAGAAGAAGAACATTGTACATAATTAAAGAAGAAAGGAAACTACACACACTGGGTCAGTATGCTACTTTATTTTTAGTAACAACACAACACGCTGGGTTAAAACAGGTCTACAGTTTGAATTGTAACTGTTGTAACTGAGAAGCCGCAGCTTAAAGGTAATCCATGTCGTTTTCCGGTGTGTAAAACGGTATGTTTCTTCAAAAATGACGTTATAATGCCCTCTATCGACTTTATACAGCAAGTCTAACATCTTTACTAGTTGAGTAAATGTTCTTTCAGCTCAGAAACAGATGTAAAGGCTTTTTTTTTTTTTTTTTTTTGGAAGAAAGGGCTGGTTATCTATTCAGTCAATGTTACAACTGTGTAAAGGTTAACAATGGATTTTTATGAATTTGTTTGTCATCCATTGATTTAAAAATTTAATTAGGTTACTGGAGCACTGGCCCTACAACTGAAAAAACATCTGTAGTATCATATTCAACATTTCCCTCTAATGGTCAGCATTAATTTTGCATGGCCTGACTTCTGTTGGACGTGTTTGTTCAATTTAGGAGACAAAGCAAAACAGGACATCAGGTAAGTACAAATGACACAGAGTCCATTTTTGCAAACTTTTCAAATTTTATCTGGTAGGTTATTGTACATTTGTTGGTCAAAGGTTTGGTCAAAGCCAGGAGCAAAAGCTAACATCACGGGTTTCCAGTTTCAAAATCTGTCTTAATTATCTTTACATATATACAATCATTCATACACTACAATACCACAAAGCAGCCTAAAATATTGATTGTACATAAATATGGTAATATTTATTACCCTTTCATTCTGCTATGCTAAACTAGGCCTACTAATGGAGTAACCATTTCAATGCCAAACACTTCTGTTAACAGAAATCAAAATAAAAGCAACAACAGTAATCCCCCTGGAAAATAATATCCAGATTTAGTGTTGAGGTCTACATTTAAAATCCTATTGCTCCGGAACAAATGTCCATCACTTCATGGATCAGTTCAGTCTCTATGGCTTGAGATGGAATCCTTTTCTCCAGCTCTCAAGAAGAAATGATCACACACCGTACCGTCTCTGCTGTCCGACAACTGTACAGAATGTAAAAAACAAATAAAATGCTCGGTATAAAAACATCTGACACATTTTTTTTCTTTCTTCTGGGGTTACAGAGTGGTCCTTACAAAAAAAAAATAATAAAACAAAACAAAACGAAAAAAAAAAGGCATTTTAAAAACAAATTCTTCACTAGGTTAAGTGACATTCAAACTAAATTTCAAGCATTCTTTAACATTCATGAGAAACCTTTCTTTTTCCAAGAAACATTATTTTCCTGCACTAATACCCATGTAGTGTTTTACCGAAGCACTGAACAGGAATGAATCACAATGCATGGAAATGTACAACTAATGTCAGACCTGCCATGCAAAAACACACAGGGAACAGCCAATGCAGGCATACATGAAAATACACTTTCTAGAAACATCTTCAGTATTGCTTCATCTCAAGCTTAGAAAGATTTAGTGCAGTGTTCAAAAGTACTGAACATTAGATCATAGTTGTTATTTCAGTCTTATGTAATTCAATAAAAAATGAAACTAGACTGACAAACTAATCAGACAGTCTGCATTTAACCCCATTACCACTGCATCAAGTTTGTTTAGATCAAAACATATTTCCAAGAAAACAAACCTTACTAATTTATAAAAAGAAGGCTATCGCAATGAGCATACTGTGGATATTTTAGGTGAAAAATTATGTAGTGAAAACCCAGTAAGGTTCATCTGATTATACTATCTCATCACAAATAAATAAAAAAAAAAAGTTATTTTGAAATGTTCATATCTGTTTGAATTTTTACTATATTTTCTGTGAACATTTAGGGTTAATGGAATAAATAGTAAAAAAAAAAAAAAAAATGCTACCATGCTATTAATTAGTATATAATCTTTCATTTGGGGAAAAAAAAAATTGTTTTGTTAACAAAGGCAAATAAAGGCATTAAACACAGGGTGCATCAGAACCAATTGCTAAGGTGGCATTTGAATACATAATGGGAGAATTGTTATAGAGGCAGATAATAGTGGGCCTTAAGCACTGGCCCATGTTAAATTAATCAAATACAATTCACACATACACTTCATTGATTAACTTCTGATTATTAACTTAAAATGATTGCAACAAACTGTTCTACAGTATTATGCATCGGAATATGATTCTACAATAAAATATAATTTTCAAAATAAAAATTACACTCCTCTGCCTTCGAGAAAACAATCATGTTTCATCTATGATATTAGATTCATCTTCTATTTTGGGCATTGTTAAAATGTGCAGGAAACTATACACCCACAATAGGTATAATTCTATCCATAATCAAATGGATGTCAAAGAATTATTCATTTGAGGTTAAATAGCTTAAAATGAGAGGCTCATTTTAAAATATTAAATGTAATATTTCATGTATTTCAAAGAGAGACAACTGGACAAGCATTGACTCAACAGTACTCTCATGGCCTAGTAAACATACAAGGATGCAATACCAATATCAGAAACTCATATCTGGATTTTATCCAAATAAAATCACTTTTAGTTAGAATCACCGACACTGAACACTGAAAGCTCTGTGATAGGAATGATATGGACCCCCCCACACCAACAGCTACAACACCAAATCTACAATACAGAAAAAATATAGTAGTGACAAAATAAAACACTTTTCACAGAAAATAAAAGGAAAAGGTTCCATAAAATGTGTTCACTGACAGAGAGAATGTGTGTGTGTGTAATATTGAGAATAGTATTGGAGAACAAAAAAAAAAAAAAAAAAAACAGCTGTTCTGACTGACATATCAGAAGGATTGTTTCAGTCAGTTTAATGATATTTATAGGGATGAAGCTTAAACTGATACCTTTGACATTTGATTGGACCATTTGGGACTGGTTACATACCAGAGGTGACTATTCAGACATTTGAAAGTCTCAGAGCAAGAATAGGAGAAGGAAAAGAATCAAGGAAGAGAGTTAGTTGAAAGAGGCTCTGTTGTAGCCGCTGTCTCTGCTAGCATCTCAGATCGCTGGTCTCTTGCGGTCCTACTGTGTTGCTCTGTGTGGCTAAAGACATAACAGGAAACCAGCGAGAAATGAGAACTTTCACTGTTCTTCCAGCCAAGATGGTTTGTCAGCCCCTGGTGGTTTGAGTTTAATGTTGAACTGCTTGAGGGTCTGTTCCAGCTGCTGCTGGTTTCCAGCAAAGTAGGCAGAGATGGCATTATGGAACAGCAGAAGTTGCTTGTGCATCACTTTTACCTGTGAGAGTGATACACATACACACACCATGTTAGATTTCAAGACAGATACAACAGATAGATCAAGGGCTGTTTAAGTGACTTAAAAAGGAAGTTACGAGAGTGGTTGGGCACCTTATTTTCTTCCAGGAACTTGAGCTTGATGGTGACATCATTGCGAAGACGTTCATATTTGTCCTTGTGGATCTGGTACTGCTGCTGAGCAGCCTCGATACGAGCCATGGTAACAGCGTCCCGCGGGCCCATGTTCAACTCCTCTAGATCTGCTCTGTACGCATCAAACTCTAGCCTACAGGACATCAGAGAAAAATCATGGAAAATGGCACATTCAATTATTACTTTTTATACAAGGTGATGCCCAAATTTGAAAGTTATTTATGGTGCAATCTGACACTAAATGTAGATAGTATTACATCTGGACCCAGGTAAATCAGACAACAGCACAAAAGCATCAAAATGTTTCCCAAAGTTCTCAGCATGTACCACATCAAATAAATAACTGTGACAGAGGATATGCTTCTTCCTTTTCAGTCTAAAGACTGAGTAAGAGGGCCAGCCAGTGTCAGTGCCTGTTGGTTCATTCAATACCATCTCGTCTGCACGTGCAGCAATATTCGATACTAACCCAGACAACTGTAACGTATAATGACCCTCTCAAACGTCCAGTAACATCAAAGGCTAATTAACTTAAAACACAATTCAAGTGCTTGAATTTCAA
Organism: Chanodichthys erythropterus; assembly: GCF_024489055.1. Lineage (NCBI taxonomy): Eukaryota > Metazoa > Chordata > Actinopteri > Cypriniformes > Xenocyprididae > Chanodichthys > Chanodichthys erythropterus. The sequence goes on along the minus strand of NC_090230.1, from coordinate 45,846,704 downwards.
GTCCTGACAGAAAGCAGGGCCCAGGGCCTCTTCATATTGCAGAGAAGTGGGAAAAAAAAAAAAAAAAAAAAAAATTTGCCGAAGTAGCTTTTACCTGGCATTCTCGTACATCTTGATAGTCATCAGTGTGTCTTCCATCGTTTTGTTCACCAGTGTGTTGATACTGGACACAAAGAAGTTGATGGCACCAAGCAGAGTCTCTCCATTCTTGCACAACAACTTCTGTGTTTCTGCATTGTATCCAAACTCATCCTGTGTGTAAACGATACCACAAACCTCAATAAATAAAAAATGATATATATATATATATATAGACAGTGACTGTTACTATTTTTAACTAAAACTAAAATTATATTAAAAACAAATTTTTTTCAATTGAAATGAAGCTTAAAGGGATAGTTCACCCAAAAATGAAAATTTGACACAAATGATGATTTTTAACTCCAACCGTTGCCGTCTGTCAGTCAAATAATACGAGTGGATGGGAACTTCTACTATAAGAGTAAATAAAACTAAGACACGAAACGATCGATTTGTGCGATAAAACCGAACAGTACTTATATCATTTTTTAACTCTAATACAACACTATGTCCAACCGCATTCAGGATTCGCTTAGTTAGGTCTGATCGCGCTCTGACAACGGCAGTGATGTCTCGCGCATATACTTCAATGAGAGCGAGACATCACTGCCGCTGTCAGAGCACGATAAGACCTCACTAAGCGAATGTTGAACACGGTTTGACATAGTGGTGTATTAGAGTTAAAAAATTATATAAATACTGTTCGGTTTATCACACAAACCGATCATTTTGTGTCTTAGGACATCAATGTGTCGTCACGAGCCGCAGGCTTTAATTTGGATTTGTCTATGCAAGTTTTATTTACTCTTATAGTAGAAGTTCCCATCCACTCGCATTATTTGACTGACAGACGGCAGCGGTTGGAGTTAAAAATCATCATTTGTGTTCTACTGTAGAAACAAAGTCACCTACATCTGGATGCGCTGGGGGTAAGCAGATAAACATCAAATTTCATTTTTGGGTGAACTATCCTTTTAAATAAAATTAAATATACATTTCAGATGAAAAACTTCAATTAAAAGTTTGAGTTGATGTACTAAAATTATTAACTAAAACTGAAGTAAGAACTAAAGATAAATAGAAAAAAAATAATGAAAACCTAAAAAAAAACCCACTGAAGATATAAAAATAAAAGCTAATTCAAAATATGAATAAATATTAATGTCTCAACCACCGTAATTCTGTAAGTTCTGTTTAATATGACATTCCTACATTTTCATCCATAATGGTTGCCATGTTTTAGTTTATAGCTTCAAATTATATCACATATGAATATATCTTCTTAAAATAAAATATAAAAAATATATACATTATATATATATATATATATATATATATATATATATATATATATATATATATATATATATATATATATATATATATATATATATATATGTGTGTCAAAAGTTTGGCGGGTAAAATGAAAAAATAAATGAAAAAAATAAAAAAAGCCAATGAAGCTTCTTTTGCCAGTATGTCTGTAGAGTGTTGACTGTTAAACTAGTTTTAGGTAATCCATCCAGCAATATAAGAGACATTCTTGACTGCTCAGGTGTTTAAGTAGCAAAACACAAAAGAAAAAAAAAAAAAAAAGCCTTTTATTGCTTTTGACAGTTTTTTTTCTGTCTGTAAGCAGTGGCACTAGTTATTTTTAAACACTGACATTTTGAATTATACATTCAGAAACAACTTAAAAATACATGAGTAGGTTTACACCACCCCCCTAATTTTGCATGGCAGTCGCAACAAATGTCATAAATCTTAAGATGGCCATGCTGTCTCACCCGAAGTTCTGGAGACTTTTGACTGAGGTCAGCAAAAGTGTCACCAAGGGCGTGCTGCGTCTGCACCATGCTGTAAAAGTGGTTGGTTAGCGCTCGCGCTAAATGCAGCACATTCTCGTACTTCCGTTTGGTTTCCCGCAGAACCTCGATCTGAGCCTCCAGCTCCAAATCCACAGTACGTGAGCCTCGGCCAAACCTCTCAGAGATCATCTGTTTGGTGCACTAAGGGAGAAACCCATAAATACAAAAGGCTTCAAAATAGGAGTGGCTAACAGCACATAAAATCTAATTAGAAATGTCAAAGAGTTAATTGACAAGCCTTGTATGTGTTCAGGCCCCATTTCTTCATGATGTCAAACTTCTCCACTGCAATGCCTTTTGTGGCTTCTTCTGCTGTCATGGAGGAATTGCTACTGGTGTGATGCATGTTGGACCCTGATACACAGAAAATGCTTACAGTATTTTACACGTACACAAATTTCTATACTTCCACAATCATTTACTCATTTTCAGATATTGTGGCCATCATTGATTGTATCAGAGACAGACAGACAGTGTATCAGCTATATGTGAAACAGATGAGATGAGAGAATAAATGAATGTGTTACACTGAATAGGGGGAACATGTTGCCAAAGAGCACTTAAATGATCCAGCGCCCTTTGGGATACCTGGGATACAGGGGATGTCATCTGATTGGCTGGCTATTCGGCAGGCTGCAATCTGGCTTGGGGCAATGCTAACACCCCTGGACTTCATTCGCAGTTCTGGAGGGGGTCATGGCCAGGAATAGCAGGGGATGTTGGGGGTATATAGGGTTATGGGCAACAGGGAGTGGGTGGTGGATATGTTAAGAATTTTAAATATTATTTAGGCAATTGGGAAAATTATGTTTTACAATGGAATGGATTGAACCACATGAGAGTGAAGTGACAGTGCGTATGTATGTGAATGAAGAGCAGGAAGATGGTGGAAGGGAAAAGGGAGGAAAAGGGGAGGATGAGAGAGAGAAGGCGATAATGTAATGAGTTGAAATGAACACAGGAAAGCACATGACTGATACTTTGTTAAATCTGCTGCCTCATGACAAACAGATGGAGAAAATTTACAGTTCACTTAACAACACACAACTGTTATTTTAAACCCCAATATGTCTGATCATTTATTTTTAACTACAAGTGTTCATTTACACAGAAACGCAGTGTGACTAGGAGTATCAGACATAAACTGTTCTGAAAAAAAAAAAAGAGTAACCAAACATCCTTTACACCCAGCCATTCTGCAGCAGAAACATTTTCTCAACAAAGTCAGCAAGATTAAAGTCAGATTAAAGTTTCAAACTGATTTCCAAAGCAAAATGACAATAGGTTCCTCAATACAAAGTTCTTGCTAGTGAAAAAGCAACCTTAACCCTGGAAGAAAGAAGAAAAAGAAAAATGCAGCCCATTCCAATCTGCTAAGAGAGAAATGGAAAACCCAGAAAAACAGAAGTGATTAAATATATTCCTGCAGAACAGCATCCCATGCCCTAGGATAGGACAAAATGGTTTTGAACAGGACAATAATTCAAGCCAATAATTCATGGGAAGTTGGAAAAAGAGAAAGAATTGAGACGGGGTACAAATCAAGGATAAATGACCTTGCCCTTCATTTGGAATGCGTCTGTTGCCCAGAAAGTCAGGGTTAAGATGGATTGCAGGGCCTGAGAAAAGGTAAAAGAGACAGAAGGTCCTCACGGAATCAGAAGGGAATAAATTTACACTCATTTTAAGGCCCCAGGATCACCTTACAGTTGGTTCTAGAACATATACGGTCCAGACAAAAAGTTATTTTGTTAGATACATGAAACTAAATTAAAATAAAATCAAAAGCAGTCAGTTTTGGTTGGGATACGCTGCAAAAGTTAGCCTCACTTTTCATTACAGAGTACATTCATTTAAAAAGGATCCCTGAGGATCTGTGGCCTTTTTTTACTCTGGTCATTGTGTGTATAGGTTGTGTGTGAGTCATGCTTTATGGCTTTAAAGTTTGGCATTAACCAATGCCGGAGGCCGTGGGTCTCATTTGGATTGCACCATTGGAAAGAAAGGAGTGGAAAACCCAGAAAAGAAATTATGCTAACAATATTGTACAATTCCAACTGCATCTCCACAAGTGTCTGAAAGTACAAATGTCAATGTTTGTTTAGGGTTAAGTGAATCTAAAAACAGCCTAATTATACTGGAATGTCTTTGCACGTTATTTCGAATATGTGCACTTTTGTATATTGCTAGGTGAGACAGAAGCAATTGGGTTTTTTAAGAAGATGTGAAGAACAGTGAAGAGTTAAAGAATGACAGAGTTTCTTATACCTTTGATAGAGCTGGTCGGAATGATGCCTTCCGTTGTACCTCCATAACCACCTGATACGATGCTGGTTTCATTTAGGTTGGGCCCAGACACCATGACCTGCTGCAAGTCCTACAGACATGGAAACAGAGAGAAAAAGAGATCTTAAGAATTCAAAATAGTGAGCCAATTGTGTAAGTTCTAAACAAAAAAAACATTGGCAAAAGCTGTAAATTGTTAGAAGGAACATTTTAGGGTTAGAATCACATTAAACCTACAATTAACAAGAATCATGTGCCTGTGAGACATAAAAAAAAAAAAAAATCATATTTAACTTCCTGTGAAAACAAACCCCTCCATGTGTTCACTTGATGTAGTAAAGGAATTTGACACCAAAGCTTACCAGGCAATTACAGCACAAGGAAGGAAACACAGTGTGAACAGTTTGAAAAAAAATCATCAACAACCCACACCAATGGGATAACTGCATATCTGAGACCATAAACTAAGAAAAAGACCTTCTTGCACACAAACAACAACAGGTCTTCAACAGGGGGTATGTAATTTTTTTGTTAAAGATTCATTCACAATATTAAGTAAAAGTTTTTTTTTTCTTTTTTCTTTAAAGGTGCACTATGTAACATTTTTTTGTTCAAAATTAATAAAATTGAATACACCATAAATCCTTCTTTTAAAATTTGTTTTTGTCTTACCCTGATTCACTATGGTAAGCCTATTATTAGTGTTTTAATTTAGACAGCGGAATGCTTTTCATGCAAAATTTATTATTTACATCACTCGTCCACTTGTGTCTTGTCATATCCGGGACGGTAAATAGAGAAAAGATGCTCCGGCTACTTTGACCTGTGTGGGAGTGGCATACAACAAACGAGAAAGGTTGTCATGGAGCACACAATCTCCAACCTCTGGGGAATCACCAATTTTAAACAAACGCCGAACACAGAAGAGTCTTCTGGCAAAAAGAGAACACGACAGAGCTCGTAATAAAACAAGAATCAACATTGGCTTAGGTTTTCAGAGATGGCGGGAACTGAGAAATCTGAAATGTTGTAAAAGCAATGCGGAGATGGCGTTTTTATTACTCAACAGGTGAGTAAGGTATTTTATTGAACAGATAAATTGCCATATGTAGCTCTCTAACAGAGTTCATTGTAAAGCATTGTCTATTGTGAAGGGTCATTTCATTATGGTTGCTGTAGCGCCATGCTGGAATTTATTTTCAAGGAAGTAATGTGTTTATTAATGATTATAGCTACAGTAATGTCTTCAGCTAGTCAGCTTGAGATCCTTTCCATCTAAACTGGTTATATCTCTTAAGTCTAGTAGTGAATGTTTTATGAGCAGTAGAATAACCATATTCGTCCGCCCAGTCACACAGAGCCGAAGCCCAACCAAGACAATGCACTTCCACAAAATGCATTCACTTTTTTTTTTAACTGCTAGAGGGTCAAAAGTTACATAGTGTACCTTTAAATAAAGTTAAAGAAGAAAGTTTAGTGAGGGTTGAACAAAATCAATTTAAAATGTAATGTACAAGTATATGACTATGTAGTATTAGTGAATATAGTCCTGTTTCACTGATAGTACAATTTAATTCATTTCCATTGTAAAAGAAATGTCAAATGAATGTGTTGTTTTTGCTAGGATATAAGCAGGCTCATGTTATCCATATGCTGGTATACAGTACATTCTGTACTGTATGCAGTGACACCTTTAAATAACAAAGAATTAATTATTAGGTTAATACAAATTCTGCTGAACATACTGTATAGAGTTAATAGGTACTAAAATGCCACTATCCAATGGTTAATACCAAAATGCGACAAAACAGGATGTTTTTCAAAACAAACAAAATCTTTATCACTTGGATTTGCATCTAACCTCAAACACTGATTAATATGGTTTGACAGAGGCCAAAAAAATAATGTGATGTGAAAAAAATGCATGTGATTTGAAAAACATCCTGTTTATTGTTACAAGATTATGGGGAGAACTAAAACCATTTTCTGCTGGAAAGACATACACGTGCAAGCAGACACACACACACTGCCACCCTTCCCAGTGATCCTTCTCACCCTGAGGCCTGCGGGACTCCCTACCTTCTCTCTTAAGCTCCACTGAATCTTTGCAGCCTGCACAGACATCAGGGAAGAACATGACAACAAAAAGACAAAAGAAAGAAAAGAAACCAAAAATGAAGCACAATGTGAAACAAAACAAACTTGAAAACAGTGGTGATGAAATAATCTATCAAACACAACGGAATCCATATTTTAGGTCCGATTAGCACCTGTTAATACAATAATGACAGACTTGACAATAAAAAAAATACATTGAGTTAAACTACTCTGTATAATTTCAGCCCTTGTTGAGCAATGAATAAACGCTCTTCATAACAAAAGGATGTGGATTAAAAAAAAGAAAAGAAAAAAAATGCCACTCTTTCTCTCTCTGGGTAAAAACAAGATCACTTAAAAAGTGTGTTTTCACATTCTGGCTCAATGCTCCTGATCTATTTAAAGACACAATGTAACGCCAAAGTGCCATCTGCCTTTAGCTTAGCCATTATTGCAACTGTGAACATGATCAGCCGCAATCCTCCTGGGATGGGCTTTTTAAAATGGATATAACATGAAAATGACAAAAAAGAAATATATACCTATTTTAAAAACAAATTAAAACAAATAACCTTTAGTTCCCTGTAGGAATGATTCAACCTCTTAGCAAATAAATCGCTTGTGTTTGCTCAACACGTCTTCTCCCGGATCCAGTGCCACAGTTGTCCTACAGAGGTGTGTCTTGTGACAACATTACCACTTCACCTTTTATTTACAGTGGTTTGAACAATAAGGAGATTTAAACACTTTGTGCTTGGCTGCATTAGCCTGTTACTGAGACACAAAGACAAGAAAACACATGCTAGACTTCTGAACTGAAGTATCACCACAAGCCAATTTTATGAAGCAAATGCATATTATTATTACTTATCAACAACGTTAATTTGTAACTGATTATTTCAAATCTCCAACAAAAAGCTGAGCAACTATGAACGGCAGTGTTTGAATCACCTGCTAGCTTGATTTTTTTCTCATGGCTGATATTGTGAAACAAAACTAAACAAACTGGGTAGACAGCTAGATTTCAGACTGTAAAGATATGAGGTTTAGGAAACAGAGGGAGGGGGACTCAATCATTAGGTTAAGTTCAGGTAAACTGGACCGTTTTTTAAAATTGAAATCACTCTTAAAATGTGTCCAAAATGTAACTGAATCACCATGTATCACTCACCTGCTCCAGGCTGTCATCTTCTGCCAGATTCCTAGAGTCCCCATTACTGCTAATAGGAATCTCCATAGTGGCTGCTTTACTCATCATACTGTCCGCCATACCGGAGTGTTACTGAAAGAGGGAGTGAGATAAGGACAAAAAAAAAGATAAGAAAATAAAACAGAGAGAGCTCTTCAAATTATTACAAAAGGTTGTCTGTGACATTTCAGAATAATATATTCATGAATTCACAGCTGCTAATTAACAATGTAGACCAGAACTCACTTCAGACAACAAGCACTAGATTATTACAGGCTATCTCACAAGGTCAAAGTGAATGGTAACCAAGGCTGGCTGTCATTCTACATAACACATCATTTTTTACAAAACATGAGGCTGAATAAAAGATGACAATGTATTTTTGGATAAAAATCCCCCTTTAACTGCAAAATCTACAAGGCCTTCTATACTCCACATAGCTACGCTTGGTGAAAACATAGAAAAGAGTTTACTCAGGAATGTCCTAATCAAAAGCACTTATCAGATCTGACAGAGCCAAACCCAGTAATTACCACAAAAGGAACTGCCATGGAGTTCAAGGACTAGATCTTTCACTTCAAACCAATTAACCGGGTTAAAAACCCCTGCGAGTTTCTATACCTCCGTGATATTTCCATTGATATTTCCTTCGGTTACTCCTTCAGAGCTCATTCTTCTCACACCTGCGGGAGGGGCTTCACAGCGATGAGTGAGCAACTTCTCAAGCAGGCTTTCATTGTTAGCACTCATAAAGCTCCCAGGCTCGGCCTCCTCAATGGGCTGAGGAAAATATAGGAATGCAGGGAGCTATGTAACAATCATGTGACTCATGCAAGTTTGTCTAAGCTTCAGCTTTAGACAGGCGCTCAGAGAGGGAGCCTCGGTGCTCAAAGGCCTGATCTGAGCGGAGGCATCATAGCCTTCCTTCACATAAGAGCCATTTAATTCTCTTGAGTGCTGGAGCATGAAATTTAGGCAGGATAAAAGCTAATGGTTCAGGTCCTATCTGTGAACCACAGGAATGGAAAACTAGCATTAATAAATTTGCACTCAGTGAGAAGTGGTGATGGCGGTGAGCCAGTGCAAGTGCTCCTTTACTATAATGATGGAATGGAGGGGATAGGACCATGGTCAGGGAATGTGGGATACTGTGACCTTATTGAAGACATTAAAATAAGCACCATTTACTTAGCATAATGAAATTGTGGCAATGTCATTACACCAGAAAACAATGATTCAATTTGTGGCTTGCAGTATCACCCTTGATTAACCAGCATATGTGAATTACATTCACATTTGAAACGCATGATCCAGTGAAGAGGTGCTATTATTTAGAAGGACATTTGGGATCAATTTGGTTGACATGCCTGCAACCTATTGTCAATCATACAAACCCTCAATTACAGCTCATCTGATGGATACATGGATGGGTGGATGACTACTGACTGATATTTTAAGGAACTTAAGTGCCATTATGTTGCTCTACCTTGCTACATGAGAACTTTGCAATGGCTTCAAAGATCTACAAAATAATCTGGAAGAAAAACAGATACAGTCGGCCTGTAATTTGGCAGCTATGATAATACTACAAACATGCAATGACTTTGGCCTTTTTTCCAGTGATTTTCCACAGGATTTGCGGAGGCAGCATGCCATCTAACCAAGGCTGCATCTATGACAACCAGTACAGTGAAAGGACACAACTCAATCTGGCTGAGGTGATGTTGCCTCATTAAGCACCTTCCTAAAATTAAATCTCAAGGGACTAGCATGGTAACAAGAGGCTCTTTATAACAACACAAGACTAGACTTCTCAGTGATTTTTAATATTTTGAATCTATTTACTGAACCTATAAATTCAGTTGTCAGTTCTGCATTATGCTAGTGTGTTACGAAGAGTCACTAAACCTTTCACCCAACAGATTAGTTTGCAAACACAGAGTCGACCAAAACAATTATATCCTTTATTAAAGGGTTAGTTCACCCAAAAATGAAAATTTTGTCATTAAAGGTGCTAAAGAGGATGTTTTGTTTTATACATTTTTGCAATATTACTTGAAACTGTCTTTACTAACTGATAAAAGACTATTTATTAGGTGCACTGAAAGGAATAATATTAATATACATAATCTGTGCACGAGGTAGGGCCTTAAAAACAAAGCCAATTGTTTACGCCCTCTGGCTTGTCAATCACTGCCATGATGTTCCTTGTGAGAGACGAGCGTGGCTGCACGCTCCAGTAACTTTCCACACTCCACAGGTGCCGCATGTGATGTTTTTTCAGGAGACAGGAGAAACAACTGCAGATTATGAGTTACCTGCGGTGAGTCCGACAAAATGAATCCACTAACACAACACAGCGAATGCCGGTGGTAAACACTCGTGTTCCAATACTCGTGCACGAGTTTTGGGAGGCGTTCCCTCGAAATTGTTCTTATGCATGCACTCATTTCAAAAACTCAGTAGCAGTCTTTGGTTTCTCCGTCGATGAAAAGATCCTCTGTAGCACCTTTAATTACTCACCCTCTTGTCGTTCCACACCAGTAAGACCTTCGTTCGGAACACAAATTAAGATATTTTTTATTTAATCTGATGGCTCAGTGAGGCCTCCATTGCCAGCAAGATTTAACACTTTCAATGCCCAGAAAACTACTAAAGACATATTTAAAACAGTTCATGTGACTACAGTGGTTCAAACTTAATGTTATGAAGCGACGAAAAAAATAAAAAATAAATAACGACTTCATTCAACAATATCTAGTGATGGGCGATTTCAAAACACTGCTTCATGAAGCTTGGAAGCCTTACGAATCTTTTGTTTCAAATCAGTGGTTCGGAGCGTGTATCAAACTGTCAAAATCACGTGATTTCAATAAATGAGGCTTTGTTACGTCATAAGTTTGTTACGTCGAAATTTCAATGGTTCGCCACTGGGGAGTGTGACTGATACGCACTCCGAACCACTGTTTCGAAGCTTCATGAAGCAGTGTTTTGAAATCGCCCATCACTAGATATTGTTGAATAAAGTTACTTTGTTTTTTTGGTGCACAAAAAGTATTCTCGTTGCTTCATAACATTAAGTTTGAACCACTGTAGTCAAATGAACCATTTTAAATATGCCTTTAGTAGCTTTCTGGACTTTGAAAGTGTTAATTATCTTGCAATATCTTGAAAAATATCTTAATTTGTGTTCCAAAGATGAACAAAGGTCTTATGGGTGTGGAATGACATGAGGGTGAGTGATTAATGACAGAATTTTCATTTTTGGGTGAACTAACCCTTTAAAGCATGCTTATAAATCTACTAAAAGACTCAAAAAACAGTGTTATAGTCATTCCTCATAAACAACAAAGCAATTCTATATATATTTTGTTAACTGTTGCAATTACTGATGGTATTATTGTTGTTGGTTGGGGAAAAAAAGCATTAGCCTAGACAGTGACTCGTTCGTTAATGATTCTTCCAACCAATGAAATGGTCCTTCACAGACAGCACTCAGATGTTATTGGCTCGTACTATACTTGAAAACATGAGGAGCTTCAAACGAAAGAACTGTTAGTACATGGACGAGAACGAAAATGATTTGTTTATTTTTAGAAAATATTATTTTCATAAAATATTTTAGCGGAACTCCCCCTACAGGTTCCTTCAGTGAATCACACTGTCGTAAATACTCCAAGCGCAGCTCTGGACTACAACGACTAACGCTCACCAGCGCAGTAGTTTTGCAAATACAGCACAAGAAATCTCGATGGAGGTGATTAATTTTCGAAATTGTCTTATAAAGTCATAATATATACATTGTTTTTGAATGACCGTAAAGCATTTTGTCACTCTCGCGTTAACGTGAACATGGGGCGAGATTGTGTCGGGTCGGCGAAGCTCAACTTGCAAGTGCTGTTTTCTGGAGTAGATGTGCCAGAGGGGGTTAGTGCTCGCCTCAAACAGACCACTACAAGTCAATTAACCATCGAAAGGACTTAGAAAAACATTTATGAAGGTAAAAAAAGTTACTTAGTTCTGCTTTAAGACTAAACTAGTGGTGATCGAATCTTTGATCTGCGTGGGCAACTACCTGGGCGAACAGGTGGGACATTGACAGTGGCTTCGTGAAATTCACCTCGAGAAACAAATACCTCCAATCCATCTTTTCTCTAACAGCTCAAGATTTCTACTCCGATGATGTATTACATCAAGAAGACTCAAGATTTGTATTTGTCACATACAGAGTTATGGAGAATTTATAACCAGCACAGTGAAATGTAAACCGACCATATGGCTCGTTCAACCGTGAAACAGTTAAGCATTTTATTTCTCATAACGCATCATTGTCATAATGTGTCAGGTACAGTCGGCTAGCTCAAGCATCCAATGTCCAAGTGACGGTCCTTGTCGCCCAAGGGCCTTTCATTAAAATAACCCGTTTTTCGTGCATCAAAACAGATATAAAACACTTGAAACGTAAGATCGCTAGGTAAAGCCACATATTAATTTTTGCCGTTATATATTTCACAGCAATTCACAGATTCAATGTCTGCTTACTGTTTAGTGCGATAAGGACTGCATAAACAAATATCACTATAAATGTTATCTTACCTGTGCGTTTCCTATTCTAGGATTAGCTATTTGACACGCGTGCTGAATATTTTATCCCAGTTCATGCGCGTTCAAACACTGACACTTCCAAAAGAGTGCGGGAATCATAAAAGCATGCATTCATGAAGGCTGGATTTATGTTAATTCATAAGCAGGCGGCTTTTCGCATGTTCAACCGATTCCACTATGTCCGGCGGCTTGTTTGTATTATTGGGCGAATCAGCCTCCAGTAGCCCGAAATGCCTTGCGGATCTGACGACAGGCGCCGACCTTCCTTTAACCGACGTGGAATAAGCAGCTAGCGCGAGGAAGAAGCCATGATGAGAAGGGAAGAGAGCAGACGATGCATACGGCATTGGATCACCGACTATGTGTGAAGAATAAAAACTAAACGTACAGAGAAGAAAAAGATGATGATGGTGATGATGATGATGATGATGATGATGAATGTTGTTGTTATTATTATTATTATTATTATTATATAAAAACAGAAAAACTGTTTCTTAAATCTTATAGGCTTATTTCACTTTTATCAAAGACCTAATAATGACCTACAAAAACAACACATTTCTTCAGTCTGTCTTGATGCTTAACCCTGGTGTGAATTTTTAAATATTTACTTAAAACTATTTATTATATTATGTCAGACCACAGAAATAACTAGATCCAGCAACCAGTAAAATCCTCTGTTGTTCAGAGGGTGGCAGTATAAGGCAAGGCAAAGCAGTATAAGCAAAGACTATTGTGAAAAAACATTAGGCTATACGAAACAAATGTGAACTTTATGTAAATGAATATCAAAGATTTGTAGACTTCAGGTAAAAAAGCATGTTTATTTTTCAAATTTACAAAATACATAGAATTTACACATAAAATTCACAATTATTTTCTCTAGAAATAGATATTATAGTACTATTGTTTTTTTTGTTGTTTTTTTGTGGCCCTCAACCATCTTTACCCACAAAAGCATTGAAATGTTGCGTTATTGCCTTAGGACAGCAAAATTTACCATGATGCAAGGAGCTCAGTTTTTTTTAAAGTGGTTGAACCATGTAGCTACTGTTTTTTTCTGTTTTTTTCTCTGTCCTTCAGGCCATGCCGGGCTCCTCTGTCCCTTTCTGACTTGTGCTCCTACTTTTTTTCTCACTGGTAGGCCTCCCTGACAGCAACAAAGTGTCGGCCCAGATCCGGCCCTCATCTGATCCGCATGTTATTCACATGTACCAATGGACCCTTCGCTAAGCCCCGCCCTTCTTAGTTACTGTTGCTACGCCTGTCAAGCTTTCGCGTCTGGCAAGTCATTTACAGTATGTATGCAGACATTTTCAAGGAGATAATTAGTCATTTTTGGCGAACAGGTGGAATATCTGAGAGAGCAAGACAAAAGGGACTGCAGTATGCATTCGAGGGATATATCCACGACATAATATGCAACACGCCAGGCTGACGTAACTCCATCTTGCCTTTAATCATTTTACTTCACGTTCAGATATATGTATTATGAACAAAGAACCGTCATTATTATGAGTTAGCTAGCTAGCTAACCGACCCGTCAGATTGTCCTACCTGGGCTTACTACATATGCATACATCAATATTACATCATTGTTGTCATGATAAATAACACAAAATTACGGTATATGCATTATTGTAAGGGTAGGTTTAGTGTTGGGGTAGGTGTAGATGTTAATAAAGCCGTAGACCACGTTAATATCACGCTGGAAACACAATCTGATGGGTAACGTTAGCATTTTTCAGATTTTGCTAACGTTACCTACTGTTTCAATGGGAGGTAGCAAAATCGGACAGGGTAGCACAAATTGTCATAACACCGGCATTTCTCCCCTTGGGTTTTAGGTTTCGGGAAGGGAAAAAAATTCCACCACCCCGTCCAAACTTTTAGGATACCGGGTATCAGGTTAACACAATCCATAAGCACAACGCTTCGGCATGTTCCCTTGCTCAAAAGCTTGACAGACCTCCCATGCCTAGTAAAGGTTGCTAAACCACGATTGGCCTGTGGCGGTTTTTGGGCGTGGCTTAGCAAAGGGTCAATTGTGGGCCGGATCTGGGCCACACTATGTTGCTGTCTGGGCTACTTGATCCAGCAACATGCAATAATAGATATGCTTTTAAAAGCTTTTTAAATTAGAAATCATATGTGTTTAAACAATATGGTTAATGATATTACTTTAAAAAAAATGTTCCACACACTTAGTTTAAAGGTGCCCTAGAACTTTTTTTTAAAAGATGTAATATAAGTCTAAGGTGTCCCCTGAATGTGTCTGTGAAGTTTCAGCTCAAAATACCCCATAGATTTTTTTTAATTCATTTTTTGAACTGCCTATTTTGGGGCATAATTAGAAATGAGCCGATTCAGGGTGTGTCGCCCTTTAAATCTCGTGCTCCACGCCCCTAGAGCTCGCGCTTGCCTTAAACAACATAAAAAAATGAAAACAGCTAATATAACCCTCAAAATGGATCTTTACAAAGTTTTCATCATGCAGCATGTCTAATCGCGTAAGTATTGTGTTTATTTGGATGTTCACATTGATTCTAAATGAGTTTGAGGCTATGCTCCGTGGCTAACGGCTAATGCTACACTGTTGGAGAGATTTATAAAGAATAAAGTTGTGTTTATGAATTATACAGACTGCAAGTGTTTAATAATGAAAATAACGACAGTCTTGTCTCCGTGAATACAGAAAGAAATGATGGTAACTTTAACCACATTTAACAGTACATTAGCAAAATGTTAACGAAACATTTAGAAAGACTATTTACAAATATCACTAAAAATATCATGAATCATGTCAGTTATTATTGCTCCATTTGCCATTTTTTTGCTATTGTCCTTGCTTGCTTACCTAGTCTGATTATTCAGCTCTGCACATCCAGACGTCCTGCCCTTGTCTAATGCCTTTCATCCAGACGTTAATACTGGCTGCCCTTGTGTAATGCCTCAATCATGGGCTGGCATATGTAAATATTGGGGGCGTACACTCCGACTGTTACGTAACAGTCGGTGTTATGTTGAGATTCGCCTGTTCTTCAGAGGTCTTTTAAACAAATGAGATTTATATAAGAAGGAGGAAACAATGGAGTTCGAGACTCACTGTATGTCTTTTCCATGTACTGAACTCTTGTTATTTATGCCGAGGTAAATTCAATTTTTGAATCTAGGGCACCTTTAAAAGAACCTGTCCCCCTCCATTTCTCTTCATCTGGCTACACAAACTTACTCTCGCACTCTATCTCACAGCTTACCTCTTCTCAAAGTGTCATGAGAATGTCTGTAAAACAATAATAATGTTACATTTATAATACGCTTTTCTTGGGACTCAAAGCGCTTTACATATGGAAGGAGGTAATCTCCTTAACCACCACCAATGTGCAGCATCCATCTGGATGATGTGATGGGTCAACGGCAGCCATATAGTGCCAGCATATCCCACCAGCTTATCAGGAGACCGAGTGATGAACCCAATCAGTATAAATATGGCGATGATTATGGAGGATATGAAGGCCATGACGATGGACAGAGGCTAATGGGCAAATCTGGTCATGAATGCCGGGGTTACACCCCTACTCTTTTTTTTGAAGGACATCCTGGGATTTTCAATAACCACAGAGAGTCAGGACTCTTTTTCTCATCAGTATACTGGGGTGTTGGGTCCCACACAGACCACAGGGTGAGCACCCCCTGCTGGCCTCACTAACACCTCCAGCAGCAACCTAGTTTTCCCATGAGGTCTCCCATCCAAGTACTGACCAGGCTCAACCCTGCTTAGCTTCAGTGGGCAACCAGTCTTGGGCTACAGGGTGCAGCTGCTAGCATTCAGACACGAGAGGAGAGTTTGAGCTCCAAACCTCAGGTTAGCAGCGTTGTGGAGGGTCCTGGTGCTTCAGTATCTCAGCAGGGGTGCACTTCATTTCCTATTAACCTCTCTGATAGAATCAAGCAAGCAACCATCCAAAACATAAAGGGATATTTTTATGGTTATTAATGCAATATGTAATTGTTGGCCTTCTCAACCCTGTGTAAATACATTCCTAATATAGTTTTGTAAAGCAGCTACCCTAATTTGGCAGGTGAAGGCTGTTAACAAGGACAACCTGCCATTCTTTAGAGGTGTTCAGAAGTTTCCCTCAGCTGCCAAAGTTGAGCTTTTACTGTTTTTGTTGGTTTATATTTCACCACACTGTAACTGTAATGTGGAGCTTGCACGTATGACTTTTTGTTTAACGAGTGATTTGCACATACAGTGATGTTGTAAACCTTCCCCACACACAAATACCCACAATCATTACACGCATAAAAAAGCTCCACAAAGAAAAGTGTTTCAAAACAACACTTTAGTTTAGGCAAAAAAATATATGCAAATTAAAGGAAATCTGATTATTGATAGCTGCATTTGCCTGTCTCAGACTATTTACTATTTGGTAACCTGAACTTAAGGGTCAATGACGAGGTGCTTATTCTTTTATATCTTTTACTTTATTCAAAAACATAAATTCATACAGACAAAGACCTAAATAATGAACATGTTTTCAATTTCTGAATTAAAATGAAATTTGATGTATTTTTTTATGTAAGATATAAATGTATTCCTTTTTATGGTTTCTGTACACCCTTTTTTGTCATTGACTCTTATATGAACCACTTGGTGGTGCTGTAACCTACATAGATGAGTGATTACATGAGAATGTATGTTTTAAAAACTAGCCACAACCTCTTTGTAACCTTGCTCACCTTAAATGGCTGCATTCATCTTGAGATGTGTGACATGTTTGTGAGTTTGGTAGTTTACAATTGGATGCACGTCATAACAGACGAAATCCGGCCAGTACAGCTGCCACACATCAGCATAGCACAATTTGTACTTCTCACGCTGCCAAATTTTCATGTCCCTCATCAAAACTCTAATAAGGTCACTAATGGGATCCTGATCAAGCTATTTTTTAAACATAAAGTCGTTCATCCTCTGGCTCTGAATACAATCTGGTTTTGACTAACTCTTTCATCACTGAACTCAGGAAAACAATTGTAAGTAAGGTCACGGAAGAGACTGGACAGCACACATGCCAGCATGAAAAGATTTATTATTGACATCAGCTGATTATATTTTACAAACTGTTAAGCCAAGCATTATTTGAACCTTTTTTTAGTCTCTGTGTTTCAAATAATTCATGTCTTTGTTTATCTGCGAATAAACAGCTTATTATTTGTGCATGTGATTGGAAAACTCTATTGTTACATGCACAAAGCTTTTAATCAGTTTGACACAGGCACTGCATTTTATCTGTCAAATTGTAATGCAATTAAGATATACACTTAAATTGATCGAAAGTGACAATAGACAATTGAAGACAATTATAATGTTACAAAAAACTCTTTCAAATAAATGCATTTTTTTCTGAATTTTTTTATTCATCAAAGAATCCTGAAAAAAAAGATGTACAGTATTATGATTTCCACAAAAAAAAAAAAAAACTGTTTTCAACATTGATAATAAGAAACATTATTAATACTTGAGTACCAATGATAATTGATGATAAAATCAACATATTAGAATGATTTCTGAAGGATTGTGTGACACTGAAGACTGGAATAATGAGTGCAGTAAATTTAGCTTTGCCAGCAGGGATAAATTACATTTATATTGAAATAGAAAACAGTTATTTTGAATTCTAATAGTATTTCACAATACTGACACAAAGTTCTGTTATGAAACTCTAGATGGGACAGGCTAATAGGTCCTTAACTCAACCTGCTTGCAATCATGTCATTCTCTATAGGGCACAGCTGATTGGTTCCTGCTGTATCAGTAACCAATGAGCTTGCTGCTCAACCTTCATTTGCTTGATTAGCATTTGCCTTAGCAGTGCGCTTTCAGAAACCCTCCACCTTCCACAGCTCCACCTGCTACGGGTAATTCATGTACAGCAGCAGCATGTCTTACTTGCTCACAGCAGCGTGTTGTGTATGTATTGGCAGTAGCAAGTCCCACACTTGCTCTGAAGCAGTAGCAACAATAAACAGCTCTATTCCGCCATCCATAACCATGCCAAACACTCAAGAGAGTTGTCATGACAGAACTGTTTTTACTGTATTTTTAAACAAATAAATGCAGCCTTGGTGAGCAGAAGAGACTTCTTTCAAAAACATTCTTATTTATTCCAAAGTTATATCCCGCAGTGTATATGTTCCTAGGAATTGAACCCATGACCTTGGAGTTACTAACGCCATGTTCTACCAGCTGAGCTACAGCAACAAAAAGACACATCATACCTTGTGTATGTACTTGATCTCCACTCAGTGTGGTTCTTGTTACTTGGGTCCGGACCAAAGCACAGATGACTGATTCCTGGATGCCGAGCACTACGGCAGCCTGTGGGATCAGCTCTGGAATGCTGCCATCACTTGTGAAGAATCCAGAGTCATGTTTATGAGATTAAGTACCAAACTGCACTCCCGGCTCAACGGATGACCCCAACATCCCACCTCGACATCTTTCATGAGGAACCAGATGCCATTTCGAAAGGCTGTGCGTGTATGAACACAGACATATGTATGTTCATATGTGTGTATTTGCACAAAGAAGCACAACTAGAAGCAGCTGCTGGATCCCCTTGCTCTCGGCCCACAGCTCTCGCCCCAAATCACCCTCCAGAGAGCACAGAGACATGGTACATCAGAGGCTGCTGACTGATCCAAACCAGCTCCCATGAGACGCACAGCACCAGTTTGTCTTCGTATGTCAGAGCCGGCCGTTGTTCAAACTCCTCTGGCCAAAGTTCAATCAAAATGTTCTGAGCAAAATATGCTGTATTATGTCAATTAATTAGGAAATGTAATTAAAGGAACACTCCACTTTTTTAAAAAATAGGCTCATTTTCCAACTCCCCTAGAGTTAAACAGTTGAGTTTTACCGTTTTCGAATCCATTCAGCCGATCTCCGGTTTTGGCGGTACCACTTTTAGCATAGCTTAGCATAGTTCATTGAATCTGATTAGACCGTTAGCATCGCGCTTAAAAATGACCAAAGAGTTTTGATATTTTTCCTATTTAAAACTTGACACTTCTGTAGTTAAATCGTGTACTAAGACCGAAAGAAAATGAAAAGTTGCGATTTTCTAGGCTGATATGGCTAGGAACTATACTCTCATTCAGGCGTAATAATCAAGGAACTTTGCTGCCGTACCATGGCTGCAGCAGTGCAATGATATTACGCAGCGCCCGTGAGCCCCTGCTTGCACAAGGAATGTGCCTTGCAACCATGGAGACGTATGTGAGAGACGCTGCGTAATATCATTGCGCCTGCTTCAGCCATGGAACGGCAGCAATGTTCCTTGATTATTACGCCTGAATGAGAGTATAGTTCCTAGCCATATCAGCCTAGAAAATCGCAACTTTTCATTTTCTTTCGGTCTTAGTACACGATTTAACTACAGAAGAATCAAGTTTTAAATAGGAAAAATATCAAAACTCTTTGGTCATTTTAAGCGCGATGCTAACGGTCTAATCAGATTCAATGAACTATGCTAAGCTATGCTAAAAGTGGTACCGCCAGAACCGGAGATCGGCTGAATGGATTCGAAAACGGTAAAAACTCAACTGTTTAACTCTAGGGGAGTTGGAAAATGAGCCTATTTTCTAAAAAAGGGGAGTGTTCCTTTAAGGAATACAAATTTAAGGAGTTTTGTTAGTTGTAATAAAGCTGAAATAAAATATAGATGAAGAACTTAAACTTAAAAACCTTAAAGGATAATTAGAGATGTTGATAATTAGAAATAAGTTGAAGTACTAAAATTACCAAAACTATAAGGCTAAATAGAAATATATTTATTTCATGCTTTCATGACGTCTCGACTAGATTACTGTAATGCATTATTAGCTGGTTGTCGTGCTTCCTCAATAAAAATTAGTACAAAATGCAGCTGCTAGAGTTCTTACCAGGTCAAGAAAATATGATCAAATATCACCAATTATATAATCTCTACACTGGTTACTCATTAAGTTCCGTATCGATTATAAAGTATTGCTAATGACCTATAAGGCTCTAAATGGATAAGCTCCTGTGTACTTAACTGATCTTCTATCGCCTTACAATCCTTCACGCTCTTTAAGATCACACAACTCTGGATTTCTGGTTGTACCTAGTATATCTAAGTCCACTAAAGGAGGGAGAGCGTTTTCACATTTTGCTCCGAAACTCTGGAATAGCCTTCCTGATAATGTTAGGGGCTCAGACTCGCTCACCCAGTTTAAATCTAGATTAAAGACGCATCTCTTTATCAAAGCATTCACATAATGCATCTCATATCGGATAAATTGCACATGACTATCTTTGCTTAATGTTATGAACAGCAGCTACGCTAATTATTCTCCATTTGCTTTTCTGTTTTACCTTGGGACATCAGCTTCAGTTTGGATCAGCCTCTTAAGAAGACCTCAGATGACCAACACCTATGAAGAGAAGGCGCCAACTCCTGCGAGGACTTCAGAATACGAAATCATCTTGATCAACATGTACATTGCCCAATTTCTATAGGCTATATCCTAATTATTGTTAATGTAATTCATTTTTCCAGGAGCTCATTGCTTCTACCTTCAGTTAAACTACTAACAGTGATTGTAAATTAATTGCCTAAAGTTTGACAGTCTGCATTAGTGGTGGGGATTTTTCAGTGACTCTTTCTGCAAGTTACATCATTATGCTATGAGGAGGTGAAAAGATTGTCCTTATGAGTGAATCATCAGTTCATTTACCAATTCCTTCAAACATATACACTGATTCATTCAAGAATGAAACAAGTGGCTGTCTTTTTGAGTGACTCATTGAATCATTTACTCAACCAATTTGATGAGGAACTATTTTCACTGGTGGAACAAATACAGACTGGCAATATTGTGTCTGAAATGTAACTTGTTTTTTATATGTGAATTTATATAGAGACACATTTTTTCGTTAGAAATTTTATTTATAGGCAATCGCACAATAGCACCTTCCCACAATTTCCTAAATGATTTTAACTGTGTCAAGGATGGCTTGAGAAGCTTTCACTTTTACCCATATAACAGTACATGGTCGCCTAACTGCTGCCAAAAGGCCACAATGAATTGCCAAGGCATCTAAACCGCAAAGTTAAACGAGTAACAGGGCTGTTGTATTTTAGAAGCACTGAACTCTTGCTCGTTCCAAACACCATGAGGTAAAAGTCTCTATGTGGCTTTGCCCTCCACAGTTTGGAGTTCTTCTCTGTGAGCATAGCAGGAGAGAGTATTTACGCATATGTGTGTGCATCTGTGTTTGTGGGAGATTACTCTGTGACAAAGTGTTCACACGCAACTCAGCGGCCAGCTGCAGAAATTCTGCTTGTTTTCTCCACAGAGCTGTCTCTGACCAAGGAATCTAAATGTTCCCCTTAAATCACCTTTAACCATATATGAGGACTAAAATTTAGACCCAAAATGACTTAATTGTTCTAAGACTTTATCATTAGAGATCTGTAATTCATTTGGTTCTGTACACACTAAATTAAGAAAGAATTCACCTGTTAGACATTATTTGTTTATACTAAGTGGGCGAGAGAGGAGAGCAGATTTACAGCTGTGAATACAGGTGTATCCTCCTGTGAGATCCATCAATAAATTGTCACAAGACAGTCAAGTGTGAAAAGCAAGAGTGAAAGCAAGATTGGTGTGTTTATGTCAGAACATCTTTTGACACCACTTTATCATTTCACATTCAATCAAAACTATAGAGCTGAAACCAAACAGGAATCAAATCTGTTTGCTTGAGGCAGCGTCCCAAAAGTCGATCCAAAACAAGAAATTTTGATAGGTAATGTCACTCTTGCTGTATTTGCTGAATTCTCACCCTCTTCTGTCAGAATTTGTCACACTATAAGTGCTTATAATTAAATCTTGCTTCAATGCTTGTATGCTTAAACGTCATAGCGTGCTAGATGAACATGACTCCTTCATTTTGTTTTATTTTAAATGAATCAATGTGATTCACCAAGTACAAATATCTCATGTTCAGGCCTGTGGGCATAATAATCTAGATTTAATTGTTTGTGTACTAATATTCAAAATCTGCTCATGTTTATTATCATTCCAAAACAAAAAGGCATGCACTCTTTGTGATGTTGTGTTTACCATAGCATTGTCTCCAGCATGGCTCCATGTAAACCGTGTGTATCTGCCAGGCGGTCACCTCCTGGAGTTCAGTCCTGTAATGCGGAGAGAGAAAGATGGATGGTCTTCCTCAACAAAGTCATTAAGAGGGTGAGCAAACATTCCCTTAGCCCCTCTTAAAACGACAAGCCTCTTTCTCTAAATAAAACACATAGTCACACAAAAACAAATAACTTTTCCAGAACACTC
Organism: Chanodichthys erythropterus; assembly: GCF_024489055.1. Taxonomy (NCBI): domain Eukaryota; kingdom Metazoa; phylum Chordata; class Actinopteri; order Cypriniformes; family Xenocyprididae; genus Chanodichthys; species Chanodichthys erythropterus. The sequence continues at coordinate 45,824,195 of NC_090230.1, read as the reverse complement.
CTCTCCGATGTCATCTGATCCAGAACTGCTTTCTGAAAGATGTACTGATAAATAAATGCAAGGGGGTGACCTTTGACCCATGAGGGGGTCTTATAGGTACAGGCCAGGGGGCCTCAGTGGTTAGGGAATTGAAGGGAGGCACTGCTTGAGTTCAGTCTCTTATAATGTGTGAACACCTGTGTGAATAATGGTTCGCTTCTTTGGTTAGTTGTACCCACAGCTATTCGGCTAAACTCAGAGTATATAAATCATCTAGATTTAGCATACACTTCTCTTCCAGACTGCCCATTGCCTAAACCCACCTGTGCTCTTGCTTTATAGACAATGATGAAAAGAGCAGGTCTGGTGAAACCAGCCACTAAGTTTAGTTTTATAGGCCACATGTTTGTAGTGAGATCATTTATAATAGGCCTTCTGTTTATTTGGGTTTACTATATATCTAAAATGCTTCCCGCATCTTCAGATATATTTACCTGGTCTGTTTGTTTGTTTCATTAGCTTTCTCAAGTGAATACTGAGTATATATATATATATATATATATATATATATATATATATATATATATATATATATATATATATATTTGTATACAGCAAATATAGCTTGGTTGCATAGCAATGTTAGTTGCAATTTTGAGAATACACTTAAAAGTAAAATGATTTCTGTAAATTCAGTGCTGGTCTGTGTGTAGTTCCACAAAAGACCTGAACGTATACAAGCAGTAGGCTTTTCTTTAAAGGAAAATTTAAATGATAAAAAATAAATGGTAGGGAGAATCAATGAATTATGAATAATTTACTGCCATTGTGAGAATAACATGTTATCATGTAATCAATAATAAAGTAATGTAGTCTGATTACAAGTATTTTAAAATGTATCATCTAAATTACAAGTACTTAATTTTTGGAATCTAATTACAAAAAATCATAAATTAAATGTAACAAATGGGCATTCAGGCAGGCAAAGGAGCAGGCTGGGAAGTGGGCCCACGTGCAGTTGGATTTATTAAAAGAGTCCACAAGGTCAGAGAACACAAGGTAGCTGGAGTAAACAATGGTACAGGAGGAAACCGTGAGATAATCCAGGATATGTACATACAATGACTGACAAACAAACCAGTGACAAGCAGCAGGGCTATAACTGCTGAGCAGAACCAATGAACTAATGAAATACTATGGAAACTGACAAGATGGGTGTGGTCAAATGAGTGTCCATGACAACAAACAGGGGAACAGAAGGTGCGTTCACGTGGCCTCGTAATTCCTGTAGTTACGAGATTCTAGCTTGTAAAAAGCGTTCACGTCCTCGTAGAGCTCGTAATTACAGCTTGTAAGCTGGGAGTTTTCTGAAAGCTCCCAGATATACCACGTGGCCGCGCTGTACCACCTGACAGCTGTAGATTCATTTAAGCGTTGACAGTGCTGCCATGGAAACGCATAATTCCCAGTTCAAGGACCAAAAGGACGTGAACAGCTCCGAATATAACGTCACGTGTTGTCATTTCAAGATTCCGGTAAATACGAGGTGACGTGAACGCAGCTAGAGCAGCAGGGAAACATGAGGTGAACAAAGGAACAATGGAAACACAGAATTTCAAAATAAGAGTCCATGACAACAGAAAGGAAATACAAGGAGGGATCGAGACAGTAATGAATTATGTAATAAATCATAAAAATAATTATAAATTTTGTAATAAATTCAGACACTTTTAATTATTTTTTATGATTTAGCCCAGATAATTAAAGGCATTTTACTTCCATCACATGAGTGCCTTGGAGTATTTCATCTTTAAAATTTGATGTTTACCTCCATTTTATCAAATGAGCACCAGTGACCATGTAAAGATACCCGTGTAGCACTCTCTGCTTTTGTTCTTTTGTAGTAGTCTGATTATATTACCTTAAATGTGTAATGTAATGCATTACGTCATTAACTACAATTTTTGTCATTTAATTTGGAATCAGTAACCGACTATGTTGTAAGTATTCTATCCAACACTGTTATATTCAGCATACTAAGAAATAAAATAAACAATAACTGAATAAAATATATTTAAAAAAATTATTTTATTTCAGCTATTTGACAAGCAACATTTTTCATTTTCATTTAGTATAACTTAATGTACTAAAACAACTAAAACTTAAATAATATATTTTAACTATATGATTTTTTTTTTTTTAAAGGCACTGGTTATAACCAACAATATTCCCCTAAATGTTTCCCAAATAGCTTTACAATGTTGTCTGACAAAAAAAAAAAAAAATCATGATGAATAATATTACTCACTTGCTGGCTCACTGCATGCATTGCAGCATGAATGAATTATGCATTTAATGTTTTATTCTATGTTTTAATAGTTATATTTAACTATTGATGTTGTCATTTGTTGTGTGGTGATGTAACCATCATTGAGGTTTGCACTGGCATACTCATGAATTTTAAAAGTTTAAGTGAAGTCTGTGTGCATCTATATAAAATTATATTGCTCTTAATGTTTTTGCTTTACAAGTTTCTCTTCTTTAGGGGCAAGTTTTCATATAAAAGCCATATAATGTAAAACCCAATCAAATGGTGAGAAGTGTAATGTTTGCGATAGCTAACTGATTTGCTTAACAATAAATCTAAAAAAAAAAAAAGAATCTAAAATGAACATCTAAAACAAGAATAATATTTAAAAAATCATTAATAATCATTAATTCAGGACAATAAATACCTTTGACAAAAATTGTATTAGCTGAACATCATATGTAGCATTTAATGGATGAACAAATCCACAGACTAAACAGGGTATTAAAGGTAATTGTTACATGGGCATGAAATTTCAATGCATCATGTTGCCAGATTTTTTCAACAATGCCTTTTTAAGAGATTATTCAGATCTGAAGTTAACTACACTAATGGATAGAGAGCACAGTGTTTGAGTCTCCACACACATGTCAAGCACATGCAGAAATAGCCGTTATGTGTGAGCTGTGACCAATCCCAAACAATAAACCACCAGAACGTTCTAGCGTTCAGCTTTCATAAACCGTCAAGACACAGTCTCTCATTATGCTGCACTCCACATGAGGAATCCATCCTGAGAAAACCCAGCTCAGCTCATATCTTGAGCGAATGTGTCAGCAAAGCTATAATCACAATGGTGATGCCCTTATAAGGGTACTGAGTGTGTTTGTCTCCCCAACCCAGCATCCATGTTCTTACTGCATTCCATCACTTTCTCTCCTCTTCTGCCAGCTAATAATACTGCCTTAAAGAAGGGATATACACAGGCTAAGAGAAGAGAGAGTGGGAGAAACAGACTACTGAGTATCACAGCCAGTATTAATGCATTTATAAATGTAAAATGTATGGACCCATTGTCTGACCTTTCGCTGGTGCAGTGGGTCCTGGGTTCCTCCTTGTGCACGACAATGCCCGGCCTCATGTGGCGAGAGTATCCAGGCAGTTCCTGGAGGATGAAGGAAGAATGGCCCCCGCCTGACCGAAATCGAATAGAACACCATTATGTTTCCGTCCATCCGACACCACCAGGTTGCACCTCAGACTGTCCAGGAGCTCAGTAATGCCCTGGTCCAGATCTGGGAGGAAATACCCCAGGACACCATCCGTCATCCGTCAGAATGCCCGATGCCTAAAGCACGTGGGGGCAGAGGTTGGTAGTAACGAAGTACATTTACTTTGCTACATTTATTTTTTATTCCGAAAACATAGCTGAATTGCTGCCTCGCTGCCTTATATGACTTGTAATAGTACACCACTTTTTAGTACACACACATTTTTTTAGGACTACACCACTGGACCTACAGTCATTTTAAGAAAATATGCAAATGCGTCCTATCTGTGAACAATTCCACAGGTATCGATTTCATTTGATTTCAATACAGCCAATAACCTACATTTTACAACCAAACAAATTATTACGCCACGATAACAACGTACAGTATGTAGCATTTCTTTACCGTTTTTTTATTTATTTATAACTTAATTTATACTAAAAGTCAATTAACCATCGTAAGGACTTAGAAAACTATTTATGAAGGTAAAAAAAGTTACTTAGTTCTGCTTTAAATAAGCTACCATTGGTCAGAGAGTTTGAAATGACCGCCATCCCGTGGTAATTTGTGGGTAGCCTGCAGTGGCGGTGCCGGCGACCTGTTCATCTTTAAAATGAAAGCCTTTGCGTTGACACAGTAACCATATATTCTATTTTATATTATATATATATATATATATATATATATATATATAAATATATATATATATCTATATACAGAGTAAAAAAACATAGGCTTTTTACTCTGAATCAAGCAGAGGTGTTCAAGTAAATATTAAGATTATTACTTTCACTTTTATTTTGAGTAAATATTTCCATAAGTACTTGTACTTTTACTTGAGTACAGTTTTTGATACTCTACCCACCTCTGTGTGGGGGCCATACTTACAAACTACTGAGTATCATTTTGAGTTGCTGCAATGTAATTTCAGCAAAATGGACTAGCCTGCTGTATCAATTTTTCACTTAGATTTTCGGGGTGTCTTTGAATTCAGTCCTCTGTAGGTTGATCATTTTCATTTCCATCAAACGATGTGGCATCCTTTCATTCACATTACCCAGTCCATATCAGTATAGATAACCAGCATGATATTTTTACCCATTAAGATCTAATGTGTTTTCAAAGTGTTCCTTTAATTTTTTTTGAGCAGTGTAGTGTATATTAGTTTTTTTGTAAACAACATGAAGTGCATTATTATATAACAACAGGGTTTACTAGGCTTGGGTTTGTGAGTTTAGTGAAAAGCTATTAAGTAATTATATCAATAAAATTAACTGACATCAGAGAACCGTAAACTTATTTTTTGATGTTTTTATGTGATAAAATATGCCAAATATGCCAACATCAGAGAAGTTAAACCTCAACCATCTACACTACTCATACAATAAAACTGCTGATATTTTAAGAACATCCTCACATATCAGTCTTTATTCTTTATTTATACTTTTTTTTTTTTTACAATGTTTCCAGTTCTTCTAAATTTATTTTCTATTGTTTTTGTTAATGTGGTTCGCAAAGAGGTGATTTTACTGTACTACATCACAGAAGTGCTCAGCCAGAAATCTTTCACTGCTATAATGAGTGAGAGCATTACTCTACTCTCTACTTTGTTTTGAACAAAACTCATTGTTGTGTTTGTACAAAGTTATTTTTTGCTGTATACTCTGCCAGACTAGAATCACATCACTTTTGGGAAGTCAGCAGCTCTTTCCTGTGTGTCAACTGAAAAACAAGGGGCTGTTTGGCACGCAGTGGCATGAGAAAATGAAATCAAAGCATGCAACATGTCAGTGATTCACACTACATCTCTGAAGTCTTGTGACCATACAGATGGATTTTATTTCCCTGGAGCTGAATCAGGCTTTTTGCGTTGATGACTATTAGCGGATAAAACTGCCAAGGTGCGTGACTTGCACTTGGATGAAATTACACAGTTTAAAATATTCTAGGTGAAGACTTTTAGATTGCGTGACTAAAAGTGTGCACCCTTTTCTGTCTTTACCTTTCCCAGCAACCTTTACATCCATTTCAGGCTTTTTTTAAAGCATGAGCCAGTACCGCTCAGTCCTAAGCCCCATCACCCCACCCTATAAACCTCTTGCAGACTTCAGATGAATTAATGGATTTAGGCAATGTGTTGAACTCCCTATTCAGCCCATCATAGAGTCATTTCTTCCTTCTGTCAAGGTTTATCATATTTGTGAGCTGATCAGGTTGGCAGGGCTCTGGATTAAGTCTCTTGTGACTTCCAAAACACAATGCCTGGTCTGATCTCTCCAGCAACCTGATCTGCCAGTGATAATGTGCAGGAGGTTTGTCTGGAATCACTAAATAGGTCAAATCCAGCACTCTCCCGGGGGAAATCAATTTCACAAAAGGTCCAAAACAGACAAATAAATATGTTGATGGTTAAATCACCCATTTCTAAAGAGAAGAGCCATTGGTGCCATAAGGAGGTAAAGCATCACCTTGGAAATATGAGAGGTTTGCAGTTCATCCTTTATTCATGTTCAGGCTACTTCATCTCTCAACACTGTGTCCCAGGAATGCCATAAATATGGTTATAACAGGGAGGCATAGGTGGACCAGGTCAAGGGATCCTGAGGTAGAATCACACATCAAAAACTTCCCCTTATAGTCACAAATACTGTAGATTAGCATTTGCCAAGGAAATATCAGTAAAATATAGTCACCTACAACTTAAAAACCCTCTGGTCATTTTTGACTGAAAAATTTTATATTTTGAGATGTTAAAAATCATAGTTTTGTTGGAATGAGATGACACTTAGTGACTTTTGTTGCATTAGCAATATGAACACACACAAAAAACCAAGGACATGATTTGGACATGTTAAAGAGTCGTAAAAAAATAGTCACACTTACATTCTTTTCGGCCAAAAACGACCGACATAGGAAATGAATGGGAAATACGAAAAAATACGCAAACTCAGAGAATCTTTTGTTGGTACAAACTACAAATCAGACACTGAGCAGAAAAAAGTGCACAGAAGGGGGGACACTCTAAAAGGCCAAAAGTGCAAAATAGACACACCCAACCGCCCACCCCCCTCCCCACACACACATATATATGAACTAGCACGACTATAAGACAGCAAGTTTATACAAATGTGTGAGATATGTCGCGAATTAACTCAAAGGGGAAATATTAATACTTGTGATTAATTATGAATATGTAAATCAGTTAATCAGATTAACTGGATGTAGCTACATTAAGATTAATATTACAATTAACCTGTTTGTCCAGTGAACACTCAGTGTTGATTGTTTATTAATTCTAAGAAATGTTAATTTCCAGGTTATGGAAAAACAACGTTCTTATTGTACAGTACTACTCAGAGCATGTAGTCAGGATCTAAATCACTTAAGAGGCAATTTATTAGCAGACGGAGTCAGAACCAAACATGTATTGTGCACAATTCTTTATTAACTAACTCACAAACACATAACTAAACTAACAAACACATAACATACACGCAGGTCACACACATACGTAGGTAAGAATGTGCAATGATAGAGTTGAACTGGAAGGGGAACCGTTAATGGAGCTATAGGAAAAGTCAAAGACAATCTGGAAAAGAATCATCAGTTTCCTCAGTAATAAAAACACCTTTGTTGACTGGCATTTAACCTCTTCTCAAAATCACACCTCCTAGTTGTTGACCGGACCAATGAAGATGTTGTATTTCCGGGTGACAACACACCTCCTGTCAGGGCTTTTACGACTGAGCAAGATTAACTGGCTGAGTTTTTGAAGAAGAACTATTAAAGATTCTTGTAATACTGATGTATTGCACAGGTATGGACTGCATACACAAGCATTTAAATCTTCTTGATACGAACCCATAGACACTATACATGGCATGACTGAAGTTACCTTAAATGTATCATAAAACATGTGAATACAATGATTGTAATACAGCAACGGTAATAATGGATACCATTTCCTGGGGATGTGCATGTTCATTTATAGAACAGTCTGTCTATACATTAATGCAAGAGAGTCTGTGTTATGTGGGGATAATGCAGGAAAGATGCACGTTTTCGTGTGTCTCTTCTCTCAATGTGATAACCACATTCTTTAGTGCAATAAAACTTGTAACTAAGAACTTCTCGGGGGATGGGGGACAGGCCCCAGAGTGCTTTAAACAATTATTGGTTAACTATAACAAATAATTGTGTCTGATTTGTCTCAGTCATTACAAATAAAATCAAAAATTCAGCCACAAAGCAGTAAAAAAAAAAGAACAGCAAGAAAGAGGTTACACTTATCTAGTGAAACCACCACTCATTTTCTGAAAAAAATTGAAAATTATATAAGTTTTAAATGCTCATATTGAACTACCTCTCTTCTTCTTCTTCTCTATATGAATTCTGGCAGTGTAGACACTGCTAAGCATATTACTGCCCTCCACAGGTCAAAGTTTGAACTAATTGTTATATACTATTGAACTAGCATATTGCATATAAAAATTAGTTCAAACTTTGACCTGAGGAGGGCAGTAATACACTTAACAGAATCTACACTGCTGGAATTCTAATAGAGGAGAAGAAGGAGAGAGCTAGTTCAAGATGAGCATTTGTGATTAAAATGTATGAAATTTTCAATTTTTTTTCAGAAAATGAGTGATGGTTTAACTAGATAAGACCCTTATTTCTCATCTGGGATCGTGTAGAACAATTTGAAGCTGCAGTGAAACTAATTTTGACCTTCAACTGTTTGGTGCCCATTGAAGTCTACTATAAGGAGAAAAATCCTGGAATGTTTTCATCAAAAACTTTAATTTCTTTTCGACTGAAGAAAGAAAGACATGGACATCTTGGATGACATGGGGGTGAGTAAATTATCAGGAAAAGTTTATTTAAAAGTGGACTAATCCTTTAAGTGTGACAGAATGTGTTCAGGTTTGACTGTAGTAAAATTAATGCAAAAACGAACACTTCAAATCAACATTTCAAAAAAAAAAAAAAAAAAAAAAAACATCTAAACCTTGACAAAAAGTAGTCTTTGAGAATGTCTAAGTACAAATCCAAATCCAAAACTTAATAAAAATAAGTGTTTGTGTCCAAAAACCACTAGAGAATTTATAAGCCACTTTATATAGAGCTCTATAGGAATCTATTGGTTACAACATGGCATTGCATAAGTTTTTCTTTTTTTACTCTCACCAAATGGCACTAATCTACCTTCAAAAAATGGATTTCAAATGCCTTGTCTCTATTTTAACATGGAATACTGCTTTAATGTAAAAATAATTAAAAATATGTTTATTATTTCCAATGGGGAAAAATAGCTAATAAAAATTGTATAAATATTGCATTGTATAATAAAATACCCTAAATTTTATATATAGTAATCAAAAAATATTATTGAACAAAAATGTATTACATTGTTTTTTTAACAAAAAAGTTACTTTTCAAGGCTTCAGTCACTTTTGACCGTAAAAAAGGCAAGTGTGTTCGTCCTAAACAAAGAGGGCCAGAGGATATACAGTGACTCTTAAATACTCAGTGACACTTAAAGGCCCACTCTGGTAGAAACTAGTAAATGTGTGAGCAAGTGACTGATTTCAGCCACTGCTCCAGCATCTGTAAGAGTGTAGGAGGAGGCGGGACTTCAGATTCTAAAGGAGCATTTGATTGGACCGAAGTTTTGACGAGTAACTGAAGTGTGATGTGATGCAAATCCGTAATCCATTTTAGCGGAAGTGAGAGCCTGTAAGTTTTGAAAAATTATATCTGTAAGTTTTGAAAGCTTATATCTCCTAAATGCCAATTTTGTCATTGTTTTGGAACACACCAGCTTATTCATAACATTAAGGCTAACATATTCATACTAAAAGCTAAAAAACTTCAATTTTGATTTCAGGGGGACTATAAATACTCAGTGACAATCAGCTATTCTGAATTATCTTAATCACAGATGAAAAATAAGATAATAACATTTAGGCTATTTTGGCAATGTACTTTTTACCATATACATCTTTCCCCCTTTGTGCCAAGGGCAGCAAAAACAGCAAATATAGGAACGGATTCTGACAGCTGGATTTTGTTCCTCAAAATGACAGCTGGATTCTGTTCCTCCCATGGATCATATACAAAGAGGTTGTAATATTTATCAAACTCAGGCTGCTTTGTTCATGCCAATAGCCCAGTGGGCAGCATACTGACATGTAATACATTAGTGCTTTGAGAGACCTGAGTTCAAGTCCTGGCTCATGTATTTTCCCTGATCCCAACCTCCTCTGTCTCTTCCACTGTGCTTCCTGTCTACATACTGTCCTATCACAATAAAGGCACAAACGCCAAAAATAAATGTTTTTACTAATGCTGATGCTGGTTAAGCTCCATCCTCATACAGAATAGAATCAGCATCTTTTAAGCCACTACACAAACATCTCTCATCATGGGGATGAGGGAACAAATTCTGACAGCTGGATGAAGGAACGGATTCTGACAGCTGGATTTTTGCCATCGGGTTCTGTTCCCCCATGGATAATACACAATGAGGTTCTAATATTTATCATACTCTGGCTGGTGTGTTCATGCCAATAGCCCAGTGGGCAGCATGCTGACACATGGTGAGCTAGTGCTTCGAGAGACCTGGGGCTTCATTTATAAAATGTTGCACAGAAACCGTCCTAAATTTGATCTTACGATCATTTCTCAGATGTACGTATGTGTGATTCATAAAATGAACATACACACAGAAAATGAGCATAAGCCTCTCTTTCAGATGTGAAATCTTTATATCGCAAATGACTTGTGTGCAGCTGAATGGTTTCAGTTCTCCGCATTGTAAACAAAACCCAATTAATGTCATTTACATATAAAAGATCACCAGTCATCATCCAAATCCTTTAATTTAGAATGGCAAGCTGCAAGAATAGCTTAGATTTCCAAAAACCTGCAAGGAAAAGTGTCCACGTCTGCTCAGACCCTGACGTGGCGCTAAGCACTTTTCCACGTCAAAGACCGTTTTTATAAATATGAGCGTTGGCATGGATTTAAGCGTACGCACACCATAAGATCAAATCTGTGCGTATGCATGCTTCATAAATGAGGCCCCTTGAGTTCAATTCCCGTCTCATAGTTTTCCTGGTCCCATCCCCCTCTGTCTCTTCCAGTTTGCTTCTTGTCTGCATACTGTCACAATATAAGGCAAAAAATTATTTAAAGCACTATATGCCAAAGCACAGGCCAGCGTCCCGGCAGAGCACATTGCCTTGATGACAGGATGACACAATTTGAATTAAGATCTTTACACTACTATCAACTTGAGGGCAGCCATGCATTTCATAAAGCTGTTCAAAACTTGGAAAATGTTTTTTTAAGAGTAATTTACAAAGTGTAATCTATAATATTATTAAATACCAGTAAATAATTATCTCTGTAATATGTGGCATTTTATGCATTTGTAACTTATTTTTTTATTAAATTTCAAAACTAGAGTCATAAATTTAATATATGTTAAAAAGTTTGCTTTAGATCAACTAAAATACTCTGAAGCACTGATTTGAAGTTTCATAAAGATTTTTTAAAGGTTTCTAAGTTTGTGAAGTAGTGTTTTGACCTTTTAAGCCAATCAACTACCATTTGGATTTCCTCCTGTATATACATCCTTTGCTTCTATCAATAAAATGTCGAAAAAATAACATATACTACTAAGCGTTTACCTCAGGAACTTTTATAGTTGCTGTTAAGTTGGGACCTGTCAGTTATTGTACATTAAACAGTGGAGTACAGATGAGTCAACCGAATCAAATGAGTAAGAGAATCAAACCAAAGGATTCACACACCAATAAAAAACAAACCTGATGTTTCACACAAGCAATATGATCTGACACCGGGCAGGTTTTATACAGGTCAGTGGGAGAGAGAGGTGCACTGCCTGCTGCAATATAGCCATAGGGAAAGGAGGAAAAATAAAGAAAAAAGAAAAACTGAACAAGAGGGGGTTGGAGAGCAATAAAAGTGTTCAGGAGGGATCTTTATTTAGGTGTGGAATTGGACTCCAAAGTGAAAGCAGATGGTACTATAGTCAGGAATATTTTCCATTTGAAGTATGTGGCTCTTGTTTGAGCTACTCTGAGTCGACTTCAGATCTCCACAACCCAGTTTCTGGAACTTAGACAGATTTTGGGGCCTCCATGTGCATGAAAAAGATGAAAATCAGATCCAGGACTAATTTAATTGCTAATTTATTTAAATGGACCTGCTGTGAAAAAAATGCATTTGGTAAAGTGCCTCAATTAATATGAGGTCATGCACAAAATGTGTTAGGATGATTTGATTGGAAAACAAGTTTAGATGTAACATCTGCAGCCCCATAAAACAAAATCTGGGACAATTAAACCACATGTTTGAGATGGATGCAGAGGCACAAAAAAAAATTATAATAATAATTTGGATTAATTTAGTTATTGGTTATTTTGTTTTGAGAGTTTAAAGAGGAGCTTTAAAATGCAATGCCTTGGAATTCACTCAAAGCTTTGTTGCAGTGTGTATGTGAACATTAAGATAAAATCTCTGGCAGTGTCCAAACAGCTCTGCCTCAATGTCCAAATGGCTCTGATCTTTAATGCTCTGATCTGTTACACACAGACAAACAGATAGATCATAATTAAATTTACCAAGTCTCAGTCAGAACTTCGAGGAAAATTTATAAGTTCATGAAATTTATCAGATGTAGAGGTACTGTGAAGACAATTTAACGTAGTACTAAACATTCTTGTTTTTGTTTTTTTATTTCACAGATGATGACTGGATGAAGACCAATGGCAGAGGATGGAAGACAACAGGACAACATAAGCATTTAAGTAACATGGGTAGAGTCTATCCTTGTAGTATTGACGAGAATGCTTTTAGCCCTGGATTTTACTTGTTGACACTTACAGTAAATATCTCAACACACATGTCAAACACTCATTTTTAATACCTGTTAAGTCTTTGGTTCCACCTCATTTGTCTCTTTTGTTGGGTTAACATTTTCTGAGCAAGTAAAATAGCTTTTAACACTTTTGCCTTATTCAACAATTCAGAGTAACACTTCAGTTTTACTTGCACTGACTGCAGTGTATTTTTCTCAAACACAAAATTTCCCCTTTCAGTACTGTAACATTGCCATAAACATATTGCTGACAATCTGAGTGTCTTGCCAAAAGTCAGACTGTGCTGAGAGATGAAACTGAGAGCCAGAGTTAAACCCGAACCCCCACTCCTGTCTGAGAAGGTCATGTCCAAGACGTAATATTTAAGGTACGTCTTTCCTTTCCAGAGGTGCTTTATGCACAACAACAGCCCACTGTCATGTGTTTTCAAACAGACATACTGAAAAACAAAAAAACTGGTGTCTGACAGTCAGAGAGAAAGTTCATTTCGAGTGGAAATCACTACAAAACCTATTTTGAACCAGAAAATCCTGAAAAAAACTATCTACAGTGTATTAGATCAGCTAGCTAACACTAATGCAATTCACATTTACTTCCTGAAACCAAACACTATATATGACTCCTTATGTCCAACATAAATAAAATAAATGCAGTAAATTTCCTTGTTCAATATTCAGAGCCATACCCTTGGATGAAATATTTTTTGTTGGATATGGTTAACTCTCAATTCAGAAGCACACCATCATTCTTGGTACAGGTCACTGAATGGAGGACCAGGAGCTCTATTGCTGAATTAAGTCTTAGAGTTTAAACCATTTAGAGCAATGCTTCTCAACCAGGAGGCTGGGGCCCATCAGACGGCCTCAGTTTTCTACCAAAGAGGCCAGAAATGATGACCTAAATTATTTAAGACAAAACAAGCTTTAAAGGTGCACTAGAACTTCTTTTTAAAAGATGTAATATAAGTCTAAGGTGTCCCCTGAATGTGTCTGTGAAGTTTCAGCTCAAAATACCCCATAGATTTTTTAAATTCATTTTTTTAACTGCCTATTTTGGGGCATAATTAACTATGCACCGATATATAGGTTGCGGCCCCTTTAATTCTCTTGCTCTCCTGCCCCCGGAGCTTGCGCCTTGAATAGCATAAACACAGTTCACACAGCTAATATAACCCTCAAAATGGATCTTTATAAAGTGTTCATCATGCATGCTGCATGCATACATCGGATCATGTGAGTATGGTATTTATTTGGATGTTTACATTTGGTTATGAATGAGTTTGAGGCTATGCTCCGTGGCTAAAGCTAACATTACACACTGTTGGAGAGATTTATAAAGAATGAAGTTGTGTTTATGCATTATACAGACTGCAAGTGTTTAAAAATGAAAATAGCGACGGCTCTTGTCTCTGTGAATACAGTAATAAACGATGGTAACTTTAACCACATTTAACAGTACATTAGCAACATGCTAACAAAACATTTAGAAAGACAATTTACAAATATCACTCAAAATATCATGATATCATGGATCATGTCAGTTATTATCGCTCCATCTGCCATTTTTTGCTATTGTCCTTGCTTGCTTACCTAGTCTGATGAATCAGCTGTGCACAGATCCAGACATCCTGCCCTTGTCTAATGGCTTGAACATGAGCTGGCATATGCAAATATATATTAATATACAATTGTTTGTTTCCTTTGTAGAAGCAGTGTTCTAACAATCTTGGAAAACCTAGATATATGATATTTCTAGACCTGGATCATTTCTAGATGTGTAAAGTCATGTAAATTAATAAAATGCTGTGGGTATTTTTATAACAAATATAAGTTTTCTAATTATGCCAAGCTCTAAAATAATTTGAGTAGAAATTGTAAGCACTTTTTTTTTCTTCTTTTTTTTTGTAATCCAACAGTTTTTGTCTAAATGCAACTAAATGACCAAGGTTAAGTGCTATGCGATTCAGAACAGCCTTTTTTGTATTGGCTTTTGAAAATTGTGATCCAGTCACTATGATCTTATGTTTGATGCAGGAAAATCTTATGTTTGATAAGAGTATGATACTGGAATGGCCACACCAACAGCGGAATTGACTGAATAGAGTGCAACTGCTGGGTTCTGGAAGTTAAAACTCCATTCATTTTCTAAGGAAAGTGAAATTAAGGAAATTGATTTTGAATGATAACTTATAAACCTTTAAAGTTAGACCAACTGTGAGCTACAAGATTGCTAATCCATCATATTTGCTTCTGCTGAAGTCGTCAATCAGCATTATTTCAGCTTATTTTAAAAATAAACATGTTTAACAGTGGAATTCCTGATTAAAAAAAAAAAACTATATTACCCTTGATGCTGTACAAAAATTACACCAGTCAGAGTCAAAAAAAGCAGCACGCTCCAAAATAGCTCTTAAGCTCCGCCCACTCCAATGAAGCAATGTGAATGACATCAAATCGATCTCCCTACGCTCTCAAACTACTGAACTACTGAAATGTTTGAAGATATATAACTATTGTTTTTATGCATATAATCAACATTTGCAAATGAGTAGTTTTATATTTTTCCATAGTTTTTGATTTGATTATGATTATGCAATGTTCTTTCCCTCACTAAAACCATTAAGTATGCAGTGTTTTATCTTTGTCTTTTTATCCAAATTTTTTAAAAAACTTTTTAGTTTCAAATCAAAGTTTGTAGTGTTGTGATTTACCTCATAACTGGTTGGCTTGGTTCATGGCTTATAACTCTTTGATGAAGACTTTTAAAATCTGTATGGGAAAAATGAATAATAATAAAAAAAAAACTTCTTCAAACAATACTAAAAAAGGGGGTGGGCACTGTTGCACTGGTATAAAAAAAATGCATTCTGGGAAATAATGTGTTCTCCCCATCCACAAAAGTTAACTTATTAAAGATGATGAAATATGTCAACTTAATATACATTTTTAGATGACATTTCAAACATGTAGATTCATCATTACCTTTTTTTCTAGTTAATGAGGAACAGTTTAGATATTTTTCTACTTTTAGTGTCATAGAAAACAAAGAGAGAGAGAGAGAGAGAGAGAGCTCTTTGGGGGGAAAAAATAAAAAATCTTATTCCTAACGGATTTTTGCGCAATAAAGTAAACATGGTTTTGTCAGGGGGAGTGCTGGAAAAAGGGGGCAACAGAAGGCTCTGATAATGGGAGCAGCTCTTTGCAGAAGTTATGGATGAGGCCTGTTTCCTGCTGTTGAGGTAAACTTAGACCACACAAAAGAGGAGGAGGTGACAAGAACACTGACAATCTCTGATTCAGAGCCTCTGCTAACTGTGATTCATCTTGTTTTCTCACACAAGATGAATCACAGGTTGATATCTGAATTCACTTTTCTTCCACAATTTGATTCAGGATTGATGTGAGATATTTAGAGTTTCAGAGTTACAATCGACTTGTACACAAATGCTAGATCAGCCATTGAGGGTGGATAAATCAAAACCAGGTGGGATACTGTTACTGTCACACTGTTTGGATCATTAGGTCTTCAAAAATAATCCACCATTCTCCTCAACTCTAAATGCTGCCATTTATTCACTTGAATGGAAAAAAATCTGTTAGAGCTTTGGAAGGAATTGTTTATGAACAGTCACATTACAACACAAAGACGCTGACAACTTCCTTGTTTCAGCACATCTATTCATCATCTTCATTTGTAACTCAACACCTCTGCATCCAAAACAACAGCTGAGTCATTTAATTCAGCAAAGCAGCAACAGAAATCTGAATGGTGCTAGTAATTTTTTTGTTTTAAACAAAATTACGTTTATATGAATTACTTTCCAAAAGCGTCTCCAGAGCTAAACCACAGCGCCCTACTTTTTCCCATACTTTTCTCGGGTGCATCTCCTCCAGAAACCCCGGGAGATGTGAGAGCCCTGTGAAGAGATGTAATAATGAGCAGAAGCCGCAGGCCTGTGACTCAATGCAAGTACAGACCTGCAGTGACTCAGCAACTGAGTGGAAAAACAGAACGCTGTGACTCCAACCTGTATCTGATTCAACAGTTCAATCTCACTGCTTCTCCCTTGATTTTAACCAGTAGAAACAGAAAGTTATAATAATAGAGTGGGGACAGAAAGACACTAAGCAGGAGCGATACATGGCTTTGGGTTGCTTTAAGCTAGGAGCTAGGAAACCTTCCGTCTTATGCCGACAGGGCTTTGCAAAAGATTTTATAGCTGCACTATCAAGCAAATACTTTGCAGGCAGCGTTTGTGCACAAAGGTACCTCAAGAAAATAATTTCGTACGGACTTCTGAGGCAGCATAATTAATGATCTACAACAAACTTTTAGTGAAAACTAAGCAAATATTTAATTAATAGTCATTTTGTGCTAGAGACGACATCAAAAGTGGAACACATTGGGCAAAAATGTACATTTACACACAAATTGACTGCCAGCTGCAACTTTCAGACACCATATTTATTTCTTAGCTTGACTGTCACAGAATGGAATGCACAGGATTGTGGGATATCAAAGGCAATGAATGATACATCTATGATACATCAGATGATGGTCTCTCAGGAGAGAGGAACTGAAGCTAATACTAGATTCAGATGTGCATCTAATCATGAAAGAGCCCTAAAATATTGAGCAGCACAACTGTTTTCATCATTCGTAATAATAAATGTTTCTTGAGCACCAAATCAGCATATTAGAATGATTTCTGAAGGATCATGTGACACTGGAGACTGGAGTAATGATGCTGAAAATTCAGCTTTGCCATGCAGCACAGTAATAAATTACACTTTAAAATACATTATATGCTTTGTGTCTTTCTTTTCTGGGTCAGCAAAGAAATAATATTGATGACATCCTGCACTACAAAGAGTTTTGTCCAATCAAAAGCTTTCTATAATGAGACTGCCCCTTTATGAAATGTGTTTTATCTATAATAATCATGCAAGTTAGTGTTAAAGGGATAGTTCACCCAAAAATGAAAATTTGATGTTTGATGATCTGCTTACCCCCAGGGCATCCAAGATGTATGTGACTTTGTTTCTTCAGTAGGACACAAATGACGATTTTTAACTACAACCGTTGCCGTCTGTCAGTCAAATAATGCGTGTCAATGGTAAGAAACAGCTGGACTCCAGCAGAGAAACATGGATTTGAAGTTATTGTGTCAAATTGTTGGATTTTGAGATAAAATCATACCGTATATATTGTATTGTTATATATTGTGTTGACAACTCATCAATTAAATATTTACTATCTTATATTCTGCATAATTTGGTGTTTTTAAAAAAACACTGACAAAAACTAGCTATACAAGTTTTAGGGCTGGACAATATGACGATGGGCTCTATATAATATATAAGTGATTACTCGGATTTAAACCTCATTTAAACTTATATTCTGCATAACTGGGTGTTTTTAAATAAACAACACTGACAAAAACTTTACTATAAACTATATATATTTTTAGGGCTGAACAATATGACGATATAACATTGACATAAGTGATTCCTCGGATTTAAACCTACCTATATAGTTATATAAAATATTCACTCACAGGCAGATTTGCTTTATGTATTTCCCCGCCGTCGAAATCAGGCCACATATAACGTTAAATGTCAGGAAACACGACTGCTGGCTGCATATCAATATCCATGGATTAGGTTTATTTGACAAGTTGTATGGAACACATTCAGTTCCAACCTTTAGTGTAATTCGTTAGTTTTAGTCGCTTTTTCGCAGTTTCCCCTATTAAATCCAGTCACGCACAAGCGGCAACCTCCCCCAGTTTCTTGTGAAGCCAATACGGAAGTAACTTAAACTGCGATTCATCGACTTGCCGCTAGGGACAGGCTGCAAAAGGGAGCAGAATCTCATTGACCATCATGTTAAAACAGCCAAGTTTAGAGCAGAAAAAAACATGTTTACACTCTGGTTCACATTGTGTTTTGGTCTATACTGCTAATTTTGCCCTTCATGACAACTCTGAGGGGGGGTGAATTTTTTTATAACTCATCCGTTTAAATTATATTAAGCCTTAAAGTTCTGCATAATTAAGGGCGTGGTAACTTGAGTGACAGGTATGCCGCTGCTGTCTGTGAGCCGTCATGTTACCTCAGCAGCTCATTTCAGCCACTGAATTTGGCATCTCAGTCGTATTTGTTCTTTTTTCTGGATTATTTTATACAATATATGGCTTGCTGCATACTTGAGACAGATGTCAGTCTGTGTACGTGCTCGATCGCATGCGGAACACACGTTGTTGGATCGTCGTGGCATTGGCTAAAAGTTTTGTTCCTGAGATTTACAACAATGACAATACCAGGAGGATATACAACTCCGACAGCACTGCTTGGATACTAGACTAAAACTGCTGCACTATTTAGAAAAATTATACTTTGGACACGTGCTCATTAGTTTGAGAGAACATTTGAAAGTTACACAGATATCTGGTACGTTATATGTACGTATAGAGTTTTACATTATAAACGATGTTTTATGTTTTGAAATGGACATTACCAAGTGCAGCGGATTAGATTCATCTCGCGATCTCTATTTCATTATAAAGGTATGAAATCCCATTTGATTTGTGTTATTTGCACACCCCACACAAATTAATTAGCCTACTGGTGTTAGAGCATCTATAACGTTATCTTAAAATCACCGTAGATTGACAGTAAACCTTTAGTACTTTCTAATGATATTGTTATCTTTATTAATATTTTAGATAGTATCTAAGATAGATATGCTAGGCAGGCGTGGTTTCAGCAACAAGTCGCATAGGCTCCAACTATGTCCCGCCTCTTTGCCCATTTTCAGTTATCCGTGAGTGACGTGCGGTCACGTGCAACTAAGATGGCCGCGGCCTCATTTTTGCATCAAAACTGCTGTTCAGAACTCTATGGGTGACGTCACGGACACTACGTCCATATTTTTTACAGTCTATGGTCACGCAGCAGGTTCTTTTGCCACTCAGTCCAGCTGAGGGAGCGCGCTTTCGGCGGGAAAGTGACGTCGATGCATACCCTCTATATGCACGAGACATCACTGCCGTTGTCAGAGCACGCTCAGACATCACCAAGCGAATGCTGAACGCAGTTGGACATAGTGGTGTATTAGAGGTAAAAAATGATATAAATACTGTTCGGTTTCTCGCACAAACCGATCGTTTCGTGTCTTAGGACATCAATGTGTTACGAGCCGCAGGCTTTAATTTGGATTTGTCTGTGCATATTTTTTGACTCTTATAAATTGTGTTACCATTCACTCGCATTATACGGCTGGCAGACGGCAACGGTTGGAGTTAAAAATGATCATTTGTGTCCTACTGAAGAAACAAAGTGACCTACATCTTGGATGCCCTGGGGGTAAGCAGAAAAACATCCAATTTTCATTTTTGGGTGAACTATCCCTTTAAAATCATATTAGGTCAAACATCTAAGAGGACATGACACTGTTGACCATAATCCAAGTTGAAGTCAAACTGTATTTTACTTCTGCAGCTATTTCCTTCTCTCTCAAGCCTGGACTTTCATAAATCAGGAGCTGTTGATGCGATCTATCAGCCGTGTCTGGTATAGTTTTGTCCACCTCCGCATTCAGCTCCGGTTCATGCACAGACCATGAGAGAGGGCATTTGCCACAAACTCTCCTCAGTTAGCACTATTGATCACCACTGCTGAAAGACGACAAACATCTCCTAAATGAGGAAGCACTCCTTACAGCAGTGTTATTATAATCTAATTTTACATATACACAAAGTAAACATTGAAACCGAGCAGAATTTCTGAAGTAAAACAACAATTGTGACATTATAAAGCTGTTTCTGATATAACCTTTCTCAGACCTCTTCCATCTCTCTTATTCTCCAAATAAAAGATCCTCACTTTGGCACTTCTACCATGTTAACCAATGAAATATATATATATTTCATGACCATAAATAATATTTATTTTGGTAAGTTTCCAGGTTGGTGATTAGGATGGCGGAAGACAATTTAAAAGTTAATTAAGAAAGCAAATATGAACCGGCATCAGACATGCAGCAAGAAAGCACGTACCTTAGAAAGACAGGAATGGATAGATTACACACACAGAAAAAAACATGCTATAAGAGCAAAACAACCTTTCTAGTGTTAGAAAAAGCATAATACAGTCTCATAGAGTGAATTTGAGTGTTCCCCACTGAATCTGACAGATTTTGAGGGTGACTTTGAGTCAGCTTTAATAACATTGAGAACAGAGGAGGTTGTATTTAAGAAAACGCAGAAACCTTCCCTTTCTTTGAGCTAGATCTGCTCTTAATTAACAGATCCTCTTTATAGGCACTTTTCAAGAACAATTTATAGCATCTCAGGACGATAAGATCTAAGAGCCAAAAAGACGGTCCTGTAATTTAAAATGTGTTCTGCATAACTCAAATTTCATAGAGACATTTACCGTTTCTATTCCACTTAACAAATTTTGACTATGCAGAGCAATTCATTGATTCTAATCAATGAAAGATACATCTGACTTTTTTCCATGAGGAATGCAGGGATCATTACAATTTACTACTGACCTGATGGGAGTAGCAGACTTGTTTTAATAGCCAAGTCCAAGACTGTGGAATCTTTCTTTGATGTGTATTTTCAATTTGAATGGTGCTATGGAGACTTCCCTTGTTTTTCTACCAGAGCATTTAAGATATAATAAATCTTAAAGCATAAACTGCCCACTAATCACTTTTTAATTTATCTCATGTTATCAATCAAAAAACATTGAAGTTTAATATCAAAACCAGAGGTTTTACAGTGGAATGCAGGGTGAACATTCACAATTATTCTTATCTTTAATCTTCAATGGGAAAAGCTTGACATATGTTTGATTACCTGATAAACCCATTTCAGCAGCAGAAACCCACACAAAGCTTTATGGTTTTATACATGGTAAATATAATATTTTTTTCTGCTATTTTAAGGTGTCAGTATTGCAGTGTAATTATACATTTAAGTACTAAATGTTAATAATAATTAACTGCATGTACTTACTATAGGTTTAATTATGCATGTTTTTTAGTTATTACAACAGTAACTACATGTAACGGGTAACAATGACACTGTAAAACAGTGTTACCTTTTATGACTTGGATATTTTTTTATGTAACAAGTATCTTTTAATAAAATAAATATGATTAAAATATAAAATAAAAGAAATTGCAGTAAGTTAAAAATTGCTTTGCAAAAAAAAAAGAAAAAAAAAAAAAGTTCAACAGCACTGGCAATAAATGATGGTGAGAAAAATGGAAAGACAAAAACTGCCCCATAACCTGCAGCAGCCTTTTGAGACGTGTCACTCGTATTGATTTGAATGGAAGAAAGTGTAACGCGCAATATGGCGGAATAAGTCCCGCCTTCTAAATAAGAGCCAATCGCCGACTGGTAAAGTCATCGCGTCACTTCAGCGGCCGTTAGAATCACCGGTTTCTATAGAAACAGTCAGACCAGCGCCTCCGAAGAGACGCGCAGTTAGGTCTGCGCATGCGCATTAGCTTGATCCAGCCTGAAAAATAGTTTTTTTTCATGATTCGAGCGTTTAGAAACTAAATTTATGAGCCGGTTGTTGTTATATGAAATTTAATCGTAAGGGTGGAGAACAGTTTTGGAGAATTTGATGTTTCCCCATTCAAAGAGATAGCATGATGCCCAGGATGCCCGAGAAGCGTTTCAAAGATGGCCGCCGAGTGAAATGACTTGTCTTAAAGGGACTTTGCTTATAATGACTGACAAACAAAAAAGATATAAAAGTGTACAAACTGTGTAGTAGCTAGAGACTACATAGATAAGTGAAAATGGCCACAGATCACAATGCTTAGACCAGAATAAGGTTAAATCTCATCCTGAAAATAATATGAGTGATAAAGAAAACATGTTTATACAGTGGTCACACAACTCATTGCAGTGTTTATAAAACACTGACTGTGCAAGCCAGCGAGACTGTTATTTCTTTGTGATATCTGGGATGGTGTAAATCAGTTAGACATGCATAGCACAGAGATGGAAGAGAGCTGAATCTCAGCCAAAACCAACTTCACAACAGGGAATGAGAAAACTCAATACGATAGAAACAAAGGCATAATGTGAGAGCATGTAAGGTGTGCTTGAGTTTCATATTCACTGTCAAAAAAAAATAAATAAAAATACTACACAGCAGCTTGTTACTGGGACAGTATCCTTGAAAAGTACTAATATGCAGCCTTTAGGCGTAAATACAAAGGTGTACCTTTCGAGGGTACTGCCCCAGTGACAGGCAAAAAATTTTTTGACAGTGCATGAAAATACTGTATTTTTTGTCCATTGCATCTGGTAAGGTACATGCACTCTGTTAAAAACAGAAGGGGGGTTGATGTAATGATATGATGACATGAGAATGTATGAGTGATTTCCTGTATACAGTACCTTATTGTACATGATACTGTACAATTATAGCAAATATAATCAGCTAATTCATGGTGCATAAATGTTAATATGCATTTTTTTGTGTACGAACAAAAGTAACTCGAGGAAATGTTTCTTCATGGCTGCAATTGATTTTAAAATGGGCACACCCTGTGTTGAGCTATACAGAGCCTGAGGCCCGACTCTAGTCTAGGTTTTTGGAACATGCTGTATCCTTTCAAATTGCTTTTTAATGAAGGACAAATTTGACTCTGACCCCTCCTGTTTCCTTTTTTCTAAAAGCCAGATGATTGGCCTTTTGCTACGCTTCAGTTACTCTGTAACTCCACATCCATGTTTTGATTTAAACTTGGAGGAAGGAAGAGAGAAGACTCAGGTTTGACAAAAGAAATCAGTAGCAATTTAATATTTGATTTAAATATGCACAGATGATTTAAACTGTACTGCTGCTAGAATGTAGGCAGCTGTCCTGGAATCTGTTGTTTTCCAGACTGAGACTTAAATGTTAACTTTTAAAATGAATTGTGTAAGACAGACTTCAGAAATGTCAGGCCCCTCTTTTCCTTGCATCTGTTCTGAGTGCTAAACAGGGGGCAGTTACACTTGAGGCAGTGGCGGTATCAGGCATGCAGCAGGTAGCAAAAAAGCCCCTCTGGTCATTCATCAGGTCATTCAAATGTTTAAATCTCTTTCCACAGAGGAGATTGTTAGATAAAAAAAATGCAGGGCACTTCAGAAGCTTCTTCTCAAAACAGAACGCATCCACTGTGTATTGCAAATGAAGGTCCATTTTCTAGTGATTTACCCCTGAAAGGTAAATAAAATGCATCCTAGATGATGGGCTAAAAGTTTTTTCACTCTAAATTTACTAATAAGTAAGTAAGTAACAGTAAGTTATGTAGACAATACAAAACTTCTTTATTGTCAGAAAAAGCAGCATAGAAACAGTGTGAGAGAGCTGCTGTTTAGGAAGAAATCCATTTATATATACAGAAGAGTCTTTGAGGTTTCACCAATTTCTTGAAAGGTCTCCAGATGAGCCGAAAAAAGTATGGCCCTGGTCAGAGCTTTTTTTCTTTTCTTTTTTTTTTTTTTTTTTTTTTTTTTTTTTTTTTTTACAATAAATTAGCTAAGATGCTAACAATCTAGTTCAAAGGGAAAAGGACAATACAACTTGAAAAGGCCTATAATACAACACTATGCAACATGGGAAGTTTCAACACTTTCAGCCTTACTCTTTATAAATAATAAAATACAACAATCTTCCAATCATTCACATTACAAGTGTCACAATTTTCACAACCACACAGTATGGTGATCCTAGACACTATACAATGATAATACATTTATTATGGCTAGCATACATATAAATATACATACAAAGAATGTCACTAAAATGTAAGAACTCCTTCACTCAAAGCAATGGCCAGTCCTTCATAAAAAAAAATATAAATGAATCTGAGTAGCGTTATAAAAAAATACAAAAGAAAGAAAAAAAATATCCCAGTAATAAACAAACATAGTGACATCAGTTTGAGTTTCTACAGTTCTCATTGCGGTCTACAAGGTATGACAATAGCAGCTATTTTGGATGGACTTAACATAACACTGGAGTTTCAAAGCTGTTTGAGTCATCAGTATAAAAAGAAACAAACAAAAGGAGCAGTCAACGTCTTGCCTCCCTGGCCAGCCAGCGAGACAAAACAAAGCAATGCACAACTCACTTCACATCAACACTGCGGTGGCTCTGAAGAAGGGTAACGTCGCCACACAATGTTTTTACCCATTCAGTTACCAGACACCTGCGTCACTATCATGGCTTAGCGACTGATTCTTCATGCTGCCTTTTCAGGTATGCAACATTGCTTTGAGTGACTACTATAATGTCTTATCAAAAGACTTAAAATGACCTCCACAAAATGGAGAGCAATGTAGCATTAAATTCTCATCTCAGCCTCATCACTGTGCTCCAGAGAGTGCTCTGTGGTGCTGATGATGGAGGCTGAGGGACCTTGAGTGACACCGAATGGGGAGACGGCTGGGGATCGTGCAGCAAGTGGGGACAGTGAAGGGGAAAAACTGGGAGACATCGCTGCTGAGGAGATGGAGCCCTCGTGGCTTATAGGTGAACGCCTTAGGGATGCTAAGTGGTGGAACGTCCGTGCTATGGCGGGTTTAGGTGGGACAGATTTGGCCCCTGGATGAGCCACCGAGGTAATGAGGGGTGGAGGGTCAATTCTTGGCTTGGGGTCTGTCTTGACTTTGGGTTGGAAGGGTCTACGTGGGTTGTTGGGAGGTAAGCTCTCATCTTTTAGCCTGGCAATCTCTGTAAAGACACTAGCTAAGGGTTGGAACTGAGGGCACCAGTTGAGAAGGTAGTCCCAGTTGTAGCTGCCTCGCAATTCCTCGTCACTTGCCACTATGGCTGTGAGGGAGCCATCAACTGAAGGTTTGCCATCCTCAGGGAAAGCATAATCTTTCGGATGGGAAATATTCAATCCACGACCTACTCCAAGGTAACCCCCACCTTCATCTCTATAGACTGGGAGCTGACCAGACAGTAGGGTGCCACTGAGACTCCCACTGATGCTGCCCAGTTTCTTATTTTTGAACCACTGGCTTGCATCAAGTGGCCCTGGTTCACAAGAAATATCAGAGAGTTGGTCCGCATCCTGTTGGATACCTGAATCAGGGCCCCGGGCAGAGATGTGCTCTTGCATTGAGGAGGTGATGCTTGCAACTCTTGGGTACTCATTGATCATCCTGATTTCGTCATCCTCTGCCGCTTCGGCAGATCCCCGTCCACTGGAGTGAGAAGGATCTAAGGATCCTCCTCGAGTATAGGAGCCTCCACCTGTTCCCTCCTCATCACCTGCATATCCAGGAAGTGCCTGATGATAGATCCTATCACTCCCTGCAGGTTTAGACTCATCCAATTTTTGCAAAGCTGTGCCTGAAGATACAGTACTATTCCCAGTGTCTTGTCCTTTCTTCTTTCGCTTTGATCTTACTAGATAAAGAGCCACAGCAATTATGACTAACAAGACAATTACTCCAAGAGAGGCAGCAATTATGCTCACAAGGAGGATGTTAAAGTCTGTTGTGAGGCCAAAGGATGTGTTGGTAACATCAATGGTTAGCTGAGCAGAAGCTACTCTCGAGGTGTCAAGGGGGCTGTGGGCGGTAACATCCATAGTCATTAGGCGGGTTTCCCTTTTCGAGCGACTCCCACCACTTGAGCTGCCAGAGCTGTCCATCTTTAGGTAGATTACACCAGTTGTCTTATTCACTTCGAAGTAAGGAGAGGAATTAGGGAAAGAGTAGAGTACAATCCCATCCACCCCACCATCCTCATCTTTGGCCTGTACTTGCCCAATGCTCTGACCTTTCTTGGCTCCCTCTGGTACCTCAAAGGACAAGTCTGAAGATGTGAAAACTGGGTCATACTCATCCTCTCCGGTGACATAGACCTGCACTGTGACTGTAGCCGAGTTGTTGCCTGCATCTACAGCCAAAGCGATGAAGTTAAATGAGTTTACCTTCTCAAAATCAAATATCTGCTTGGTACGAACTTCTCCAGAGTTCTGATCTACCAAGAAGAGGTCTTTTCCTAGACTGGAGTGGTCCATCAAATAATACTTAAGCTGTCCATAAACTCCTGTGTCATAATCGATTGCATGTAACACAGTCACAGCAGAGTTGGGTGGTTGGTTCTCACGGACACTTGCTGTTAACGTAGCAATGGGAAAGTAAGGTCTGTTGTCATTAATGTCCTTTACCTCTACACTAACAGGAGCCAAGGCAAAATGACCATGGCCATCTGAGGCTTGTACTATAACCACATGGGAAGTTTGGCTCTCTCTGTCTAAAGGCCTTTGAAGCTTCAGTGCCCCAGTCCACTGATCCACAGAGAAGAGTTTCATCTCATCTCCAGAGCTGATGCTGTACTGGACCTCTGCGTAGGGAGCTGAATCTGGATCAGTTGCAGTAACACGTAAGATTTCTGTCCCAGCAGCTGCCCCTTCACTCAAAGCCACTAGGTACTCTGCTCTGCCAAAGACAGGAGGGTTGTCATTCACATCAGTGACTGTGATGATGGCTGGTACGCTGGAGCTGCGTTGGGGAACACCACGGTCTGAGACCGCAATGGTGAGGTTATAGCGTGATAAAGCCTCAAAATCCAGTCGCTCCGCCAGGATCAGGGTTCCTACGGTCTGGAATCCATGGCCCTCTATAAAACGAACGCTACTCTCAATCTGGAATGCATTTCCAACATTCCCACTGGCGATTGCAAAATCAAAACCAGAGTTTTCCTGAGAAAGGTCTCCATCTACTGCCTCTAAGGTCAGAATAGTGGCTCCAGGTAGCTGGTCCTCAGACACTGTGGCTTTGTACTCCAACTGGTGGAATATGGGGGCGTTATCATTGACGTCCATCAGTTGAACTTGGACTGTGGCAGAAGATGATAGAGGTGGAGATCCTCCATCACGAGCTTCGATGACTATACTCACAGAGGGCTGCTCTGGGTCGAATTCTGCTTTCTGTCTGATGAAAAGTGTACCTAGAAGAACATGGGAAGTGCTTTTACTACAATGCTAATGCTTTAAATATAAACTATATGTTAAAACTATAGGCAGTGGCTTTTTAAACTATATGCAAGTAGCTGACCGTTGTTGGTAGAGGCTGTTTTCATTAACTCCACCTACCACTTTATGTAAACATCATCTACTACTAATTGCACTTATTATAAACAAATGCTATTTGTTGCTATTTATACTTATTTATCTACACTATTTACACTTCATATAAATGGAATATAAATGTGTAAATGCCACCGACAAAACAACATGTTTAGTATAAACATTGGGCTTATACCATTTTTTGGATCAATGTAAAACCCGTCCCTCGTTGAAGACAACACTCGATAGGTGACCTTTCCATTTTCTCCTGAATCTCGATCTGTTGCTGTTACTGTGATAACAGGACTGCCTGGTGGAGAATGTTCTGGAAGTGTTACCTGGAAACCAAAAGCAACAACAAAGCTGTTACTTGGCATGCTTTTTCCTGTATCCAGAGTGATGTCATTTTGAATAAAAGCATCTGCTAAACGAATAAATGCAAACATAAATGATAGCATACTTTGTACCGGTGTGAATGAGTGCATGTACTTTTATTCTAGGATAAATTTATGTTAACCAAGTTATTTTTCTATCTAAATCCATGAGAGTCAAACCCTTTTCCTCAGACTGACTTTTCACAAAAGTTAACAAAAGAAGAACAAAACCAATAAACCTTCATCAATCCTAATAAAACAAGACACAAATTATGTCACTCCTTTTAAAATACTTCAAATGGTAGAAAGAAAAGTTACCTGATATAGATCTTGAGTAAATGTAGGTGCATTATCATTTATGTCCTCCACCAGCACAGTTAAATTGGCTTCACTCTGGTGCTTTGAATCTGAAGCTCGAATAGTCAATGTGTACCATGTCCTCTCTTCAAAGTCCAGTGGTGCTGTCAAAGACACACGGCCATTGTAACGATGGATATCAAATTTTCCCTGTGATGAAGCATCCAGCTGCAAAGAGTAAGAAAGCACTGGGCCAGAATCCACGTCATTTCCAGTAACCAGAGTGATCTCAGTGCCGATAAGAGAGTCTGGAAGAGGGAAGCAGGGACACAACATTCAGATGCATGTACAGTAATAAAAGTGCTTCTCTTTTAGGTGCTTGTAATCTTTCAGGGTAAAGGGTCAAAGGTCACCGGTTAGTTCACTTACTCTCTGGCACTCTAATTTCCCGTGGCACTGGGATGGTTGGACTGTTGTCGTTGAGGTCGACAATAATCACTGTGATGGTTGCAGTGCCTACTAGCTTGGGGCTACCACGATCAGTGGCTTTTATCACCAACCTGATGCAAATGCGATAAAATAAAGGGTTAGATACATTTTTTCCTAATTATATCATGTGAGTGATGTTTCTGTTCAGGTTCTTTTTTTAGATCAAGACAGAGAACAAGAGATGCCTTCTATTTTCGAAAAAAAAAAAAAATATTTGTACAACAATCCAAAAGCTCTAACAGACCAAAAATGTAATAAATTAGAAGCACACACTTTTATACGGGTCGGGGAACATTTTAGAAACAAAACACATGAGGTAAAACTACGAGGGCTTGAACACATCACACACACAAACTAAATAGCGTTGGAGAGGACAGTTAAATTCCACAGAACAGAAGGAAATTAAAGACCTGCAGAGCAGTGACTTCATTGGCCAAACAAGCACAGCACACATAATATACACTCACTGTGCCTGTGTCCAGATTTCTCTGTCCATAATGGCCGCAGTCGTGATGCTGCCGGTCAGAGGGTCAATTTTGAAAAGGCCACTTTGACTCGAAGACTCAATGGAGTAAGTCACCTGACCATTCTGACCCTGGTCAACGTCCTCTGCCATAACCTAATGTATATGAAAACAGGTCGATCTAACACAGACAGGGTCCAAAATGATCACTTGCCATACAAGGTTTAAGTCTGATGCCTGCTGATGTCAAGTCAAAAATATGTGAGGAAAAAAGTAAATAATTCCAATGTAATATGGTTAATAAAGTAATTAAAAAATACTGTTTAATGACCGCTAAATGTTCTCAGTTCAACCACGATTGGCAAACAGGTATGATGTAAAAGAAAGTTGTTTGTAGAATATTCACATTTTAATACTTTTTCCGATATGTTTTCAATTATGTTTTACATTTTAGAAGTAAAGAAATAAATAAATAAATAAGAGACCCCTTGCCTGAATAATGGGAAAATCATAGCCCTGTGCTTCATGCATATAAGCCACATAGTTCTGCAGCTGGAATCGGGGTAGGTTGTCATTGACATCCTGAAGAATCAGGTTGACCGCCATGAAGGAGTTTGAAGATGTAGTTTCAGCCTTCACCACTAGACGGAGTCTTGGAGTATCTTCAAAATCCAGGCCATTTGAGCTCTGTACCCAGATTTCACCTATGAATTCACCAATAATGCAGTGAAGTAGGTCAAACTGATTGCCATTGTGAATAAGAAATATTGTTTTTCATCTTTCTGATGAGTTTACGTATGCATATTTTCAAAATCAAGCCATTTTCACATATCATGGGGTTTTTAACTGACCTGTACTGGAGCTGATGCTGAAAGAATGGTATTTATTCCCACTGAAGATGCTGTAAGTGATGCCGTCACGGGTGCCGTCAGGGTGCTGAGCCTGAGCCTGGGCGACCGCAGTGCCTGTGGAGAAAAATACACACACAAAAAAACTCAATACTCTTCTGCCACACTCACTTAAATTGATGCATTGGCTTTCGATGCTTCACAAACTGTGCCTGTTAGTGCTGAAATACAATGCTGCAGTTTTCATCATGCAGTTCATTGCAAAAGATTTTAACTGCCTCGTGCCAGTGCTTTGGAATGACGATACCACAAAAACTAACTTTTAGTGTAGGATTTATAATGAAAGAGTGGCAATTGAGGTCTGTATAGTTTTGCAATGCACTGCATAATTTGTAAAGAGATAGATTTTATACAAGTAATTTAATGAAAATTGATACTTGTTGGCATTTAAAGTCAACATGAAGTGGAATTTTCAACTCATTTTATTTCTGTAATGTGCTTTGTTTCCAAGCAAAAAAGGACATACAAAAATTAAGTAAAAAATATGGTGGGACATAGTATTATCCATCTGGAATTGACTGGATCACGAAAAAGTTGCATCTTTATGTCTCAATGGTAAGTATTTTTTCTCTCTATCATTTGGTATTATTGACATCAATTTTATTACATTAATCCTGGAATTAAAAATATTTAAAAAATTTAATTATTTTCTAAAAATGTAAAAATGTAACATTATTTTTCACTGTAATAACTGTGCATGGCCTTGATGACATGAGCTGAACTTGCAAAAATGATTACATTTTAATTATATATTACAAAAATTATTATTATTTTTTTAGGAATAACATGCACTGAATAGTGCACAATACGACCAGCAACATTAATTAAGAAAGTAAAATAGGGTTGATGTTGACTTCAATCATTTTCATTATTTATTTTTTACATTATGATTTCTTTCATTCCTTTTTTCCTTTTTTTTCTTGCTTTTTTAACAAGTAAAATCTTCTAGGCTGATAGCACACCAAATCTTTTGCTGTAAATTCTCTGTGTACCTTTAGCAGCATTCTCCTGTAAGCTAACATCTCTGGCGGTGCGAGAGAATCGAATGCCCTTGTAATTTTCCTCCTTCACATAGACGATCACCACCCCTAGGGAAGACTGAGGAGGGCTGCCCTGGTCCATAGCCTCCACTATGAGTGTGCGTTGGGTTTGCGTGAGGGTTTGGAGCTTCTCTGTCGTCTGGATCTCCCCTGTTAGCGAGTTAATAGCAAATCCTCTGACTGGCATAGCAAAGCGGTAGAACACCGACCCATTGGCTCCAAAGTCCTTATCTTCTGCTCTCATGGTGGCCACCACCTGATGCGTGGACACACTACCACTGGACACATTGATAATCAGTGGGTCCTGGATGAAGAATGGTGCATTGTCGTTGACGTCCAGGATGGTAACGGTTACTTGGGCTGTGGTGTTGCGGGGTGAAGCGGGTGATAGGTCGACAGCGTACACCTGGAATGTGTAAGAAGCTCTTTTCTCTCTGTCCAGAAGTGCTGCGGTAGTGATCCGCCCCGTGTCTGGATGCACTGTGAATGCACCTTTGGCTTCTTGGCTAAGGAAGTATAAGATCTGCCCATTTTCACCCTCATCCACATCTGTGGCTGTCGCATCCAATACCACCAAACCTACAGCAGCATCTTCTGAGACATCAACATTGTAGCTACTGCTGCCAAACTTGGGGCTGTTGTCGTTTACATCAAGAACTGAGATTTCCACAGTGGTGGTGCTGCTCAGAGAGGGTCTGCCATGATCTTGAACCACCACTTGCAAGGAATAACTGTTCTTCCGCTCTCGGTCAAGAGGTCTTGAAGTAGACAGAGCTCCAGAGGAACCATCAAGTCGAAAGTCACCATCTGCGTCGCCAGCTAGAATAGCAACACACAGACACAACATTTGTTAATAATCAAGCAGAGTGGGTCTTCTTTTTATAAGAAAAATGTAATGTGTGAAAATTTTTAAAAAAAAAGTTTTACCAGTGATCTTATATTCCAGTCGTCCACTCTCTCCGGTGTCCAGGTCTGTGGCTTTGATGGTGAACAGCTCCACAGGCTCTTGGTTCTCAGGCACCTCCAGATTGTAATGCTGCCGCCCGAAAGCAGGAGCATTATCATTCTCATCCAGCACTGTGATGTGAACTTTAGCCTGGGCAAAGTTAGGGGGTATGCCACCATCTTTTGCATACACTATCACATACAAAAGATATAAGGATGATTATTAAGAAGTTTAGTATAAGCATATAATATAATATAATATAATATAATATAATATAATATAATATAATATAATATAATATAATATAATATAATATAATATAATATAATATAATATAATATAATATAATATAATATAATATAATACAATAGTTTTCAGGCCAGTGTTGTTATTGTTAACTAAAACTAAACTATAATAAAAACTTTTCGGTAATTGAAATAAAATAAAATAAAATAAAATAAAACAATAAAAACATTAGATGAACATTTTTAATTTACAAAACTTTTTAAAAACTATGTCAGTTATTTGCCAAGACAACATTTTTAATTTTTAAAGTTGAAGTACTAAATTACTAAAACTGAAATACAACATAAAGCTAAATAGAAATAAAATTAGAAATATAAAAAAACCCTAATAATGATAAATGATAAAAACACAGAACAAAATAATAAAAATTAAAATCAAAATATAAAAATCAAAATAAAAGTTAGTAATATTAATATTAATGAATACAATAATAGTATAAAAATAATACTAAAATAACACTGTTTCAGCCATATTATGTGCAGATCTTGGCTGTGTTTATGTACCTGTTACAGTGTAGTGGTCCTGAAGTTCTCTATCTAGAACCTGAGTGACAAATATCACACCCGTCTCTGGATTAATTGCGAATCCATCCTCAGTCACACCACCGTAAGTCACTAAGCCATTAGTGCCTGCAACAAAAACAGAAATATATAATCAGTAATTCTGACCAGAATTGAATACTAGCTTACTACCTACTGAAAACTGCAGAGTAAACACTGCAAACTACCAACTATATTAAGTAGAAAGTGAAAACTTTCAAAGTATTATTCAGCTCTGTGTGACTGTGCAGATGAATATGGTTATCCTACCGTTTACTGTAGCTGTTATTAAACACGGTACTTCCTTGATAATAAATTCAAGCACAGCGCTACAACAACCATAATGAAATGACCCTTCACAATAGATAATGCTTTACAATGAACTCTGTTAGACACAGAGCTACATATGGCAATTTATCTGTTCAATAAAATACCTTACTCACCTGTTGGGTAATAAAAAAAAATGCCATCTCCGCATCGCTTTTAAAAGATTTTAAATCCCTCAGTTTTCACCATCTCAAGCCAAGCCAATGTTGATTCTTGATTTATTAGTTCTTTCTTGTTTTCTTTTTGCCAGCAGACTCTCCTCTGTTCTGCATTTTGATGATGGATTGAAGAAGGATTGATGATGTATTTATTCATTATTTGAATTTTTTAATTAAAAAAAAAAGTTAAATAGTGTACCTTAATGTTTTTTTATTACTATTATTACAATATTTAAATATTTTTTGGAAGTCAGATCAATTATTTGTATGTGTTTGTTCCAAACACAGCCTGTGACTGGTAACAATCAACCACAGCCTCTTTCCTTTCATTCTAAGTTAGAAGGTGTACTAGAAGTCTTGAACAACCTGATTTGAATTAAAACAGAAGTGCAATGTCAAATGTCAAAATTTTCAAGTTCAAACCTTTTCATCTTGGATTTAACACCGGTTTCAATAGTTGTTCCTTTTGCTGATTCAGCCACTGAGTCATGGTCCACACAAATGTTAAGCATGGACTAAAGACATACGGGTGCCAGATTGCGTGCAAAGTTAGCCAGCTTTGGCACGAGCACCTGCTTACTCAATTAATGCTTCCTGAAAAATGTCTTTACAATCTCTCTTTCATACTCTCTCACTAAACCCAGGAGGCTGAGAATGAGTCCCACATACCCTCCACAGGAAGCGTAAAAAAAAAAAAAACACTGCCCTCACTGCAACTCAACATAACTGCTTTAACCAGATGCCAAAGTTTTCAGACACAGGTCATGAATATCTGAAAGGCTGAAATACCCTCAAGTGTAGCTGATTCTTTTCAGTAGCAATGGAACATTTAACACATGGATTATTGCAGAATTTGATCAAAAATCACTCACCATGATCCCGGTCTGAAGCGGAGACCTTCAGTATGCTTGTTTCTGCTGGCTGGTTCTCTTTGATTTGGGCTTCAAACTCGCTGAGTTCAAACCACGGTGCTTCATCATTTACGTCAATAACCTGGATAGATAGAACTTGAGTGGTGGAATGTTGGGGTATCCCATGATCCTCAGCCACAATTGTGAGATTGTAGTTTTCCTGCTCCTCACGATCCAGAGGTTTAAGGATAGAGAGGGAGCCTGCAGAAAAGGGAAAGAGAAAAACATCTGTAGATCTGCTGCACGCTTCACAGCAGGGCCTCGTGCTCATATGCCCTGTGGCTAGAGGAGTGTGACAGGTCAGAGAGCTGTTCTGTTTTATACTATGCATATTTGTAATATTTCATTATGCACATGCCAGACACTATCTTAAGCTATCTGAATGTGGCTGGTCTATTCTGATGAGGTTAGAAGTTCATTTGTGACTTAAAGTAGCCCACCACAACAAATAATGCCAAGTGCCGTATGTAATCACAGCGTGCTATATAAAGCCATATCGCACGGCTATGAGTGTAATATTGCGCTTATACGACAGCAGAAGTGGCAGAAGTGAGTAAATAAATAAGAAGCAACAATGGAATATCTTTAAAAAATGGCTTTTTTTGTAGAACTACTTACTTCCGCCACAGATTCAAATCTCAAGTTGACAGTTTAACAGTTGTGACCAAGCCTTTGTAACTAATTCTAAAACGTCACTTTAGAACTAGTAACGAAGGAAAGTTGAGTCACTTCATCGAAGCTTACTGTATTATATAGAGTAGAGTATTATGGTATTATGAGAGAGATCGACTAAACGTGTGCATTACCTGCATCTGATAGCATTCACTCTTCAGGTCGATGTCCATAATATTATATCCATTATAAATATCAGTTTGAATGTAGTAAATAAACACAAGCAAACAATTCAGTCAAAAGCGGTGCTCTAGTACAGGATTTAAGTTAAATATAGCCTAAATGCAAAGTTATGAAACTTAATTTCCCTCGTTATGCTGTAGTTTATAATGTCTTAAAATTAGTGATACAAGTTGTTCCATCTTCATACAGGTGCTGTACAGCAGTCAAATCCAGAATCGTCTGAGGCTGACATCATCAATTACATAAAGAACTCCGATCAGCTCCCGACAGATATGGGGGTATGGGACGTCAGAAGGGCCAGACAGCCATTGATCTTTGTTCTCAACCAGAATAGGTGCAATTTTGTTTTTATTTACATTTGTATTATTGATTTGAAGTTTGCTGATTAAAAGTTCTGTCATGACAACTCTCTGAGTGTTTGGCATGGTAATGGGTATGACAATGTTGATATGTTTGGCCTTGGCGGAATACATCTGCTAGGCTGCTGCTGCTTTTATTGCTGCTGTTGATTATTGCTGCTGCTGCTGCAGAGCAAGTACGGTATTTGCTACTGCCAATACATATACGACACACTGCTGTGAGCAAGTAAGACATGCTGCTGCTGTACAATATAGCGTACATGAATTACTCGTAGCAGATCTATACAGGTGGAGCTGGGGAAGGTGGAGGGTTTCTGAAAGCGTGCCGCACCGCTAAGGCAAATGCTACTCTTGTATAAGACTGAGCATGCAAGCTCATTGGTTACTAATACAGCAGGAACCAATCATCTGTGTCCTATGATGTGATTACTGGCAATTGAGTTAAAGGTGCTCTAAGCGATGTCACGCGTTTTTAGGCCAAAACATTTTTTGTTTTCATTTTTGTTGTCAGTTTGATTTGCATTTTTGTCCTGATTTTTGACATCGATTTGATATTTTTTTTTCAACATCGACTGGACATTAGTGTGTGGACATCAAATGGATGTCAATTTGATATTTTTTTCCCCAACATCAGTGTGTGGATGTCAAATTAATGTAAAAAAAATTGATGTCAATTTGATGGGGTTTTTTTTTTACATCAATTGGACATCTCAAGCAGAGTAATAAAAATGGTGAAAGGGTTCCAGTGCTGATACTGAGGGAATATCACATGGCTGGAAAAGGCTCTCAGCCAATCAGATTCGAGAATTAGAACAAACTGTTGTATATAATATAATGTAATATAATATAATAAAATATAATATAATATAATATAATATAATATAATATAATATAATATAATATAATATAATATAATATAATATAATATAATATAATATAATATAATATAATATAATATAATATAATATAATATAATATAAAAATGTTTGCCAGCTAAGAAAATACTACTGAGATGAATATGGATGCTAGCTCTCTTTAGGTATATTAGAACTCTTTGGTATTATTTTTTTTATTAGCATGCTTAATGGGACAATTCATTTTTAACATAAAATGTTAACATAAAATTTTTCATACAACATATAGGTCAAACACAATATAGCTACAGTCTGACATTAATTTTAGCTTTATTCATCCTGTTTTTCTCCTCAGTTTACCTCCTGCACTCTCTATAAGGAATTTGAGAATGAAGCTTTTTGCTGACTTGCTGGTATGAAGACCAGGGAAGAAAGTTGTTGTCATGGATCCATTTTTGATCCTTTCCAGCTATACCTCTCTGCAATGCTGTCATCAGCAAGACCCCAAGCGAGGGTCACTCAGGATAAACTCACCGCTGCGGTTGATATGGCAGCCTAACTGCTTGCTGACTGCGAAATATTATTGTGTGTTTGTGAGAAGTCTGTGTGCGGCCTCTTTTTTTATTTATAGTCCACCTAACACACTTTAGCTTTAAACACATCATTGAGATGTTTGAGCTGGCTTCTGCTTCTGAATACGGTAGCTCTGGTTTTGTGCTTAACGTCCATCTCTAGACCTCCTCCTTAAAAAGTCCAAACAGTGTGAAGACTTTCTCCTCGGTGTCTGGTTAATATCAGCTTTGACTTAATTGTGCGCTTTAACACAACTTTAATGTATATAGTATATAGAATACGCCTGATTTAGAACAAGAATTAAACACTAACCTACATCATAAACCATTTGACAATAAAGGAAGAAAAATCATCTACAGATGTTCAGGCGATTAGGTGACTTTGTCTATTTAATCTAATTTTGCGTGAGCTGTAAATGGTCATACTCTTGGAGGTTGAGAGGAATTTCAAACGAATACATGCTTATTTCCAACGTCAAATCAAAGAGGTGCGGTCGACGGGCCAAAATAAAACTGTACTCCCACGAATAAAGACTTCAAGAAAATAATCTGTTCTGCTAAACTACTTCTGACTTTGAGAGAATGGCCTAATAAAGTAGTGTGGTGTGCGAAGGAGATGTCTTTCAAATTGAGAGAAGTAATGATTCCTACCACTGTTCGGACTGAGGCTGAATCGTCCTGCTGTGTTTCCTGACTGGACCCTGTAGGATACTCGTCCATTTTCGCCCTGATCTGCATCCCGGGCCATGACGTACAGCAGCACAAAGCCCACCGGCTGATCCTCCATCACACTAACAGCAGTCGGGGAGCTGAAGACTGGAGCATTGTCGTTCTCATCAGTGACGAAAACTCGTGCCGTCACCGAGCCCCAGAGTCTCTGATCGGGGTCCGAGGCTGAATCCGTGGCATGAACCACCAGGAACAGGCTGGAGGTCTCCTCATGGTCCAGCTCACGACCCAGTTTCAAGACTCCTGTGACAGGATCTAGACTGAAGAGATCTGGGTTGTCAGGCCACCGCTGTTGGATAGAATAACGTACCTCACTGTTGGGGCCACTACCATCTTTATCAGTAGCTTGAAAGGTATAAATGGAGGAACCGGCTTGTATGTTTTCAGGAATAACAATAGTGACTGGATCTTCTGGAAACTGTGGTGCGTGGTCATTGCTATCCTGCACGTTGATTTCCAACTGAACCATGTGAGTGCTTGGATAGGCCTCGGAGAAATCATCCACCTCGATCTGTAGA
The DNA here is from genome assembly GCF_024489055.1 of Chanodichthys erythropterus. Taxonomy (NCBI): domain Eukaryota; kingdom Metazoa; phylum Chordata; class Actinopteri; order Cypriniformes; family Xenocyprididae; genus Chanodichthys; species Chanodichthys erythropterus. Next base: position 45,785,969 of record NC_090230.1, on the reverse strand, counting down.
GTATACCGTGACCCTTTTTCATAGTCCAGCTCTCTAGCCAAGTAAACATCTCCTGTTAAACGGTCAACCATAAAGGTTCCTTCATGATCTGTGCCTCCCACTACAAGGTAAGTCACCTGACCATTTGAGGTCACTTCTTGTTGGTCATGTCCTCTAACTGAGCCAATAATAGAGCCTGGTTTGGCTCCTTCCACTGAGTTGAGGGTCATGGATAGGGTGTTGGGCTTTGGAGGGGTCCTTGTGGAGCCAATGACCTACAGATTGAGAACACAAAGAATTTAGAAGACAAAAAATGTTAGTTACATTATACTTTCAACTAGTATATTTTACAATATTCCTCCTGAACTATGAAGCACGTATACAGTATGCCACAATTTACAGTGCATGGTTGTTTTCTCATTGTTTTAAATGTCAACAGTACACACAATACTGAACAAATAAGATGGAATGACCCTTAAAGGTGCGTGATATCATTTCCCATGTCCTTGAAGTACAGTAAAGCTGGAAAATGGATGACAGGTGAAGCCTTTCATACTAATATCCCCATGAAAAAAAAAGCAGTACATGCATACCAGATCACAGGAAGGAAAGCAACAGAAGGATTGAAGTTGATCCATTTCTGGGCTCTCTCTTAGGTGCAAAGTACACTGGACTTTCAAAACGAAGCTGGTATTATTGATGGTATGTAAAATATTATATAGAGATTGCTATGGTGCAAAGTTCTGTGGTGCGAGCGTATCGGCATTAGCGCTACCGTGTTAGGGGAACGAAGTTTGCAGCTTTCCGTTTGATCATGGGAAACCACAGCTGGGCCTCATCAGAGCCATCTGGGAACACTTGATTCAAAGGTGCATTCTCCCTCTGTCTCTTACTCCATTTCTCCCTCACTCTCATCTTCCCCATACAAACAGGGAGTACAGAAATTGCATGCAACCACACACTCTACAATTAGCCTACAATTCCCTTTTTGAAATCACATCTGTAAAAGCACTAAAGATATTTTGCAACAAAAAAGGACCCGCAAGAATCATTTTGCAGAGAATAAACTATTTAGAATCCGGATTCTTTTACCTTGGAATGAAAAGCCATGAACGTGATCCAACTGTCAAAGATATAGTTTGACATGTCTGATTCACACAGTTCCATGCTAAACGTTGAGATTAATACATGGTTTTGTGTTACAGTATGTTCCTCCGGGGCAGGAAGTAATCCTGGGAGTTTTGAGGTGTTTGTATAGAAAGGAACTGGCCTCCGGGTCACAACTAATTTCCCTGCTTGAATATAGATACTACAGCTCAGGGGACTGTGAGAATGATGATATTTTGGCACAGTGAAAGGCGACTTGCCCATATTGCTTCTCGTGCAGCAAGATATTATGTTTTCTTTTCTTTCTTTTTTTACATTTTAAAATTTATTTAGTGTAATGTTGCTGTTGAATGAAAAAGTCTTCAAAGTTACAAAGCACAAAGTCCACCCCAATAGTTATTCTTTACATCAGTGCGTACTGTTTCTGAACCCCCTGAAATGCCTCAATTGTAGTCTTGAGTTTTCTTCTGGAAACGTACACATCACAATATTCCTCATTCAAATAATTCCCACTCAAGGCATATGCAAAAAAGGGATGAGGCCTGGGTGAATTACTTTAGTAGTGTGTAGAAACTCAAGGTTATGGTAAAGGGCATGACATTTCCAAAACAAGAAACAGTTGACCACTGATCCAACCCACCAACTGAAGGAGTGGCTTCATAGAGACAGGAAGTGCATTTCCCATACAACGACATAACTCGCTTCTTGTCTACCATAGTACGACACATCATTGAAAAAAATCAACTAGCTATTCATGACTAACCAAATTTGGCGTTCAACCACGTTGGTTAATGATGTCACGCAGGTGGTGGGGTAAAAATGTCTTTTAATGAATACCTTTGAGATCGAATCATCAAGTTAATATAATTAGAGACATGGCATCTGAGGATTAGTTCTCATTTTTCTCAGTTATGTTGCTTTATTTCCAGATTAAATCATAGGCTCATTCTTAAGCATGTACACCCTCTTCAAAAACAGTGCTTGACGAACTAAAAGACATAAATGACATTTGCATACATTCGAAATAAAAGATATATATTGTACTGAATGTCAGCTTGCTTATTTGGCTCAGGATTAGGATTTATTAAGTCCACAAGTCATACAAACAAGAAACTATGTTTCTAACCACAGGTTGAGAGCTGTTGTTTCAACCACACAGCTTTGCGATGCTGCTTGCGAATGTTCATTGGAATTATGGTTTTGGGATTCTCTGACTCATTGAACTATGTTGATAGGGATGGATCTTGCTACCATGGATGGCTAACAATGCTTTAGGGAACCAGTGTTTAGAGGTGCAGCAAAAATTAAACATGTTTCTGAACATTCAAGCATGAAAACCCATTCTAGTAGACCCCAAAATCAAAATTAAGACTTTGTTAAAGGTGCAATATGTAATATTTTTGCAGTAAAATATCCAAAAACCACTAGGCCAGTGTTATATATTTTGATCACTTGAGTACTTACAATATCCCAAATGTTTCCAACTATTTGTAAATCGTGAGAAAATTGCAATTTTAACCAAGGCTCTGGGACGTGTGAGGAGTCGACTTTCAATTGCGTCATATCAGCGTTACCCTCGGTCTGCCTCGGTTTCCGGTTTAATTTTGCAGAAACCATGGAAACACCAAAGATGCTTTAAAATATTACACGTTTTAATAGACAAGGGAACATCTGTTTTGATATATTTATAGACAGAAGACAAATTGTTGTTATATAGCTCAACACGTTTAGTCTTATTGTTTAAATCAGTTTTCTTGATTTTTTTCAAGTACCATGCTTTACCATGCTTCAGAGAAAAACAATATTTTGTGAACTTGCTAACATAGCATAATCAGATGCAGCTTTATTTTTCTTAACAGTAATACATAATTTTCTCCATCATACAATATGTTTTAAAATTAATTGCATGCTATCAACACAAGCCATCCAGTATTTAATATGATATTCTAAAATCGATCTAGCTTACTGCAGTGTGCAACAGTGTCTCACAGCAGCCGCCGTGCGAACGCACAGAGTAACGTTTTCAACACACTCAAATGTATCTAATATGATAAACAGAGCTGCGTTACCTCATACTCATGACCGGAAAAGCGGAAGCGGCACCAGCGACTGTGTCATAATAAAAGTTCCGCTGCTCTTGAGGCGTGTGTTGTGCAATTGCTCCAGCGGGATCATTCAACTCCCACAACACTCGGCCCTGCTCTGCTTCATACTACAGTAACGTTAATAATCGCATCCATGAACATGATTTCTTCCCGACTCCAAACCCTATTCTTTTGCACCGTCCGTTGAGATGGAGACCACATGTCCCAAGATTCCGCTCTAAAACTTGGCGTCATCAAGCTATGCCTTTGCTTTGAATAGGCCTCTAGCGACCTCTAGCGGACAAAATTATTACATATTGTACCTTTAAAGGGTATAACATGGCATCTTTAAAACTTTAAGACAGCAGATTAACTAATTAAAAATTAAGGATAGACTTTAAAATAATAAAATTAAATTAAAATAAAATAATAGTCTCACCTGTACAAGTAAGGCAGTTGAAGTGCTCTGAGATGGAGCTCCACGGTCCGAGGCAGTGACAGTGAAACTGTACTCTGCCTTTTCAGTTCGCCTCAGGGGGGAAGAGGAGCGCAGCTCTCCGGTATTTGGGTTCAAGGAGAAACGTTCCGCTCTGGAGCCTTAAAAAGCAAGGACAAATGGAAGCATAAATATAGACAAATATGGTAGTATAATTAGCCAAACAATACATCATATTGGGCACAAAGATAACTGTAAGGACATATGTTTACATTTTATAGTTTTACCATTTTGCAATAACATCCTCTCTAAATAATAATACCCAAATATTCTAGACTCTTGTTTACCTGATAATGAGTAGAAAATAGTGCCATTCTCTCCCTCATCTGGGTCTTTGGCATGAAGAGTTCCTAATAAAGAACCGGCAGGAAGACCCTCCTGAACCTGGAAAACATCAAGCGAGATTTAAACAGCACATCCTGACTGCTTATCCTTGATATAAACAAATTCAAGAGTGGGAATGTATCCAAGGTCACATAAACAATTTTTGAAAGATATTATGTACAGACGTAATGACGCTTTTATGATGTGTAAACTGTGCTTTAATAAACACAAGCACCTATGTTATGACACACTGATTTAAGGCTTTGAATATAGCCTGTGCCAGTCTGTTTCTTGCCTGAATGAGAATCTCCCTGCCAGGCTGCGTGTGGCTGAATGTTGGCGCGTTGTCATTCTCATCCAGCACCGTTATATGGGCTGTTCCGGTGGCACTACGTGGAGGGGTACCGCTGTCCTGGACCACTACAATGAGCTGATAACTGGACTGGTGCTCACGATCCAAAGCTGCTCTGGTACTGACTTCACCTACACATGAAAATTGGGTGTTAGTCAGAATACTCAGTCTAGAATGCTACAAATGATTTTCAGTGTTGTTACTGTTAAAGCTAAAACCATTCAAAATCGTTTTCATAAATTGAAATAAAGCTGAAATAAACTAAAGTAAAATATTAATATTAGATGAAAAACTTAAACTTAAAAATAACTTAAACTTGCCTTAACAACTAACTGTAACAAAAAAGTTCAAGTTCTAAAGTGATTAAAACTAAAACTGCAATTAAACAAATGAAATACTAAAAAAGATTACCAAAAATTACTTAACTAAAATTAAATTGAAAACTGAAAATATAAAAAAAAAATTATTCAAGATATTCATAAATTCACTCAAAACCCAAAAGCTTATGGTCAAAAATTAGAGTATAGAGTCTAGAACAGGGAGTCCACAAAAAACTTCTAAGAAAATGAATGTAAAAAAATAAACAAACAAACTTAATTAATTGAATTAACTGAATCACTGAAGGGTCAAGATTGTGTTCCAGCTCACCAGTCTGTGAATTGATTTGGAAGTATCGGTCCGTGTGAAGTAGTCTGTATGTAAGACGGCTGTTGAGGCCAGCATCACGGTCGGTAGCAGACACCCTCCCAAAACCAGTTCCCGCAGGCAAGTTCTCCCTCACTGCCAAGAACACCCTCTCCTGAGAGAAACGAGGAGAGTTATCATTTTCATCCGTCACAGAAACCCTGACCGTCGCGCTGCCAGTCTTCCCCATCTGGCCGCTTCCAGACGTGGCCAACACAGTTAGCAGGTAGATATCCTTGGCCTCTCGATCCAAAGCGCTCTTAACAAACAGCCAACCACTGTCTGGGGCAATCCCAAATCCTGCTGCGTCCCCATCAGGCCGGAGTCGGTAAGCCAGTGTGGAAGATGGTGTGGAACCTCTGGATGACCCTCCATTTCCATTGGGATCTCTACTGAGTGCCCTGACCTGTAAGAAGTTGGTTTTGAGTGGCGTGTTCTCCTTGAGCTCCACGCGGTAGGTCATTGTGTCAAACACAGGACCCTGGTCATTCTCCGCCTGGATGTGGACCACCAGGCTGAACGTAGCACTAAGCTGAGGCGCGCCGCTGTCTTTTGCGATCACTTGGAGGTCATAGCGAGGTACGCTGTCGTACGACAGACTCCCAATTAGCCGGATCTCCCCACTGCTGCGCTCCACGCCAAAAGTGCGCTGCCCTCCGGCCGACATCAGGTCAAAGCTCAGCTGTCCATTAGGGCCCGAGTCGCGGTCCTCAGCCTGCACGCGGTACACAACAGTACCCATTTTCGTGGCCTCTGGTAGGAGCAGAGACTCAGAGGATGATGGGAAAAATATGGGGCCGTTATCATTCACATCTGCTATGGTGACCCGAACGCGCGTCTCTCCAAAAGCTGGAGGGGATCCGCTTCGCGCTTGAATTTCCAAGTCGAAAAAGGGACGTGACTCATGGTCGAGAGGAAGGCTTGTTCTAAGTGCTCCAGTTTCCGGATCTACCATGAAATATCCATCTGGATCCCCAGCAGAGATAGTGTAGGTGACATCCTTAGAGACTCCTGGAGCGAGAGAGTGATGGGATAAGATGAGTAAGCAGTGATTTAGCAGAAGATTTAATCTAAAGTGACTTTGTAAACTTATTACAAGGACAATGTTTTTATGGAAACAATGGTGATGAATCAGGGATCACCTCTTCAGTGATTCAACCTTTTGGTTAGTTTTGGTCAGTCTCTTTTGCTCAAGGCTGCATTTATTTGATCAAAAATACAGTAAAAATGTATTCCTATGTAATTTATTCCTGTGATGACAAAGCTGAATTTTCAGTATCATTACTCCAGTCTTCAGTGTCACATGATCTTTCAGAAATCATTCTAATATGCTAATTTGGTGCTCACAAAATATTTCTTATTAATGTCCATGTTGAAAACAGTCTATTATATATATATATATATATATATATATATATATATATATATATATATATATATTTTTTTTTTTTTTTTTTTTTTTTTCAGGATTATTTGATGAATAGAAAGTTCAAAAGAACAGCATTTATCTGAAATATAAAGCTTTTGTAACATTATTACCACCGTTCAAAAGTTTGGGGTCTTTTTTAAAGAAATTAATACTTTTATTCAGCATGGATGCATTAAATTGATCAAAGGTGACAGTATAGACATTTATAATGTTGGAAAAGCTTTATATTTCAGATAAATGCTGTTATTTTGAACTTTTTTTAAATTCCATTTTAAAAATTGAAAAGTTATTTTAAATTGTAAAAATATTTCACAATATTACTGTTTTTGCTGTATTTTGGATCAAATAAATGAAGCCTTGGTGAGCAGAAGAAAAAATTTAAAAAATTAAAATCTTAACTAAAACTTTTGACCGGTAGTGTATCTCAAAATGAATATGAGTTTTTCATAATCTACATTATCATGATGTGAATCCTAAATTCACTTGTAGCATTTAAAACAATTGGTTTTCATTTTTTGTTTTTACTTTACAGTTTATTAAGACAAAATAGTATCACATTTTAATATCTGTCATAACATAAAAATAATTATTGATTTTTCCATATCAGCCAGAATGTAATATCAGTGCATCCCTAGTACAGACAGGTACTTCTAATAGAATCACATTATTTTTCATTAAACAGCCCAACAAAATGCCTGTGCTATCAGAAAATATACATCAACAAATACATTTCCAGCAACATGAGGTAGAGTGGAATCTGTGATGGATGTGACTGTTTAATGAGGTTCACACAGCAGCTGCTGCTCTATTTGCACAACTGGCTCAGTGAGAGTGAAAATATTCCCTATCAGGCTTTTCAGCACCCTTGACTGTCTCACAGACACCAGTTCATGGTTCAGAGAGCCACAGCAGTGAGGTTAGCAGAGCTATGTGAAATTATGCAGCAGCACATGGCTACTTAATTTAATTTATTTTTAGACAATGTGAAGGTAATTCCAAGAAGGTCGAACATGGAAAATGCTGAAACTAACCATTCCTGCTGCTGGCTCTCACTACGCCAACCTCGGTACCCCGGAGCACGTCCTCAGATATGGTGAAGAAGTACTGCGCTTGCTCGAACACTGGAGGCGCTACTGAGCCAGCCACAACGCTGATGTTCACTCTGGCATTGACAGGTGCTGTGAGACCACCTCCGTCCCGTGCTGTGATCACCATGGTGATGACAGAGTTGGCCTTTCCATGCAGCGAGCGTGACAGAGAGATCACACCTAACAGGAAAAAAAATGCAGTGAGAAGGGAATAAAATGAGATATAGGCCATGATCAGACCTGGAGACTGTGAAAAAGAAATATGAGGATACAGATGAGCAAGATCAGTCAGCCAATCTGACAAGCGATTAGTGGAATTAACGACAGGATTGTGGATACTGAAAAGGCAAAAAACTTTTATGGGAATTTAAATCAACTAAAAATCACTTTAAAAGTAAGAATACACCACAAAAGATTATTCAAAAAAAATTATTTTGTGTTCCAGGTAAAGAGGAAAGTCATTCAAAATCATGCTTTTCAAAGTCATCTAGAATTGGCTGAATTATTCCTTTTATATAAAAGTAATTTTATATATATTACATTTAACATAAATAATACAAATAATATCCAATATACATACATACATACATACATACAGTACATATACTGTATATACATTAGTGCTATCAAAGCGATTAATCACAATCACATCTAACATAAAAGTTTGTAAATATATATAAATATGTTTATGTATGTATATATATATATATATATGTATGAATGTACACACACACTTAGACTTTTATGTTAGATGCATTTAATAGCATTTAATCGATTTGACAGCATTAAAATACATGTGTGTGTGTGTATTAATAGTCTAATAAATGTCTAATAATATATTAAATTAATAATGAATAGTCATTGAATTAATTGCAATTAATTTAACTGAAATACCTGTGTCCTTGTTGAGGGTAAAGAAATTGGATCCACCACCAGGAACAGTGTGATATGTCACTTTACCATTTGCACCAGCATCTGGGTCTTGGGCTGTTACCCTGACAACAGAGGTCCCGGGTGTGCTTTGTGTGCTCAAGCTGACGGCATAGTTCACAGGGTAGAATGTAGGTCTGTTGTCATTAATGTCCACCAGTGACACCTTCACATAGGCAGAGGACGCAAGGCCACCCTGAGGAAAAATAACAATTTATATTACTGACGATAACAACCAGAGGACTGCGGATACTGTCACACTACTATCTAATCGATCTTGATGATTTCTTGTGTGTAATAATGCAGAAGAATACTGCGCAGTGGGATATAATTGTCTTTCCAGGTTACAAGAGGCCAGTGAGCTGTAGTATGTACTGTAGTAGGCCTGCTCGCTCTTCACAGGGAGCATTTTATGGCTGCATTAATAATTGAAATGGGAAACAAAGCGGGCCACTGCTATCAGCTTATAAAGGGAAATAGTGTGCGTGTGTGTGTATGTACAGCAATGTGCCCCTGAGACACTACGTTTATTGCCTTTTCATTTAGAGAGCTCATGATTGTTGTTACTGGCAACTGAGAGAGAAAGAACTGAGTGACTGGGCATCTCGGTGCTACACAACAGAACCAATGATCTTTTTTTAATCAAACTTTATGCTTCTGCAGTGAGTTTTAAAGGGTTTTCAACTTTTTGAAGCTGCAGTGTATAATTTCCAAATGGATCAGGTTTCCCAAATAGTTAAAAAGCATATTAAATGTATTAATGACCAGCATTTTTCCAAGTGGTCTCACACTTTTGGACACTAACATGCAATGTGGGCCTTAAAGGAATATTGTGGGTTGAGGTTAAGCTCTATTGAAGGCACTTCATAATGCTGATTACCACAAAAATAACTGAATAAATTATTTTTCTTTAAAAAGGGCTGGGCTACAGTGAGACCAGTGTAATTTTAGTATTATTTATAATATTTATTAATATAATATCTTCTTTTATTTATTTTTTTATATTTTTAGTTTTCATTTTAGTTAAAGTTTTATTTTGTTTTGTGCTTTAGTAATTTTTATTGGGTTTTTAAATACTTCCATAAAGCTCCATATAAGACCCTGGACCACAAAACCAGTCATAAGGGTCACAATTTTTTTTTAAATTGAGATTTATACATCATCTGAAATAAACAAGCTTTCCATAGATGTATGGTCTGTTAGAATAGGACATATTTGGAATCTGAATCTGAGGATGCAAAAAAAAAAAAAAAAAAAAAAAAAAAATTGAGAAAATCGCCTTTAAAGTTGTCCAAATGAAGTCCACAATGTATATCCACTCACAAAAATACATTTTTGATATATTTAGTGTAGGAAATTTACAAAATATCTTCATGGAACATGATCTTTACTTAATATCCTAATGATTTTTGTCATAAAAGAAAAAAGCGATAATTTTGACCCATACAATGTATTGTTGGCTATTGCTACAAATATACCCGTGTGACTTAGGACTGGTTTTGTGTTCCAGGGTCACATATATATTCTATAAGTAATTTTAGCACTTAAGCAACTTAAGCTTTTTTCAGTTAGTTGCCAAGGCAACATTTCTAATTTTTGTTTCTGTAAGAATTATGCTCAAATAATACAAGCTTTAACAGAATAATGTTTTCATAAAATTATAAGCTTTACATTTCTGGCCTTAAACCTTCCAAAAATTGGCCCCATTCACTTCCACTGTAAGTACCACACAATAAAGTCAAAATATTTTTGTGGCATCTACATTATGCCATAAATATCAATTGAGCATAACTCAACCCAGAATACAGGTACAAACTAATTCCCCCACCCCATCCGTTGCAGTGACAGTGAAGTCGAAACTGTCTGATCCTTCATCTCGATCCAAAGCCACACTGGTGCATATCTGTCCAGACTCCTTATTGATGGTGAACTGGCTGGGTGGAGCACTAGCGGGCCCGGATCCAATAGAGTACGTGATGGCCCCAAATGACCCACCATCTGCATCATCTGCTTTTACCTGTTGAGCACAAACACAGAGAACATGGTCAGAATTATGGCAGGCTGACGTCATAAACCTTCGTCTCCACAGAGAGAAAGCACAACAAGATCAAATTCAGAGGTCTTAATATGTTTTCATTAAAATAATTAATCAATAATGCTGAGACTTCGGTATAGCCCCATTAAATAACCAAGACACTCCAGACATAAATCCCCATCCCTTTGTAATTTCTTTCTCTCTCTCTCCACAAGCTGATTGTACCATGGATTTACTGCCAGCCGGTCTGTTCTTGGCTGCACCTGTCTCATCAATCTCTCACAGTGGAGTGGGAAAACAAGAGAAGGCAGAAAGAGAAGGAGGGAGAGTAGCAGGGATGAAAAGTGTCTCCCCGTATACGATTCACATTCCCTGCCCCTGAATGTCGGGGTAAACGTCTAAGGAAAGAGGGCCACTCTTGCTGAGAGATGGAGACTCCAAAGAATGATGAGGTGGAGGTATCTGGTTGAAGCTATTGGGCTTCTTGTAATGAAAGACGCCATAGGTGGAAAAATCTGGCCTTGTGTTCGGAAAGGGCTTTAGCCAATTTATGGCGGCATTAATGTGAGGACAGAAGCGTAGATTCATCAAATGCATACCATATGCAGCCATACATAACTGAAAACACTGTATTCACAAGGGACAAATGATATTGAGAGAATTTTAAATATTCTCAGGAGGACTTAGGGACTATATTTGCTGAAGGCCAGGAAAGGGAAAATGTCTAGGATCTCTTTCTTCTATGCTTCCACAAATCATTAAAGCCTTTGTTTGTCTGGGCATCTTGCCCTCTTTGTGCACTGGCTTTTGTACAGCACATCAATGATATGTCTGTGATATGACCAACTTAAAGGGTGGAAAGCAATCTGAAAATGTGTAAGAGACAGTCTGGATTGGGACAAACACAATTTTTATGATGCAAAAGAAAGAGTCAGGATTCAAAAGTAAGTATTTATTTATATGTTTTTGAAAACTTTTTTATTTAGCAAGGATGCATTAAATTGTCAAAAGTGACAGTAAAGACTTTTACATTGTTACAAAAGATTTATATTTCAAATAAAAAATTAACACTTTGCATGTGAGAGCTTGATTTTTAGAGAAAAAGGAAACATTTAACTGAAAACTGTCCATTAGCTGAAAACTTGTGAAAACCCATGTAATTTTTGAATCAGATAAGGTCAAGTTCATACTAACTAGAATGAACTAGACAAATAGGGAAAATCTGTTTCAATTTACGTTTTCCGACCAAAATCTATTCCAACAGTTCATATATAATCATTAAGAAGATATTAAGTAAAGGATAATATACATTCAGCTGGTCATTATCACAATATAAACCCAGACAGGGGGATCAGGAAACTCGTATCACCCTGAAGGGGTTTATTTTGCGATAATGACCGGCTAACTGTGTGTTATCCTCCTTATTACACAGCTCATACTTATCAAACACTTAAAGTAAATAAATGGAATTAATAAATTTTCACAATTACATTTTTTTCATTATGTAGTAGAAAAAGACAGAATGATACAAGAGACAAGAAACATGGTTGCCTGGTAATGATACAGTTTAATGGTCATTATACAAAAAATATTTAACAGCAACTGACCAATCAGAATCAAGCATTCCAGAGGGCCGTGAAATGAAGAATTATAGTTTATGGAAATTGCTGTTTTGAAGCTAGTAAATCAGTTGAGCTCATAATACAGTGAATAGTTAAAAGAAACCGCAATCACATTTTTACACACACCACCACAGATAATCTTCTTATTGTCACGGCCATATAAATGCAGCTGCACAGCTGATTCACATTACAGTCCTGACACGGTAAAAACAGAAGAGAGAAGCCGTACAAAACTTAAGCATCTCAGGCTCTCACTCAACAGGGCTCCTGCTACCGGAAAGGTTGAGGTCACGAACCCTCAACTCTGCTTTATGCGGTGACCCCTCTCCCACCATGACGCTCTCTGTAAACAAAATTACTCTGGTGGTCCACAAAACTTCCCATTCATCAACTTCATAATGACCTGTAGACCCTAGTGCCTGTAACACAACAAAGGGCTCCTTGCAAAACATTAAGGGGAAATGACCTTTGACTCTGCCGGGCCTGCAAATATTTAATACGGTAGGCTGTGGAAGACGTTTCATAACGTTGCTTGCTGCCATTTATGAGGACTGCAAAAACCTGTTTTTTTTATGCAATCTAGAGGATGTGAAATCTGGCCAAAATGGCAAGGTCAGACAACTTTTCTTCATGGATCCTGATGTTTTTTCCCCCATATCCATTCCAATAACAATATTTTATAAAAACAGGATGTATAAAAGCTGCAAGATGATTGTCCTGTCCAGTTGCCAGCTGTTAAAAGCACAATTTACCTAAATATTCAGTACTGGAGGAAAAAATCTTATTCTGGTTATTATGAAAAATTAGAAATTGTAAAATATCTTGATTTTGTTGTTGTTGTTGTTATACTGCCTTTAATTTGTAGATGTGAATACAAAAAAGTAAATAAAATGAAATAATTAATTAATTAAGTGTAGATGTGAATACAAAAAAAAATTTCTCAATGCACTACAAAAATCTCATTCTCATTACTAAAAACAAATTGTACAAAAATGTATATACCATGATATAGTTGTTATACTGCCCCTAATTTAAACAAATCAATTTTAAATAAAAAAAAATCTTCATTACAATAAAGCAAAATAGTCAGAATAAAACTCAATGCAATGCAAAAATCTCATTTTATTACTATAAATAATATAAATTGTATGTTTATATCAAGATACTTTTCTTGTACTACCTTTAATTTAAATGAATATATTAATACAATAAATACAAAACAAATAACTTCTTATTTTACTATATTGCAAAAAATCTTATGCATATTTCTATAAATAATATAAATTGAAAATTTTTATGTCATAATAGTTTTTGTTGTACTGACTTTTAAATTAAATTATTTTAAAATGCAGTATTACAGTATTGAGAATAATAGGACTTACAAAAAAGTAAAAAAAGTAAAACATCTGGATGCTTTACGGTAACAAGAATGGATTTTTTCCCTCCCTTTTTCCATTACAGATGCATCTCTGCTTGATACTGGCATGGAAGAGCAAATCACTTTTAAAGTCTGATATGGGAAAACTGCATCTTAAGGGTCAATTATTAAATCAAAATCAAAACACCTGCTCAAAGAATGCTGTCCACATTTCACAATGCATTCCCATGTGCATTTTATGTACTGTTTTGGAAGGCTGTAGCAGTGATGTTCTGGTATGACAGGAATGGTGCAGCAATAGACCAACAGGTGAATTTCTATTTCGGTTGACGTGTGATGGAGCCAGATCTCAATCCAAATGAGACCACCTCTGCTCACATTCTGCTCTGCAGTGGTCAGTTCTTTTCCATCTGTTTTTACCATTATCGCTGTTATTTCCTGTTGGGATTACGTGTGTTGAAATACTATCTTTCTGACAAATCAAAGTCCCACATTTGCCTGTGTTCTTGGGATATTTGGCTAAAGTGTCTGGGATTAAGCACCTGCGATAATGATTCGTCTTGGGACACTGTGGTAGCCAGACCTCGCTCTCAGGGCGCTGATAGAAACAAGCTTATAGCCCACCTGGTGAGCATGACCTCTACACCGACCCCTTTTTCCAGAGCAGACTACAGCCGAACATTTATACTGCATTAAAGAAAAAGAAATCCAATAAGATTCAAGCTATGGATGATTTGATCGGGTGTATTGGGTAATGGGGCATGAAGGTCTAGAGGGTTCAACTGAATGTGTGTGTTTGTGAGGTTGGGAGGGTGAAAGGAACCTTCTCCAATAAACAAAGCGCAGGTGAGAAAAGCATTAAGGGGCCCGGTGAGATGTCGGGCCCTCTGTGTGCTGAGGCGTGGAGGTCTTATCTGCAGCGAAAGAGTTGATACTGACAGGGGAATGACAGCAGCACATCCATTTTTCACACTCTCTGACAGTGCACAAAATCTGTATGCAATTTTGTTGGGAAAAATGCAAACACATTTTTAGATAATAGATTATATAATATATTATATATACAGTATCTCACAGAAGTGAGTACACCGTGTAGTAACAGAGAGTAACTGTGTAAATTTGCTGTCCACTAGTATGAGAGAGTGATATTATGTGTATATTGTTAATATATTAAATTAATTTGTATTGTGTGTATGTATTAACACACATACAAAATATTATAATTTATGTACAATATTTTATGTTTGTGTAATAATAAATAATAAACAAATTATATATATATATATATATACACAAAATATTATATTATTTATTATATATATTATTTAATTTCTTAACTTACACAAATAATTAAATAATAAATACATATAAATTATGCATTATAATAAAATATCTATGTTTTTATTCATTTATACATCAGCCAAACATCCATAAACAGAACTTGTACGATTCAAAAGAGAGAAAAAGGTCAGCAAGTTTGCAGAATGAAAGTGGGCCGCCAAGATTTTCTGCACACTCATCAATGCCAATTAAATGCAAAGCTGTATAGTATTTCTGCACACGTGCAAGAATCCATCTTCCATTCTGGCATCAATCAATCTGATAGTCTTGACCAGAATTCCCATCTGCATCACTCCATCCCTTATTCATCAATAAATTAAACAACGGACACTGAGGCTTTCTCAACGTCACAAGAAACAAATCACTAACTCGCCATGCTTTTCGCAGCAGATCAATAGCATCGAGACACATTCAGCCCACGACAAGCAACTACAACTTTCAAACACCACTTAGTCTTTCTGGTATTACCAAACTTTACAGTTAAATCAAAGACTTGTGCAAAAGTATTGCAATAATTCAGTCTGGATGAAGCCGTGCTCTGCCGTAGAGACTCATCCATTCCCTATCCAGAGCTACACATGGGACAAACGCTCCCGGAAAATAGGACTTAACACCATATGCCATAATTCATGGCTTTCTTGGGTTGCAGACCTCTCAGGAGGCTGAACTCTACCATAACTAACCAGATGAACTCTGATTAGAGGAGAAAAACTGTAATTGAAGGGTACTGTATGATGTGGTACATAAGATGTTTTTCGTTAAAACCTCTCAAAAACTGCCACAATAAATCATTTGTCATGAAACAGCAGATTCATATTAGTTCATATTAATCTTGACATACATAACTGAATGTCATCACATCAACTAATGTGCAATATCTTCTTTCACCTGATGCCCCCCACTGCACTTCATAGAAAAATAACATCCAGGACAAGTACAAAGTACAAAACCCATACAGCAGAATTTGTGTGGAGGACATTTAGTTAGATTTCTTTTTCAAACTCTCTTAACAACTTCAAAAGCATTAAACAACATCTATAAATATATGTAAATATATATAATACCACTGGTGAGTGATTGCATTATACATGGTCAAACAAGTTTGAAATTCCTAAATTCCAGTAGTTTTTTCTGATATGTCAAGCTGACAAATGTCTATGTATGTAAATTTTACATAACAAACAACAACAAAATTGCCTGAGATCTCCCGAGGGTCACTGCATTTTTACAAGTGCAATAAATGGTTTGTTATTACATTGCTTACAATCTCAAACATGTGGTCTAAATTATTAATCTTTGAGTTTATCTTTTGCTAGCATCCAATGTCAAGAGGCCGATGCTGTAATTTATCTGCATTTTTAACATGAAACTTTTTTTTACCTTTTTTAAACACTGAAGGCATTAGTTTCAGATGCACATGAACCCACTGACCCAAACACAGGCTCATATAAACAATTTCAGATAAGACAACAGATCTATTACAGGTCACTGCTTGTCCAACAGACAAATTTGTGTTATTTTTACAAGGCTCAGCAAACTTATAGAGTTTCTCGCTAATGCACACAACCTTGATATCTGTAATTCAAGATCACCTGGTTAATCTCCAATTTCTCCTTTCGTTCCCAAAGGAATCTGAAGAAATGAAGGAAATCCACTACTACAATGTCTCAGGTCTATATCAAGATAAGCAGCAATGCTTTGGATGTGATTAATTGAGAGCTAATCTCTAGATGTCCTTTCCTTCACTGTGACCTTTCTGCCGATCCTTTTCAAAGAAGTTGTTAGTGGCAGTATGTTTGATTCAAGATGAAATCATTTCCAAGCACTCTCATGTATGTCATAGTTTAAATCTAACACCTGTGTATCTAGACCTATGCTTAAATCTGGATTAAGAATCCAGACAGTGAGAACTACATTTGAGGGTCTCTGTATTGAGTTTGAGTATGAACTTCAATACAGAGACCTTCAATACAGAGACCCACTGTCTCTGACTTGAGTATTTGTGAGGCACAGCAAGCAACTTATTTATTTAAAAGGATGTTTCAGCCAAAAAATTAAAGTTCCCTTTCATGGGAACTGTCGACGTCATGAAATATCACGTTATGGTTCCCATAACGTCATATGACGTAGCGTCTCGTTCCCTTATTCAGGGAACCAGGGTTACACAAGTAACCCGAGACGTTCTGTCATCATTTACTCATAAGCATTTTGGTCTAAACTTGTATTGTATTGATATAATCCCTTAGATATTGCTATATGGAGCTGTTTTTGTCCATACAGTGACAATCAATGAGGTCCAAAATAACATTGGACTCACTGACTTTCAATGTATAGACAAAAACAGTTGAAACATTCTTAAAAATCTTCTTCTAGGGAGAAAGGCACAAAAAATGTCTACAAAAATGGTCTACTTTGCAGAATTTACAGTTTTATACATTATTGATCTTTAGATCAATCTTTAAATACACTGCTCAAAAAAATTAAAGGAACACTTTGAAAACACATCAGATCTCAATGGGGAAAAATATCATGCTGGTTATCTATACTGATATGGACTGGGTAATGTGTTAGGAATGAAAGGATGCCACATCGTTTGATGGAAATGAAAATTATCAACCTACAGAGGACCGAATTCAAAGAGCCTGAAAATCAAAGTGAAAAAATTATGCAGCAGGCTAGTCCATTTAATGCAAAATGGTACTCAGTAGTTTGTATGGCCTCCATGTGCATGTATGAGATGACAGATGGTGTCCTGGGGTATTTCCTCTCAGATCTGGACTAGGGCATCACTGAGCTCCTGGACAGTCTGAGGTGCAACCTGTCAGTGTCGGATGGACCAAAACATAATGTCCCAGAGGTGTTCTATTGGATGTAGGTAAGGCGAGCGTGGGGCCATTCAATGGTATCAATTCCTTCATCCTCCAGGAACTGCCTGCATGCTCTCGCCACATGAGGCCGGCATTGTCATGCACCAGGAGGAACCCAGGACCCACTGTACCAGTGTAGGATCTGACAATGGTTCCAAGGATTTCATCCCAATACCTAATGGCAGTCAGGGTGCCATTGTCTAGCCTGTAGATGTCTGTCCGTCCCTCCATGGATATCCCTCCCCAGACCATCACCGACCCACCACCTAACCAATCATGCTGAACAATGTTACAGGCAGCATAATGTTCTCCACGGCTTATCCAGACCCTTTCACATCTGTCACATGTGCTCAGGGTGAACCTGCTCTCATCTGTGAAAAGAACAGGGTGCCAGTGGCAGACCTGCAAATTCTGGTGTTCAATGGCAGATGCCAATCGAGCTCCACGGTGCCGAGTAGTGAGCAGAGGACGTCGGGCCCTCAGGCCAACCTCATGAAGTCTGTTTCTGATTGTTTGGTCAGAGACATTCACACTAGTGGCCTGCTGGAGATAATTTTGTAGGGCTCTGGCAGTGTTCATCCTGTTCATCCTTGCATAAAGGAGCAGATACCGGTCCTGCTGATGGGTTAAGGACCTTCTACAGCCCTGTCCAGCTCTCCTAGAGTAACTGCCTCTTGGAATCTCCTCCATGCTCTTGAGACTGTGCTGGGAGACATGGCAAACCTTCTGGCAATGGCACGTATTGATGTGCCATCCTGGAGGAGTCCAGGTATCGCCTCATGCTACCAGTAGTGACACTGACCCTAGCCAAATGCAAAACTAGTGAAAAACAGTCAGAAAAGACGAGTAGGGAAAAAATGTCAGAGGCCTCCACCTGTAAAACCATTCCTGTTTTGGGGGTCGTCTCATTGTTGCCCATCTAGTACACCTGTTGTTCATTTCATTAACACCAAAGCAGCTGAAACTGATTAACAACCCCCTCTGCTACTTAACTGACCAGATCAATATCCCAGGAGTTTAACTGACTTGATGCTATTCTCTGATTAAAAAGTGTTCCTTTAATTTTTTTGAGCAGTGTATATTTACAAAAATTAATGATTAAACATAGATCTGCCAAGTTTTTCTCCCTTCAGGGGAGGGTCTGGACTCTGTAAATATGCTGTTCCCATGGCAACATGAATAATGGATTAAGATCAATACAGCTCATAAATCAAAACCCTAACTCTTCCTATTCAACATATCATTTACCACCACAGAGAAAATGAACCATAAACCTAACCATCACTAGTCTTATTAATTAATGGGTGCCTTTAACTGACATAAGGTGTTACGAAGGCTAGATAGAACCAGACCACTCAACTGTCATAACATGAAATAAAATAAAATAAAAAATACTTCCTAAAAAAACTTCCTATTCGATATATCATTAACCACCACAGAAAAAACCAGACAAACCACCAGTAGTCTTATTCACTAATGGGAGCCTTTCGGAGACATATGGTGTTATGAAGGCCAGACGGAACCAGAACCTCCCACACTATGGCAAATGGCAGTTCAAAGAGGAAGTTGGTCTGGCACTCATATGCTACTGCTAAAATATGAGGTCTATTGTAAGAAGTGGTGAAAGCGAGGTGGTTATATTGGAGCAAACCTGTAGCTGTTCTTTGATCCAGACATGAGTCAGCAGACCGTACTGTTCATTAATGCTTTACTGGTATATAGCTGACTGCAAAGCACATGGACTATTCATTGATTAGTGCAAGTGGATTTTTGATCATTACTTTCTAAAAATGCTATGCACATGATTCACTCTTTTAAGGCTAATGGTGGTTATTAGAATAAATACCCATCAAAAATGTGTTACATTCCCTGACCAATATAAGAAATGTACTGCAATGATGGTGTTTTCTTTATCAGACAGTTTTGGGATAATAATGATACTAAAATATGTAAAAGCAACAAGGTTTTTATTTACACCAGCTGTTTGGTTACTCTGCTGCATTTCTTCTATGATGAGAAATACAACCATTGTGCCATTAGAACCCACTGCAAGTACTGTACTGTATGGTATATGATGCAATAGAACCTATATTTATATACTATACACAGTAGACATCCTTTATATTTTCTCTTTGGTGGTTTAATGTGAGGAATATTTTACTTTTGTGTGGCCACATAGAGTTATGGAGAAGGAAGAAAACATTAACATTCTAACAAATCCATACAAATCATTGAAATCTACTTTTGCAACATGTCAAGTGTTAAGTGTTAAGAACCCAAAAAATGTCTAAAACATGCAAAGTTTCTAAAAAAACGCTTAGTAAGCTGGGAAATTAGAATTACAAAAGAATAGAAACAAACCAAATAAGAATGAGAAATGCTTCCAGACTCTTTTATGAATGAAAATTTAGTACTTCTAGAACACATTGCCATTCAAATTTAATTCCCATGTGTAGAGACAGCTGTAATTAAGCAGGACAGTGATGGACCAGGGACAATCCAGAACGTTCTCTAAACTGGCAACAGATGAGAGCAGACAGATTCCAACCACTTCTCTTTCTCAATGGGTCTATGTCTCAACAACTGCAAACCACACTGGCGAACTCCACTCAGTGCTGTTTGTGTAACATGCTGCACCTTTAAGAAAATTTATGGGAAAGAGCATCTCGCTTCGAGGCCCCGAGCTATACATCACTAAAGAGAATATAAAAGGCTGTATTTTAGTGGTTTTACAATGAAGGAAGGGTACAGTGTGGATGTTTTTCCTCCCAACAGCTTTTGCAAGATGCCACAAGAGTCTTATTTTCCTTTTACAAGTTTGTGGGATCTGGCCTGGGTCTTCCTTCCAGACTTGTGTATGCTTTTGAAGTGTATGCAATGCTTGTTGGTTGCTTCCAATTTGTATTTCATGGCAGAAGTATGTACACAGACGAGAAAAGCACAAACATGTTATACATAATTCATTCCTCTACTTTGGCAACTGAGGTTTGGAAACGGTCGTGAGCTCTGTTTTGGGGGCAATGTACTCATTGGAACATCACAGGGTATTTTACAAGATATTTTCTGCCTGTTTCCAACTTTCTGGCAAAGTCAGAACGCATTGGAAGAAAGCACTTGATTTTTCCTCTTATACGTTCACTTGTCTTTTGTATGAATTGTTAACAATGTATCCTAAAATGCACTCGAGCACATCTACCTTATCCCAGGCATTGTAAAGTGGATTCATGTGATTATTCTGATGGAGCCTGGGGACCAATCTTGTTAAATGTAGGCTGATTAGCATCCCCGCTAGGCCTCTAATGAATGTGAGAGAGGCAAGAGCCCAGATCTGGCTAGGGTTTCCTCTTCGGGTCTGACCGGGGACAGCACGCACACCCATCTATACAAGCACACTGATTACAGTACTTCTACACTTCATTACCACTTATTCAAGAGATCGAATCGATCAGGCATTTATAATGTTACAAAAGATATACATTTCAAACAAATAGTGTTCTCTGGAACTTTCTATTCATTAAAGAACCCCTGAAAAAATGTATCATGTTTCCACAAAAATATTAAAGGTGCCCTAGAATTAAATATTGAATTTATATTGGCATTGTTGAATAACAAGAGTTCAGTACATGGAAAAGACATACACTGAGTTTCAAACTCCATTGTTTCCTCCTTCTTATATAAATCTCATTTGTTTAAAAGACCTCTGAAGAACAGGCGAATCTCAACATAACACCAACTGTTACGTAACAGTCGGGATCATTAATATGTACGCCCCCAATATTTGCATATGCCAGCCCATGATCAAGCCATTAGACAAGGGCAGAACGTCTGGATGTGCACAGCTGAATCATCAGACTAGGTAAGCAAGCAAGAACAACAGCGAAAAATGGCAGATGGACCAATAATAACTGACATGATCAATGATAACATGATATTTTTATTGATATTTGTGAATTGTCTTTCTAAATGTTTCGTTAGCATGTTGCTAATGTACTGTTAAATGTGGTTAAAGTTACCATCGTTTATTATTGTATTCATGGAGACAAGAGAGCCATTGCTATTTTCATTTTTAAACACTTGCAGTCTGTATAATGCATAAACACAACTTAATTCTTTATAAATCTCTCCAACAGTGTGTAATGTTAGCTTTAGCCACGCAGTATAGACTCAAACTCATTCAGAATCAAATGTAATACATCCAAATAAATACTATACTTCCATGATCCAATGTATGCAAGCATGACGAACATCTTGTAAAGATCCATTTTGAGGGTTATATTAGCTGTGTAAACTGTGTTTATGCTGTTCAAAGCAAGTGCGAGCTCCGGGGACGGGGAGCACGAGAATTAAAGGGGCCGCAACCTATATATCGGTGCATAGTTAATGATGACCCAAAATAGGCATTTAAAAAAATGAATTAAAAAAAAATCTATGGGGTATTTTGAGCTGAAACTTCACATACACATTCAGGGGACACCTTAGACTTATATTACATCTTTTAAAAAGAAGTTCTAGCGCACCTTTAAGCAGCACAACTGTTTTCAACATTGATAAGAACAAATCAGCATATTGGAATGATTTCTGAAGGGTCATGTGACACGGAAGACAGATGAAAATTCAGCTTTGCCATCACAGGAATAAATGACATTTTACCATGTATTAAAACAGAAAACAGTTATTTTAAATTGTAAAAATATTTCACAATATTATCGTTTTTTCTCTATAATATTTGATTAACCAAAACCATTAAAAAATGTACTCAGCCAAACTTTTGAAGAATAGCATATGTTGAACGTGTCATTTCACTGACCCAACAACCAAATTCTCAATAGTAGCTTCACCAAACTAAGCTAACAAGAAAGGTACCTATATTTAAACAATAGTGTGTTCCTGCAACAACATTCTTATCAAGCAGCCATTGTGATTTTAGGGTTAAACTTCTGATTGGTTGATATAAATGTCTTGATGACAATATGGATGTTGATCTACTGTAGGAACATGTTCTACTGGGATTAAAAAACCTAGTTCAATGAAAACATTGCTTAAACTTGAAGCACACGGTAGTTTATAATCATTTCCTGCCCATAATATGAGTACAAGCCCATTGATTTATTGATATTACCTCAGTGATGCTGACAAAGTGCAGGCCAGAAACTAGAAGAACGCTGCCTCCTCCTTCCATACATCCCCCAACCCCTGACCTTGAATGGCACAAAACTCACATCTCAACACTCTTACACTAAGTGATCCCAGCCCTAAAGAAGAGGGAATGAGGATGGAGGGGAAAAAACAAGGGAAAGGGAAGGAAAGAATGGAAGAAACATGGCATCATCATCCCAACTTCCTCACTCTCCATCTCCTCTCGGATGGTGTGGTCTTGATTACACAGACGCCCAAAACCCAAACAACATTAGAGCAGCATAATCTAACTCTAATATATAACCTACAAAGCCTTTCAATGCAGTCGCCACTGTGACAGCAGTATCTCAGTCATATGCCTCACAAAAGCTCTTTCGGATGGGGGAGGATGGGTCGAGTAAGAGCAGAAGGCAAGGGGGGGTAAGAAAATGGGTGGAGCTAAAACGCAACATCCTCTCAGATCTGAGGGAGTTCAGTAGATAAGCATGAGCTGTCAAAGCCCCATAAACATGGGCAGACAAACTGTGCTCTCCCCCAAAACATGGACCTGTGCTCCATACGGTATCACTTTAACTTAAACGCACAGAGCACCAGGAGTCTTTAAGCTTATTGAGTTATTAAGGTATGCAGGCATCAGGTAAATCATTCTGAACCCCAAGAGAAGAAATGAAAAAAGTTTATGTGGATGTCAGTATTTTGTAGCATTACAGCATCTGTAAGACTTTTTGGCCTTTATTTGCAGGACTGTAGAGAGCAAGTGCATTATCTTCTGGGCCACAACTCTTCTTAAAGGGACTGTTCACACAAAAATAAAAATTCTGACATCATTTACTCACCCTCATGTCATTTCAAATCTGTATGACTTTTTTTTTCCTGTGGAACACAAAATTCACAATTTCGCCTGCCCATTCAGTCTGAATGGTTAATGGTAAAACAAATTTGGCTTGCTGTCCTCGAAGGAGGCTCGAACCCGAGGCTCGGTTTGAGCTCTGAGTTAAACCCCCCATAACAGTACTGCATAGAGGGAGAATAAGAGAAATAGAGGATGAGATGGGGAGGACGAGGGATGCTGGAAGAATTGTCGATGGGATGACGTAGTGACTGCTACTTATATACGCTCGCAATGATGACTGACAGGACTGAATGTTTAGGTTCCTCCTAAACCTACGTTTGGAAGTACATAAAAAAAGATATTTTGAAGAATGCTTCAACTATTTATATCCATACAATGAACAAACAACATTCGACCCCACTGACTTTCATTGTATGGACAAAATATGCTAAAACATTTTTCAGATGTCTCAATTTTTATGTATTCTACAAAAGAAATGTAATACAGGTTTGGAACAACATGAGGGTAAATAAATGATGATTTTTTTTGGGTAGTGGGTGAATAATCAAAGTTAGTGACCTTGAGGTTCCAGACACCCAGACTATAACAACAATATTTGTCATTGTTATAAACAATTTCTGCCACAGGATAAATTGCCAGCATCATGAAGGGAGACACACTCGCCTGTAAGTTTACAAATTACATACAAGTATCCATGAAGCATAAAGCCACTTTGTGAGAGGAAGTACGCTGACAGTCACATTTGGCATTGATTACGATAGAGTCCTGCTTTTCCTGTCACAAATTTCAACCATGGCTGACAAACAGTTGATCAGACATGGTTTAGATTTCAGCATATGTCATCAAACATGAAAAACATGGGTTGGATGACACAAAGCTGAATTTTATTATCACACTATGTTTTCTTTTGTAACTGTCCATTATGTGAATTGCCATTTTCGACCCGTTTTACTTCTGCAATGTGATGTATTTCTAAACAATATGGAATATTCAAAGAGAAAAACAAATGTAGGATTGACTGTATCCATCAGGAGTTTACTGAATCATGAAAGGTTAAATAGCAGAATGGAGTCAGACTGAATGTGAGTTTGCTAAAATAATGGCTAAAAGTTCAAAAGTTTGGGGTCAGTAAGATTTTTTTTTTTTTTTTTTTTTAAATAATACTTCTTTTTAAAACAAGCATGCATTAAATTGATTTCACAATGTTACAAAGCACTACTGTTTTTAACATTGATAATAATAAGAAATGTTTCTTGAGCACCAAATCAGCATATTAAAATGATCATGTAATACTGAAGACTGAAAATTCAGCTTTGCATCACAGGAATAAATTAAATTACACATTACAAAATATATTAAAATTGAAAACACATTTTAAATGATATTAATATTTCACAATACTATTGTTTGTACTATATCAAATAAATGTAGCTTTGGTGAGAATAAAAGATTCTTTCAAACACACACACACACACACACACACACACACACACACACACACACACACACACACACACACACACACACACACACACACACACACATAAATAAATAAATAAATAAATAAATAAATAAATAAATAAATCTTACTGAATGAAACAGGGTCCATTTTGATTTCACGATGATTTTGAGTTTTGTTTTTTAAATCTGTTGCTAATTTGATCAGATGACTTATTCTGCCATGTCTAATTAACTTTATTAACTAACTTTACATGCTCCACCTGCAGAGGTACACACGCTGCCTCTGGTCATGGCCCATGGACCTTTTAAGGGTCAAGGTCATAGGTCAGCAAAATGTCATCCAGTTCTTTGTCAGCCGCCACTTTGACCCCTGACCCCTGGCTGCTAAGCTGCAAACGCAATCCTTTCACTAAATCTAAAATGAGCTGTTCATTTGGACTGTGACAAATGCCACATAGCCAGACAATGAGAGACCACCTGTTACCGTTAAATAAAACACATACACAAACTTCTGTGGCCTCCGCTCATCTCTTTTCATAGGAGCAAATAAATTCAATTAGGAAGGGGGATATCCTGAGGCATGATGTCACTTGCTATACAAACTCACACTTGCTTTCTAAGTTTGGGGTGAAACACAAACCGATTTCAGTGCCATGCGAGTTTAGATTATGGTTCATTCGAGCACTGCAATGGAAACTGTGTGAAAAGTTAAAAGCAGGAGAGAATTATGGGAACACAATGTTGGTGACAAACCCTAAAGCATCTGATCAGAGTCTAGATTTCAATCACATGTGATTGTATGTGAACAATAATCACTATGAATATAATAAAATCCTTAAAAAAAAAGAAAAAAAAAAAAGAAAAGAAGCTTTTCTCCCTACTTTTCCTGATTCCATTATGAATCTTTTTCAAATGAGTAAATGAGTCATTTTCATTCCATCTGTCTGAACAAGAGTAGGTATGATGTTTGGTCAGTTTGTGAGTCTTATTCAAAACAAGGACAGAAAGAGGGCGAACAAATTATGAATGGGCAAAAAAATGTAACAAAGACTTTATTGAAAGTAGTATTTATGCTATTATTTTTCATTTTCTATGGCTTCCTAACAGTCAGGCCTAAAGGTTGGAGGGAAAATGGAGGGGAAAAAATATAGATTTATCTTTTCTGCAGTTTCTAAACCATTTTATACGGACAAAAAAAAGGATCATACAATTTGTTTCAGTCAGTTTTTTTTTTTAATCAGCTGACTGAATGATTCAACAGAAAAAGAAAAAAAAATACTGGTGATGTAACCTGAAGAAAGGGCCACTGCATGATTCAGTGAACACATTTTAGTGAACTGACTGCAAAGATTCAAATCACTGGGATGAATCAATTAAACATGATCTGTTAAGCACAAACTAGACATGTTTCTGAATGTTCAGTGCCAAACATATCCAGAAACAACGTTTCAGAAACAAATGAAAGCCTACAGGATAGTCATTGAGAAATCTAAACAATAAGGCTAACAATAACTATTTCCCAACTACATGTTACTGAATGTAGGAAAAAAAGACTTTTGGAAGAGTCAAATTTAAGCTCCATGCGAAAAAAACAAACATCTGAGGCCTGAAATCAATTACCCGAACCCAGAGAACACAGACCAAAGTATGGAGCGAGAGGGTCAGTTCTACATCGTTTTCCTATCTCATGTAGCTAATGACTCAAGTCTTATCACCACCCCATGGCGGGGGCCCATGAAAGATGGAAATCATTTAAAACCACATCCCTTGACCTTGTTCCCATAGTATCACCACAGAAAAGAAAAATGTCTACCGACCAACTTTTGAGATTTATACCCACTTCATTCCTGGAATTCCTCTCGGTTTTCTACTACATCAACAGAACTTTAAGTTTCCAGAAGTCATGGGACCACCTACTATAACCTGTGAGGTCAGTTCAAGGGCTGGTCATTGAGTTGCAAGTGTGTCTGAGAGGCTTCCAGGCATTGTGGGTTGTTTCTCTGCTCCTTGACTGTGACATAAATTACTTTAATAAGTCTCAATATGAAACTCGATTTCACAACTAAAGCTCTGCTTTTGCGAAATGCCCTTTGATGTGGGCTTACAACATAGCGATCTACTGCACAGACCATCTTAATGATACAATAATGAACAATTCAGAAATGATATAAATGTAAAAATTGCATATAAAATATAAAGTACTTCAAACTACGTAGGGTTCAGCAAGATAGCTAAATACATTTTTTCAGACCTTTGATGGTACAGATTAATAATATAATATAATATAATATAATATAATATTATATAATATAATATAATATATTATATTATATTATATTATATTATATTATATTATATTATATTATATTATATTATATTATATTATATTATATTATATATTCAAAGTAAAAATAATTTAAAAAATCTGCATTGTTTATCCTTTTGATAAAATTAAAATTTAAAAAATGTAAAATTTGCAAAAATCTAACCTTTCATTGAAGTAAAAGAATTGAAAGTGGTGTTGGTGGGGGTGGTGGTGGTGGGGGGTTGGTGTGTCTCACATTATGAAATATTTTTCTCCAAAACACGTTAGCCACAATTATTGGCACCCCTAGTTATGAGTAAAATATCTCTAAGTTTATTCCCATTCATATTTACATTTTTTTTTAGCACACCAGAGTGATCATGAACATGATATTGTCCAGCCATGACTTCCTGTTCCACAGGAGTATAAACATGAGAAAACAGAAAAGCCAAATTCCCTTAATCATTCATCACAATGAGAAAAACCAAAGAATATAGTTATGATGTGCAGCAAAAGATTGTTGAGCTTCACAAAATAGAAAGTAGCTGTGAGAAAATAGCTAAAACATTGAAAATCCCCATTTCCACTATCAGGGCAATAATTAAGAAGTTCAAATCAACTAAAGATGTTACAAATCTGCCTGGAAGAGGACATGTGTCTAAATCATCCTAATGCACAGTGAGGAGGAGAGTTTGAGTGGACAAAGACTCTCCAAGGTTCACAGCTGGAGAATTGCAGAGATTAGTTGAGTCTTGAGTTTTAGAAAGCCTAAAAAAATGACCAAAAGCACCTACATCCCCACAAGATGTTCGGGAGGGTTTCAAGAAAAATCCTCTGCTCTCATCCAGAAACAATCTCCAGCATATTCAGTTGTCAGACAAGACTAGAACTTCAAATGGGACTGGCTTCTATGGACAGATGAAACTAAAACAAGAGCTTTTGGCAGCAAACCCACCAGATGGGTTTGGTGCACACATTAATAAAAAGTACCCCATGCCCATCGTTAAATATAACACTGGATTTTTAATGTTGAGCCTATTTTTCTGCTGGAGGTCCTGGACATCTTGTTCAGATACATGGATTCTATCAAATACCAACAGATAAAAAAAATCAAAACCTGACCGCCTCTGCTAAAAATCCAATAATGGGCCGTGGTTGGATCTTTTATCAGGGCAATGATCCAAAATCAACACAAAATTGTGTCTCTGAGCACAAAAAGAAGCTTCTGCCATGACTATCCCAGTCCCCTGACCTGAACCCTAAAGAAAAGAAGCACCAACATGGAGCTGGAATCTGAATGATCTGGAGAGACTCTGTATGAAGAAATGGTCTCTGATCTCTTGTCAGGTGTTCTCCAAACTCATCAGGCATTATAGGAGAAAACTCAGAGCTGTTATCTTGGCAAAAGTGTTTTGGAGAAAAACATTTATTTCATAATGTGATTTTCCCCCACTTTCAATTCTTTTCCTTTAATGAAAGGTTAGATTTTTGCTAATTTTATTAATTAAAGATCAAAAGGAAAAACAATGCAGATTTATTTTTACAGTCATCTTTGATCATATTTACCAAGGGTGCCAATAATTCTGACTATATATATATATATATATATATATTATATATATATATATATTACATTATATATATAACATTCAGTTACAAAATGCCACACAGAGCCTTTGTTGAACATTTCCATGTCATTATGTAGATTAACTGCTGAACTGATTCACTAAAACCAACAGACTGGACTTTATCATGAAAAATAAATCAAACTTACCAACTCTAAAGCTGTTTGTGATATTAACAATCCTTATATTCACAATGTTGATCACTTTTAATAAATCAAAAACATATAATCATTGCTAGCATATTATTAAAGTTCTATATATAAAGCCTAGCTCAAATTTCAAGATGTCAAATTATTTTGTATATCTATAGTTAGTTGTATAGTAAAGGAAGTTAAATATCACATAGTATGAATCCATACTTGAACAAGGTTGAGAGAAAGGTCACAGGCACAAATGCTGCTCAAGATTCACTTATACAATGCAAATTTAGAGAGAGGAGGAAAGAAAGAGAGAAAGACAGAGAACGGGGGAAAACAGAAGAAAAAAGGTGATTAGAAGGCTAAAATGGGGGGAAGGGAGAGAAAAAGCACCTCCCTTGAGAGTTCTGCTTAGTGTTAAGGCCTTGAAAAACACTTCAGCAGAACCCCTCCAATCTGTCTAATGGAAGCCATATTGAATTAGGCCGGTGTGAACACATGCAGCAGATTGTAGAAGGTGACTCACACACACATTTATGACCACAGAAATCACAGTAAATGCCAGCCAATTGATAGCTGACAACTGTGTAAGCCGCCAAAATCCAAGGTTAAAGTCACATATTGCTCTCAGTCGACCAATAACTAGATTTTGTTTTTGTAAAGGCGCAGTATAGTTCGCTTAATCTGATTTACACTGCATTGACCGATCAAGACCTTTGTGAGTGTGAAAACAGAAACACTGTTTACTTATTCTGCACTTATTAAGGGAACCAAGCTTATTGATCATAATATAAATAAATAAATAAACCAAAAATAACACATGGTTTAAAGGGTTAAAATCCCATTCAGGGTCCCAAAGGAGCTGTGTGAGTATGAATCAACCATCAGGACCCCGGGGAACATTATCTGGAGGACATGAATTAATGGACGAAAGACTGTTTGAAGAGCAAAAAGAAAAGGAGAGAAACAGATGAAGAGATGGGAGATCTCTTGAAACAATGACAAACAATAAGACATCCCTTTTTAGACTACTGAAGGTCTGTGTTTTAATGTATAACGCTGATTGTGGAACACGGCATCATTTATTTAAACTATCTTGTACCAGAAAGGAGATACAGAGAGAGTTATGGAATCAGAGATGGTACGGCGAGAGAAAACCAGCTGCAGTTTATTCAGACCACATTCCAAGCCGGTCAAGGTTCTCCATAGGATAGAAGAAAAACAACAAATATCTCAGTTATTTCTCAGTGACAGCAATGAGATTAAATGGAGAGTAAATGGAGAGTTTCACTTTAGTCCCAAGAATTTTCTCCTGAGAAACAGGCCTCAGTAATCTCACGTCTCCTAAAGATGTTCAGAAGAGATCTCGACAATGTCTCATAAGCCCTGGTAAATACCGTTAAATCAGTTTTGGTATGAGCACATACAAAGAAATCATAAAGCTCTGTCAAAGCTGTTTACAGAAGCTCTGCTGCTTTTAATTGTATTTCTATGTAAATATACACTAGACCTGGGGCCAGTTCAAAAGTAATCTGATCGGATTTCGGCTATCAGTTTGGATCAAATCTTGAAAATTGGTTGTTCAAAATAAAAAAGGATTCTGAAATCAGATTAGATGACAAAATCCAATCTTGGTTTTGATCTGGATCAAATCATCAGTGTGTGGTGTTCAAAACTTTTTTAAGGAAGATTGGAATATCTTTGATCCAAAAAAAAAGGACTGTACTGATCCTAGCAGAAGGGTGGATTTCAGGAACAAAAATGTAATATAATTTTAAAACTGGTCAAAAAATACAACATTTGTATCATCTAATATACACACATATATTTTTTACTGTTAAAGTAATGAATTAGAAGTGGACATTATACCCATTAAGCCTTTCAGTAGCCTACAGTAAAGTAAAAAAGAGATTTTGGAGTCATAAAATAATCCTCAAACTAAATATCAAACAAAAATATATTTAATTTGAAGTGTTTTTTATCACTGTTTGTAAACTATATTGGCACAATCATAAGAAATTAGTGAATGCAAGGTTTCTCGGGTGAGCGCTATGCGAAAGTTTTCTTTTTCTTTTTCTTATTATGCAAACATATACAACATTTAGTTTTCTGAGAGAACACAAAAGCATTGAAATCACCATGTCCCTTTAGGGGCTCTGTAGGACACTAGTAATCCAGATTCGGTAATCTGGAAAAGTGTGTATCTGGATCAGGGTGATCCATTACAATTTTGCTTTGAAAGATGGATTACCTGATTCTGGATAGCATAATATGTGATTTCCAAATCCAGATCATTCTGATTAAACATTTTTTGAACAACTGGCCCCAGGGGTGTCCCAAATCAGTTTTATCTGCTTAAATATATCTACATAAATAATTACCACCAATATACTGGGTATCCCTAATGCTATACACAACATTATAGCTATCTACTGTTACCGTATGTCAACAATTGATTCATTCACATCTATTTTTAGGAGAAACCTTTGATACTGAAAACTGAATTAAATCCCTTGAGCCATGAGCAAATAACCTTTGGGCAGTAAAATCACTCTCTCTCTACACTCAGTCGATTTTATAGCATAATTGAACGCATTAACTCTCTGGCTATAAATTATAATTAGATCTGAGTATTTAGACCTCCAGCCCCCCCCAAATGCACACATGCTCGCCAATCAATCCCCACCTCCTCACACATGCGCCTCTTATATGTTCCAAAGGGGGGTTTGGGGGAGAATTTTAAACTTTTAAAGCACCTGTTACCACAAGGGTGCCCTGCTGTTGTTGAGAAAAGATTTCCGAGGAGCTTAGCAGGGGCACACAAACCGAAATAAAGCTGTCAGCAAATCCCTGCTGCCCGGATGTAACCGTTACATCCTCGCTCAGCCTAGTCACGGCCTCTGGACACGGACGGATGCGATCAAAGCAAACCACGATGGTTTACACCACATGCTCAGCAGATAATTAAGTCTCTCCCTTGTGGAAAACGGGTCATAAATTATCAGAGTGGTACAGCACTTCCTGCGCACCCATATGCATCCATAACAAAACTTACAAGACGTACACACATATAAAGCACTCGCAGGCACAGACGCACACCCTCCCACACACACAAACATCCTCCAGACAGCACACACCAGCTCGGTCTCACTTGCACTCTATTTTCTTCATTTTTGGCTACCTAACGCTCTGGGAATGGCCAAGAAAAACACACCGGCTGAACGCAAGATAGCACACGGGTCAAAGGTCATGAGGCTCCAGCTGGGACGCAGAGAGTCAGGCCGAGAGCCGAGCGAGAGATGAGTAACATGCATGCTACAAGCGCACGTGTGTTTGTATGTGCGTGCGGGTGCAGAAAACGTCCGAGGGAACATTAAATCAAGACCTTGTCCTCGCAGAATCGTTCAACCTTAAAGCGGACTGATTCAAGGACTGGTGCCTGCATATTAGGAGGAGTAATTCAAGCATAATAAATGGCGTAATTCTCAAAAATGACGCATTTTGAAGCCCTCTGATTTGTTTTTGTTAAAATGGTCTTCTCTCTATGCAAATGGTTATTAGAAATCAGGACCAGAGAGGAAGCTTTTATCTGATTAGTGTTTGACATGAGTCTAATTGGAAGCGTCCCCCGAGGACCAAACCACAAAATGATGCCTTGACTGCCAACTCTTGTTACTAAAAAAAAAAGGGTTTACAGCAAATGTCAGAACAACCAAAAAGAAATTCAGCCATTTATATACATTACAGATGTTTCATTTTTCAACACTTATGATAAATCCACACACACACTATATATATATATATATAGCGTCAAAGATGTCTATTTACAACATCTTTTTGAAACGTTGATCATTGAAGCCAATCACAGACATATATGTTGAGCCCGTGAACACAATGGCTAATCAGAGGTGTTTACGAATCCGCTCAACAGCGCTCAAAATGTCACATTTTTTAAATTTCAGTATCGACTTGGTATCGAAGTTGATACTTTTGACAACACTATTGTATATTATCCCTTAATTGGGCTTAATTTGTTTGAAAAATATAATTTAGTTCTTTTTCTTTACATAATGGGATTTTCTATTGTTTTTTTTTTGATGTTCATGAAAGTTTTCATTTTATTCACCAAAGAAGGAAAATGGAAGTTGGAGGGGAGAGAAGAGCTCTTAAATTCTCCAGCTGTAGACCGTCTATAAAATCAGTGTCTCATAAAAGAGATGAGGAGCATGACATCATCATGACCTCAATTACAAGAGATGCCTTTGAGGCTCTCACACTGTCTTGTTTTCTTACATGATTAACTCAAAAGATACCATCTCAGTACATCACACCCACAATTCTGAACCAATAAATCCCTCATAGATTTTAAATATCCTTAATGCATTTAACTGCCATATTTGTGGTATGACAGGCAAGAATAATTAGCTCTACAAGTCCTTTTGTTTCAATTTTGCAGTACGTATAGCAATCCCCTGCTCTCATCAGGGTTAGTGCTGCCCGTGTCCGTTCCACTGAAAATTAAAACCTCTTTATGTTGAAGCGTTTCTTCACATGGTTAAGAATTTCTGCACAGCGAGCAGAACTAAATTGCCTCAGAATTAATCCTTTCCCAAAACTTGCTTTATGAGTCCCATTATAACAAAACACATCTGTTACAACACTGCAAACAGAGCCAGCCATCACATCAAACCCTGTAGACAAAACACGGACCCCCTCTGCAGTCACCTCCCGAGATGGGACCCATTCTGGGTGGATGTTCGTTTTTCGCACCTGCTGGTTCCCCACAGCACCACCACAACCGGTTTAAAGGAACTCCTTACTGACATACACAGTGGACATGACATGTTATTGAGGTAGGAGATGTACATGGAGTGACACTCTCTCACACACATTCCCACACATGAGATGCAAAGAAGGAGTTAAGGAATATGTTTTGGAAAAATTAGAGAGAGTAGAGCTGTTCTGTGTGCCAATATAAGCCGAGGAGGATGAGATTATCTTTAAATCACTGTGCCTCTGGGCCTCTGAACTGCCAGTAAAATAAAAGACTTCATGTCAGGGTGCAAAGCTCTCATCATCACATGATATGTGCGGCCAAACAGGGCTAGCAGGAAGGTGATTAGCTGATCAAAGCTCCCTAAAGTGGATTTTGGTTTCAGGGTGGGCTCTGAACAGATCAGTTGGACCTTTAAGTGCAATGCTTCAGTATTTAGGAGGGATGTCTGGAGGTGTCCACCACTATGTGCATTTGGAGAATTCATAAAAATTAATTAAATTAAATGCTAATAAATGCAATAGAGGTATTGCTCATTTTAGTTCATGTTAACTAAAGTAGTTAACTAATGAACCTTTTTGTAAAGTGTTACCATATACATACATACACTATACTGACAAAAGTATTGCGACACCCCTCCAAATCATTGAATTCAGGTATACCAATCACTTCCATTGCCACAGGTATATACAACAAAGCACCTAGGCATGCAGACTGCTTCAACAAACATTTGTGAAAGAATGGGTCGCTCTCAGGAGCTCAGTGAATTCAAGTGTGGTACTATATATATTATATATATATATATAATACTACTAATAATAATTAGTAATTGCACATAGTTGTGTCTTGTTTTAATAAACAAAACAAAAAAAACATTCTATGAAAACGTTTTTATATCTTATAAACAAGAAGAAAAATATAATCTCTGACTAAGAAAATTGTAAAAGATCTTTTTTTGTAGTTCACAGCAACAATGGCCTTTGCTACACAAATTTTTTTTTTAAACATACTCCCTCTGCTGTCCAAGTCATTTATTACGAAGTGCTCATATCGAATGACAGACATATTGCATTTTGTTTCATATTTCTTAAATCTTGCTGCAAATCAAAATAAATAGTTGTATAAAGGCATTATTAGTCTTTGAGCCCAACATCTGCACTCACAGGTCAAATACTCTGCCAATATAGGCCAACAAAACAGCATGATAAGAATTGTCTCTGATGGTATTGTTCCAAAACTGCCTGTTATGACTATTTGGCTCCGAGTTCCGCCCATGAAAACAAAGCTACTGTCAATGGGAACAGCTCTGCATCTCCTTAATATTTTGATTAACAGCAAAAGACAAAGCAGCACGTTTCAAATGGATGCTTCCTTCCAAGAGTCTCTGCTCTGTACATTCTGTGAACCTCTTTTCCTGTCCCAGGAAAACACCCGGAATTGAGTATTCCGTCTGCCCCTTCATTGACTCCCAAGCAGCACGTATTTCCATGACCCTGTGGGAGTGTCTGTATGTGTTTGGTCAGCATATTCGTGTGAATCGTGTCTAGGTATTTACCTCACGTTCATGAATTCCACTTAAATGATTTCATTCATAATCAAACTAATTTCTCTTCAGATTCAGGATGAAACACTCAAGTTGTCCTCCCCAGGACATTCCCAAACAAAACCCTCTACGGTCTGTCATGCTGTAATGCAGAAACCAACTCTCTGAAACACCGGCTCTGAAAATTCCCTGACCTCTACAAGGACATTACTGCAAAACTTTTCTATACATTCTCTCTTTGACTCCTGCCATCTCTATTTTTCCTACGGAGTCCCCAGATAAGAGACAGAGATCCTATAATCAAGCTTAGCTGGCAGTCTATCGCGGGGTCATGTTCAGCTCAGCACAGCACTGGTGTGAGATAAAAGGCAGAGAAAAAAGTGTGTGAGCAAGAGAACTCGTGATGAGACACCCTAATGTTCTTTTTTTAGCTTGAACAAAGTCTAGTCACAGCTCCATAGTTCTGACTTAGGAGGAGCTGATTTCACTTTGCAACATTATGATTGGAAATTTGAATTCTTTGCCAACATTAGCTAATTGACAGATATCATGAACTAACAATGAACAACACTTTTTAATAGCATTTATGAATTTATGTTGATTTATAAGTATTGTTCATTGTTAGATCATGTTTGAGATCGTAAAACTAATACATATGAATTGAGCGGTTTAGTGCAAATTTTCTGAAGAGACATGATATCTTTATATGATGAACAGATTTAATTTAGGCTTTATATAAAAATTGATCAACGAACATAAACAGAAGCTCAACCGAACCTGCTTGACATGTGAGAACAAACGTCTTGTGGAAGCTCAAACGTGCTGCGTAACACAAGAGAATGAACCTCATTGGTTCTCGCATGTCAAGCAAACATGCTTGAGCTTCTGTTTACCACAAAGATGTGAGTTGATGAATGTTTAAATGTGAATAAAAGCCTAAATTAAAACTGTTCATCATATAAAGTAATCGTTTCTCTTTAGAAAATTTGGACTAAACCGCTCAATTCACATGCATTAGTTTTACAATCCCTTTATGAACTTTTTGAAGGGTTAAAATGGTAGTTGCATAGCTGTCAGTGGAGGGACAGAAAGCTCTCAGATTTCATTAAATAGATCTTCATTTGTGTTCCAAAGATGAACAAAAGACTAACAGGTTTGGAACGACATGAGAGTATGACGTAAATTTAATTTTTGGGTGAACTATCCCTTTAATATTTTTTTTTTTCTGTTATAAAAAAAAAATGCAACTAACATATAAAAAGATGCTTACTACATCTAATCACAGGCAAATGGAAGCGTCTCTCCAATTAATCAGATTTCCACTAGCAAATCAGCAATGTACACATGTGCAAGGATTACTCATTTAAATCAAAGAGTTACCCAAAACCCCAAAGCCTTCTGAAATTGAAGATGCATAGCTTAGCTTCATACCAACCAGTTACAGGGTCTGACCTGCTGACCTCTGAAGCAGGGAGACAATAATCATGCATGTTTAACAAATGTCAGAGAAAAAAATGACAGAGCATGAGGGGATCGAACACACCACCATCCCTTTGAAGACAACAAATGTGAGCACATTCCACTATTTAATTCATTGATCTCAATATCAAAGGCCCAAAACGATAAATATCAACAATTTTTTAACTCTGAATGACACTTTCAGCCGGTTCTCATGTCTCTACAGTCAAATAAAACAATGTTGAGGAAATAGCTGCCAACTTCTGTGAACTTCACAACTTTTACATTTACTGCAGTGGATGTGAGATTGAGGAGACTGACGTTTATGGAGGGGGTGGGGGTGGGGGTGGAAGGGCTTCAACATCTCTCTCCAGAGAGATGGACTAGCATAGGATGAAGAAACAACACAGTCTTGTAAATTTCTACCTTAAACACTTGGTTCCCTGCAGGCCTATTCTAAACCAGGCCGTCAGATTGGGTTAGCCACCAAATCCAAAGCGCACAATGGCCTCTATGTGCACGAGGTTAGTTAATACCCCAGCCATCTTCTCTCTCTAAAAACATGCACGCAGACATATACTACCACACTTTTTTCTCATTAGTCTTTTGCACATATCGACATGGCTCAGCCCATATACAGTGTCTGCAATCAAATACAACTATCAAAAAAATCTGGATTTTTCATGACCCAGATTGGCTAATAACATTATAGTGGCTTCTTAAATATCATGTTAGTTGGATTGCTAAAGCTAACTATAGCTGCAGAAATACCGGTTGAACACACAAGATACACTCTCTTTTTAGTGAATAAAAAGTCATTATTGACTGGAAATCTTAAACTATGTTGTAGTTCTTTTATCTTATTTACATTTTTGTATATTCAAATAAAATTCAAATCCAATTGGCACATTGGAACCAATACCATTCAGCACAAATGATTTCGAACCTTGCTTGATGCGTCTTCATGAATTATATTTTAATATATGCATAAGGCAAGAGGACAAGATTTCTATCAAATAATGGCTTACATTTTCTTCACAAAATTGTATTTAATTGTTGGTGTTTTACCAAATATTTTCCACAAAGCACTATGGGAATAATTCCCTCATAATGAGGCACAATATTCTTGCCAGGCCCAGTTCGTTATCAACTCAGCAACCTTTGTGTTGTAGATGAACAGTCAAGGTATTAACAGATCAACACAGCAAGTTTGTTTAAGCTCACGTGTAGCCTTGGCCAAGCAACTCTCTGACCTCTCCTTATCCGAGACAGAATCACAGACTTAAGTTATTCATCATTCTCTCATGGAACAACAAACAAATCCATGGTGCAGTTTTGTAAAAATCTACCCTACAAACGTCACTTGAACAACTTGGAGCGAACAACTTAACAGGTTTGCTATAACTCATTGTAGGCAGAATATTGCTAAGTTAAAGCCAAATGAGAGTGGGTTCATTTGGTGGCAACAACTTATATTCATCAAGCTCATATTTGCTAGATCTTGCTAGAACTATCCCATTCATTGGTTAGTCAAAAAATTAGAAAAGAAAGTACCTGTCATTAAGTTAAAAGGCACAAAAAGTATATATATATATATATATATATATATATATATATATATATATATATATATATATATATATATATATATGCTGCAAACTCAATCTAAAACATTCTCACTAGTTCTCTCCATATTGAATTGTGGAGGGAAAAACATTGTGCAGTTCTAAAAAAAAAGATTATTGGAGTACTTTTTACACGTAAATACTATTTCAGTCTTTCTACTTCAAAATGTAACATTTAAAGGGTTAGTTCTCCAAAAACTTAAAATTCTGTCATTGTTTTATATGTGTTCATCTTTGTATGTTTCATTTTTTTAATGATAGATTTCTGTCACACCGTTGATAGACTACGCAACTACCACTTTCGTGCATTGACAGTAAAGGCTTATGTTTTTGGGATGATATGAGGGTGATAATTAATGACAGAATTTTAATTTTCAGGTGAACTAACCCCTCAATTCAATGAGTTACTTCAGGAATCTTTGTAATTATTTTAAGAAATACCTAAGCAAATTTTTTCGTGTTTTTTTCAAACACCGCTTATAGTTTAGCGATATGTTGTGTTGGCACATGCAAAAAGTTTGAGGGCAGCACAGAATGAGTGCAACAGTGCCAGTGTGTCCACCCAGTTGTTAAGTGTGAGTCACTGCCCATGTGTATCAGACTTTCAATTATCACTCTTGCATGTTTTACCAGGACCTGTGGAGTGCGATTGTGAGAGCCCTGGAGAAATGTGGGGCCGCCAGGCGACATTCTCCCATTTCCGTCTCAGCAAAGTATATCTCTGCCTCTTCTACCACCCCTCTCTTCCTGTCTGTCCAACAAAATATATACACACATACCTCCTTCCAGGTCAACATAAGCAGAATTAGACAATGCCCTGAAAACAGCCTGAGATGTTTGTTCATTCTGATTTTCTTGGTGAGATATTAACCTGTTAGCATTCCACTGTACTACTTGTGGTACACATACCATTTAAGGAATGCTAAGGGCTTAAATGACATGGTCATTTCATCCCAAATAAGAAGCTTTTATCCTTTATCAAGAAAACCACACATAAAAATGTTAAAATATAAACGTTAAACATTAAATTACAACTGTTACAACTGGGAATCTGGAATAAAAATGGACATATATATATATATATATATATATATATATATATATATATATATATATATATATATATATATATATATATATATATTCACTTTTCTCCAAAATAAAAGTACCACCAGGTGTGAATTCACCCATGAGATTAGCTTTTTAAAAGTGTTATGTGGAAACTGACTTCTTTACAGCAACACATAAGGAACCAGTAATTCAGAAAAACCTGTGGTACCTCACAAATGTTCAAGAAGGGAAAAAATGAAGTCTCCAACCTTGGAGGAAATTCTGTAATAAACCAGGAAAAAGGTGTCTATTGTTGGTGCAGAGAGAACGGAAGCTTTGCTAATGCGATACTGGCTTCATTTGCAGCACCAAGACTGTTTTCTTTCCTTTACGTTTCTTCAGGGCTCTAACCATCCTGAGAAGACATTAACTTTGCACGTATATCTTCTCCAACATCTATTTTTAATAACCGGTAGGTTACACTATCTCATAATCCAATGGGCTTCCCTTTTTTTTTCTTTCATATTTTCCCCTGGCAGCAAAGAACAGCTGCTGTTCTGTAAGAGCAAACAGCACAGATGGCAAAATCATTGTTGTAAGGCAGTTAATATAGCTGACATTACGTTTGGCTCCATACAAATATCAATTTAACAATGCGGAAACACTGAGCTCATGTGTTGCGAACACACTAAACTTCAGAGGCAAAGACGCGTTACCTGAGTGGCAAACTGTCAACGTTTGTTGCCACACAAAAAAAAAGTATCATAAAACAGAAGAAACAATGTGTCCAGACGTCAGTTTTCCTCATAACTCAGTATTACAAGAGCATAATAAATATCAGTATTTCGTAGTTTGATGCTATAAAAATAATCACAACATGCCAACCATGGCTCAATATGTTTGAGATTACTGTGTCAAAGCTTTATTTGCCTAAAAACCCCAGGGTGTGTTCACACTCGTAGTTTAGGTCTCTTGGTTCTCTCTGGACCAAAAAGAAAATGATACATTTAGTCCTGGTTTGCTTAGTGTTCACACTGTCATTTTTAACTTTGAATCTAAAGATACAAAATAAACAAAAAAAGCTTTTATGAAGTGTATTTTGTGACAGAACTTAACGAACATCCAAAACAATGCTGTGTGTTGGGCTAAATGTGCTTGCTGTGCGTACATACTGTAGAACAAGTTGAGAACTCACGAAGAGCTTATAAAATGTGTAAAGGAGTCAAAACAGTGCTGGGAATTCATCCGTTACATACACAAACGAAGATCTGCCTCAAGGAAATGGGGTTTCTGATGCCTTTACCAAACTGTAATGGGCAACGTATCTTTGAGCATTATGTCCTTTTTAGAGTTGCATCTTGTGACATCACATTGTGTTTTTGGCTCGTTTAGATGTTTTTGGTCCATGTTGCTTTTGTATTTCAGTCAAACCGCACCATAAAAAAGATGGGTCTCAGTCCACTTGGTTGTTGTGCACCAGGGTTCAGATGGCAGCGATCACACTTATTCAAATGAACCACACTAGCAGAGCAAACGCACCAGAGTTTGTTTTAATCAAATCAAACCTGCCAAGTGTGAACACACCCTAAAACAGATGCTAACAGAGGTTTTCATGCTTACTTTTGAGCTAAATGTTTTCGGATTGAAGATTTGTTGGATTTTTAGGATCAACACTGTCATGTTTGAGTAAACGTACATGCTAACAAACAACCTATGGCTTTTCCACACTCCCAGAGTAAATGAAAGAAAATGCAAGACTCTTTTAAAGGTGCCATCGAACGTTTTTTTTTTACAAGATGTAATATGAGTCTAAGGTGTCCCCTGAATGTGTCTGTGAAGTTTCAGCTCAAAATACCCCATATATTCTTTTTTTTTATTAATTTTTTATACTGCCTATTTTGAGGCATAATTAGAAATGCGATTCAGGCTGCGGCCCCTTTAAATTCTCGTGCTCTCCGCCCCTCCCGAGCTCTCGACTCTATCATTGCATAAACAAAGTTCACACAGCTAATATAACCCTCAAAATGGATCTTTACAAAGTGTTCGTCATGCATGCTGCATGCATACATCGGATTATGTGAGTATAGTATTTATTTGGATGTTTACATTTGATTCTGAATGACTTTGATAGTGCTCCATGGCTAACTGCTAATGCTACGCTGCTGGAGAGATTTATAAAGAATGAAGTTGTGTTTATGAATGATACAGACTGCAAGTGTTCAATAATGAAAATAATGACGGCTCTTGTCAGTGAATACAGTAAGAAACGATGGTAACTTTAACCACATTTACACACTAAAAATATCATGTTATCATGGATCATGTCAATTATTATTGCTCCATCTGCCATTTTTCGCTGTTGTTCTTGCTTGCTCTCCTAGTCTGATGATTCAGCTGTGCACAGCTCCAGACGTTAAGACTGGCTTGTCTAATGCCTTGAACATGAGCTGGTATATGCAAATATTGGGGTCATACATATTAATGATCCCGACTGTTACGTAACAGTCAGTGTTATGTTGAGATTCGCCTGTTCTTCGGCGGTCATTTAAACAAATGAGATTTATATAAGGAGGAAACAATAGAGTTTGAAACTCAGTGTATGTCATTTCCATGTACTAAACTCTTGTTATTT
Organism: Chanodichthys erythropterus; assembly: GCF_024489055.1. NCBI lineage: Eukaryota > Metazoa > Chordata > Actinopteri > Cypriniformes > Xenocyprididae > Chanodichthys > Chanodichthys erythropterus. The sequence goes on along the minus strand of NC_090230.1, from coordinate 45,743,654 downwards.
AACTATGCCGAGGTAAATTCAATTTTTAATTCTAGGGCACCTTTAAGACTATATTAAATTTGTCTTGATCCACAATGGTCTTTTCATATCTAATTTCACACATATGTAGATTCACAAAGTAGAAGTGAATCTTCACTAAAAACGTGCAAATTATTTTACAATCTGCGTCTTCAGACTATGGCATAAAAGCAACATGTAATCGGTGTAAGTACAGTGTTTTGTGTGGTTGAAGGGACATTTTATACAGCACGGCTGTTCTCCTCTGGGTTTGGCATATTATGGTTTCTTCCATGCAAGCTTGCCAAATGCTCAGGCTATTACTACTATGAATGGGCGTCACTTTGATTGGATAAGCCACTAGGATAGACGCGAATGAGTCAGAGATGATTATTAAACACCAGAAAATCAAAAAACAAATGTAATGAAGAATTAAAAATCCATGTCATTTTGATTTTTTGATAGGGTGTAAATATGATATTGAGGACTGTGCTTATGTGTCAGTGTTGGCCAGAGCCTCTGTGATGATTGACAGTTATGATTTCAGTAACTTGTTTTGACTACATCCATGTGAGGAGGCTGGCAATGAAACCACATTGTTTTGAATGACAAGAACTGTCTCTGAACATCAAATAACAGACAGGAGACCACAAACAAACAAAGAATGCTGTCTGCATGTTTGAATGTAACAAAAAAAAGTTATAAATTACCATCTACAGTGAAATCTAAATCTATCAAAACTTAATTTACTTATTTCTCAATGTATTGTGAAGTAACATCCTGCCATGTGTCATAAAATTTTAAATATGTCTATAATTAATGCAACATGTAGCAGAGAAGTTCACTGAACAAGTTTTAACAGCACTGAGTGTTGGCTATAAATGCATTTTTGCAACTGTGAATACCAAAAACTTCATAACTTTACATAGAATATAACTTGAAGTATGGAAAGTGATTGACTATAAAAAGAGGAATTACAATAATCAGTAATATTAAAATAGAAAACAGTTATTTTAAATTGTAATATTTCACAATATTACTGTGTGCAGTATGCAGTATGAACGCTATAGGTGTGTTAAAATAAGTGTGCCTTTAGCCTTGTAGTACCCACATATACATATGATTGGAAATACATCACTTTGCATAATTAAAATGTGTTGCAAAATGGATTTCACAAATTTTCTTTGAATTTTGTGTTCAACATAAGTTTTCGGCTTTCAAAAACAGGAAAAGCACCATTGTTTCTTAAAGCCTAATTACCTTAACAGCCTCATTGTTCCTTTCCACTTGAGTTTGAGTTTGTGCACTTGATTCAAATCACTGAACCGAGCACTGAGTAGAGATGATCCAAAGGCGATAATTTCAGTGCTGCGTTTGTGCCGGCTGCAGTGCTGTTAGCACTAAAAAGCAGACAGGAGACCAAAAAAAAAAGACAGAAAAGCCTTTGATACTGAGGTAATTTTAGGTAATGGCTTCCAGAATGTGAGTTTAAGGTCACTGGAATGTTACAGAGAGATCTTCCAGTACTAGTACAGCCTTTCAATGTGACCTTAGGGTTCCCTTTACAGCACCTCAACAACTAATTTCTCTCTTTACACTGCAGAGGTTGAAATGTGCTGGGTCATCAACCAACATAAGAGCAATAGGAAAAGAATCTGGCACACTTGAAATTGTAGTATAAGCAAAACTGATATGAGTGCGGCATTCCTATACCTGTGGTGTCAAGATGCCTACGGAGCCTGTTGATGTTTAAATGCATCTATCAGTGTGAAGGATTGAACTCTAGAATGCCATTACAAAGGAAGATCGTTTCACGCAGCATGACACATTCCAATCAATCACGTTAACTGAGGGTCAGCACTATTGGATTCATTAGTTGCCGGAGAGCAGAACGAATGCAGCACTTAAGCCATGACTCCTGCAGCACACTTGACCTTTTCACCCTCGGTCGGAGTGCAATCTCATACCTAATCACCAGCACATGGGATTCGTACACCTCAAGAAGGTTTTAGGCACACAGGTATGAAAGGTTAATGCAACCGGCTTGATGAGGAACATGCTTGTTTTTGTGTCATAGAAATCTCAAGAAAACATGTCCAGATCATGTTTTGCATTGTAACATGATTTTTATGACAATTAAGCACATTTCTTACATACATACACACACATATACACATACATGGTCACACTTTAAATTAGGGTCCAATTCTCACTATTAACTAACTATTAACTATGACTTTTGCCTCAAACTCGCAATTACTGCTTATTAATAGTTAGCAAGGTAGTTGTTAAAGGATTAGTTCACTTTTAAAATTAACTGACCCCAAGATTTACTCACACTCGAGCCATTCTACGTGTATTTGACTTTCTTCTTTCTGATGAACATAATCTGAGTTATATTAATAAATATCATGACGCGTCCAAACTTTATAATGACACTGAACGAGACTCAAGAAAGTGCATCCATCCATAATAAACATACTCCACATGGCTCCGGGGGGTTAATAAAGGCCTTCTGAAGCGAAGCGATGCGTTTGTGTATGAAAAATATCCATATTTAACAAGATATAAAGTAAAATATCTAGCTTCCGCCAGGCCACCTTCTGTATTCAACTTAGAAAGAAAGTGTAATGCCTCTCACAGTTCAAAATGCTTACACTACGTCCTACGTTTTCTGTATTCAACTTACGGAAGAAGCGTAACTGACGTCACTGCACACTGGAGAGATCTTTAGAAAATATTGTTTTGCTTGTTGGTGTCATAACACAAATATCCTGCCAGTTTTATAAATTCTGGTGACCTGCCTTTACTCCAGTCCAATCCAAATCATTAAGCAGAATCACATTACAGTAACAAGCATTTTGGATGTACTCGGCTCACAGAGATACGCAACAGAATCAGATCTGCATTAGATCATTACGGTCTTCCAATGAAATCACCTACTCACGAAGTGTAGAAGTGAAGGCAAAGCTCATTATAGCAATTTCTTAAAACGCCTTTGCATTCTCAAGACACAAAATCTATGGCTTCCTGAATGTTGGCTGAAGAAGAGCAATTAATTATTGAAGCGTTTGACTGAAACCATACCCTGGGAGACCGTTACCCCCGGACAGGTTACCATGGACAGATACAGTCAGCAGCATTATGTGCTGCCTCAGTGATGCCCAAGCCTGACTGCACTGATAGTGGACAGATAAACCGGCAAAACGCCATGAAATTTCCCAAGAGGGAAGAGAATCTACGAGGCTAAACCATCAGAGTACTTTTCCAAACAGTTTACATACTTGCTTATCCAAGCATGATGTCAGCATCAAGATAGGTGCAACGATAAAGAGATTGATTTGTGTATTATAGATCACAAGACTTTCTGCACATAAACATTCACACATGATGATTAATACATGCTTATAAATGAAGACGTGCACAGACTCAAGCACACACTAGTCTCACCGATGAACGCGTGAGCAGACACAGGGCCTGCTGGGATGTGTGTTGAAGAGTACGGTCTATTTGTTTAGCTCTTCGGGCTTCCAGAGAGTCTGCAGTTTCGAGTATGTTTACCCTTCCGCTGATCTCATGTCCAGGCCTCCCCTTTGTGTAATGGTGTTGACATGGAGGGTGGGGAAATAACCTTCACATGGTAGAAAAAAACCCCAAACCTGTGTTCTCAGAGAAGTGGAGACCGGGGTCAGAGGGTTTAGGCTGTGATGAGACAAATAAAGTCCGTGCTTTGTGCTACAGGTAATGGCGCAAGTCATGCCGCAGCTGCCGCTACAAACACATCTGGCTTCCTTCAAATGGGATTCTGGGGGTTAAAGGGTGGATGTGGCGAACCTTTGAAAACGAGTGATTGAATGTATGACATCAGCCTGTAATGTGGTCAATAAAGCCATAGATGGAAAATATAGACTGGTCAAAGCCATAATTTCCATAGTGTAACATTCATAACGGTTCTCTACATTTGACAATTTGTGGTTACTTTGTTTTCATGATGTTAAATGTGCCCTCAAATGGCTTTCCGAGCAAACACCTCAGTCCAAACCCACCACCACAACACCAACGCAAACAACCCCCCAAAAAACAACAAACACTATCCTTGTGTTACCTCGAGAGGCTGATCAAGGATGTGTTTTAGAAGTGCATGGGCAGCACCCGAAGTGCTAAATCAATGACATCAGCTTAGCACAGCTCTTCAGGTTTCTGCTGATGAGGTGCCTTCACAGAGGCAGTAAAATGAGAAAAAAGGAGTGACGGGAACATTCAAGCTTGAAAACGAGTCGGTGGACTGTGTATGTGTTCAAGAAGGACTCTTTCCAAGAACAAAGAAGTTTAATCAATCACATGGTTCTTAATTTTCCTCCCAGGCCCCCGTCACACTCGCACAAGATGTCTGAGCTGTCAGCAGTCAAGGCCCTTCTCAAGGTGAGAAGCCAAACAGACAATGAGGCCGCTGGGTCTACTTCAAACTGTGTTGAAGATTGAGAAATTAGTGTCATTAGCTAAGTCTCCATCCATGTTGTGAAAAAGGGGAATATTAAATTATTACATTTTAAATATATTAAATTAAATTAAATAGAACAGTGACATTATATCTCTAGCTGTTTATATAATAAAGTGTATCACTAGATGTTTGGGAATTGTTAAACTTGAGTATAGCTTTGTAGGCAATATGTGAAATGGTCAGTTACAATTTAGTGGTCATTACTTATAAGCAGCAGAATGTTGTGACTGACAAGTTATAATCAAGTATTATAGCCATGTCATAAGTAATATTCTACATCTCAGCATTTGGGGTACCATGGCTCTTAAAGCCTGAAGTTAGCAAAGACGGAACGATTTTGTTTTTTCGATTGCTTTTGCTAATATTCTCACAGTGCATAATGTTAAAAACCAGAAAGACATTCTTTCTATGCTAAAAGGCTGAAATGCATTCAGAGTAGCACTACAGACATCAAGAAACCCTTTTATGACCTTCCACATTAATTAAATTAAATCATTTCATGTGGGCCATAAACGTCTTGATTCATTTTCAGGGACTGCCCGATGATGCCGGCATTCACATGCTCTCTGTCTCTCTCTACATCTGTTTGTTTAATTTTTACTTTGTTCTGTTTTTGTTTTTTCTCCGCTCCACTAGCTTATGGCTCAGCTGTGGCATTCCAGTTTACATTAGTCACAAAGTTTTGACAGCTGAGCCCGACACTGTTCCGTGTAAGACACGTCCAAGATTCATGGGTCCCCGCTCAAAGAGCAAAACCTTCACTGTGGGATGATAATGATGCCATACAGAGGATGAAAAAAAAAAAAAGATGAGCGCTGCACATTAAAGTAATGAGACAGCAATGTCAATCCACTACCAAATCTTAGGTTTCAAAACAGAGATCGCTTCCAGACGCCATCTGCACATGAATGCTGTTAATAAACAAGCAACAAAAACAGATTCATTTCAGGCCAGGCTTGAGTTCCTTCTGCCATTCTCAGTTATACAGAGCAAGAGAGAGTGTGAGCCCAGCCAAAACTGTTTGGCCTCCCCTCCACGTCGCACTTTGGCTAATTGGATGGCGTTGTGCTGAAAGAATGGTCCTTATTAGGATCAGCCATGTTAAAAGACATGTTAGCAGCAGGGAGTCATTTATGAATGGCATCTTCTGACCGTGTAACTGTCGTGCTAACTGCATGACTAAAAGGTTTTTAGCAGAAAAAGGCCTTTGGTAATGATTTGTGGCTAGGCATTGTGATTGCTTCAAGTTAAACTGACTTTTTTGGCATAGTTTTGCATTCCTGCGCTCACTTTCTGACCTCTAACCTTTGACCTTGAAACTGTGATTGTAATTCGATCAGTAGGCAGGAGCTTAGTTACTATCTCTCGCTATTTGCCGACCCGAGAGGTGGAACACTTAACCCTAAATCAAACCCAAACCCCAGGTCATCGATTTCTGGAGTTAAACTATTATTTTTCTTGATAAATTCTAATTTCTTTGCAATGATTAAGCTACAGGTCTCTGCCTATGTACCAGTACCTGACATGTGGGAGCGAGAGTGTTTAGCGCCCAGCGGACATGTTTACAAAATCCAATTGTTGAAATCCAGGCTTGACAGATGGCCTTGGGTCTCCAATCAGCGCCTCGCGTGAGGAGAGCCACAGATTGATAAAACAGACATGTATAGATATTTACACATGTCTGCCAAGAGAGAACCTCTCTGGAGAAACAGGAGAGGGGCCCCCAAGTCCCCCCTCACCCCGTCCCCTGTTCCCTTTCTGTTTAACATGCGTTTCTCAAGCCCTCGCTCCGTTTAGCTGAGGAACAATAGTTAAAGTTGGAGGTTTAAGGCTAGCAATTAAAACAATTTTCTCAAATATCCCTGAGAAAACAAATTAACCAATAGACCAGATGCATAAAGAGCATGTTAGAATGAGATCATTGTTGTTAATAATGCACATTTTCCATTTACGTGATGTTGCCAATGGAGAACTAATGGAAAATGTCCTTAGTTTGATTGAACAGAATGAGTTGTCGACATCCAATGGGCCAAATGGATCTACATTTCAGCGATTATGGACTTATAAACTCTACAATTATAAAAGAAGGCACTCAAATACCTCTACATTCATATTTGAATCCATCACCATTAGTTTTGGCTCAGAGGACTGGGCAGACAGCAGTTGCACTAACGCTAAATGTACCTCAAGTGTGCGGCTGGAGGCAGGGACCACTCCACCTGGCGTGTAGATGCTGGGTTTAAGCGGGTGACAGAATTTAGGCAGGGCAGGGTGACAGCTGTCTTGCTACAGGGAAGTAAAGTAAAAGCTGGTTGACCAAGAAGTCTTGCTGGTTAAGCTAGTCAAAGTATAAAATATGTTGGTGACCATCGTTCTTTTCTGCAGGGTGGTTAAGCTAACCATCTAAATGTATCTGTCACCAGCTGGTTTCAAGCAGCAGAAATCTGCTTAATATAAGAAATGCTATGATGCTTGCATGTCAAATCATTTAGTAAGACGCTTCACATGACGCACGGTCCGCATAAGCTGCAAGGTCAAAAACTAGCATGTGCATTTCATTACAGAAACCTCACATATGTCTAGCAATGGTTTAAACATAACGGGTGTATTAAACTGCATTCAACATCCAGCTTTCAAAGCAATCTGTTGATCAGGTAGACATTATGAAAACAGGGTTTGAAACTAAAAGCTGTTGTAGTCGGCTTACTGATTTGGCAGAAGATGTGACCTGCCCCAGATCTTTCATCAAACATATATTAAGCGGGTGCACTTTCAGAGTAGTGAAACTTTGGAAAATAAAAAAATAAAATAAAATAAAATAAAATAAAATAAAATAAAATAAAATAAAATAAAATAAAATAAAATAAAATAAAATACTGTGCTGGGTTGCCACTTTGTTTTCCATTGTAAAAGTGTAAAATCAATATCCTGTTGCAAAATAGGTTGAGAACCACAGCTTCACAGGAGAAAATTGTAGGAATTGTAAATCACCACAAAAACTCTTTGAAATCGAATCAGATCTACACTGATGAAGCACTGAAGCAGGCAGGATCTCTTTTCGTGGAATACTTTAGCTCTAAGGTTACCTCTAAAAAAAAAAACAATCCATGGTCACGCTCAATTCTTTTTGGTCCTAATCAACCGTCATGGTATCCTCTTGCGTGAAAAAGAAATATCGGGAGAAAAAAAAGGAGAAAGAGAACAAGATAGACACTCCCTGTGGCTAAAGAAACTGACCACTCTCTCTGCGCAAGGTTCAGTTTAAAGAGGATAGTCCCTCTGGGAAGTAACTAGGCACAACATTTAGTCATTTCTCACCTTCACGCAGATCTCAAAGCCTTATTTCCACCACTGAAACAGCTGCCTGACTCATTCTCACTCGGAGGAATAATGGATGAGGAGGCTGGACAGAGGAGGAGTGGAAGAACTGATTAAAAGGAGCACCAGCAATGGTGTGCCAAAGAAACCATCACACCTGAAATTCCCTGACAGATAAAAAGAGACAAATGAACACTGTATGTGGAGCAAAAGAGAGATGTGGAGGGGAAAAAGTGAAAGAGGCCCATAGGATAAAGCTGTCAGGTAGAGTTATAACTTAAAGCCGGCTGCTAAATGTTATGAGTAACACTGCCCAGATCTTGGGCACCTGGCCTCAGTCCAGTCTAACGGCCGGTTTTCCTTCTTTGCAGATTGCTGATGAAAAACTGGACTGATCGGAATCGTTTCCCAAAAGAGGAAATCTGAGATTGCTATGCTATGCCGGAGGCAATAACTGGCATGACATGTTTCAGTTAACAACAGTGATGTGAAGCTATTGTGGATCTGATATGAATCAAAATAAGCTTCTTTATGTGTGTGAGTGAATGACAGAGAAAGAGAAGTAACTGATCTGCTATATAACAAAATCCATATCCTCGCTGTTGGCACTATTTTGGACTGCTGACTTTTATTCCCACAATGTTGACTGACATGTAACGGAGTAATAGAGTAACTCAGCACTCTCTTCCCGATTCGGACCACCATAGTCAATATGAGTTGCATGGTGAGAGAGACTCAAGAAATAATCCCAAAAAGGTCCTTGCCTAAAGACACAAAGTCTTCACTACATTAAGGATACATTAAGGGAAACAGTTGCTCCATAAATACTCAGTTACTGCTTGGAAACGTTTCTCTTTTCCTACCTTGAAAATTGCGGTCTGTTCAGGCTGACTGAGCCAAACTCAGCTCAACCAGAAAGTTTCGGATCAGTATGGATCTCTTCAATCTGTCTCCCTAAAACAACGCCAGTAAAACATCCAAACCATGGAAAACAAGATATAATGTTCTACACCATGGAAACATGTTTTCTTTTAAAACACTCAAAGCATATCTCAATGAATGAAAAATAAAACAATAAAAATTAATATTAATCGTTTTAAATGCTCAAAGAGATCCTAGCATCCCAACATTGCAATGAACAGTATGAAAATGGATATTTATCTTGAGATTAGTTATATTTAAAAGTGTTACATTTGTGTAATTTAGAGACTGAGAATGTTTCTGCTGGTGCACAAACAGGTAAGTTAAAACTCCAGACCCAACAGTTTCCTCCTAAATCAAACGCTGACCTGATAATGCCTAGCTGCCAAGCCTCTCTTCATCGCCACAGTTTGACCTTAAAATAGTCCCAAACTCAAATCCCAGGACTCTGTTTTGGCAGCACATACATACAGTGCTGTACTGCAAACCTTAAATATCCCTGCAGCATATTTTCAAACATACATTCCAACAAAAGCAAATATATTTTGCCTTTCACCCATCATGCCAAGAATTAGGCCAAATTAGATCACTGGAGACTAATGCACAGAAACATACATTTACACCTAACCGTCAGCTGGAGTTGAGACGAGAACTTTCTGGGGATGAGAACTTTCATTTCCCAAAGACAAAGGAAGCCTTAAAGTGTCTGTCTGGACTCGTGAGCACCCATAGTGCTCCTGTGTCTGCTCTGCTGGGGTTTAGCGGGGCTAAATCTCCCAATGCTGCTCTCTATGACTCATTTAAACCGGCTTTATTTAGACACTCCTCATTTCCTCCTGCTGAGGGGAGACATTCAGCATCCCACAATACCCTGGGGCATGCTGGTCTGCTCAAAACTGACGTTTCCACGGCTAGCATCCTCACGGCCAGATGTGGAGTGGCATCGGTCGCTAAACCAAAACTATGAAGTATTGGATTAAACATGCAGATGGAAGAATGGTACATTCAGAAAGAGAAAGAGAGAAATAAAAGATGGGCAGACAAAGAGAGACAGACTGAAAAAAGAACTGATGAACAGATGGATGGATAGATGGGCAGAAAGATGGAATGAAGGAAAAGTAAGATAGGGAAGGGAAGAATGCACAGACAGAAAAAAAGAAAGACAGATATAAGGACAGTTAGAAAAAGACAGACAAGCAGAGAAATAAACAGACCACCTTTAAGAAATATAGTGGGAAGAAAAGACAGAAAAGACATCAGTGAGAAGGACAGATGGATAGATACAACAAGATAGACAGAAAGACAGATGGACAGAAGGAAGTAAGCCAGCAAGAAAGAAAGTTTTGCTACAACACCCAGATGAATATTACTCCTAATCTTTAAACCCAGATCCTGGAAGGGAAAGTGAAGGATGGAAGTCTTTAAAGCGCACATTGTTACCAGCAGACAGGTCACATAAATTAAGCTCTGCCACACATTGAAGCCTCACTCCATATATCACCCCACAAAACCAGAACAATCACTATTACGCCTGAAATGTTTCTCTTTTCAGTTCAACATAAAAACTAATTCAGCTTAAGAACAAAAAGAAGCCATTCCACTTAAGAGCCGTTTTCACCAGTTGACATGAAGGGCACTATTGTGGAGTAACGCCCAGGAATCCAAGAGGCGTTCTGGGCTTGGGTCCGACACTCAATCTAAACTGCCGGAGCCCATGTCCATGAGACAAATGGGGAGTCTGATGTATAAAACATAAATTTGCCATGGACCTGGTTGTCTGTTACGCAAATAAATAGAGAAGACTAATTACCTTGAAAAGAAGGTCGTGTGGCATTTTTCCATTTTAGGGGAACGTTTAGCTCGGGGCAGCCGCCCACCCTCTTAATATTTCAAAGACAGTTTAGGATGAATATAACTTGGTGGCATGTGAACAGCTTGCGAAAAGATTGTTACCATATGACAGGGGTCTTTTAACCATCAGCAGTCTTTAGACAAAGGTTATAATGTTTACATGACGAAAGTGGTCTCACTAACACACCGAACATCCAGGTGTTCATCGTGTACTGCACGGATAGGGATTGAGCGACACTTGTGGAAACTTGTCGGAGACGTTTCTCACCAGATTTCCCTCCGGAGACATTATGTGCTTAAGGGATGTTGAGATTGTCTTATTCAGAGCCCTGCATAAATCACAAGTGCCCAGCGACATCAAAGAGCTAAAAAAGGGTGCAAATGGCTCTATAGACCTGACTTGTTTAGGCTGGAGATGGGAGAGGTTTGTGAGAAAAATATCACAAGGGTTCACAGCAGCCGGGAACAGTCTGGATTTTTTCCATTACTGTAGTTCTGCAAATAATAGGCGATTGAAGGAAGAGGAGAAGGTTTGGAGGAGATTCAGAGAAAAACAAAACTTCTACATCAACACTGACGTGAGATGATGTGCCGATTTCTTGTTGACTAATGTTATCCAACAAGTTATAATGGCTACGGGTGAGGGAAATTTAGCATTTTGCTTCATCAAAGCTGCCTCCCCATACTCCAGGGAGCAAGGCTATTGTGTGACTCTACAATATTTCCCAAGTTCCTCAGCAGCCCTATCAATCATTTTACTAATGCTTGCTATATTATGTCAGTGGTCATATTACTACAACTTAAAAAGCTACAAACACTCAGAGACTCTGGTCTGTAGAAGCTGCTCTGACTTGACCTCTAAATTCAGTTTGAAGTTCCCTATACTCAACCAGCAGAAGCCTAGTTTAGTTTCAGGGGTCAAAGGTCTAAAGGAGCTCAGGGTTAAACTCATTCAAACAACTCTGGATGCTGCTGTCAACACCTTTGTACGACCAACAAGAAAATGCTGGATAAACAGTTCTAGGTGCCAGAACTGGAGTCTTGATCTTATGGAGGTCTAGAGACCTTACGGGAACACATTAAGGTGACCTTGGACTAAGTCTCAGTCTCAAAACTAGGGCAAAACAACATATTTTTAAAATCAGCTAGTTGGAGGGTTGCCTGAACAGGTTAGTTTTGGATTCACCTGACCACACTATAGGTATGTTAATATGCACCCATTTTTATCAGTCTGAATGAATTAAATACAATTGCAGTTTCCAAAAATATGGTTTATATGTACCATAAACATTACAATCCAATTAAAATATTCATATAAATGTGCATTACACATATTCAGAACAAAATATCTGTGGAAGAGGCAGTGCCTGTCGTGTAAAATGAATGACGTAAAAATCGGACTGAGCATGTGTATCAAGTATTTTTGAATACAATTAAGAAAAAAGATTCAAGAGTTTATATGCCCGATTTTTCCTATTTGCCTGATTATTTCAGATCTTCACCACCCCTTTCAATCAGATCAAAATTTCATAAGGGTCAAACTCAGTCGGATCTACTGAGTTGTTTACATGAAAGCTTTTCAGTCCGGTTGAGTTATCAGTTACTGATGGATTATAACATTGCATGTAAAGCAGGGAATGTTCTTGCATTCAAAAACAGCAGGATGGAGTGCAACAGAACAGAACTTAGGCTGCGTGTCATGCTAGGTCCTCTGCTGAAAGCGCCTATCTGTGAACGCTTGACAGCGATTCGGCAGCGCAGCGGTTTTTTTTTCAGTTCAGACGCTTTGTTGCTATAATACGAAATATCCACGGCACTGTTACTTGTAACTGTTTTCGCAGATAATTTGTTTCCGACTAAAATTGTCGATAAAATATAGAACACTTGCTATGTACAGTATGTTCAGAGGTCAGCAATATTAATTTCTCATCCATTTTGTTCCGTTCTCTGCTTGTTGATGTCGTTGTACACCAAGAATGTTGTGACAGTTGGTCAGTGTTGTATTTGTCCTGCCCCTCCTCCACTCTGATTGGACAGCTGGCTAAAAAGTGTCAGTGATGAGCGCAGCGTTTTCCAAAGTCCCTTTCAAGGAAAGTCTGCTCACTCGGCGGCCACATTTGAAACACCTCCAGGCAGCTGTTTCGGGCATCCAAGACCCATCTATTTGAATGGGGGAATCCTGAAATCTCAAAAACTGCTTGGCAAACATTCAATTAAATAACATATTTCAAATCAGCAACAAAATCTGACATGAACTGTCCCATACATGTTGTTTCTTATGCTCAAATAGTGTTAAAAAAGCTTATTTTTTTGTTCCTGCCATTTAAAAAACATGGAGCTCCCATTGAAAACAATTGGAAAAGTACGCTAGCTGCTGGAAAAAAATGCTTAGGTGGACACATGCAGGACTCCTGAAATCACTAATCAACTGGTTGTCCATTGAAACCAGTAGGGACTAATAATGCCTTTCCCTACTGGAAGTATAAAGTCTTGGTCTGGATCTGGTTGCAGTGAAAAAAAACAACAACAACAAATTTCTAATGATGCATTGTCAAATTGCGCCTTTGTTCAACTCCATTATCTGCAGAGCCAGGAGGTTAGAAACCAAAGACAAATGAACAATTACACTGCACTCCCCTTCATTCTCTTTTCTTTCTTCTCCTCGCCACTCTTCCCGTCTCGTCTCCTCTTTTTCTCTCGCCTGCAGTGCAACAGTGACAAATGCATTTGCGAGAGAGATAAAAATGGCAGCCTGAAAAAAAATAAAAATAACCATGTGCAGATTTCTTTTACAAGGGAGGCCGGGAAAAAATTAATTCACTCAAAATCTACAATTTCAAACAGCTACAAAAATATTTTCTCACCAAACACAATCCAGATGGTAGTGAGCTCCCAGTTTCACCTCTTAAATTCCCTTATTATATTGTTTGTGGTATAACAATGCATGTTCCTATTAGGAATGCTAATTTTTTTTGATTACTGATAAGTATCGAAACAGCACTGTGGTCCAGACGGCATATCTCTGATCAGCATGAGGTGTTAGCTTCCTGCTCTGAGATCTCCATAGGAAGGAAGTGATTCCTTAACAGATGAGGTAATCCAGTTTGAAAATTACGGCACCATCTGACTTCACTGGCGTCCACCGCTCCATTTAGAATCAGCCTTGCTGTGATAGCGCCATTATTCAGATTAGAAAAAGCTAAAAATCTGAAACCATTACGCATAGGTTGATAAAGACATCAAAGTCTGTAAGTTTTCCTATCGGGATTTAATACATGTTAGCAATCAACAAAGTTTCGCATTCCCTTCTTTTTGAATTGCTTCTAAGCTTGCCAGGCTCAAGCTTAGAAGTGTTTTTAATGTATTTTATACCATTATGCATTTTAACCTAATTTATTTTATTATTAAATAATATTAATATAATATGAATAATATATACATATTTTTTATTTATAATTCTAGAAATAAACATATTTATATTATATATATATATATATATATATATATATATATATATATATATATATATATATATATATATATATATATATATATATATATAAATTTTAATTAAAGCATTAAATCATAAACATTATAACAAAGTATTAAAAATGCATATTTAAAGATTACATTTAATAGTGTTATATTTATATTATATTATAAAGATTACTTTAGGTGTGCAATGACCATGCACAATTAAATATCCAATATCGGTACATACCGATAAATTAAAAGAAAAATCTGAATTATGATCCAATTTGGTTCCAATATATTGCACATCCCTACTTAATGCAGTCAGAACAGATGAAAATTCATAAATAATTACAAGCTCCTGCATATTCACTGAAGCATCAGTGGCTGCTATTTGAAGAACCGAACATTCAGATGAAAGTAAGGAAGTCGTGTTCTCCATCAGGAGACTGGATTTTCCCGTTACACCATCTCATGGATCATAACAGCGTGTGTGTTTTAATTGGGTCGGTGTGAAACTATAAAAGAGACCAATCCTGTAAGAAATCCCCTCCGCCTGTTTGATCATTTTCCGCCCAGACAAAGGGCTTTGTATTAGATCACTTCACAGCTCTGAGACAGGGTGGGGTGGGAGAGATGTGGCGCTTTGCTCTCAGAATGATTGTTAACTCAAACTTCTTTGGTTATGGAAAGTGGAGGGACTTACTGTAGAATTGCTCAGAGTGTCTACATGCTTTCATTGTTTTTTGTGTTGCAGGTTGTGGTGGAGTGATTTGCTCTCTCTTTAGCTGTTCATAATGGTTTGCATCTGTGTGGCAGGAGGTACAGTGATCCCTTCGTAGATTTCATACGGTGGAAAATAAGGCTGCCGAGGATTAAGACCAATTTCCCTTGTGGTAAATAAAAATGGGGTTTATGGGTTCCTTTAGTTTGTCAAACAATTTCTACGGGTTTTGATTACGCCACAAGTAGGATCACAGAGTGGTGCTGATGTAAAGGAGCCGTTGCCTGAATAACCATTATGAACCATCAAAAACCTACCAGGCGCCATGTGACATGACATTTTATAAACAATGAAAAAGCATGCATGTGCAAGTAGTGACATACATACATATGCATAAACAGTTCCACAAATGAATTGTGGATTTGTCCAGATGGTGCTCTTGTTAAAGGTCTATTAAAGATTTACACCAATGCAGGTCAGTCCATCACCCTTCATTCCGACATCCAGTTTGTCCTAAGCTTGCATCAGTTTTCTTTCCCTACACCTGCCATCCCATGGGTGTCGGTTACTATAGTAACAAGGTTGCTAAACCTAGCTAATGGTCCTGTTTATCTCATTTTTTCCTCCCCTTTTTCTTTCTCCCAACCACTCAGTCATAACTGGTTGGTAAACAACAGACATCACCCCAGACATCACACTCCACTACCCTTACAGATCAAAAATCCATGTGATCCAGAGGAACAGATGTCTTGTTTTGTGTGTGCTGTCAAACAAAACCAACACCAAATCCAGAATAATTAACAAGGCACCCATTTTCTCAATGGATATTATGTGAAGAAATGACAGCCAGCTTCACTCAAACGGACAAAACACAATTATAGGCCTAAACATCAGGAGACACATTACTAGCCTGAGGATGGCGAAGCACCGGCCTATTTTAATATGACCTTGATACAGTGAAAATGCATGCAGGAGACAAGTGTTAATGACTCTAGGGGTTGTCTATGGGCTATGAATGATGACCTGGGAGAATTGCATAAAGACATTACAGAAACATTACAGAAACATAGTTATTCAGATGTGAAGTTAGAGGTACTGGGTAATAGTGGCTGTAATATGGGTTTAAATGACATATACAGATATGTGGAGAGCAAGGGTGCAAAGTTAACTCTCTATGGTATGGATTTTTATTTTGGGGGGTAAAAAATATTTCACCCCATTTTTTGGGAGCTTGGTTGTCCTTGATAATATATCCATCATAAAATGATTTCTGAAGGATCATGTGACACTGAAGTAGTGTTGTCAAAAGTACTGACTTCGGTACCAAGACGGTACTGAAATTTAAAAAATGTGACGCTTTGAGCGCTGTTGAGCGGATTCGTAAACACCTTTGATTGGCCATTGTGTTCACGCGCTCATCAGATATGTCTGATTGGCTACAATGATCAACGTTTCAAAAACATGTTGTAAATAGACATCAATGACGCTTTTCACCAGGCGCTTACACGGATACACATGGGAGTGTTTAAGAAGCAGGCGCTTATCACGCTCCCGCTTTCAAAACGCTTTCAAATTTAAACACTTCCGTGTGCTTTTCAACGCTCCTGTGCATTGATCATTGTAGCCAATCACAGACATATATGTTGAGCGCATGAACACAATGGCCAATCAGAAGTGTTTACGAATCCGCTCAACAGCACTTCACATTTTTAAAATTTCAGTACCGACTTGGTATCGAAGTCAGTACTTTTGACAACACTACACAGAGCTTTGCATGACAGAAATAAATGATATTTTAAAGTATATTAAAATAGAAAACTATTATATTAAATTGTAATAATATTTCACAATATTTTTCAATTTTTTTCTGTATTTTTGATCAAATAAATGCAGGTTTGATGCACATAAAAAACATCTTTCAATGTTAAAAAACAGTAACGTTTCCAAACTTTTGACCGGTAATGTGTATATATTAGTCCCATTGATTTTGATGCTGTTTTAACCCAGCAGCATAGTGCAAACAAGAAAAAAGCCAGAATGATGATCTACAATCAGCTCATATGCATCTATATCTGTTTATTTTATTAATCTGGATATGAAAAAAAAAACTTCCTTGATCAGATTGCTGGTACTGAAATATTCCACAGAGATTTCAAGCTGTCTTTTAGCTAATTATGAGTATGGCTCTTCTATAGTTATAGAAGCTTGATTTAACAAGATGATGAAAATTAGACATGATAATTATCTAAGGCACAATAACAATTAAGCAATTGTTTCACACCTATATAATCTCACCCACATACACTTTTGCATGTAGACTCTCAGCCTGATACTTAAACAACCACACAAACCACATACAGCACCCCTTCAACCACACAAAACAAACACACATTCAGTATGAGTTTGAGGGAAAATGAGTTCATGTAAATTAAAAAAATAAATAAAATAAAATAAATCAATACGTGTGTGTGTGTGTGTGTGTGTACCAAGGTACAATAACAAGACATCAATCACAATTATGACTAATATCTATTGCAAAATAAAAGAATATTAATATCATTAAAATAATATCCACATGCAAACCAGCCCAAAATGACTATGGAATTTAAATTTCAGCACTATAAAATGACTATCTCATGCAGAATTGCACGTTTAAATGTTTCACATTTGAGCCAAAGACCAATTTTCTTCTCAAAATGATCACTCAAACCAGGAGAGACAGATGATGGGCAGTGGAAAGGCGGCTTGTGTGTGAAGGAGCTCTGGAGGAAGGGACAGCTCTTTGTTCTAGTAGAGAGGAGATCTCTGGGGAGAGCTGGTGTTATTCTTTACCAGTGTGATACCAGCATGGCTCACTGCCCACAGACTGTCTGCTTCCATTTGACTCTCTTTTGTCATGTAATTCTTTGGTTTAGGCAATCCGATAAGAGTGTGTAGTTTATGAGATAGAGTACCCAAGAAAATGTGTTAGACTGTAGGGAGAGGTTTTGTTTCCCCATCGAAAGGCTATTTATTGTTGTGTGTGTGTGTGTGTTTGTGCACAAGTTTTACTTACAAAGGTTCACACTTATAATTTATTAACCCACTTCTCATGTCCTTGAGGGGAGCCTGGGCAGACATAAAGCAGACCTGCAGACACACACTTAAAAAAGCATAAAACATAGAAATGTCTAAAAAAGGACAAAAGGGACCATTGCCAACCAGACCATCAGCCGAAAGCAAATTACTACCCATACACACAACCGTACCGACACACACACACACACAATCACACCACAGACATACACTACCTCCCTCCTCCTTGCTGTCGGATTGTCATGGTAACCATGACTACTGGCACAATTCCTTGCTAATAACTCACACCACATGCTGACATCTCCCTCCTTTCTCTCTCTCTCTCACACACACACACACACACTCACACACACATACATACATACTGTACAGATATATATAATGGATTTATGTAATGGATTTAATCACCTGGAGTTAATCGCTAGGATCTTTTACACTTAAAAACTGCTTTTTTGGGGAGCATAAAGTTACAACTGATATAACTTTCCTGATATCATAATGAAGAAAAAAGCCTAATAAAGGAATTAATGTATATCAGTACATTTTTGAAAAGAAAACTTTAAATAGTTTGGCTTGAACTTTTATTACTATTTCTTATGAGAATAATTGTAAGATCTTAATATGTCAGATAATTTGACATTTGTATGAAGGTTTGTTCTGATTTTAAAATGTCATATGGAACGACTCTCTAAAAAACAATGATATTTATGTATTAATAATTCAAGATATTTGTTATTTTTACTAAATATACACTTTTTTTACCTTAAAATATATTTTAAAACATTTTTGAAAATAATAATTCAGATGTGTAAGGAAAAAGGTTCATTTTGAATTTCTTAGAACAATTAAATTGAAACAGTATTCGAAACCAACATGAATACAAAGAGTACATTTCTAAGAAAATCTAAGAATTCTTTTTTGTTTTATCCAGGACATTCTTAAATGTCATTGACCAAGAAAATCTGAACTGCGAGTGAAAGCCTCCCTGATTGTCTGATTTATCGTTATTTGTTGTTGTAGAGCACGCATCGAACTATGCCGATAATGGGGTTGTAATTTATGGGTGTAAGTGCATGTACGAACTGTACTAAAGTGTAAACAGCCAACCAAAACAAAACTCCCAGATCAGCTTCTCTCATAAACTGTTGCCTTTAACTGCATCATTGCTCTTCTACTTGCTTCTACTCATAAGAGCTCTCATAAGACGAGTACACTCTTAAACAGTTCAGTCACAACCATCTGGCAGTCGGTGTAGATTTAGGGTTATCCAGGGACACATTGCTGCTATTTTTCAGCACCTGGAACTGAATGATCCGTGTTTGATTCCTGTATATGAATTGATTAGTTGGAAAAAATCCAATAAGGGCACAGCCTCTCCGCAAGGCAGCTGAGAGCCTTTATTGAACATTCGAGAGTCCAGAGATCTTATCAGAGGTTTCTGTTTGATCAGTGCTGGCCCATTTACCCAGTCTTTAAGAGAAAAGGAGCAAACGAAACATCTCCACCTCATTATGAGGGGTGCAGGGCTCTTTATTAGAAGTCAATGATCTCTGCTTGCAGGTGGAGCAGGTTGAGCCAGATGATCCGGTCAAGTTCTACTGCAATCACGGAGCACCCTCATATCCGCTTTCTCCGTGTAAGCAACGAAAGCACTGCATTCCAGGGGTAAACTCATCCCGAGGCAAAACACTTGAGCTCAGAGCAGTGCGTGCTACTGGAACAATGATGAATGGTTCAGCACAGCATAGACGGCCATTGAACTAGGGTCAAAATCATCACCTGGAGTGTAGAGGACAATCGTTATCATCACAGGACTGCAGCTGGCGGAATGTCTTTCCACAGAATGGGACCATGTTAAAGGACTATTCCAGGTTCTGTACAAGCTCAATCAAAAGCAATTGTGGGATAATGTTGTGTTGCTCACTAATTAATTTCGACTTGTTCCTCTATTGTTTAAAAAAAAAAAAGAAAAAAAAAAGAAAAAATCTTGGTTACAGTGAATGGGGAATTTGTATATATTAAAATACTTAATATTTTTAATATACTGTAGGCTACAGGAAAATAACACTTATTAACCTTTGTCTAAAGTTATGTCAAATTTTACAACTTTGTTGCCAAGATAACGTAAAATTGAAACTCTAAAACTATGAGAATGTCCAAAAAAATGTATTTTATTAAATAAAAAATGCAGTAAAAACTGTTATATTATAAAATATTATAAAAAAAAAAAAAATGTTTTCTATGTAAATATATATTACAGTAAGAATAAGAATTTTCAGCATCCATTACTCTAGTCTTCAGTGTCACATGATCCTTCAGAAATCATTCTAATATGCTGAATTGGTACTCACAAAACAAACTAATTATTATTATCAATGTGGAAATCAGCTGCTTAATACTTTTGTTTTTCAGGATCTTTGATGAATGGAAAGTTCAAAAGAACTATTTTTGATCAAATCAATGTGTTCAAAAAATGCACAGAAATCTTTTGAATGGTTATGCAAACTTCACATTTCTGCTTTTAAAACTTCCAAAAATTGGCCCCATTTACTTCAAATGCAAGCACCTCACCGTAACCTTGATTTTTGCTTTTTTTTTATTTGAAAAAAAAAAAAAAACAACATTATGCTTGTCAAGTGTAAGAAGATGGGCCACGGAAGTCAGAGAATTTTTATGCAGGCGATAAGGAGGAGGTAGACGAAGATTATGAAAAAAAAAGCAACCTTTTTCTTGTACAGTTTTTCTTCAATTTTTGCTTGTATAGAGCTGTCACCATAATACTTATGAGTATAACAGCTCAGCATCCCTCCAGTGACTAACTTCGCTGCTGTCTTCCATATTCAAAGAACTAAGCACAGAATTGTGACAAATGGCGATCTAGAGTGACATAAAAGTCGCATGAATTTGATTTGATTGTTCAGACTGAGGTTGATTGATTTAAGACTACATATGGAAGTGGCCCAATCTTAAAGGTGCCATAGAATTTTTTTTAAAGATGTAATATAAGTCTAAGGTGTCCCCTGAATGTGTCTGTGAAGTTTCAGCTCAAAGTTTCAGCTCAAATTTTTCAGATCAGATTTTTTTTTTATTCATTTTTTTAACTGCCTATTTTGGGGCATAATTAGAAATGAGCCGATTTAGGGTGTGTGGCCCTTTAAATCTCGTGCTCCACACCCCAAGAGCTCGCGCTTACCTTAAACAACATAAAAAAAAGTTCAAACAGCTAATATAACCCTCAAAATGGATCTCTACAAAGTGTTCGTCATGCAGCATATCTAATCGCGTAAGTACAGTGTTTATTTTGATGTTTACATTGATTTTGAATGAGTTTGAGGCTATGCTCCGTGGCTAACGGCTAATGCTACACTGTTGGAGAGATTTATAAAGAATGAAGTTGTGTTTGTGCATTATACAGACTGCAAGTGTTTAAAAATGAAAATAGCGACGGCTCTTGTCTCCGTGAATACAGTAATAACCGATGGTAACTTTAACCACATTTAACAGTACATTAGCAACATGCTAACAAAATATTTAGAAAGACAATTTACAATTATCACTAAAAATATCATGATATTATGAATCATGCCAGTTATTATTTGTTCCATCTGCCATTTTTTGCTATTGTCCTTGCTTGCTTACCTAGTCTGTTGATTCAGCTGTGCACATCCAGAAGTTCTGCCCTTGTCTAATGCCTTTCATAATGTTGGGAACATGGGCTGGTATATGTAAATATTGGGGTCATACATATTAATGATGCCGACTGTTACGTAACAGTCGGTGTTATGTTGAGATTCGCTTGTTCTTCTGAGGTCTTTTAAACAAATGATATTTATATAAGGAGGAGGAAACAATGGAGTTTGAGACTCACTGTATGTCTTTTCCATGTACTGAACTCTTGTTATTTAACTATGCCGAGGTAAATTCAATTTTTGAATCTAGGGCACCTTTAATAGTTGCAAGAGTGCTTAATACTTGCCACGAGAATCAAGGGCTCCATCTGAAAAAGCATTATGAATTCAAATGAACGTCTCTTTTCTTTCCAGGCCGTGAGTGACGGCAGACATAAAGCCTGGTGCACACAGACCAAACGCAGCTACTGGAACTCACTCTCCTATTCACTGTAATACTTTTAAGCGTCCCACACAAGTTTGATCAAGCTGACAGAGACCGTGAGGTCGACAATCTTATTTTTCCAGGCTCTGCAGCCCAAGGTATTTTCAATAGGCCTACAGAGGCCTTCTTTTCTTGATCTGAAACAAACGTGGACTGGAAAAGAAAGGACCATGCCAACTCAAAATGCTTTGAACAGTAGGTTAAGAAACACATTTGTGTCACACCGCTCTGAGAGAGTAAACTTAATACGGTACGCACAAAACTAGGACAACTATGCAAGAAGTCCAGAAACTTTATTGACCACAGAAGGATTAAAAAGCTACTGTAGCCAGAATAAAAATACAAAATCAGCTGAAAAAATGACTGATGGATGAATTTCCAAATACTTTGCTTGTATGCTTTTTTCCAAATTCTATACTTCTATGCTTTATGAAGGAGACAAGTAAAATAAGGATTGGATAAGCAATGAACTTTACAAAAGATCATTTGGATAGTCACTGCAAGTAATTCAGTTGATCTGGCTTGAATACAAGACCTTGATTATGAGTCACTCTGAGCAAGTATGACAGCTTGAGGGGAATAAAACAGGGCCAATGTGTGAATTCTGAGTGGAAGCACCTCCATATCTTTCTCTTCGCCTTGCAGAGCCTGTTCCACAAAGTTAAATCTCGCAGAACCAAGCTCAGATGCCAACTCAAACAAGTTTACCCAAACCCTGCCAAGGGTAGATGAATCAACTCAGCGTGAGGTTTGGAAAAATGCAGTAAGCTCCTCTTCCCATCAAACAGAAACCTCAGGTTAATGTACAGCCTCTTAAACGTAATGCAAACAAACCTTAAAAATACTGACAGGGCATTATGTAATGGCAACACATGGAGGGAAATGACAGTCCTGCGAAAGAGGGCGAAGGCCAGAGGCTTTGATGAGTAACAGAAAGTGGCGAGATCTCACAAAGGCCAGCTGGCAGAGCATCAACCGTGCGGGGATGGAGGTCAGAGAAGAGACCACCAGGGTGACGGCAAGATTACTGGGTGTGTTGGAGGGATAATCTAGGTGCCTGACAGTCTGCAAAAGCAAGGATGGGTTAGAAAGACCACAATTAATGGCACTGTGTGTGTATATGTGCCCCATTTATTGGCACATCGGTTTATAAAGGCAGTTGTTCAGAAACTTGAAGGTGGAGCGTGCAAAAGCAGAAGAGATTACCAACTCCATGCTGTGGTTCAAGGTCCGCGGGCTTTAATGGACTGTTCGCCGCAACGTGTTCATTAAATCAATGCAGCAGGTATTATTACTGGCTGCGTCTGGTGCGCACAGTAGCTTTGTAATTAAATTTCATTTAACGGAGCTCTTTGATGGAAAAAGCTTAAAAAAAGGAGGGAGAGGCCTGCTTATTTTGGAGAGTGGACACCATAGATTGAACTGTAGTCTGTAATGAAAAGTAAAGTTTGAGAAAGAAGAAGTGACGCATGGTGAAAAAAAGTAAATGTGAGTATTGTATGTGTGAAATAAAAGCAGAAGAGTGCAATTACCCTTCTCTAGTCACCTCTCCTAATTTGCCCTTTCACTAAACTATAATCGCTTTTATTTAAGCCTCATTAGGCTCTTTGACTGGATGCAATTTTGCCTCTGTGCAGCACAGCATTGATATCTACATTAGCTCAGCAGATATGAACTACAGAAGCTAGCAGGAGAAGAAGAGATTGAGGAGTGTTTGTTGAAGATGCTTAAAGGGTTAGTCCACCCAAATATGAAAATTCTGTCATTAATAACACACCCTCATGTCTTTCCAAACCCGTAAACATACATAAACAGAAACTCAACCGAACCTGTGTGACATGCGTGAACAAACCTCATTGATTATTGCAGAAGCTCCAAACATGCTGTGTAACATGAGAATGTACCTTAATGGTTCTTGCATGTCAAGCAAGCATGCTTGAGCTTTCGTTTATCATAACTGATGTGTAAGGTGATGAATGTTTATGTGAATAAAAGCCTAAATTCAATCTGTTCATCATTTAAACCAATCGTATCTCTAGAAAATTTGGACTAAAACCACTCAATTTATGGATTCATTTTATGGTCTCTTGATGAACTTTTTGAAACATCAAAGTGGTAGTCACCATAGCTGTTGACAAAAGGACAAAAAGCTCTCAGATTTAATCAAAAATAACAAAAGCCTCAAAAACAAGTCTTGAGGACGAGTAATAAATGAATAACAGAATTTTCATTTTTTTGAGCCCAGTAAAATTGACATTACAACACATTAAAAAAGAGGTCTTAAAACCCGTTCACATCAAATAAATATTTTTCTTATTCATTTTCTCCATAGGGATTTTTAAAATTTTTACAAATCTCAAAAGGTGCAAGACTGTGTACTTAAAATCTTTCATGAGGCAATGAACTACACATAAAGCACTGTGAATGATGCAATCAAATAAAAAAATGGTAACACTTTAGTTTAGTGTACAATTCTCATTATTAACTAGTTGCTTATTAGCATGCATATTACTAGGATATTGGCTGTTTATTACTTATAAAGCAAATATTAATGCCTTATTCTGCATGAAATTATTCAACCACCCTACCCACTACCTAAACTCAACAACTACCTTGCTAACTATTAATAAGCAGTTTATTGATTAATTAGGAGTTAATAGTTAGTTAGTAGTGAGAACTGGACCCTAAATTTAGTACAGTACAGTAAAAAACTAATAGTTTATTGCAAAATAGTCAAATATATATGTTGAATTTAACACTGCTTTATGAGAGTGGGAACTTAGTTTAAAGTTTAAAGCAAAATCTGCAGGATATTTCTCTTCATTTTGCCTATAAGCAATGAATGTATAATCATAATAAAATAAAATTGTTTTCTCCCACACTAAACCATATCCACAGAGGCAGAGTTACAGCCCACTAAGCAGAGAAACATTATTAGGATTAAATTCTGTTTTATTAAAGTTTTAAATATTATATTTTAATTATTCTTACTTGATGAATTATCATCATTCGCCTCATCTGATATGCTTTGGGCGCCCCTGGCGCTTTGAAATCTCCTTTTGACCACAAAGAATTATACATGTGAGACATAACGAGGCCAAGAAACAACAGTGGAAAATTGCGGTTGTCTAGATTTCAGATTTTGTGACATGAACTATTGTAATACTGAGGAAATGAACAATGGAAAAATATGAGTGTTTAAACAGATTTACATTGTTGAGATGCTAAACAAACTTTTGTATCCTGTTACTGCTGTGTTTGTTTGTTCTCTCAGATGATAGCTTTATGTGTTAACTGAAGCTGAATTTCTCGATTATAATGTCATATCTATGAGAATATTCCAGATTGTATCTAACCATCTACAGATAAAGACCAGATGTGACATTCATGATGGGCCATCTCTGCTTTTCAACTTTATCTACTATTATATCAAATATGACACTCTGGGAAAATTATCCCCAATGCTGATCTCACCGCCCAAAGGAATCATCACCTCTAAAGCCATCAACCACCTGCTGTCCCATGAAGCAACTCTCCAACAGCAACGTTTTGGACCCCAAGGATTCATACATGGTAATAGTCATCTCAACACATCATGAAATTCAATTAGCTGATCTTAAACAGCACCACTGCCCCCAGAAACCTCTAAGCTTGCCAGTCTCAACACTGTCACCAGATACAGCCACAGCTGCTCTGCTTTACTCTGAGACAACAGCAGTGAACATCAGGCTAGCAAACGAGTGAAGGTCGAACAGCCACATGAGTGTTAGTGTGAAAAATATGGAGAGAAATGAAAGAATGGTGAGGAAATTAAATGGAATTGAAGATAAAGGAATAACAAAGGCGTGAGAAGACTGGGAATTCGGAGTACATAGCTCTCTATAATACTTGATTTTGAAATTATCACTAAACTCTACACAGTTTTGTACATATATATCTTTGGAGCATGCACAATTAAATATCTATAAAGAAAACTCTAATAGTTAATGACCAATATGATACTGATATCATTAACTGCTGAATGCTGCTGCAATTGACCAATCAGAATCAAGCATTCCAAAGAGCCGCATAATAAACAGGGTAATGCAAGTATTTCACTAAAAAGAGGGTGAAGAGAACCATCATATTGCATAATACAATGCAATGCTGGAAAAACAGAGTAGAGGAAATGAAGAAAAGGCTGAAGCCACAGGCCATATGGGGTGAGAATTCAAACAAATGAGGCATACTGCCACCCCACGTTCATACGATTGAGATTTCAACCCATATTTGAGATTAAGAACATTATAAAACATGAAGTGTTTGTTTAATGACTTTACTAATTGTTGTGCCTTAATGGAAAGCGGTTTATTGAGCATAAAAAAAAACTTTAAGTGGGATTTATCGAGCATTTGGGCAACTCACATGGGTATTCAATAAATTTATCACCATTTACCAACTACAAAAAGGGTTTGTGGGCTCTACTGCCAAATGACACAGACTATGTGTAGGTAGTCACAGTCTGGATCCTGTTTCCGTTGGGGCACTTTATAATGCGACCCCACCAGGGGGCCGGTCTTATGTTACAGGAAGCTGTTTCCCAGGTAGTTTCCTCTACAAGCATCAGTCCAGATGTGCTCCAATGGCCGGTTTATTAAATGTGATTAGTCTTTAGGACAAAATACCATTCATCACCAAGGTGCGTACAATTGCTTCAACAGGTGAAGAAAAGCGTTTTCTACAGTTTAATGTGGGGAATGTAACATTAGCTGCACCTGTGAACATAAACACACCACCCTGCCAAAAACGAAATACATAGTACACAATAAATCCATATGATACAAATGAATTGTTTTAAGCACTGTCCAGAGCTGTCCAGTTCAACGTGACCATAAGCTGCCAAGGCACGATTCAGGAAAAGATCTTTTTCGCTTTGAGAAGAGCATATAAACACTATGGTTCCTCTCAAATGTGAAAATAATCAAGGCACATACTAGAAGAATGATATGCCCTTGATGACACTTGGAGATTTGTTTGTCTATATTTTGTCCTGAGTGGGTGTAAGTCCAATTCTCTCTCATTTGTTCTGAATTAAACTTATATGTTCCAGACCAACATATAAGAGATGCTTTAAATGCATCAGACCAAACAGTGAGAGATTTATTATCAGATGTGAACAGGAGGGAATTGATCACCGATCTTAGTAATAGGTGGACAATGTACACCAGCTTGGGATCAGTTTCTTACACTTATGAATCGTACAATGGAAACAGATCAGCATAAAAGTGTAAGTGTAACGGGGTACTAATGGAAAAGCCCAACGGTCGATACATGAGAGCATTGGGTGGAGAGACCTCTGTCCAGTACATATAGAGGGGTCATTCTTATCCAAACATGCAATAACTGGGACCGTCCCAAACAGGGTTTGGTTTGGGCGCCCTACTCACGAAATCTGTCAGATCACCAGAACAATGAACAGAAAACTAGAGCAGACTGCTTCCATGAGAAATTACTCTCGGGAGAAGAAAGGAAACCGAAATATAAATAAAAGGCAGTTTTCTCTTTCAGCAGTGTGTAAATAATACACCATTCTATTCTATAGATAAGCTTAGTTAAACAGACATGTTTTTGGAGGAAATGACAGGACTAGCAGTGAGTGTTTGTGTTTGGGGGATAGTGGTTGAAATTTAAACTATTAAAAATATACATTCATCAATCCAATCTGTCATTCAAGACTGCTAATCAATGTCTTAAAATTCCTTTAGACAAATGCATGTTTATTCTGAGGTGTGATAAAAATGTATATTATGTAACAGCAGTTTATTATGATAAAAACACTTATTAAATACAAATCCTTTCTCTGTAAAAGGGCAAATTCATCAGGAAATAATGCATTTATTGATATGCAGTCTGTGATGTTTTAGTATGCGATTTGATATCTCAGAAAAGATTATGCAAACTCTAAACGCAATTCCCCATCTTGGATATAACAATATTATCTATTATGTAATAAATAGCTAAAGCCATGATCAATAAGATTACACAAACATCTCTATTAAATAAAACAAGGCACAATGTATTATGAGCCTAATTTATAGGGCTGAAGCTCCAAATCGTATTAAAATAGGAATGGGACAAATAGTGATGGTAACACTTTAGAATGGGAAACACATACTCAATATTAACAACAACTTTTGACTCAATAAACTCTTAATTTAGTGCTTATTAATAGTTAGTAAGGTAGTTGTTGTAGCATTTAGATTTACCTATAGGGTAGGATTTAGGGATGTAGACTATATGGTCATGCAGATTAAGGCATTAATATGTGCTTTATAAGTACTAATAAGCAGCCAATAGGCAAGCTAATAAGCAACTAGTTAAAAGTGAGAATTGTTTCCATACTGAAGTGTTACCATAGTAATTTACAAAATTACCAAAAGTCTAAAGCAAACCAAATCCAGTCTCTTGGTGGATCAGAACCAGTGACCACAGCCAGTTTGTTGCTATACATGCCAAATTGTGAGGCCTGTTGCCATAAGGACTGCTGCTACGAGTACTGGATAAAAATAACACACTCGTGTCCTAACCTGGACGAGTGAGACCAAAGGGAAATATTCTGGAATGAAAGTTATTACAAGGGTACTGAAAAAACAACTGTGCTGCTGTGTGCCCTAAAACGAGTTAAAAGAATGTTGACTAATAATGAGAAAAGATTCTTTTAACAGAAATTTTTTCTTGTCATTTGTGTTGAGTGACTAAAATAGATAATGCTTTGAGAAATTTAAACCGCTCTCTGCTAAACTTGCATATCTTCTGGTTTCACAGAATTCTTTCTAATAACCCGTTCATTCCATAATTCACCGATCAGTATATTGTTCACTTCCAGCTTCCTTTTTATTCCTGACTTTATGCATCCCTCTATGTGTGTGGCAAAGCCTCTTTCTCTCTCTTTGTCTCTCTGTTTGTCTCTTTCACTCCCTCTCCTACTTCTTCTTCATAATGCAAAACCACATACCAAATTCCTCCAAACACTGACCAGCGATTCTTTCCAAATATACGTTAAATGAACCAGCAACAATGTGGAATTCCAGTATTTATCTAAAAAGTTTGTTCTGGAGGGTATTTTTTAACAGATGCTTCTGTTGGAAACGGACATTATGGAGGTCCTTTGAAGTCTAGAATTGCTTATTATTGGGTGAAAAAAAAAAAACTGAAGAAAAACATGCCCCAATTTTCATTTCTTTTCCACAGGGGTAACAACAGCTTGAGAACACAGTTGGCCCAGTTGCCACATGGTGACAACAATTATCACGGCAACAGACTTAAACCAACATTTCAAAAGAACAACAAAGCACAATTTTACCATCTGCCAAGTGGCTCTTTCTGCAATTCTCTATGAGAGGATAACATCTGCTAATCATATGTCATAATTACAAATTGTCTTGGTGAGTAAAATTACAAGTTTTCATTGCTCCACAACTACCATGAATCTTCTGAGCAAGATAAAAGACCCAAAACACATATGCACAATACTTCTAAATCTTTGTTTCAAGACATATCGAATTGTATGTAAAATGGCTCTTTCTGCTTTAGTCAAAAGTAGGGCTGGGTAAAAAAAACAGCCCAAATGAAATGTTACATTTAGTACTGCAAAACCTGAAAAAAATCATGGCCAAAACAATCATAGAGATTCAAATCATAGAAATAATACAAGTGAAGCAGGTGAATATGGTACAAAACATAAAAGGAAAACATAATAATTCCTACCTCAAGGAAGCAGGTCCCTGCTGATGTGTTCTCCTTGATAGAAACATTGTAGAAGCTGCTTCCAAATACTGGCTCATTATCGTTACTATCCTGGAGGGCTATTTCTACCAGTGCAGTGGAGGATAACGGGGGTCGTCCTCCATCAGTGGCCACTACTTTGATACTTGGCTTTGGGTCTGTCTCATAATCCAGCTTGGTTGCAGTGGTTATGATACCTGTGACGGGGTCAATGGTAAACCAACTGGCGTGCGTTTTCTTGTCTGGTAGGATGCTGTAGCGGACATCACCATTGGGACCTTGGTCTTTGTCCCTCGCGGTCACTTGCAGCACAAAGCTACCTGGGTAGACAACTTCTGGTATGGTCTGCTTATATGCCTGTTGGTCAAAGAGAGGTGGGTTGTCATTTACATCGGTGACGTGAATTGTAAACGAGGACTCTGCACGAAGCGGCGGGGTTCCAGAATCAGTAGCCATGACACGAAGCTCATAAGAATCCCTCTCTTCTCGATCCAGAATCTGGTCCACGTAGATGAGATAGATAATGCTGTCTTTAGTGGTAAGGGCAAATTTCCCATCACCTCCCTCAAGAGACACATTGACATTGGAGTACTCGCCGTAATCAGGGTCCGAGACAGAGATTCTTGCAACGTATTGACCTGGCTGAGCACCTTCAGAGATTTGGGGTGAGCCATCCTCACTGAGAAAAATGATGGTCATGGTTGGCTGGTTATCGTTGTAGTCTCGAACGTGGATTGTAACAAAGGCATTGGTGATCTCTGGATGGCTCGCATTATCTCTGGCTTGCACTACCAGCTCATGAACCTTCCTCACCTCGTAGTCTAGAGGCTTATTGAGTGTGATGATCCCAGAGCGAGGGTCGATGACAAAGTAGCGATCCGGGTCGCTCTGCCTTCGGTTTATCTCATACAATACAAGGCCGTTGTCTCCTTCGTCAGCATCAGATGCAAAAACTTGCAGGATGTTGCTGCCCTGAGGAAGGCTCTCAGAGATGATGGCATTGTAACGACTCTGGTTGAAAATCGGAGCGTGATCATTGATATCCTGCACCAAGACGGCAAGACTCATCTGTCCAGTCTTCCTTGGAGATCCACCGTCAAAGGCCTCCAACACCAAGGAGTAGGAGGACCTCTTCTCTCGATCCAAGACTCCATTGACCACCAAATCAAGGTAAAGGACTTTGTTTGCAGCTCTTTTGGTCTCGAGTCGGAATACTTGTCCTACATTGCCTTCTTTGATCTGATATCCTTGTACGGTAAGCTGATCCTTATCCGCGTCGGTGGCTGGCTCAAGAGAGAACTTAGTTCCCACCGCTGTTTGCTCTGGGATCTTCAAAGAGGCTTTCTTCTTGGGGAATGAGGGGGCATGGTCATTGATATCATTTACAGTGATGAAGACCTCGACTGTGAACCCTGTCATAGTGACAGCTATAAAACTGTAATGGTCTCTTTCCTCTCGGTCAAGTCGCCTGGCAGTCTTGATGATGCCTGTGTTTTCATCGATGTGGAGATCATTACCAATGCCGGTTCCTTCGTGATCAGAGATGAAGTAAAGAGAGGCTGTAACTCCAGGTTTCAAACCAGCGCTAATGTCACCCACTATCGTCCCTGCAGGTTGCTCCTCATCTAATTGAAGCTCTAAGATACCTTGTGTATCATCTGCACCAACCATTACTGTTAACAGTTCCACTACTACGCAAAGCACCAAAAGCATCCTTAGCCTCCAGAATACCCACATCCGGAACTGTCCACATGTGTTTTTCCCAAAGCCATTAAACAGAGTCATCGTGCCAAGGTTTCTTCACACCTGCAAAACAGGAGTGGAGCAGATTGTTACAATCACAGCACTGCACAATATTATGACATAAATACCAATCCAAATCAATGGAATGCATGAGAAAGGGGTGCGTTTGCTTCAAAAAGGAGAGGCTTTCCCCAGTCAAGCCTTTTCAAAACATAATCCACATGCATATATTTCCCATGGCTCCAACAAGCCTTATCTCTGATGCTGTCGGATAGTCCTAACTGCTTTAATTACTATACTATAATTAAAATATATGTTCTTTCCAGTCATACAGCTATGGAAAAAATTAAGAGACCACTCCAAGTTCAGAAATCAATGTTAAGTGTCTTAATTTTTTCCATAGCTGTATAAAGATGAAAGGGTACCATCAGATAAATTATAGCAGATGAGCCACTTGTACATATACAAACAAGAGAAACTGTAACACTAAAAACCGTGGCTGTAGTTCTGCCTTACTATTAAAAGAGCCAATCGCATTTGTTTACTCATACGCCCATTAGCTGGATCTGACTTTTCTTTTAATATGATAACCTAAAATGCACAATTTATGATACCATTGTTGTCATATTTTATTCCTGATTTGAGATGTTGTTGGAATGTAATATAACAACTTTACTTGCATAACTGTACAGTAAAAGGCTGCCCAGGGTGTTACGAATATGGCCGCCTATAGTGAACTGACTTGTGCTTTGGTACCAACAGTAAAGACATGTGGCATAGAATCATATAGAATCATATTTGAAAGGGTGGTCACCAGATTGCAGGAAAAGCCTGTCTTGCTTGACACTATAATACAACACAATGAAAAACGTTTAGTTGGGATTTTGACATAATATTCTTTGAGTACATTTATTCATTTAGCAGGTTATTCTTCATCCGTTGAGTACAGTCAATTCAAACCAAAACCAGATAAAAAAGCATTAAAGCTGATTTTTAAGAAACTTTAAAAAAAAATGTAAAGCCATATTAAAGAGTAAAACCTAGCCGCTAATTTTGAGCAGACAGAAAGACATTACTCAGACAGAAAGGCCAGACAGGAGTTTGGAGCATGTGTTTGGAAAGCTTCTCTTCTCTTGTCATATGTGTGAAGGCTGAATCCTCTGTGAAGCAATCTGCTACAGATGGTCAGACTTGGGATGATATTTTATACGCCACTGAAGAAGTGTACTAGCACAATTAGAAAATTATACTACTTTGGCTGGAATCACAACAAACCTCAGGAGTCTTTGCACTTGCGCTGAGTAGAGTATCTCTTGGTAAAGTCTGTATTATCCAAACCTCAATGCATAATGATGGCAAATCATCACTGCGGGCAGTTGTGGTCTCTATACATAAGTGGATTACAAATGCAATTTGTCCTTGTCAGTTCTGTTTAAGAGTTCTCCAGTGAGATGCACAGAACTCACTGAAGGACGAAAAGAAATATTGAATCTGGACTTCAGTGTCATTTTTTAAGGAAAGAAGGAAGGAGGCGAAACAAGGAAGAAGCCTCCAGATAAAGCCACATGAAGGCTTTTCAAGCAGACTCCCTCTAGTGGCCACAATGAGTCAATAGGTTTATGAAAGAGGTAAAAAGTAATGCCTTTTACCTTTTTTATCACAAATATTAACACTACACGGACAGATGTCTACTCTCTGAACCAATTTTCCTATGTGTATGACATTCAAGTGGTTTTGTACCTCTAATAGTAGGCATTTACAAACAATTAACCTCACAAACACAGATGACCAACTGGGCTCAATGCAGTCTGTCCTAATCAACTATCTGAGACCTTCACTAACATGTGATTTCTGATACGGTCTTAGCCTGACATGTGTAACTTACACACAAATCACATGTCCAAGGACATCTAGGACAAAGACAGCAATGACCATCAGTTTTTATCACATGAGTGATCTGAAACACAAATCTTGTTTCAGTCCCCCAGATCAAATCGAAACAATTTAAGTGATCATTATAAGACAACAAACTGTTGTATCTGGGATTAAAACCTCAAACCTACAATTCTAGGATCAGGAGACCCCCTATAGGTATTTGTGTGAAGTATGGTGGGCCCAATGTGCAGTCTAATGAAAGTAGCAGAGATTGTGGGGCACTTGGGGGCCACTTTGAGCCAATTTAAACAGATTCTGAGATCATGGAGGCCCACGATGCATTGCCACACAATGTGTCTCATTCTTATATTTAATGGCTTATTAAAATACATAGCATAAAAAGGTTGCCGAGGGGGCCGGTGGAGCTGACGGTTTCTCCATCACGATCTCTCAGAATAAACAGAGGCCAGACTGAGTGACTGACAGAGGCGTCTGAGGAAAACCTGTGGGGGGCCGGCTGTCCTATTCAACGTTTTTTGCAGAAGCAGAGAGCCAAATCTTACTGCTATTTTAGACCGCAGAGATTTGAGAATCTTCCTCAAGACATTCAAACTCACATCTTAAAACTAATTTGATAGCCTAATTACTTTTGTTAGAAGCATTAGAACACTCAAACTGTGAGTGATTACATTCATGTTGTGCTATGAAAAAGATGCAGAAACCAATCCAGGGTAGGATATATCAGTTTAAGAATCTTGGCTCTATTTGAGGGACGAATGAGAAATCTTTCACCAAAACCCATGCTTATAATGGGCCTGAAATGACTGAATACGGATGAGCAGTTGCCACAGTTTCCGCAGGCTAAATGGGTATGGAATTCACTCCCGCTCAGTTTTCAGTATTTAGACAACCACAGTGCCAGACCTCCTTGGGTTTTCTGCTTTTAGCCTTCCAGCTGTCGTCAAGAGGCTGGAGTTGGTTGGTTTAACGGTGAAGGTGGCAAGCGGGTCTTAGTAAAAGATCCCAACTGATACAAGAATGGCTTAGTTGGTTTTTATGGCAGTTGAGCTACGCTAAGACTAAGAAAGCAGGTGACAGATGAGCAAAGAAGGATCAGGTCACTGAGCATCCTTTAAATAAAATGCAAGGAATATTTAAAGATGCTAATGCTTTATAATATTGCAACAAAGTCCAAGTAATTCAGTCAAATAAATATAGGGTTACTTTGGACGAAAACTTATTTCATTATTGAAGTAATTGGGAGAAGGAAAAAACAATGCTAAATGCAAAAATGCTCAATTTATATATATATACAACCAATAAAATGGGATTCAAACATTTGGTCATAAAATGTCCAATGTAAAATCCTAAACCAAAATCAGTTGAGATCTACTGATTGAGACTATTTGTGTGCCTGGTATGAAACTGCACTAGACTTGTAACGCTCTATATCTCAAAGAAAACTCAATTCTCTACAAAGATAGCCGTTCATACAGTACATTTACAAAATCCTAAACATATGAGGTCCAATAAAAACCCTTATCAGCGTGCTTTACCAGTGACTCACTCACTGAGCTCATGGTAGTCAACACACGCTTTTAGCTGTCATCTGTACCGCGTTTGAATAAAGGCCGAGATTACACTTCTAAGGGCAATTACTACTAATTTCTTCAGCGTGTAAAGACCCTCAATGCACTTAAACAAAACAGCTTAAGACATCAAGAGTGAGTTCAAGGTTAAAACCAATGCCAACTCTAAATCTCTTATAGAGAATTTGCCATTGGTTCAAGGGAGGTTTACCAGTCCCAAGAAAACATACATTTCTCAGTTAACACACAAACATGGGCTGAGGAAAGATCTCATGACTAAAAACAACCTCCATCATCAGGTGAGTGAATGAAAAATTTGTCCCCCAGTTTGGACAACAATGACGTAATCCTAAGGAACTGGTGTAATATAGCTTTCTGGACATTTCTCTACACAAGCACACACTAGTTTGGTATTTTATGGTCTCTCTGTGGCACAGGTTTAATAGGATATGTGGTTTCCTGAGAAAGTAACTGGAAATATGGAGTTTGTCACTGTGGCAAAAAAGCAAGAAAGAAGAAATGTTTCCAAATGTCCTTCTCCAATCAGAGGCAAGTCCAGAAAAAACAAGGTTTGGGCTAAAGCAGTGACCCCACAAGTTCAGGTGAGACATTTCTCATGCTAGCCACCCAAGAAACACAGGTTTCCTTCATCATCAGTGAAAGCTACGCAGTTTTCATACTTAATTTTCAGTGTTATATATAGTTGAGCTCAAAAGTTTACATACCCTTTGCAGAATCTGTGAAAATGTGAATAATTTTAACAAGATAAGAGGGATCATACAAAATGCATATTATTTTTAATTTAGTACTGTCCTAAGTAAGATATTTTACATAACAGATGTTTACATATAGTCCACAAGACAAAAAAATAGCTGGGTTTATTAAATGGTGCTTCTTGATTCTTAATACTGTGTGTGGTTACCTGGATGATCCATGACTGTTTTTGTTTTGTTTTGTGATGGTTGTTCATGAGTCCCCGAGCAGTTAAACTGAGCTCTATTCTTCAGAAAAATCCTCCAGGTCCCAAAAATTATTTGGTTTTCCAGCAATCTTTGCATATTTCAACTCTTTCCAGCAGTGACTGTATGATTTTGAGATCCATCTTTTCACACTGAGGACAATTGAGGGATTCAAACACAACTATTAAAAAAGGTTCAAACATTCACTGATGCTCCAGAAGGAAACACGATGTATTAAGAGCCAGGGAGTGAAAAATTTTGAATTTGAATATCAAGGTAAATTGTACTTAATTTGTCTTCCAGGAAATGTGAAAATATCTTCTTTTGCTTCCGAAGGGCAGTACTAAATGAAAAAATATGATATTTAAACAAAATAAGAAAAATTTGGACTTCTTCATCCTGTTCGAAAGTTTTCACCCCCCAGCTCTTAATGCATTGTGTTTTCTTCTGGAGCATCAGTGAATGTTTGAACCTTTTTTAATAGTTGTGTTTGAGTCCCTCAGTTGTCCTCAGTGTGAAAAGATGAATCTCAAAATCATACAGTCACTGCTGGAAAGGGTTCAAATACGCAAAAAAAGGCTTGAAAACTTAAGATTCTGCAAAACCTGAAGGATTTTTCTGAAGAACAGAGCTCAGTTTAACTGCTCAGAACAAACAAGGGACTCATGAACAACCATCACAAAACAAAAAAACAGTCATGGATCATCCAGGTAACCACACACAGCATTGTTAGCCAACTATGGTCGCAAGTTACGTTGAATTGTGTTGGTAATGATGATAATTGACATTCCTAATTTTTACAGAAAGTTTATTATAAATGATTTATCTGTGCCATCTGTTCTCTTCATGATGTATGTCTCGACGGAGGGTGGGGCTATATATCCTCCACAACTGACAACAAAAAAGCTGTTTCATTGGGATATATGTCACAAGTAAAAAACAAATTTACATTAAATTATTTATCTTTTCCCTGAGTGATTTGCCATGGTTAAATAAAAAAGTGATCAGATTAACATTATTTTGCCTATACACTGTGTGCTCTAAGAAAGAGAAAGCTGCAGTGAATGAAAAAAACAACCTGCGGTCTCCCGGTTATGATCGGGGTCGGGTGTATAGCATGCTTTTTCTCGAGGAATGGGATGTAACAGGAAAAGAGAGACTGTGAGAGAGACAAGTTTCCTGAATTATTAATAAGCAGTGACGTACTGTTTAACAAACGTTGAACATTGAGATGCCACATCTCAGGTTCCCATGTCTCTAGGTTACATACAGCACACACTGTCTCACTATACACACTAAACTGGGTATTAAACTACTTGTGATAAAACGTCTCTGACATCTAATTGCTTCAGATGTTAAAATCACTGAAGAAAAAAATGCTTTGCTTTTTAACTGGTTTAACATTTAGACAGATATTAGATATTAGTTAAATCACTGTAACACAGTACTGTATACAGTATGTACAGTATCACCACCACAGAACATTTTACATTCACATAAAATTAGATTAAATAAAAATAAATATTGATGAATAAATTACGGAAGAGGATTAGGGCCAATAATAAAAAAATAAAACCATCTTGAGATTAAAGTTGTTCAATTTTGAGAAAAACTCGTTAAATCTCGAGAAAAAAGTCGAGATAAAATGTTGAGAATAAACTCGTTAAATTACGAAAATAAACTTGTTAAATTATGAGAAAAATGTTAATTTCAAGAAAAAAGTTGAGATAAAATGTTGAGAATAAACATTAAATTATGAGAATAAAGTCATTAAATTATGAGAAAAAAGTCGTTAAATTATGAGAACAAATTCGTAATTTAACAAATTTGTTCTCGTAGATTTTAACGACTTTTCTCTCGTAATTTAATGACTTTATTCTCAACATTTTATCTCGACTTTTTTCTCGAAATTTAACGTCATTTTTCTCATAATTTAACGAGTTTATTCTCGTAATTTAACAAGTTTATTCTCAACATTTTATCTCGACTTTTTTCTCGAAATTTAACAACTTTAATCTCGAGATGGTTTTATTTTTTTATTATTGCTTGGCCCTAATCCTCTTCCGTAATAAATACATATTTGAATATTTAAAATAAATTACACATCAAATTGTAATTAAATGTTCAACATTTGAGAATAATTTAAAAAAATTATTTAAAAAATTAATGCAGATGATAAAACCAAATAAGTAAGAAAAAAAGGGAAAAAAAGAAATGCAGAATAAATATTCTGTATACTTGGAAGGAATATTTTAATACTAGATTTAATGACATACAAAAAAATGTGTCAATTTCATAAGAAATTATGTGACCAATACAAACTACCAAAATATTTTACTTCTTAGACATTAATGGGGTAGTTAATGCTAAAATGTATAGAACAGATGTTTGTCTAAATTAGAATTACAGAGGGCCTTCACCCAGAGCAACCACCACCGGCACCGTGGTACCTTTCTATTAAGGAAAAGGAACTGTGCCTCAGTAGAATTGTACACTGACTTGTCCAAATTCGGACCTTATCTACAAACATGCATGTTTCCAGTCCATTTGACAGTGCTGATGCTTGAGAACAACTACCATTACTGGACTTTGAAAAATAAACCACAGCACAAACAAAGCCACAGTGCCACCATGCTGAAGTTTGCTACTCTGAATAAATATGCTGTCAAGGGCTTTTAGACAGCATTGAACACTCCATTGGAGTATCGTGAATGAAGCTCTCAATGATTCAATGACATTACTGCTGAGTAAATGAGCAGCTCAGGTGAGAGCAGAGCAAAGCATTCAGAGCCTTTTGAGTGCTCTGTGTGTCTCACTAGCCTGGTTTGGCTTATTATCAGTATTTAAATATAAAGCACACAAATAAGAGCAAAGACGAATAGTTGCACTTTACATTGAAAGGGTATATAGCAACCTCACTCAAGAAGAGTGGATCACCACTTGGTCAAATGACTTAGCAAGAACATGCTTCATAGATGGAAAAAAAGAAACCTTTCCCAGGAGAGAAGCCACTGGAGCACTTAAATATAATGGCTTGGCTCTAACCAAAGTGCCAGGGAGCCGATTCCAAAATCCAACAATAGAAACCATTAGGTAAGCTAATTAAAAACAGAACATTTAGCAGACACAAAGTGTTTTAGATAGTTTTTGTTACCTATCTTAGTGTGTAAGGGAAATTAGAACAGCAAGTACATTTAAAAGAAAAAAAGGTCTTGTTTTTATATCTCTAACCCAGGCTCACTGGAAAAAGTGCTTGTGGCGACATTTCAGTAAAATTATGCTTCCTGCATGTTTCGCGACACTTTCAAAGTGAAACGCATTGTGGCAGTTTGATAATAAAATGCATGGTGAGTACTGCTAAAAGGTTAAAGCTTAAGTCGCATTTGATAATAACTTAACACCTACATTAAATCAAACTGATAGTGTTAACTAAAAGCAAAAGTGAGATAAAATCAAATCTACTGAATGCCATTTCAAGTGCACTGTTGTACCAGGTGAGTTACTGAGCAAGTTTACTAATTCAGAAAAGCCATACAAATGGATTATGCGATGCAAATATCAAACTGTATTAGTTTACAAATCATGCACTAAGCGTTTAGAGAGCTTAACATTGGCTAAGTTCGCAAAATAATACGCAATGGTAATACGCAAAAGAATGATAATAAAAAAAGACATCACGCAACACGTTGTCATACGGAAGTAAATACGGATGACATTAAAATAAGCGATTTCGCGTTTATTTATAGTGTGAATTTATGTGCAGGTAATATAAAAAACAGATGAGGCTGTGAAAAAAGAGCAGTTTTTAAACATTTATGATACGAGCCCTCATGTTTTGCTTGTATATCACTGTAATACTTATGAGTTCTGACACATCACTGTCCTTCCACTGACTACCTTTCGCAACT
Organism: Chanodichthys erythropterus; assembly: GCF_024489055.1. Classification (NCBI taxonomy): domain Eukaryota; kingdom Metazoa; phylum Chordata; class Actinopteri; order Cypriniformes; family Xenocyprididae; genus Chanodichthys; species Chanodichthys erythropterus. The sequence continues at coordinate 45,703,845 of NC_090230.1, read as the reverse complement.
GTCTTGATAACTTTGGGTATGTAAAATCTTTGAAGTGAGTCCCATGAGCGCAGAATTGTGATAAAAAGTGACGTAAAAGTGGCATGTAATCCGATTTGACTGTTCAGACTGAGGTCGCATTGTAAAACATCCGACCTGTATCGGAATTAGGAACACATATGGAAGTGGTCCAAATCGGAATTGATAAAATCAGATTATATGTGGTTTGTGCTGTTCACACTGTCATGAGAAAAACAGATCTGAGTCACGTAAGAGAAAAAAAATCGGATTTGGGCCACATTTACCTGCAGTCGGAACATAGCCATATTGTGCAAGGAACTGCATAAAAACAAATCTTTATTAGTTGATAATATGCCCTTGTAATCATAATTGCTGAGTAAACGAATAAAAGTTATTGCCGTTTTACTTCCTCTAGATTAGAGTTCATTTCAGCTGAAAACTGCAGTGAACTGCATGTATAGGTACGTTTTAAAAGTTTTGCAAAAAATGTCGGTAGAGTCGTGTATTTCCAACGAGCCTAATGGTTGAATATTTGTCATCAATTCAATGGAGGGAGAGTCATTCTGTGGCACATCCAAGAATAACTTCAGAAATGAAATGTTTTCATACTTTGTTTGTTAGATATGGCAAGTGCATAAAATCACACACAAACAGTTTTCCTCCAAAGAACAATTCTTGGATGATTATAAGGCTTCAATTAAGAGCATAAGGAAAGAGAAATGGATATACACCCTTGAGATCTTACATCTAGACAGGGAAATCACTCAGCAAAGGGGCTATTTCTCTCCTTTCCGACTGCGGTGTTTGCAGGAAACAGATTAATCGTGGTTTCCCTTAGACCAACAAAGAGTTCAGACCTTACTTCTAATCTTAGAGTTTCAATGTCTTTAAAAAAAAAAAGGGTGGCAAATACACATACATATTAAATTGAAATCATTCAACGAAATACAAAGTACATAAGCTGCACAAATGATCCTCAAGCAATAAGCGGTCATGTGTGGTTTCAAATCCCCTCCTACTGAAACACACACCCTATTCTCTTGGCTTATTCTAATTAAATCAAGCAGCTCCTCTCCCCCCATGTGTTGCCTCTGATCAGTTTCCAAGTGTTGATGGACAACAGTATGAACAGATTCCCCCTCACTGGGTATGTCTTTCTTTTACTGCCTTATAACGTGTCTCACGCTGAGGCAGCACATGTGCCCAGCGCTGCTGACATCAGCTATGATCTGATGCAGGAAAAGAGGTTCCAGAACAGTCATGGTCACATTTGTACTTTATTTGGTACTGATAAAAAAAATGTATTAAGATATTGAAAGTAGACCTGGATCATTTTTAAGTATATTTCAACCAAACCTGTGATTTGTAAAAGACAGGAATCACAGATATCAGATCACTTAGCCTACTTATTATGGCAAAATATGTACTAAGATTTTGTGAGATTACTAAGAAATTGTGTCTGCAATGTTGCTCATTAAATCTGCTTACAAATGTAAGAATAACCAAGCACATAACTGTACTTTTCCAACATTTGCAAAGAGCGTTGTGCAAGAACGGCGATTATGAAATTCTAATGCTTTACTATTAAAGACAGACGTCCAGTGACCATCGCCGAGCTGATTTGACATTATAAGCGCTGTGCATCACTGTTTGTTCAAAATCCATCCCAATTGAGAGCTTGCGTCCAATCACGACTGACAGTCAATCAGTCATGCTTGTGTTCGTGCTGTAGAAGCTACTGAGCCTATTAGCTTTACCAAAGTAAAGCTTTATTTCTACGCTTTACTAAAGTTTGTATACAGCGCCCAAGTCTTATTCTCCATTTTTAGTGTATCTCTGTGGCAGAATTACTGCGCCACATACTGGTCTGGCATGTATACTACATCGTTTTGAGTTGGTTTCAGTGGTTTTGTGTGTACGCAGATATTTCTTGAGATGAAGGGAAAAAAAGATTGGATAGGGAAAGCTCTGGCCTCGTGTGGATGTGGCCTTAGATAGCCTAATTTTTGTTCCGCTAAAGCAGGATTTAGGCCTTGTGCGTTTCGTTTTACAATGGCGTTTTAAAATGAAATGATCCTCGTCTGCACTGGCATTTCCACAGCATTTCAGAAACTATCTCCATCTACACTACATGACTGAAAACGCATGTCACATGACCGTTCATGCACACTGGGCATGTGCGTACAAGTGTAAACAGTTGCCTCTTGTGCATGTAGGCAGCTGCAGTATTAAAATAAATGCAGATTTTAACAGCACAATGGCTGCTAAAAATGACAAAGCCAGCAAATATTGCAGTTTAGTCTCAATGTTATTGTTTAAACGATTGTCAGGGATATGCAAAGTTTACACTGAAACGCAACCCCGGTGTTTCCTAAAACGGGGTCTGTACACAGCAAAATCTCTAGAGTTAAATCAACTCTGCTCAAAGTACATATGGTCCCTCTCTAAATAGTGTTAAACTAACACTGAATCAGAGTTCAAGTTAATGAGATAATTAAGCAATTAATTAAGTGATGATTGTGCATTAGTGATGAACACCTGCTGTTAACAAGCAGAATCACTGAAGAAAAGAGAAACAAGAACTACAACTGACTTCAGTCACAGCCTTATTAATTGGTTAAATATCTCATTAACTTTAACTCTGCTTCAGTGTTCATTTAACACTATTTAGAGAGGGACTATATGTATTCTGAGCAGAGTTGATTTAACTGTGTAGCGTTTTCAAAAGTCGAGGTGTAGGCGACAGGCATAACCGTAGCAAAAGTTATTCGTTTTAAAACGAAAATGCACTAGTGAAACTGGGCTTTACTGTTGCAACAAGCAACACACATAGTAGCGTTTGGTTAACAAATCAGTTCAGTGAATGATTCATGTACTCACTCATAATATTAGAAAAAAAAAAAACGCTTGCTGCCACCTACAGGCGTACTGATATAATCTCCAGAAAGGTCACTGAAAAATCCCCACCACTACTGCATATACATGCAAAGAGTGATGAAACAGAATACAGAACTGGGACTTTTCACTGTTTGTATCACTATATTATGTGTGATGATGAAAAGTCCCAGTTCTGTATTCTCTTTCATCACTCTTTAAGCACTGCATAAATGGAGGGATTTAAAGCAGTGCAGTCTTGAAGCAATCACCACAGAACTCAACAGTGAGGTCCCATAGCAAAACTGGCAAGTTCTTACACATATACACATCTGCAGTCACATAGCATGTACTTCCCAGTACTTGTGGAGTGCACACAACCCCTCAGTACTACTTCTGTCAGTTCTACCACTGTTACAGCTTTTCACACATGAGTGAGCAAACGGCTCTCTTCTCTTTTAACTTGACGCTCATGATACTTAATTACAGTCTGTGTAGTTTGAATGAGGGACCTAAATAATAGGCATGCTCTGATGCCGTGAGGTGCGTGCAGTTACGTTGCGTGCAGGCACATACTATAGCTACGCGTCCGGTAGCCGCAAGCGACGATGAAAGAGAGCAAAAAAACTGGTAATCCTACAAAAACTCAAACATATGTCTCTTGTTAAAAAAATCGGAGTCTGTTTTCGGAGAATGCACGCCTCGCCGCTCAAGAAGAAACCGATCTCCGCTTGTTCGGTTCGGTTTACGTGCGAGGAATAGATAGTGGCTCAGTGTAGGATCCAGGACCGTATACTTGGTTGAGTGAAGAAGGTAGGAACGATTTTGTGCCCACAGTATACAATCAGAAAACATCTTTTAACGTGGACGTTAGTTTAAACACCCGCGGACAGAGTGTGAAATATGAAGTGGCTTTCAGAGTCAACTATTTTTAAGTTGCCTAATTGCTATATGTAACATTGGAGCTCAATCTTTTGAAGTTTGACTTACGCAAATTCAAAACTTAACAATTGTTTAGGATATTTTAGGCTAGCCGGCGATATGTTAAAGTGATTAATTACAGCAGGCCTAATTGTTTTGCAGCAACAAAAAACGCCTGTATTTAGGCTATCAACATTTTTGTTGATGGAAACGCGATTTCTGTTGTTTGAAAAGCCACTGACACCTTCCTTGTGGAGTAGACTATGTGAAAATATAGCCTTCATGTCCAACTGTCGAATATATTTTAACAGGTACAGTAAGACCCCACAGCCACTAGCATAACCACCACCCCCTATTGCACCCTGCCTGCGGGAATACACCTGAACAGAACATGAATTCTCACTAAACATTAAGTAGGTCTAGATCATTTTACTGATTTGGGTAAGCTTCTTAAATTGTTCCTAGAGGCAATATCTTATGAGTTACGTGTCGGTCCATTTAGGAAACATTAATTTTCCTCCTTAACTCATCCAAGCTGAATGCTTTAACCAGCTGGCATGAAATACGCGGACGAATACAGTCACTTCTTCGGGTAAAAGAGAATGAATGAAGCCACACTCTTGCAAACACAAAGAAGCGATTGGTTTTGCTCACACAGATATGTAAATGAGTAAAATGATCAATAAAAATGTGGCTAAATCGTGCAGCACCCCAACGTTTTCTCTTGAGCAAATGCTTGAGGTGTCAGAATTAGTGTTAAGAAGACTGTCTTGAGTCATAGTGAAAGAAAGGATAACGACAATGATTCTTACATTCATCTGAACGAGCTCTGCCGCTGTCTGAGAGCATCCGTTGTCTCACTCAAATCCAATTTGTATGCAGATGTATCCAGCCCGTTTTCTGCCGCAAACAGATCGTTTTTAAGATAAATACATAAGCATTAAATCCATGGGAAAGAGATTAAATTCTCAAGCAGATACTCCTTGCTTTCACCGGCAAATAATAGCTTAGCCTCTCAGGTGTGAGCTGGTCCGCATTCACTATTCCATTCACCAAACGGGATCAGAATATCATACGATCGCCTCTGTGTCTTAATAGTAACGCGCACCTCCGTATAACGGTCACCTCAGCATCCAATGCTGCATGGACTGGACGCTCTGTGGATACACCGCACCTCCGCGAGTGAAATCCGACACCCACATCAGGCCCGGCCTCTCCTAATTTGGGTTGCTAATATATTCGACACGTGGGGAGCGGTACAAAAGGGGGAGCACTGGAAAAAAGAGGACTGTAAGGAAAAGACTAGACTAGTTCCTGTAGGCTGTAGTGCCACCATGCTCTACCTCGGAGAAGTGGTTTCAAGACAAAGAACCAGATTCAAGACCTTCTTCCAACAAGGTTTTAATGGTGTACATATGTAACTTATGTTTTTGCATATAGGCTGTATTTATGATTTGTAATATAAATTATATATGAATATTAAATATTATAAATTTTATAGACTTTAAAATACTTAAAATGTAAAATTTATACAACTTAATATCTATTTAATTATTCATTGGTAGCTAGCTATAAATAATTATTTTTTTGTAATTATATATATGATATAACAGTTCTTTCTGGTTCTCGAATCTGTGATATTATAGTGATAACAGCACTCCTACCTTTTCACCGTTTGTATCACTCCGCTGGAAGCTTATGTTATGGCGGGCGAGAAAATCCATCTTAGTTTTTACAAATACTACACTTGTACCACGAGTGTAGTTTTAAGAGTTTTTTCTGCGATAATGTAGTTGTTTAGACCGGTGTGTGATTCATATTTAATCATAGCGCCTGTTTTACACTTTGTTTAGACATTTTCGGAGATGCGAGCTCCAGGCCGCCAGCGGCCGTTCAGTGCTCGTGTAACTTACCCACCGAGACCAGCTTCATCTCGGCCAGTGATACGCCATATACAACCATATCACAAGACTACTCGTGTGATATTGCTCATATATATATATATATATATATATATATATATATATATATATATATATATATATATACCAGGTTTATTACCTGCATTCAGATTTAGCATTTTCCTTCAGGTCAGTCCTATGTTCATAATAAAAAATGTCCAATGTATTATTATGTCCTTTTAACAGTTAAGGGGTTTTCCCATGTCTGACAGCGCTAGTCAAAGCATTTGTCAGTTGCATCTTGTTCCGTGTTCAGAACAATTCAGTTTTTTCAATGTAAAAGTCTTTGTTACTGACTGACACACTCATAAAGACAGTCTTTGCCGCCATCTAATGGCGTAATAATGTAACTTCTGTTGCTGTTCACGGTCAGGGACTATTTCTTCCGGCGGAAGGAAGGCTTTAGAAAGTTTACTTCATGAAAGTTGCATTGATACCTATTTTTGGCTTTAATATTTGTATTGTGTGGTAACCGTTTTATAAAAGCAATATAGTACTTGAGACTAGTGCTGTATCATGAATAAGTCACGGCTATATATATATATATATATATGAGCAATATCACACAAGTAACCTTGCGGTATGGCTGTAAATGTGCATTTAATGTACAATAATGGGCATTTTAATAATGTTACTGAAGATGCTAAATTATAAACAGTATAATATGAATTAAGAGGAACATATTGGAGGTTTGGGGCTTTGGGCATACAAAAAAAAAAAAAAAAAAAAGGTTGGGAATGTGAAAGCCTAGAATTCATTGATAGTAGTTGTGGAGATTTTTAATGATTTTGAATAAATTAGCATTGCATATTATTTAATGTCTGTGAGTGGACATCAAAAAATGTCTACTAGTCCTTGCTGGGCATAATTTGTAGTATAGGGAGCGTGGGCGTACACCCCACAGACCGATGGAGTCTAAGTGCACAGCAGCACCAGGAGAATCAGTCTGACAGCAAGGTCATTTATCAACCTGGGTTTCAGGTCAACCCCCCTCCAACTGCACTCAAGCGTTAAGTAGAGAGATGGGTTGCTGCCTGAATACAAACCTGCAAAAAAGAGAACAGTCTTTCTGTGTTAAACAACTCAAACCTTTGAATGTAAAAGGTACAATTTGTGTTAGTCTTAAATATCACATTCATTGTTCTCCATTTTCTCCAGAATTATATTCTGAATATTGGGCATACATATTTAGGTTCTTTATAAACCATGAGGTGAAATCAGCATTCAATCATCTTATATGTAAATTTCTTTGCAGTGCCATTCTGTTGTAAAAAGACCACAGAACTCATGATACACGCTCCTAAGTGTTAGCAGATGGTGACGTTGCGTTTCTCGTGTGCGAGCGTTTGGGGAGAGGCTCCCCACAAGGTTTAGGCTTCTGTTCATAACCTTCACATATCAGCCTCACTATTTCTCTTATTTTATGTCTAGATGCAATCCAATTTAGCTAATAGAAAGGCTCATGCAAATTCCCAGCCATACTAAAACACAAACTCAATTTAAATGTAATCTCGCAGAGTTAAACCTATGCATGTGGAGCTGTATTGTATATTGCGTTTGAAGTTTTTACATTGCTGATTTACAACCAGTGCTGTTGTTATCTTTTGGAGAAATGGGACACGAGTACCTGAAACTTTGTGAAAGTCTTCTGCTCAAGCCATCTTAATCTTTGAGCTTAATGTCCCAGCTATGGTGAGTCCAATCACTGTGAGGTCATTTTGTCATGGCTCATTTAGAGTTAATAAGGGTTTCTGTCTAAGGTGCCAGCACCATTCACACAAGGCTGAGTTTGGCTGTCCTAACAGACTTTTCACTGGCTTGGACAGAGCCATTTCTGATGTGTGTCATACTTGAAATTGTGGACATTTATACATTTTACATAGGAAAACATTTTAGTAACTATGTTTTTATGGAAATATTTATTCAAACTCTGAATAATTTCCTTATTCTTTCAATCAGCATTACATCTCCAGCCAAAAGTCTGCTGCAATTCTAGTTCACACTTTCTTCCCTAAAACATAAAGGATGAGGTCACCCTCCATAATGTGAGGAGAGGAAATTATGTCTTTTATCACAATGTCATAGCTGCCTTTACAGTTATTCTCTACAGTGTTCAGATCTTGGACTATAAAGACAATGAGAGTCCATTAAAGGGTTAGTTCACCCAAAATTGAAAATTATGTCATTAATCACCCGCATGTCGTTCCAAACTAAAAGCCTAAATCAAATATGTTCATCATATACAGTAAAGCGAATGGAGTCTCTTCAGAAAATTTGGACTAAACCACTGAATTCATATGAATTAGTTTTACGATCTTTTTATGAACTTTTTGAAGTGTCAAAGTAGTAGTTGCTTAGCTGTCAATGGAGGGACAGAAAGCTCTCAGATTTCATTGAAAAGATATTCGTGTTCCGAAGATGAACGAAAGTCTTACAGGTTTGGAATGACATGAGGGTGAGTAATTAATGACAGAATTTTCATTTTTGGGTGAACTTACCTTTTAAGTTATGGTGCGTTCAAGTCATGTCAGAAAGATTGTATTTACGAGTTGAACTCACATGACCAAGGCCTCAATTGTAAACGTGGGAAACTCTGAACATTTGCTGCGTTGACGCCACCTCGTATTTACCGGAATCTTGAGATGACAACACATGACAATATATACGGAGATGTTCACGTCCTCAGACTGGGAATTATGCGTTTCTATGGCACCACTATCAACACCTAATAAATGAATCTACAGCAGTCAGGTGGTACAGCGGCCACGTGGTAGACGTGGGAGCTTTCAGAAAACTCCCATCCTGCAAGCTGTAATTACGAGCTCTACGAGGATGTGAACACTTTTTACAAAGTAATTACAGGAATTACGAGGTGGCGTGAACACACTTTTTCTTTAAGCCAGTGAAAATGATTGAAAATGCTGTATTATGCAAGCCAGGCCAGTAGGTGGCGCACCTATAGACTGAACACAAAATAGACATGCACATGAAGTCTCCAGTTACACAAATCCGCATTTTTGTAGTTTGCATGGCATGGAACGGTGTCTTTTACAAAAACGTGCACTTTGAAACCCTTTCAACTTTCAAAAGTGTAAATGAATGGCCAAAACGCATAAAAAGCTTTCGATTTTTTGTTGAAAACAGTGTAGTCTAAGTGGCCCCTAGGTTACATGTACAAAACACCATAGTGTTGCACAATATATAACAATTCAATTTACAGAAACTTCATAAATTGAATAAAAACCTAATGCAGAGTACAAGTAGTAGAGAAATGGTACATCGCTGTCTTGCTCTTACCAAAGTGATTTGAACGCACATAAAATTGTAATTACGACATCCCAACTCATGAATACAAACTTCCTAGGAGGAATTTAACGCACCATTAAGCTGAAGTCAGAGTATATAAGTTTATTTTTGTCAGGCAAAATATAGCAAACTCAAGGCTTTTACTGTAGCCACACCACACATGAAATAATTTACTTCTCATAATCTATTAATGGATTTAATATGCACATTTAGAGTTTCAGAAACCTTGGAATTTCACCAGTTTCAGAGTTTTTGACAAGTTCAATAAATTCAGCCTTTGACAGTTGTTTTTTATCAAATCCTGAAAGATTTATTTCAACACAACATCTTGAAAAATTCATATGTCAGGCAGGAAATCAAGAAAACATTTGTGTCTTATCTGTCAACTCGAATAGGTTTTGCTAATAAAATCATCTCAAAGTGAAAAACGTCTGATTTCCGATAACGGCTTTCCAGCCTTTGTGAAAATTGTTGTGATTCTGTGTGGATGTGTGTGTGTGTGTAAATGTGCACATAAAAAGAATCAAAATCAAGCAATGAGCTCTTTGTTGGCGTTTTTCCTCTCTTATTGCTTAGAATTTTAGAGAGATGATGTAATTAAGGCTGGGCTGTGTGTTTAATGAGAAGATCTTCAAGGTCTGAAGTGGTGCGAAGGAGACTGATATAATAGAGAATAAGGAAAGCATAAGGAGTTTAGAACCAGGCAAAGTAGCATCTTCAGAATCCAGTAATGTAACAGTTAAATGTTATTCAGTAGGCTTTTTATAGATGTGTACAGAGTCGATCAGATTCATTCGGGTTGAAAAAAAAAATGTAGGCATATTTGTTCCATTGTGCAGATACTGACATATTTTATTAAGCAGCAGCTTTTAAATCACAGATCTCTTGAAAAGAAACTTATGGGTGATTTTTTGAGTCCAAAATACACTACACTGCGGATATTTGTTCATTGACTTTGGATTTCATTTGTATCCGTTTCTCACTCCTGTGCAGAAATATTGATGGATAAGTAGTTAACCGCTATACATGGTTGTGAGTATGCACTCATATTTTATGGTATTTTTGGTTTGAGGGTTGAATGATGTGAGATTTTTCACATGTGGCTAAAGTTTAACTTCAGAAACATTGGTTTTATTATTAAGTATTATAAAATTTCTCAATTATGTACATCTTTCTCTGACTCTCTCCCTCTTTCTGAATATATATATCTATATATATATATATATATATATATATATATATATATATATATATATATATATATATATATATATATATATATATATATATATATATTACAATTTAAAATTTAAAATGTATATTTTAATATATTTTAAAATGACATTTATTCCTGTGAAGGCAAAGCTGAAGTCTTCAGTGTCCTTACGAAATCATTCTAATAAGCTTACATTTCTTATTATTATCAATGTTGAAAAAACTTTCATACGTTTTTAGGATTCTTTGATGAATAGAAAGTAACAAAAAAACTGGTAACACTTTACAATAAGGTTCTTTAGTTAAATGGTTAGTTCACCCAGAAATGAAAATAATGTAATTTATCATGTCGTTCCACACCCGTAAGGCCTTCATTCATCTTCGGAACACAAATTAAGACATTTTTTATTAAATCCGATGGCTCATTGAGGCCTGCATTCAAAGCAATGATTTCCTCTCTTAAAATCCATAAAGGTACTAAAAACATATTTAAAACAGTTGCGAGTTCAGTCGTTCTAGTCGTTAACGACTTTTCAACAATATAGTGATGGGCCGATTTTAAAATACTGCTTCGGAGCTTTGCGAATTGAATCAGTGACTCGGATCTCCTATCAAACGGCAAAACTGCTGAAATCACGTGACTTTGGCGCTCCGAGTCACTGATTCAATTCGCAAAGCTCCGAAGCAGTATTTTGAAATCGGCATATCAAAAAACTTTATTTGAAACATAATTTTTTTGTAATAATGTTAAAATTAAGTCTTTATCTTTGCTTTATAAAATTTCTTTCAAAAACTTTTGAGTGGTAGTATACATATAATGGAATCATAATATTGAAAGACTAGTGTAACAGTTTTAGATTAGTGAAGCTTTTCATAAGCAAGTCTTTGAAATCACTGTACTGCCCTGTATTGTATGTCAAAAGGGCCTTTTTGAAAACAGGAAGTGCAAAATCCTGAGAACTTCCTATGAGTTATTTTATGTCCAACAGTGTGCATGGGGAGAGCAACATGGCCGCCTCTGCCAAGGCGACAAACCTCACCGTCAGCTTCCTTCCTTGTGGTGCCCTGACTGTGAAAAGCATCGTGGGAAAGAAAGAAACTCTGGACAACACTTGGCCTTTCCTTTGCATTGTGCCTAGTCACTCAACATTACACTGGAACTAGCATATTAGTGTATGTTTGTGCATGGACAGTAGTGTGTGTACGAGAAATGTGTGTTGATGACGTGGCATGATTTATCAGTGATTGTGTGTGAGCAAAAAAGTGGATGTGTGTATCACGAACACAAAGACTGTATGCAGTTTTGGCATCATACACTAAAAGTTCACCCTTCCAGTATTGTGTTGCTGTTTTCTTATCAGCATTAATCGTTTCTTATCAGTCCAAGAGTGAAACAGAACTCTGTAAGAAGCAGATCCAGACTCTACAAGGACCTGCAAGGTCACACGCAGGGGTCATATCCATGGGCCCTTATTTCCCCACTTTTATGAGCCTATTCTTGCCATTAAGCATATAAATGAGATTTTAGGATCTACTGAAAAAGCAATCAGCATTGCTAAAGTCATCCTCCACCTCAGCCATTCTCTCAGCTTTGGCAAGTTCAATGACGAATTACCAATAAAAAGGAAAGATGGGAAGGTCAAGTGCCAGAAAATACGCAAATGGATATCTCACCTGCTTCCTGTTTATTGTTATGGAGATTGTTGTGCCTCTGTGATAAAGATGTTTGTCCTTCGACCCCAAGAATGGTGGAAATGATTCTGCTACAGCTTCCGTTCATGCAGGAGGCCAAATCATTCAGCTCATCCATTTCCGACAGTAGTGCCTGGCCTTTGAACTTCAGGAAGGATGTGTGAGCCATGAAGAGGTCTCAGTGAGAGTATCTGTTTGGCCGGAAAACTTGAAAGACAGTGAAGAACATTTGTGTTGGACAGCACATGGAGGGTTTTCTCTATCCTGCACATGGACACTTGTTAGATTAAAATTATTACCGACTATAGTGACTTTAAAGCTGCTTTTATACCATTCCTAAAGGGTTAGTTCACACAAAAAAAACAATTCTGACATCATTTACTCACCCCCATGTTGTTCCAGACCCATAAGAATTTAATTCACCTTCGGAACACAAATAAAGACATTTTTAATGTAATCAGAGAGATCTCTGCCCCTCCATTTTGACAGTCCACGCAACTACCACTTTGACGCTACAAAAAGTACATAAAGAGAAAAAATAGTTCATAAAACTGAATTGAGCGGTTTAGTCAAAATTTACTGAAGATACTGGATAGCTTGACATGATGAACATTTAATTTAGAACATTAATTTCACAAATAAATGTTCATCAAGATATCATCAGATATGGTAAACGGAAGCTCAACCATGCTTTCTTGATGTGCGAGAACCAATGAGATTCATTCGCATGTGTTACGCATGGCTCTGGTTTGAGTTTCCGCAAGAACCACAAATTTATCACTCGTGCATCCAGGCATTTTTGTAGTTTACACGGAGACAATAACAATATTGTTTTCAAAAACAGCCCCTAAAAACGGAAAGCTTTAAAACAACAAAAAAAACCTACAAAAATGCAAATTTTGAAAATGGTGACATCATGCACATGTGTATTACCAAAGACTATAGAATAACACAAGACGCATCACTCGTATTGTTTTGAATGGGAGAAAGTGTAACGCGCAATATGGCGGAATAAGTCCCGCCTTCTAAATAAGTCATCGCGTCACTTCAGCGGTCGTTAGAATCACCGGTTTCTATAGAAACAGTCAGACCAGCGCCTCCGAAGAGACGCGCAGTTAGGACTGCGCATGCGCATTAGTTTGATCCAGCCTTTTTTTATCATGATTCGAGCGATTAGAAACTAAATTTATGAGCCGGTTGTTGTTATATTTCATTGGTGATTTCAAATATGAAATTTAATCGTAAGGTTGGTGAACAGTTTTGGAGAACTTGATGTTTCCCCATTCAAAGAGATAGCATGATGCCCAGGATGCCCGAGAGGCGTTTCAAAGATGGCCGCCGAGTGAAATGACTTGTCTTAAAGGGACTTTGGTATTACGTGTTCAATCTATTGACATGTAGTTCTTATTTACAAAGTGACATCTCCAACTACTGGCCTGGCATGCATAATACAGCATTTTAATCGTTTTCGCAGATCCATGTGAACGGTATCGTTTTGACAACCTTGTCGTCTGTACGCAAAAAAATGCTTCCATTTTAAGTACATCGTTGTTGTGTATACGTACCCTTAGTGAATTGAGTCACTTAATGATTCTGAAAAAATCTTTTTACTAAACAGATTCAAAAGATTTGAGTCACTGAGATGAATCAAATTCCCATCCCCACAACCCGTTTACAAATCTGTTTGTGAACATGCAAATAAGTAGCTTGCATTGATTCACTTAATGGAACAACAACTAATTATGTAAATATGTAACGACAATGACCAATTATGAAAACCCAAATTTGAGTATTTTGTGGGAACAATCAAAAAGTGCTTTAAAAAGAATCACATGCTTTTGAAAAACAACAAGGAACTTGAAATGGTGCTGGATTTGGGTCAAGAACAATTTTGAAAACGTGATAACTCACCCGGCTGCTGGACTGCAGGGTGACTTGGCTCCCAAAACAGGTCTATTAAAAGGACTCGTCATCATCTATTTGTGAGATTGAGATCACTCATCTCAGCAACTGTCCAAAGTCGTCTGATTTACAAGGAACACACAACTGATAAAATGTACCATGAATGCACTGTTTGTCAACTCTGTGCTTTTTCCTAAACTCAAAGCATTAAATTTATTTAAATTGAAATATATTTATAAATCTGGGAACTTTCTATATAAGCATGTTTATGTATTTTACACAAAAGAAAAAGGTCTAAAGCTATGACACAACCTACAGCAGAAATTTAAAACACCATGTTATGCATGATAAGTTTACAGTAAAACAGCTGCAAACAACCAAAAAGGAGTAAAAACAACACGTCTCTTCACAGTCTACTATGAGATCCAGTTAAAGTGTTCAGACTGCAACAGATGTTTACTTTTGTTTCATCATTCAAGTACACCCTTGACACAGAAGATTTGTTAGACCGTAGAGCAGGGTGGACGGAAAAGAATGTAAATAGGCCAATACTGTAGATACAGTAAGATCTCCTGAGTTATCTAGTCAATGGATTTTATGCCTCATTCAGAACAATCAGACTAAATATTTGGACAAATGCATTTGCTTATAAACATAGGTTCAAAAAGGCAAATTTGTTGTACATTTCATAATGAAAGAATAAATAAGAAAACCACAAAATACATTTTGTTATGCAAAAGTTAGCTGGTCAATGACTGAGCTTTAAAAACAGATACTAACATAAAGATGAAATAATGCTTAAGCTTCGACCTCAAAATATATATTTTTATAAGGCCCTATATATTCTACTTGACTATGTGGATACATCTAGAAACATTTGTTCAATTATTTTACTCAGTTGGGCAACTTGTAGCTCTGGGAAACAGATTCTCATGTCTTTGGTTTAGCGATGCCCGGCGCATCTTCTTAGAAAACCCTGGGAAAACGTATAATAAGGAAGCAAAATAGCAACAAAGCTATTAACATTAGCCTGGAAATTCTCACAACAGATTCGAAATTAATTTTCCTGTCACAGTTTGTCCTTAACAGAGTATAATACTACAGCCAACATCTGTGACACATGCAGCCGTTAAATTCAGTTCAAATACAACCACTGGTTGGCTGTGCTTCTCTATGATTGTTAGAGGTTACAGTACATTTTGGTCCCCCTTCTTGGCACATACAGTACATGGTACAAATACAACCAGCTATTATATTTCTATAAGTCTAATAATTATTATCCCCGTCGCCACATCAGTGAAGATGGAGAGTGTTTGGTGAGCTAAACTGTGGAAGAGTGTGGGTCTGTTTGTTGGCTTCTTCATGAGCAGGCGAGAGTCAAAACTCACATTGATACACCACTGCGTTTCCCATCACTACACACAGATAGCCCAGGATGGAAAAGCAAGGTAGTGGTTTAATATTTGGGAGATCTGCTGTACCACTTAGAGGTTGGCTAGCCGTCCACATCACAGGGACCTCTGATTTGCGGCCTCTGTAATTATCATGCAATGGACTATTTTAGTGATATTCGACTATGTATTAGACCAGAAACCACGTAAGATCGGGTTTCTATGGCAAGGCTGGAAGTCCCTGGCAAAAAATAACAAACAAAGAGAGCTCGATCAAGATTAAACGTGACTGTTGGAGACCCATGGCAACATTGAGGCTTGCAAGGGTTCGGTCAGTTCAAGCGCTGCACTTTGGGAATGACTGGGGAGTAGATACTGATTGCCAGCATCCAGTAACAGAAGCGCACCCTGGCTTTATATTCAGTTTTGGATGTTCATTGTCAAACTGTAAATGGTACCGGAACTATAAATTAGTTCAACATAAATAGGTGCTTTTTTAAAACACGACTGAGAAGAAATAACTCATAAAACTCATTATAAATACAATTCATATCAATTGGGTGTGCTAAAATTATAGGTCTAAATGAGAGTAACACATTTTACTCTTACTTAGTTGTTTAAAAATTGTTGATTTGGTCTTTGGTCATGTCTTTTCATGGTCATGTCTATAAATAAGTGCATGACACCCCTGGTCAAACCCTCAATGTCGTCAGGGTTTTAAATCAAATTTCCAAACACAGATCCACAGAACATGACTAAATGAATACAAACACTGCCATGAGATTCTCTTGAATGTTTCTCATTGTGAGCAAAGAGCAGAAAGCTGAATTATTTAATGCGGTCAACATGCAAGATCAATCCTGCTTCACCGCTAAACACCAGATGCCTCTTGCAGTGAAAGAAAAAACAATAATGTGTATTAAAATATCATTTTTAATAACATGCACAGTTTTATCAAGTCCGTAGATGGAGGATTGTAACATCTGGTGTCCGTCTGTCACTTAGTGTAAAACAGAGGTCTATTGAAAGTGATTGAAAAGCCTCACTATGAAACTGTTCAGCTTGTAGATCTAAAACCCAGAAGAAAATTAGAGTTTCCAACTCATAGAATAGCAGTTTTTAATTAATTAATAAATTAAGGTATTTAATGCAATAACAGAAATTACACTCATACCTAAAATGTGAGTTTTCTTCTTTAAAGTTGGCATAAAAGGGAAGTTGAGATAGTTTTTTCTTCCCTATTCACTATATTTTCTCAAAGAGAAACGGTCTCTCAAACGAGAAAAAAGTAGGGCAGGACTTGAGTTTGTCCATCAGGAATTGATTGGATGGGTGTGGTTTGCTGTTACTGTGATCTCATGTGAGTGACAGGTTGTCCCGCCCTCACGGCAGTAAACACATCATCAGAGAAGAGAAGTTGCTGCAAGAGATTACTGCAATATGCCATAAAAAAATAAGAATGGTCAATTATGAATGGTGACTTTTTTCATGGTGACTTTAAAGGTGCCCTAGAATCAAAAATTGAATTTAGCTCGAAATAGTTGAATAACAAGAGTTCAGTACATGGAAAAGACATACATTGAGTTTCAAAATCCATTGCTTCCTCCTTCTTACATAAATCTCATTTGTTTAAAAGACCTCCGGAAAACAGGCGAATCTCAACATAATTGAGTTTTACATTAATATGTATGACCCCAATATTTGCATATGCAAGTTCATGTTCAAGGCATTAGACAAGGGCAGCCAGTATTAACGTCTGGATCTGTGCACAGCTAAATCAACAGACTAGGTAAGCAAGCAAGGACAATAGCGAAAATTGGCAGATGGAGCAATAATAACTGACATGATCCATGATATCATGATATTTTTAGTGATAATTGTAAATTGTCTTTCTAAATGTTTCGTTAGCATGTTGCTAATGTACTGTTAAATGTGGTTAAAGTTACCATCGTTTCTTACTGTATTCACGGAGACAAGAGAGCCCTCACTATTTCATTTTTAAACACTTGCAGTCTGTATAATTCATAAACACAACTTCATTCTTTATAAATCTCTCCAACAGTGTAGCATTAGCCGTTAGCCATGGAGGACTATCAAACTCATTCAGAGTCAAATATAAACATCCAAATAAATACCATACTTACAGGAATCAATGCATGCATGCAGCATGAATGACAAACATCTTGTAAAGATCCATTTGAGGGTTATATTAGCTGTGTGAACTTTGTTTATGCACTGTATAACTGCACTTATAGTCGAGAGCTCGGGAGGGCAGGGAGCGAGAGATTTAAAGGGGCCGCGCAGCCTGAATCGGTGCATAGTTAATGATGCCCTAAAATAGGCAGTTAAAAAAATTAATTAAAAAAATCTATGGGGTATTTTGAGCTGAAACTTCACAGACACATTCAGGGGACACCTTAGACGTATATTACATCTTTTGAAAAGATGTTCTACGGCACCTTTAAAATAAAAGTAAGTACTTGAAGTTGAAAAAAGGAAGATTATAAGGACACTCATATTAAATTCTGGAAATCCTCAAACCATCAGTTGTGACTACAGACACACATCAGCTATTTTTTTTTCTCAAATCAGTTATTTGTTCATCATAGCAGGTGTGAAGGACACTGACCACATTACCTTGAACTGACCTGATATTCTGCTATTATTCTCATGCTAGATTGGCTAGGTCAGAGAAAGATACAACTGCAGCTCTAAATCTCTTCATTTCCTCTCCCTCTGTGAAAGAAAAAGGTGAAACATAGAACAAAAGACAGGGAATTGTTAGAAACAAGGCAGCTAATGAGGAATGAGGAAGTTGTGCTGATTCACACGCTGTGTAGTTAAATATGGGCAGCATATGGATGAACAGGGCTGTGCAGAACTTTCCTCATCCATCTGGATGTTTCTGTAATGTTATAATGATAATATTAATGTAAGTTTATTTGCAAACTTTTACACATCTCCTGCCCTCTGCATGTTCATTTATTGAATAGGTTTAGCTACCAAAAAGAATTTAGTACTATTTTGGAAACTTTCAACACACCTTATAAACCATTTCACAAAATTTACATGCTTTCATCATCTTATTACTTTTTTATATTTCTATATAGCTTTCATTTATTTTTATTTCAGTTTTAGCCATTTTAGTTCTTAAACTAATTTATTTTAAGTTCTCCACCTAATATTTATATTTCATTTAATTTCAGCTTTATTTCAATGAAAATGATTTTTAATCATTTCAGTTTTAGTTACCAATAACAACACCGATCTGTGCCTGCGTAGAGTCATGTGCCGGAAATAATAGCTGAAAAACATTTCGACATGTGAGATTTGAACATAATTGTTCACAGCTGTCAGATAAAAGGTTTGAGATGTAGAACTTGGATCTGACGATGATATCCACTCTTGAATCATGAATTAAACCCACAAACCAGTATGAAACGAAACACAGATAAGCATTTCCTTTGTACCAGTCAATTATGATGACTTGTATTTCAGAATAAATTTCATTACCTTTTCTAAATATTACACAAAACTGCAATTTCCACAAGAAAATATTCAGATCTCCCACACTGTAGTCTCTTGTGCTTGCAAGCTTTTGGGTGATCTCCACATATCCCATAAAAACCATAAAGGTGGCCATTTTACGAGTCCCATGCTTTCATTCTTTTTTCCCCCCTAAATCACAATGGATTGTTCCCAGTTTTGGTTTCACACATAGGGTTCCTCTGATGTGGGTCTCTGTTTCTGGGGTAATTAAGTTTTTTTTTTTGTTGTTTTTTTTTTTTTTTGTGAGTGGGATAAAGACAGGGTGGCGGGGGGGGGTTGAGGCCTGTCAATTTACTAAGCATGATGGTACATTCAACAGATGTAGAGCTGGTAGACACACTCCAAAAAACATCTAATGACTACAAACTTCAAGTGAGTTTGTTGTGGTCAGAGGTCTCACACACAGTCTTATGATGTGGCAACAATACATAAAATATAGAACACACACATTGGCCCACCTGCTCCTTTATCTCCATGTGTGTGTGAGAGACAACAAATGCATAAAACACCACACACATTCACACAAACCACATTTAACATTTTTAAATATATAACATTTTTCTTTACATCTTTAAAGATGGTTCGTATTGTGTAGTTGAATAATCTGTATGGTCTTCTTATTACAGAAGCACTACATGCATTGAATATGCTCTATTAACCGCATCTAATGTTGCTTACCACAAAAATAGTCTCGACACTAATATGCTAATTTTAGTTAAATGTTAAATGACCATTTAAGAGCCAATTCACAAATGCTTTTCTTTGACTGCTTTTAATGCGTCTTTCTAAAACAGGTCTCGAGAGCCTACATTATTTTCTGTTCTGTGAAAAGGGCTCCTAAATCCAATAAATATGGTCATTATCCCACAATACACTCAAGAATGCAAAAAAAAAAGGAAACATTCACCCATAAAATAACATTGTGTCATTTGTAAACAAGTTATTGCCAGGCTAACCAAAATATGTTCTAAGAATGTTTCGCAAATGTTCCCATTAAGTTATGAAATTGTTATTTTTTAATGTTCTTTAAAATATACATACCGCTCAAAAGTTTGGGATCGGTTAGATTTTTAATGTTTTTAAAAGAAGTTTTGTCTGCTCACCAAGGCTTAATTTATTTAATTCAAAATACAGTAAAAACAGTAATATTGTGAAAAATTATTACAATTTAAAATAACTGCTTTCTATTTGAATATATTTTACAAAGTAATCTATTCTCGTGTTGGCAAAGCTGAATTTTCAGCATCATTACTCCAGTCTTCAGTGTCACATGATCCTTCAGAAATCATTCTAATATGATGATTAGTTCCTCAAGAAATATTTGTTATTATTATCAATGTTGAAAACAGTTGTGTACTATTTTTTCAGGATTCATTGATGAATAGAAAGTTCAAAAGAACAGCATTTATCTGAAATACAAAGCTTCTGTAACATTTTACACTACCGTTCAAAAGTTTGGGGTCAGTAAGAATTTTTATTTTTATTTTTTTGAAAAGAAATGAAAGAAATTAATACTTTTATTCAGCAAGGATGCATTAAATCAATCAAAAGTGACAGTAAAGACATTTATAATGTTACAAAAGATTAGATTTCAGATAAACACTGTTCTTTTGAACTTTCTATTCATCAAAGATGAAAAAAAAATATTGTACACAATAAATGTTTCTTGAGCAGCAAATTGACATATTAGAATGATTTCTGAAGGATCATGTGACACTGAAGACTGCAGTAATGATGCTGAAAATTCAGCTTTGCATTGTAAATTGTAATAATATTTCACAGTATTACTGTTTTTACTGTATTTTTAATTAAGTAAATGCACCCTTGGTGAGCAGACAAAACTTCTTTTAAAAACATTAAAAATCTTACCGATCCCAAACTTTTGAGTGGTAGTGTGTATGCATTATATATATATATATATATATATATATATATATATATATATATATATATATATATATATACACCTAGGTATATATATATATATTTTTTTTTTTTTTCTTTTTTATGTGTACATTACGTATTATCATTTTGCAAACATTGTGAGAATTTTACATTTGAATGTTTTCTGACTGTTCTGAAACACATTTATAAAATGTTAGATGAAAAAATTTTCCACGAACAATGCATAATATTTTTATGCTAATAAAAAATAGAATGTTATTAAAGACCAGATAACATTGAATAAATTTTCTATTAACGTTATGAAAGAACGTATGTTCATAACTTTGAGAGAACCTTGCCAGAACATTAGAGAAGTTCTGAGATTGTTCCCTATTAGCTGTGATTCATTTATTATCACTATTATTAAGTGAACAAGAAAATATTTGCATCCCCAAATCACACCATCTCTGCACAACAACTTTGCAAAAGGGCTAAAGCAGAACTGCATATCATAATGCTTTGCAAAATGAACAGCCAGTCAGAATGCTGGGATGCTACAATATTGAGAACAGATAATCAGAATTTCATCTGCCTATTCAAAAGGAGAACATTGCGGTTTAAATAACACATTTTAAATGGAAGAATGAATAATATATGTGTATATAACACTTGACCTGTAAACTTCTACTGTAATTCTATGAGGGTTTTTGTTTTGTTTCGATTATACATATGGAGGGATGAGTCAAAATTATTTTTTGTGATAAATGACAGCATCACAGATGTTGTCAGTAAAGTTTAACTTGTTCCTTTACATTATTAAGAAATTTAAAAATAGATTTTGTAAACTTATACTTGTCTTTAAACTTATACTTGTCTCTAAAAAAGCATGTGATATGTTTGCATGGCTCTGTGGTCGTTTGTTTGTGGTGGGGGGGCTGCAGTTTTAAGCAGGGAGGGGCAGGAAAAGGAGCTGAGAGATGAAGCCAAAAAGCATTCAAGTACTGAGCCAAAATCTGGAGGATAATCTTTTTGGCTCTGCTAAAAAGTGTCTGTGGTTGAAACTCTTAATTTTGAGATCATTTTGGGTTGAAAAATAAAAACACCCCAAAGACTGCAAGTTCAGAGGGATAGTTTAAGTAATCAATCCCATGTTTCATCTCAGTGTACAGTGTGAGAAATCACCACAGCGACCCACAGGTGGTTCCCATTTTAGTGTCTAGATCATCACTTCAGCCGATTCTCCATGGTCCCTTCCAATCCTTTCATTTGTCTATCTCTCCTCTAATGCCATCATGTTTTCTGAAAGATTAAGGAGCAATGATGTGGATTGAGTGGATTGATGTCAATAAAAGCACTAAAAAAAGCATAAATATACAGCCAAAGGCCTATTTAGGGACCTGTTTAGCCTTTCTCCTGTTATATCATGCTAGACATATGAACTCATTATATCACAATGTAGACCTTCAAAATTAAATCACATTGATTAGCTTTTTATACATATACAACTGACCACATCTATGTGCCCATTTTCACCACTTAAAGGCACTATATGTAATATTTCGCCACTAGAGGTCGCTTATTCACAACAAAGGCGTAGCTTGATGATGCCTTGATTTCTCAGAATCATGGGAGGTATTGTCTTCACGTCTACAGCCTGCGGAAAAGAATCCGATGGGGCTTGGGCAGAAATCATATTAATGGATGAGCTAATGTATTAAAGATTTATTAACAGCGTTCAGTCTGCGATTCGGCAGTCGGTGTTCAAATTCCATGTGTAAGTATTTAAATAGGCTTCATTCGCAGGAAACAATCGCTTGTATGTTGAGCTCAGTCTTAGAATGTTTTAGCTAGTCGTTAAATGTGTGCCCGGCTTTAGATGAATGTATTCAAACAGCTGCTCACCTGATATGGTCACGTGGTATGATGTCATTGATAGGCGACACAGATATGGGGCCCTATTTTAACGATCTAAACGCAAAGTGTGAAGCGCACGGCGCAGGTGCACTCAGGGCGTGTCCGAAACCACTTTTGCTATTTTAACGACGGAAAAACGGTCCGTGCGCCGGGGCGCATTTTTGAAATGGGTTGTCCCTATTCTCTTAATGAGTAATGGGCGTAACGTTCAATAAACCAATCAGAGTGTCATCTCCCATTCCCTTTAAGAGCGAGATGCACTTGCGCCATGGCGGATTGCTATTTACATGCCGGAATTTGTTGGCGGAAAAGCTGAACGCTTTTCAAGCGAAGAAACTGATCTGCTTGTGCGCGAAGTTAAAGCGCACAAGCAGATCATCTACGGGACAAGCAGGATATAACATTATATATATTATATAATTATATATTATATAACATATAACATTATAAATTACACTGACTTATTAAACACACCGATTCGAGGAGTTCAACGAGTGATGTTTTGCTGAAATTACCTGTTAAGTGGCCAGTCAATCTTTCAGTCGTCTGCGTTGGATGCAGGCTTTCAAATAGCTCCACGCGACCAGTCAGTTAATATGTGTGTGTATTGGCAAGATTGTTCAATTAATTAGTCAGTTTCGTTCATCATTATAAGTAGTAATAGGCTGAATTGAAAATAGGTATCCTAATTCTAATAAACACAATGACTATTCATCATTACATTTTTATATTTATGTAGCCTACACAATAATATTCTTTTACACTGTAATCCTTTTGTTTTTAATATTTGGCATATTTGTGTGATGCGTATCCCTGTGTGTAATAAGCAAAGTCAACGCGCACTGTGGACGCGCCCAGAGGTGCAGTTTCTACCAACGCGCTCTAACAAAAAAATATTGCGCCATTGACTTTAGACTTTAGACCAGGTTTGAGTTGGTCTATGGCGCAGTCTATTTTCAGCTCCTTAAAATAGCAATGCGCCGGCAATGCGCCTGAACACACCTCTTTTTTAGACCAGCACGCCCATGGGCACACTAACTGGCGCAAATGCATTTACTAATTTAAGGACGTGGCGCTGAACGGGAAAACGCGAACGGGGCCGGACGCAAACTAGCAAACACACTTGCGCTGCGCCTTGCGTCGCATTGCGCCGGGTGTATAATAGGGCCCATGGTCTGTGTCCTTGTAAAAATAAAAATAAAAAGTCAACAAAATATATAACATTCTTCTAGTGGTTTTTCTTCTAAATCTTACATATTGTGCCTTTAAGAAAACCGGTAATAACTGAGCTAAAAAGTAAATTTTATGAGACGAAAGATCAAAATGATGACAAACCATACAAAAGGCACATTTTGACTTTTTAATATTATAATTTACTAACATAATTTAAAACATAATTATAATTCATAGGTAAATGACAATTCAAATGATTTGCCTTTTGATTATGATTTTTTTTTTTTTCTTATGTCAGAAATTGTCACAGACACGCCAGGCTCCACCTCACCACAGTACCCACGCACTCAATCACCAGCTTATTAATCACCGCCACCTGCACCTCATTCACTCTGCAATCACCAGCACTACAAAGCCACCACTCTCACACACACTCACTGTCCGGTCTCGTTTGCACTACGCCATGTATATGCTTACCTTAAGGACTCCCCTTCAACATACTTACCTGCTCCAGCGATCTCCTTCATCTCCTTCGTCTCCTGGTCCCTTCGTGTGCTTACCCATCTGTGTGTGTGAGTGTCTCCAACGTCTCCCTCCATCTCAGCTCAACTCCTGGATCCACAAACCACACAAGGACAGTATTACTTTATATTCATCTCTCAAGAACCTGATAACAGCCATTACCACTCTGTGTTCCACATATTGTTCCAATAAACTCACCTGGATTGCTTTTATCTCTGCCTCCGTGTCTATATCATAACAGAAGACCGGACCATAACAACTAACGGCATGAGTACAAACGATCCATTCCAGGAACTCGTGGACGTGCTGCGTCGAGCACTCACACCACAGCCCTCAACATCGTCATCCCACAACACGGCTGTCTCCGCACCCACCAGCACCACTCCTTCACCTGCATTCACCGCCAGTCCCATGGCCAAACCGGCGCCCTACTCTGGATCGGCGGAGGAATGCAGCGGATTTCTTCTCCAATGTGAGCTGGTCCTGGAGATGCAGCCGCACCTCTACACTACAGACACGGCTAAAATAGCGTTCATTATTTCACAACTGCAAGGGAAGGCTCTGCAATGGGCAGATTCGTTGTGGACCCAGAAAGGCCCAGTCGTCCAAGCCTATTCGGCGTTCGTCTCCCACTTCCGGGAAGTATTCGGGAAACCTCTGACTGATTCCTCGACTGGTGAGAAACTTTATAATCTAAAGCAAAGAAACCTATCTGTTAACGAATATGCCTTGCAGTTTCGAACGCTAGCCGCCACCAGCGGATGGAACGAGCAAGCCCTCATCACCACGTTCCGTCAGGGGCTGGAACCCTCCGTGCGGCTGCATCTCGCTGCATACGAGGACTCCATGGGATTAGAACGCTTCATCCAACTCGCCATCCGCGTGGGGTCCCGTATGCAGTCGTGCATTCAAGAACACCAGGGCCAGTCATCCACCACTAACCTCCTCCGTCGGTCCGAACCCGTCAGCTCCCCAGAACCAGCCAACGAACCCATGCAAATTGATCACTCTCGTCTCACCCCTAACGAAAGACAAAGAAGGCTGGCCCTGAATCTCTGTCTCTATTGCGGAACAATGGGGCATAATCTCTCCACATGCCCAATCCGTCCTCCTCGACCCGTGGTGAGTGCAATATTTCCCTCCATTCAGAAAATGAAACCACTCACTACAACTGTAACTCTTACTGCTGCTAACATCTCTGTTCCAGTGGTGGCGCTCCTTGATTCAGGGTCAGCCGGAAACTTCATCTCAGGCACCCTCTGTAGACAACTCAACCTTAAGATCTCTCCTTCACCGACGAGCTATCAAATCCACTCCATCACGGGCAAACCCCTAAGCCGCAGACACATCCGTCACTGCGTGGGCCCACTACAACTCAGCATCGGTATCCTGCACACTGAACACATCCATTTGCTGGTTCTGGAGGAATCCACCGCTGACGTGGTTCTAGGGCGCCCGTGGCTGGAACAACACAACCCCAACATCTCCTGGCGCACGGGCGAAGTCCTGAAGTGGGGCGATCACTGCTTCCCAGACTGCTTCCCAGCGCTTCCTGTTCCAAAACCTCCACTCTCCAAGTCTCTTCTCGTGAATGCCACGTCCATCGAGAGCCCTGTTGAGAAGCGCTCCGTGGATGTTCCCCCTGACTACGCCCCCTTCAGCGACGTCTTCTGCCCGCAACGCGCCTCCAAGCTTCCTCCACACCGGCCATGGGACTGCGCCATCGATCTGCTGCCGGGTGAACCAGTGCCCAGGGGACACATATACCCCCTGTCCATACCGGAGGAGAAGGCCATGGAGGAATACATCAAGGAGGCACTCGAACAAGGTTACATCCGCCCGTCTACTTCCCCTGCTGCTTCAAGCTTCTTCTTCGTGGCAAAGAAGGACGGAGGCTTGAGGCCATGCATCGATTACCGTGCACTCAACAAGATCACCATCAAGTTCCGATACCCACTTCCCCTCGTCCCAGCGGCCCTGGAACATCTCCGCGGTGCCACTGTGTTCACCAAGTTGGACCTCCGCAGCGCGTATAACCTCATCCGGATACGTGAGGGGGACGAGTGGAAGACCGCCTTCGTCACGCCCACTGGACACTACGAGTACCTCGTGATGCCGTATGGCCTGGTCAACGCCCCCTCCGTATTCCAGGATTTCATCCACGAGGTGCTCCGGGAGTTTCTCCATAAGTCCGTTCTGGTTTATATAGATGACATCCTCATCTACTCCCGGAGCTTGGCCGAACATCGCCACCACGTTGCGGAGGTCCTCCAGCGCTTACGGCAGTTCCATCTCTTCCTCAAGGCTGAAAAATGCTCATTCCACCAACCCTCCGTCCAGTTCCTGGGGTACGTGATTGATCACAGTGGCATCCGGATGGACGAGGGGAAGGTCTCCGCCATACAGTCCTGGCCCACTCCTACCACCATCAAAGAACTCCAAAGATTCCTAGGTTTCTCCAATTTCTATCGCCGGTTCATCAAAAACTACAGCACAATCGTCAGTCCACTCACCAACCTCCTCCGTCACCAGCCCAAGTCTCTGTCCTGGTCTCCATTAGCCACCGACGCCTTTGAGACCCTGAAGAAGGCCTTCACCACCGCTCCCCTCCTCGTCCACCCTAACCCGGACCTCCCGTTCATAGTAGAGGTGGACGCATCTACCACCGGAGTGGGAGCGGTCCTTTCACAGCAGCAGGGGACACCAAGTAGACTCCATCCATGCGCCTTCTTCTCCCGCAAGCTCAACCCGGCGGAGGTCAACTACGACATCGGTGACCGCGAACTCCTGGCCGTCAAGCTTGCCCTTGAGGAGTGGAGGCATTGGTTGGAGGGAGCTACTCACCCATTTCAAGTCCTCACTGATCACAAGAATCTCGAATACCTGAAGGCCGCAAAGAGACTCAATCCTCGCCAAGCTCGCTGGGCTATGTTCTTCTCTAGATTCAACTTCTCCATCTCCTACCGTCCTGGTTCAAAGAATACGAAGGCTGACGCCTTATCTCGCCTCTATGCTCCTGAGGAAAAGCCCGAAAAACCTGATACTATTCTGCCGGAGTCCATCTTCATGAGCCCCATCCAGTGGTCCGAAGAAACCATTCCCTCCGCCAATGCCTCCACACGCACTCCGCCGGGTTGCCCACCGGACTTGCAGTACATCACACGGACACGTCGCACTCCACTCCTGCACAACGTTCACTCTTCACTTGGCACTGGTCACCCGGGGGTCAAGGAGACCCTCTCGTTGCTCAAACAACGCTTCTGGTGGCCCAACATGGCCAACGACGTCAGGAGGTACGTGCAGGGCTGCAGGGAGTGTGCCATCTCCAAGAGCCCACGCCATCTTCCCACCGGCAAGCTCTTTCCTCTGCCCGTTCCTGAGAGACCCTGGTCACACCTGGGAGTGGACTTCGTCACCGATCTCCCCGAATCTGACGGTCACACATGCATCCTGGTGGTGGTGGACCGCTTCTCAAAGTCCTGCCGTCTGATACCCCTGGAGGGTCTACCTACCGCCATGGCCACCGCAGAACTAATGTTTAATCATGTTTTTCGCTATTATGGATTACCTGAAGACATCGTCTCCGACAGAGGA
The DNA here is from genome assembly GCF_024489055.1 of Chanodichthys erythropterus. Classification (NCBI taxonomy): domain Eukaryota; kingdom Metazoa; phylum Chordata; class Actinopteri; order Cypriniformes; family Xenocyprididae; genus Chanodichthys; species Chanodichthys erythropterus. The sequence continues at coordinate 45,675,947 of NC_090230.1, read as the reverse complement.
CCCCAGTTTGTCTCACACGTCTGGAAAGCCTTCTTCTCCCTCCTGGGTGTGACCGTCAGCCTATCGTCTGGATACCATCCTCAGTCGAACGGGCAGACGGAACGGAAGATCCAGGAGATCGGCCGCTTCCTGCGTACCTTCTGTCACGGCCACCAGAACTCCTGGAACCAGTACCTGGGTTGGGCCGAGTACGCACAAAACTCTCTCCGCCAAGCCTCAACGGGACTAACACCCTTCCAGTGCGTACTCGGCTACCAACCCCCGATGTTCCCCTGGGACGGGGAACCCTCCAACGTTCCGGCAGTCGACTACTGGTTCCGGGAGAGCGAGAGGGTGTGGGACTCAGCTCACCACCAGCTGCAGAGGGCCCTGCGCAGACGCAAGATGGCAGCCGACCTTCGACGCTCCGAGGCTCCTGTCTACCAGCCGGGGCAGAAGGTCTGGCTGTCCACCCGGGACATCAGGATGCGTCTGCCCTGCAAAAAGCTGAGTCCCCGCTTCATTGGCCCGTTCACCATCCTTCGGCAGATCAACCCCGTCACCTATCGTCTCCAACTCCCGGCACAGTATAGTAGAATCCATCCTACATTTCACGTGTCTCTACTTAAACCTCACCACCCTTCTGTTGTTCCCTCCACAGAGCCTGACGTGGCAGCCGCCGAGCCCCCCTTCCACTTCTCCTAGAGGACGGCACAGCCTACGTGGTCCACGAGATCTTGGATTCCCGGCGCCGTGGTGGTAAACTCGAATACCTCGTGGACTGGGAGGACTATGGTCCCGAGGAACGCTCATGGATTCCCAGGAACGATATCCTTGATCCTCTTCTGTTACAGAACTTCCATACCAACCATCCAGACAGACCTGCCCCACGACCCAGGGGAAGACCACCACGACGTCGGGGTCCGCGGCCCTCAGGAGCGGGCCGTGGGAGGGGGGTACTGTCACAGACACGCCAGGCTCCACCTCACCACAGTACCCACGCACTCAATCACCAGCTTATTAATCACCGCCACCTGCACCTCATTCACTCTGCAATCACCAGCACTACAAAGCCACCACTCTCACACACACTCACTGTCCGGTCTCGTTTGCACTACGCCATGTATATGCTTACCTTAAGGACTCCCCTTCAACATACTTACCTGCTCCAGCGATCTCCTTCATCTCCTTCGTCTCCTGGTCCCTTCGTGTGCTTACCCATCTGTGTGTGTGAGTGTCTCCAACGTCTCCCTCCATCTCAGCTCAACTCCTGGATCCACAAACCACACAAGGACAGTATTACTTTATATTCATCTCTCAAGAACCTGATAACAGCCATTACCACTCTGTGTTCCACATATTGTTCCAATAAACTCACCTGGATTGCTTTTATCTCTGCCTCCGTGTCTATATCATAACAGAAATGGGCTTCCATATGTTTGAATGGGGAACAATGATCAGGTTTTAGTAAATACATACATATTATTTAAAATGAATTATTTTGAATTATCTAATTTGGTGGTCAGTAAACATAACAGCAAACGAACCATCTGTAATGGTACAACAGTTCTGAACAACAATACCTGTCATCACTGTAAAATTATTCACAGCACTCCTGCAAATGTACTGCTTGAACAGATTTAAATGACCTCACAACATGTGGTGAACTGCAATTACTCAACAGAAAGCATAAATTTTTAAAGGCACTCAGAGTGTTGCATGAAGTGTTTGTGAGTTGGCTCTGACAAGAGCACTGACCTGGCCTTATACCCAGCAGAGAGAGAGAGAGAGAGAGAGAGGGAGACTGCAAGAGGAGGTTGTGAAGGACACCAGCATGGGAAGTGGGGAGAATCTTGGCATGACTGAGAGTGATTCGCCTGATAAGTATATAAGATGCCAGAAAAGCCTGCGAGGAAAGCCAGCTCTCAATCACCTCTGCTCTATACTTTCTCCCACATCTCTCATTCTTCCTCTTGCTTTCTCTTTCAGTCTCTCTCTCATGGCAAGAGCCCTGGGCTGAGGATTGATTGATGCCTGTCTGCGGCTCGAGTGAGAGGACTAAGGAACCAGCACACAGTAGGGAACGCAGCCGCCTTGCCAAAACGAGTCCTTTGATTCTGAAGAACGAGTGAACTTCAGTCTGGCAGAACTGAAGGTGTTTCTTCAGCACACCAGCAAATGAGATCGCACACACTTAAAGACCGTAAAATCATAGTAAAAGAAGCCTCGCTCAGCCCCACAAAAGCACATTAACTGGACCAGGTGAGGTGACCTTTCCATTGTCATTAGCACCTACTTTATCCCAGCCATCATTTTACGGTGTTTTTTTGCAGCCTCGTTATAGTACTTTCATACTTTCTTCACATTCACATTAATGCATTGCATTTTACTCTAAGGTTACTGAGCAAAAATTGTAGCGTTACTGGAAATTAAATTAACGCCTTGGACAATTAAAAATGAACCTTGGTTTTCCCTTTGCAATGCCTGATGTGAATAATTTCACCAGAGGTCTTTACAACTTCTGTTTTTGATGAAACTTGGAACTTTGTTTGTTGATGTGCTAAGTTTTTGTGTGTGTGTGTGTGTTAATTTGGCCATTATTCAAATATATAAACAAAACTGGCTAGAACAAAACATGATATTTAAAGGGATAGTTCACCCAAAAATGAACATTCTGTCATCATTTATTCCAAACCTGAATGACTTTTTCCTGTGACAACACAAAAGTAAACTATGTGCAAGAACGAGAATGATGAAGGCTGTTAAGCTCCAAAATGAAAAAAAGTGCCATAAAACTTGTGCACTGTTTTCCAAGTCATTATTCAGGTCATTCCTGTATAGTTTGGTGGATTTTATGTCCCCATGAAACAACAATGCATGTTTAACATAAAATGTTTATCAACTTTAATTCTACATGATTGTCCATGCATTGATATACCTCAATTGACACAAAATCATAACGATTAGTACCTAAGAATATTTTTATATATAAATGTGTAAAACCATTTGTCACTCAAACTCTAGTCCACCCTGTTACATTGGTGCTAATGGGCCTTTAAAGTCTTAAGCTTATGCCCTAAATCACATGACTTGCTAGAAGTGACATCATTTCCCTATAGGGAAAGCAACTCCAAGAACAAAGTAAGTATCAGTCATAAACTTTTCTCTCTTTTACACATTTTTAGAAGACATATCTAATAGCGTAACACAACATGTCCACCCTGTTGTGTCAATTTATACTGGACATGAAAATGTTTCTTCTTTTTTTAAAATAGATTTTTATAAATCTGTTAAAATTCCTCTTAAATGTTAAAATTCCTCTTAAATTGTTCTTTCCTAGCTAGTATGGGCTTTGTTAGTTTAAAATGTCCCTGTTACACTTTGCATTGTAAAAATGTCACGAACAGGGTGAACAAATATCCTTTATTCCTATGGAATATTTTATCAGAATTATTAGGTTATACTTGAGCTTGAGGCCTGAGCTTGACAAGAGTGTTTCGTGATTGACAGACATTTTCTCCCTCCGATAAGACTAAAATATCTGAATTTTCTTTTTTCAACAAACCTGCTAAGTCCCAAATCCACCAAACTGTAAGAATAACCCATTCACAGAAAATGAGAGTTCATGAGAGAAGTGGCCATGTCCGATTCATAAATAATTATTCTTTTGGTCGTCTCTTTTTAGTGAATCGATTAAGTTCACAAAACCAGTATATACACTCAAAAAAATAACTCTTTAAACGAACATACAAAAATCATGGAAAGGATTTCCACATGATTAAGTTGCTTTATTTCAGCATTATGCAATTCTGTTATTCCAATTTAATGTACTTCTGTTGGGTCAACTTAATTTATTAAGGTTGATTCAACTTATTTACTATGGTTGGGCTCAGCTTAATTTAATAGTGTCAGCCCAACTAATTTGCAATGTTTTGGAAAATAAATAAAAAATAAATTGTTTTCATATACATTGATTTTTACAATTAATTATTCTCGTTTAATTTTGTGATTTATATAACTTTTGTGATGTTCTGTGTTAGAAATCTAGATGTGATACTGGATTCATTCTAAATTGCCTTAACCAAAAACATTGTAAAGCCTAAATTGATCAAAAGTCCATTGGTGGCAATGGTTTTACAATCAACATAGACATACAATGCTTTTGGGAAATGCAACCCAGAGCACTACCACAGTGATTACTTTCTTATTAAAGTAGTTTGAAAGTTTGTTAGCAGGTCCTCAACCCAAGCACAAGTGCAACAATTCACCACAATGGTAACCCTAAAACTATTAATTAACAGAAACTTTTAAATACCAACATAATAGAACAGTAAACATTAAAAAGTCTTTCCATTTTCGCATCTTCCTAAAAACTCCTTAAAATAACACTTTATTTCAACATTTACACTCCTAGTTCAGCCCCTTTGCAAAGCATGATGGGAAGTGAAAATCCTGATTGGGTTTACTTGATTGAAACATGTTATTCCAAGTTAAGTCAAAGAGTAACTGTTTTAAGTCAATTTAACATGAGTCAATCACATTTAAACCAGAAACCTCATACAATGGTGTTGAATCAAAATAAATTGTTTAAACAAACTGAACAGCATCAAAAAATCTTCTTTTTTTTTTTGAGTGTATGATTCAGACTGATCTGGCTCTCAATTTGACTCACTGACTCCAAAGATTTGGGTGAACTTCCCCTTTAAGAAAGATCATATTTGTTCCAAATTCGTTTTCACAGATAAGAAAGCTAAATGTAATCTCAAAACAGTATGTTCATTCTGGATGATTCTTAACTTTTGTGTAGGAAGATCCTTGTTCCGCAGAATCAAACTACTGCACATATGTTCAATCATACTGCAGTAATGATTCAAATGTCCCTAAGGTAACTGTTAATTGACATAAAATACATATAAGTCTCAGCAGCCAAGCATTAAAATCGATTAACACTTCAGAGTGGGTGGCTGTGTTACATTTTGGAAAATGTACCGAATTTCATTTGCACAGCAACTCTCATGGTCTGGCATAACTCGAAATCTTTGATACAACAGAAACTGCATCCACATCCAGCAGAAACCATATTTAACAAGAAAAATAATAGATTGTACTCATTACTGAGGCATGATGTTTGTGTCTCTGTAAATGTAATCATTTGTGTGCATGCATGAGTTTGTATGTGCACTGTGTGTTTGTATATGGATTTGCCACATGTTTCCATTTAACAGCACCGGAGAAAGAAAGTTTAGAAAGCCGGGGCACAGCACAGGCTCTAATTTGCAGTGAGGATAGTGTGCGATGATCTGGTAAAACGCTGTATGGTGTTTTCACTCTAAATATGGCGACAGGCCGTGCACACATCAAAAGCTGACCGCTCCTGGGTTACGCACTCACGCTGACATACTAAAAATATCAGCTGAAAATATTTTGGGACACTACACACACCAAAAAAATGGCTGCATAAAGTCAGTAAACTGTGAAGGCATCACTTCTAATTGACAGCTTTTACTTTAAAACTCGTTTTGAGATCATGAGTTTCAGAGCAAGGAAAGAATGCAACATCTAGCTAGACAATAATTGCCAACAATACTTTTAAGAAAAGAAACACTTCATCCTTTGTACATGCTTTTCATGTGTTAATAAGCAAAGTCCAGTGCTTTCCTCTCCAAAATGTAAAAATATTCAGCTATTGTTGTCCAGTGTAAGTTTATTTTCTCTCTTCATTCAAAGCCCACCCTTCCTCTTCTCTTTTATTTGCCGTTTTGGCAGAGACATGATCGCATATGGGTCCCTTGTCAGTTTGAGACTTGTTAAAAAGATTTGACAGTTTTTGCGTTTAGTGCTGCCAACAAATTGGTACAAGTAGGAACATTACATATTGTTTTATTTTAATATCTGAATGAGGCTTTGATATTACACTCTTTTCCATTTTTTTGTGAGAATATTGTGTTCCTGATGAGCCTATGGGTGTATTTTTTGTTCTGGAACAGATCAGATTACAATTCAAACACTGTTACATTCTGCAAAATGGGAAACACTGAGAAATATCTATCTATCTATCTATCTATCTATCTATCTATCTATCTATCTATCTATCTATCTATCTATCTATCTATATAATCAACTTACCTCAAAGTTCAAGGATTTTTAAACTTTCAAACAATGTTCAAACTTTCTTTTTAGTTAAAAATGAGTTTTATGGATTTCTTTGAATTTCAGAATTTTAATTTTGATTCTACTTCTTATATACATTCAAATTGCAGTTCTGAATACTGTTTGCAACCTTGAAATCTGATTTGAAATTTATGTAAAAAGCCTTCTTAATTCAATTCTCAATGACACACAACCCACAAAGTTATACAATGAAAATCGAATAGGATGTAATCCGTGAAATAGAAACATAATCTTTCTGGGAAAAAAAACATAGCATGATAATTTTAGAATCATTGTAAATAATATCAAAGCCAATATACCATTAGAGTCATTGCATCTTGCCCTGAAAAATTATGCCAAAATAAAGAAAACCTCTGGTAATGAATCTTGTGTTATTCTTATAGTGTTAACATTACATCAGTTAGGGAACCCCTGGAATTCACAGAAAGTGTCAATATTTATTCACTTCTTTATTAGAATGAACTGCCAAAAGCCAGAAATCAGGGAACTGGCTGGAGGTTAAGGTGTGCTCACTCACAGCTGTCCGATAAACATCAAACAGAGGCTGATGGTGAGATGAAAACCTCATCTGCTCATGATATGGTCCTTTGTGATTGAGTGCTCGATTCACGCTGACATGATAGATTCACACGAACACCAATAAATACATCAAAACACAAAGATTTGGCTGACTGGATGGCCTAAAGCGATCGCCACCTGTGTAATTCTCCTTTTATTCTTATAAACCCATCCTGCAGAGCATGTCAGTGAAACAGTTGAGCTCCAGGTGCATCAAGGGAAATGCTGAGCTTATTATTATTGCACTACTGGAAGGAAACCACAGACAGAGGCAGGAGGCAACAAAAGAGGGGGGAGATTTTGGCATCTTGGAAAGGAGGAAATGTGTTTGAGTGGGAACATCTCACTCTTTTGACACCGGGAAAACGGGTAAAAGTTATTAATATCTGTGTGAGCACGTTTGGGAAGTTGTGGGAGGCATTTCCGGAAGTGTGGCCATGTGCACTGGGGTGGTTCCCATGATGCCGTGCTGTGTTGTTTGGGTCAATTCAGGGTGTGGTTGATCATTTTCCACTTTGGGTGGATCCAGGAACAGTATCAGGAACGGAGGGCCATCAGAAACCACAATACTTTGACTATGTTGAACTGAAGTTTGTCTCGGTCAAACCCCACAGTACCAAAACAGCATGCTGGCATTGATGATGTGGCCACAGTCGCTCTGGCAGAGCAGGAAACATCTCCGGTGCCCTGCTGTGGTGCAGGGATTTTCTGAGCGGGGCGCATTGTTTGGTTTGCGCTTGCAGTGAGATGGCCGTTTAGGCCACAGGACTGATTGTCAGGCAATGAAAACACATCACATGGAGGAAAGGCGTATATGAAAGCATCATGCAATCCATGTCTTTGTTAGATCCACCCATACTCATCCGAAATTAGATGGATGTGTGGTTTGAGTGGTGATTTTCTATTGAGCCTGGCCTGGCTACTATAAACAACAGGAAACTAAGTATCCACAAAGTTTACCATCGAGCTCTTCCTCCACGTGCCCTTCACTGCCAAAGGTTTATAATGCAACCAAAATAAATAAGAAATATAAGACTATAGGGGACCTGTTTAGGAAATACATGCAGTGGCAGAAAAAAAAAATGTAATTGGAGGGCCAATCCAATAATAGTGGATTAAATTTAAAAGGGACCTATTATGCCCCTTTACACAAGATGTAATATAAGTCTCTGGTGTCCCCAGAATATGTATGTGAAATTTCAGCTCAAACCCACAGATCATTTTTTATAGCTTGTAAAATTTGCCCCGATTTAGGTGTGAGCAAAAACACGCCATTTTAGTGTGTGTCCCTTTAAAGGGGACCTATTATGCCCTATTTAACAAGATGTAAAATTAGTCTCTTATGTCCCCTGAGTGTGTATGTGAAGTTTTAGCTAAAAATACCCCACAGATAATTTTTTATAGCATGTTAAAAATGCTACTTTTAGTGGTTGAGCAAAAACGAGCCGTTTCAGTGCGGTCCCTTTAAATGCAAATGAGCTGCTGCGATCAGCCTAAAAGGGCGGAGCTTCAAGAGCTCGTTCTCCCCTCAGGATTCAGTCAGGACACAATATAATGTCAGAAACTGCGAATATATGCTGCATGGACATAGAACAGGTATAGTTTAGTTTAATTACGGTTATAGCTTATATTGCCTTCTTGTTTTTAATCTACTATATTAGTACAGGCCTGTTGTACCGTCCGAATGATGGCCAAAACTTTACCAATGAGTTTTATGACGTTTATTGTACTTCACAGAAAAGATGAAGCGTCTGTTTTCACTCTAGAAAATCACTGTAAGAGCTTGATAAAACACTGCAAGTGTGCATTAAAATATTATCCATAAACTCCCTCTCTTTCCCTTTTTATCACAAACAGACATAGAGAAGTAACGTTAGCCTAAACAGAAACACTGGTTACAACTAACAGTAAACAAATATATAAAGACCTTTTGCCTTTCGGTTAGTGCTTAATAAACTTTATACCTGTAAATCAACTCTGATGAACTGTAATAAAGTGCCCTCTTGCCTTCATTATCACTCTGGAGGCTGTAAGCTGGATCACGAACAGTTTTTACTTGTTATCCTCCTTGAGTAGCACATTTTTAGCACAGCCTCTGTTTTGTATTGTCTCTTTATATTCGTTCACAAAGCAGTCCGGTGTGAAATGATTCGCGCAGACAGCAGCTGTTTTCAGCAGCTCAGATTTAGAGAGTAAATGAAGAGAGTTATGTGGATTAATCCATCCAGCTACAGAACACCTAAAACGCTTGGGAGATATTCCTGTCAGTGCAGCAATGGCGGACTCGCTGTAAACAACGCGCTCAGGGCGGGTCTATGTTCAAACTTTAGTGTCTGTCAACATTCATGGGCGGGGCCTGTGGCTTTTGTGACGTCACACTGTCAGGGATCTGGAAACGGCTCGTTCTGAGACACTGCTTATGATTTATAGAGATTAAAAAAAAGGAGTGGGTGGATTTTTATCACTATAGGGTGGTTGTGTACACACACTGCCAACACACATTTATGTCCAAGCAAAAGGCAAAAGTGAATTTTGCATAATAGGTCCCCTTTAAATGCAAATGAGCTGCTGCTGTCAGCCCCCTTTCCAGAAGAGGGCGAAGTTTTAACAGCTTGTGCTTTTGTTGCTCAACAACAACAAAGCTTGAGACTTTCACGCAGCCAAAACGATGGCCTTACATTGTTCAAACTGTACATTTCCATGTACTGATCTCTTGTTATTTAACTATGCCAAGATAAATTAAATTTTTAATCCTAGGGCACCTTTAAGTGAACATAGGGCTGAATTCTGATTTTTTTTTTTTTTTTTTAAATTTTGATTAGATGTTGCCACAAAAAAATGTGTAATATTATATTTTATTGTTTAAATAAATAACATTATATACAAGTATCTAATACTATAAACCATACACACAAAAAAGTAATATTCTTTTGACAAATGCTCATTCCATAATGGCATCATCTTCCAAAAAGTAGCATCATTTTGGTAGGAAAACAATAGCACTACATTAAAGTATTAGCAATGGATAAGGTAAAAACATATTTGTGGCTTTCCATTGTGGTTTAAACTACACACAGAGAACTGGAAAGAATTATACAAATAAAAGTATGTACTGTGATCATGATGAGACAGCTGAACATGTCCTTCTGAATTGTATAGCTATTAAAAGAAAAGAAAGAATTGTAACACAATCCAAGAGAAGTGGGAGACTACAAAATGTCAAGATAAAGGTATTCAAGAAATTATATCAAAATTTTTAAAAGATGATAAACTAAACATTTTTGATGACCTCATGCAAGTTAACTCTGTCTCAATCAAGCAATTTAGTTCTTTATTTCAATCCTTTTAATTTTCTTTCCATTGCATACAGTATAATGTAAGTTATAATGAATAAACTTTTCAGAGTTTGACAAGCATATTGATATTCTAAAAGGGTCCAATGAACATGTTCAGATTGTGATCTTGGCAGTGTTGTTTTTAGGTGGCATACTTTTCGACAAAGTATGTGTGCCATACGAGTCCACAAGCGAAACATTTCCGTTCTTTATGCATAGATGACTTTTAGTTTAGCGAGGTGGAGGAATTAAATCTCTTCATTTATCATTTCTCTCCTCGTCGCATTTGTTTTGTTCAACACAAATTCTCCTGCTGTGCAGTATATCAGATATCAAAGCTGGTAACTCCTCTGTTTCACTTAGACAATCTTTATACAGTGGCTGACACATCCTTGGAGTTTGTCCGATGCAGGAAGTGAATCGGACAGCTGTTGAAGAGGTTTCAGTGAGGTTAACCATCCTTAAACAAGAAAGGCCAGAGTGGGTTTGAAATGTTGAAAAGATTTTTAAACAGTCTATCACACAATCTCTAACATTGTTTCATAATCAACTCTAATAACACCTGTTATTGTTACAAATCAAAGTTTTACAAATCAGAGCGTGGGACAGATAGTGGGGCCATCAGAAATATGTTTAGGGAGGATTTTGCAGTGCAATCATGCTTTTATAGGAGTGAAACCCTTATCTTGTCTGTATACTGTCAGCTGCTTCACTAAAACCTGACTATTCATCATTGTGTACAGTAATTAGTGCTGGAACTAAAGTCATGACATTAATCTAGTAGAATTCCTCGGTAATCACTTTACATAGGCAAAACAGACTTTACATTTTAAATGTCATACACATTAGATCTATGGAGGATGGGAGGAAGAGAATGTCATGGGTTGAACTGATCCAAAAGTTTATGACAACAGGGCAATTTTCGTCCAACATGCCTATGCAATGAAAAGATGATAAAAGATGATGAAAAGCATAACTAGTGGTAAAACAGTAAAGAAAAACAGGGTTATCTTGCAAAGCAGCATTTTTCTAGCAAACAACTTTTTAAATAGCGGCATATTTAATCTAAAAATAAATTTAGATTTTTAGATTTTAGTGTTTTGTTTCTTTATTTATTTAGACAAAGTAGTATAGAATATCAATATCAGCAAGTAATATTTGCCATATATATATATATATATATATATGAAGTTACATATACATACACACACACACACACACACACACACACATACTGTATATGTTTATATACTGTATATAAAATCTAAAATTAAAAATAAATAAAAAATAAATACGGAAAAACCATTTAAATTAATATAGTACATTGTGCCCCATCATAGTCAAATTATATATATATTAATATATATATATATATATATATATATATATATATATATATATATATATATATATATATATATATATATAATTTGATATACACACACACACAAGTAGACATTTGCAAGGGAAAACCGCAGAAGCTTTTAAACCTCACACATGACCTAAGAATTGTACTGCAGTTCTCCCTGCTACATTTAAAAGGAAATCAATAGACAATGAAATGGCTTGCGGCTGATGCAGCAAGTAATCCTGGCACAAAGCACACTAACATTAAGGGTCCTACAGACGCAGACAGGACAGGAATTAAATATTTATTGATTGACACACTAACCTTTTCATGACTGTTGTGTATAAAGAGGGTGCTGTGAATCATAATATTGCAGATCTAAATATATATCACATATATACAGCATTGCAGGGTAAATTAGCTTAACCCTTTGAGCGGTACGGTACCACATATGGGATTTCGAACGTTCAGCGACGTCACATAACTGCCAGATTCAAACTGTGCTTTCGCGCTCTGGCTGCGAGACGGACGCGCGCAGCTCTTGTCATATATCACAGCTATGCAGTGTTTTCAGCCACATAATGTTTCTTTTAAGGTTTCAGACATTTAAATATCCATAAGCACCATTAAAACAATACATTAAGAGTTTTATAAAATACACACTGATGTCAGACATCAGTGGAAGCAGCAATAACAAATATAATTTGCCGACATTTATTCATATCAGACGCACATAATGGGCCTAAGTAACTATAAAGTTTACTCTATTATTCTTCCAGTTCACCAGCCACTTACTTGCATATATTTCGGGAGAAATTGATGAATTCACCTGCTGTAAATCCGACTGACAGGACTCTGTGAACTGCAGCGCAAACTAAGATGGCGGCGCCCATCTCGCATTATAGATCAAGATAAAGATCATTTATAAAGGTTTTAAAACGACAAAGCACACTCACTTACACATATTTGAGAATCGGAATATCATATAGTTGATGACATGGTAAGCAATTTTGCGAATATTTCAAATATAAAAGGAAAAACTAAATAATAGCGATCCATCTGTCATACAGTGTTATTGTTGCTGCGTTCAGCGCTCGTGACACGCAAGACGCGTCGCCATGGAAACATTAAAGGCAAAAGTTCTAAAATAACGGTCGCCTTAAAAAACTCACTCTGGGGGGACAGTTAGAATATTTTAAACTCACGATCGAAAGGGTTAAATTAGTGTAATTGAGTTTTAATTGTAAATTAAAGCTGCAAGCAGCGATGAAAGGGCCCTCGCACCCGGGGCCACCGCAACCCGGTGGCCTTAGAAAAACAGTGAACAGTGGGCGACATGCGTTTGAGTGGGTAAATATTGGAGAAATTTGACAGTCATTTTGATGTGCAACACTTCCTGCTGCCAGCAGATGGCGCGTTGACTATAACTGAATATTGCCATGTAGTTCACTTCAGACCAGGGGCATGTTCAAGCTCAAACTGGTGTGCAACGTTTTGCTACAGTTTCTTGGTTGAACAACATGTTTCCTGGAAATGGTGCAACGGGGTTTGAGATATGTTTTCTCTTGTTTGGTGGGTGTGTCAAAAATGTCAGCCCAATCAGCAGCAACATGTATATAAACCATGCTGTATTAAAGAGACAGCTCGCACAATGGGTCCGAGTAAAGTCGTTTACAATGTGTCCGTTGCAGCTCGGTATACGAAACAATTGAAGATATCCAAGTGCTGCATGATTTAATGTGTTTCTAGTACTTCGTGGCATATTTAAATGTTTCTGGGTGTGAATTACAGTGTAAAGCATAATGCCAGCATGTGGCACTATGACTAATTCAATACTGGCACGTAGATGTCTTCAGGCCAGGACTCTTATGACACATGTGAAGTTTGGGGCAAGTTGGACATTGTATGCCTGAGTTACGGCAGCTTCCTCTTTCAAGGTAAAACATCACATTTTGTCAGTCCACCACGGACACGCCCTTGAGCGAAAACTCAAGATCTTTGCATTTAAACATTGTTAAGGCCTTAAGATTAGACAGACCAAATATGATGTTGATCAGGTTAAATCTCTATGAGGTGTTAATCACAGTGGCGCTATGACTTTAACTGAATATTGCCATGTAGATGTCTTCAGGCCAGGACTCTAATAAAACATGGGGCAGATCAGACATTGTATGCCCGAGTTATAACAACTTCCTGTTTCATGGCAAAACATTGAACTTTGTGAAAAATTCAAGATCTTTGCAATTTAACATCGCAAAGGCCTTTAGATCAGACTGACTAAATATGATGTTGGTCTGATTAAAGCTCTAGGAGGAGTTTGTTAAAGTACAATGTCTGGAAATGGCAAAAACTGCAAAACTTTTGCAGAGAAAATTCAAAATAACTGTTGGGTTTTCAGATTTTGCTCCCAGGGACTTTTTTTGTAGGTATTGGTCTGTTAAATGTGTCTACCGAATTTTATACTTGTACGCGAAATGTAGCGCGAAAGACGCTTAATTGAAATTTTGTAGGTGGTGCTATCGAGCCATTTTGCCACACCTAATTGAAACCCATATCAAATGTAATTTTTCACCACTTCTGACGCATGTGCAAAGTTTCATGAGTTTTCAAGGATGTTAAAAACAATTTTATTCATTTTGGAGAAGAAGATTAATTGAATGAGCAATTACAATAGGGTCCTCACACCACACGGGTAAATATAAGAGGGTGATCTCAAAGCATTTTGAAAGTGACACACTTCCTGCTGCCGGTTGGTGGGTTTATAATTTGACTCATAATAGTGACATCCATGTGATCGGCCTCCTACAACGAACACAGCTGAAGTATTAAAAATCAATCAATGCATGCAGAAGTTATAACGCACTTCCTGTTTCCCTTATCTCACCGTAAATTCGTTGCCTCGCCACGGCCAAACCGTTTGAGATATCAAAAATCTGCTGGCAATTTAACATCCTCAATGTCTTGACCTCATGCTGACTAAGTTTGGTGGTGATTGGATTGATCACCTAGGAGGAGTATATCAAATTCCAGAGCATGCGTTTTCAAACAACCCATAATAGCTAACTTCCTGTTGGGCTGGCGTATAACTTAGAGCACGAAAGTTGTTAGGCCGATGAGGTCTATATGTGTACCGAGTTTCATACTAATATGCAAGCGTGTATGATATACGGACCAAGTTTTCAGACCCCATTCAAGGTGGTGCCGGAGCCCCTGTGCCACTTCCGGGTCCCAGCCTCTGTGGCATCCTCATGCCAATTTTCAAGAGTTTTTGAGCACATTAAGGCCCCCAAAAAGCCCCAGATGGTTGGAAGAAAAACAAATCCTTAGAAAAACAATAGGCTTGGGCCCTAATAAACGACAGACATAATTTGTACTTGGTTTCTATTGCTTTTAACATTACATTGCTTATGATTCAAATTTTACCTTTATATCCTTTGCACAGCACATAAAAAATTGTTTTCAGTTTCCTAAATATAAATCTTATCTGAGGCATCACGAAGGTAATGCTCTCAAAACATGAAAGGGTTTCTTTGAATGGATTCCTCCTCTGCATTATAAAAAGGACTCGATTGGCAGCACAATATTGCCTGTCAGAGGAGATGAAGCAGCTGTGTCTGGACTGACCTGAGGTCCACATGAGACTCACTCTTCCTGGGGCAGAATGGCAGAGGTGGGCTGGCCTTGAGATGCCTCAGAGCGGGTTTGAGTGGAAGAGAAAGGCGGGCCTATGATGACCGGGCCTGTGGTTTGAAACGCAGCGTGCTGATCTATATTTGAGTTTGAAAATAAATAGCCTGTCAATTTGTAACACCAATGTGGTTGGAGAGGAGATGGGAGACAGAAGCAAGGAACAGGACCCTCCACATATCCTGGCACTGCGATATGGTGCTGGTTTTCATGGTGAGCTTATTGCTGGCACCAAAACATGAGCTGCATAAATAAAATCTGGACAAAATGGTTAGGTTAAGGGGTAGTTCACCCAAAAATGGAAATTCTCTCGTTATTTACACTTTACCGTCATGTTGTTCCAAACCAGTTGGACTTTCTTTCTTCCTTGAACACAAAAGGAGAAATGTTGGAGAAGATATATAAGGTTGGTAAGATTTTTTAATGTTTTTGAAAGAAGTCTCACACTCACCAGTGCTTTACTGTCACTTTTGATCTTTTGAACCTAATGCATCCTTGCTGAATAAAAATATTCATTTCTTTTAAAAAAAATCTTATTGACCCAAAACTTTTAAATGGTAGTATATAAGCGCACTGTGTTTAACTTATATAATATGAAATTACAGTATCTTGCCATTAAAGAAAGAGAAATTGTTAGCTATATGCAACAGATGTAACAGAAGTACTGTATACTGAGAACATACAATTATTAGACGGATGTACTATCCGTCTCTGTCTTTGCAGTGATATAGTGAGTTCAGTGTCACTGCCTACAGTAAGTGAAGCTCACCCTCCCACAGAGCAAAGCTGCAGGGCATTTAAACGTTGTAATTATGGGTGAGGCACAAAGCGTTCACCCACCGTCAGCAAAATACAAACAAGCCTGTAAGAAATTACATGGGGAGAGCAAAGAGTACATAGCTATACAGGAGAACAAAAACACAAAGTTTTCACCTTCCAATTAAAGGGAAACAAAGGGAAAAATGACTGAGAAAGAAATGATGCAAAAGCAATGGCAACAATGACAATGGCAAAGTGTACTTCATTTATTGCCAAACGTATTGGGACACCCCTCCAAATCATTGAATTCAGGTGTTCCAATCACTTCCATGGCCACAGGTGTATAAAATCAAGCACCTAGGCATGCAGACTGCTTCTACAAACATTTGTAAAAGAATGGGTCACTCTCTGGGGACTCTCTGTGCAGAAGTCGACAACTTTCTGCAGAGTCAATAGCTTACAGACCTCCAAACTTCCTGTGGCCTTTAGATTAGCTCAAGAACAGCGCGTAGAGAGCTTCATGGAATGGGTTTCCATGACCGAGCAGCTGCATCCAAGCCTTACATCACCAAGTGCGATCCAAAGCGTTGGATGCAGTGGTGTAAAGCATGCCGCTACTGGACTCTAGAGCAGTGGAAACGTGTTCTCTGGAGTGATGAATCACGCTTCTGTCTGGGAATCCGATGAACGAGTCTGGGTTTGGTGGTTGCCAGGAGAACGGTACTTGCCTGACTGCATTGTGCCAAGTGTAAAGTTTGGTAGAGGGGGGATTATGGTGTGGGTTGTTTTTCAGGGGTTGGGCTTGGCCCCTTAGTTCCAGTGAAAGGAACTCTTAATGTTTCAGCATAGCAAGACATTTTGGACAATTTCATGCTCCCAACTTTGTGGGAACTTTCCAACTTTCCACAAAGTTAGGAGCATGAAATTGTCCAAATGGGATGGCCACTTCCTGTTCAAACATGACTGTGCACCAGTGCACAAAGCCAGGTCCATAAAGACATGGATGAGTGATTTTAGTGTGGAGGAACTTGACTGGCCTGCGTCCTGACCTCAACCCGATGAAACACCTTTGGGATGAATTAGAGCGGAGACTGCGAGCCAGGCCTTCTCGCCAACATCAGTGCCTGACCTCACAAATGCACTTCTAGAAGAATGGTCAAAAATTCCCATAAACACACTCCTAAACCTTGTGGAAAGCCTTCCCAGAACAGTCGAAGCTGTAATAGCTGCAAAGGATGGGCCAACTCCATTTTAAACCCTATGGATTAAGAATGGGATGTCATTAAAGTTCATGCACACATAAAGGCAGGCGTCAAAACTTTTGGCAATATAGTGTATATATACAGTCAAACCAAAATGTATTCAGACACCTTGAACATTTCATTCATTAATACAGTTTAATGACAAGATCTCAGAGTTAAACTGTGTCAGAAAAAAATCTTAATTATGTCAGATAACACTTAAGCAAAACATGGTCAGGTCAAAGTGTCTGAATAATTTTTGGTCCCAAATTTTTATCAATTTTACTGGTAGTCCACTGTATGAATATTTTTTGGGTATAATATGTCACAGTTTACTTTATTTTGCTATCTTCACTTATATAAATGAACTATGGTCTCCTGCACACACTAGAAAAAATGTATATATAAAAAAAATTATAGCTATTGTCTGAATAATGTTTGGTTTGATTGTACACAAACACACACGCACATATTATTAATATATATATATATATATATATATATATATATATATATATATATATATATATATATATATATATATATTAGTGCCATCAAACAAGAAATCACAAATAATCACATCCAAAATAAACGTTTGTGTTGACATAATATATGTGTGTACTGTGTATATTTATTTTTAATATTACATATATCATAAATATATTTAATATATAAAATATTTAAATATACACTGTCAGTGCTAATTTGCTATAGTCTAATTATTAAATAACTTAAACATTTACAATACAATAACAATAATGTCTATTTTAACAGACATTTAATATACGACTTTATACAACAGTTCTGTCTGGTTCTCGAATCTGATTGGCTGATAGCCATGCGATATTTCAGTGATAACAGCACTCCTACTGCCTTTTCACCATTTGTATCACTCCGCTTGAAGTGACCGTCATGGCGGCCGATCAAATCAACCGTAATTTTTACAAATACTACTTCTTGTACCACGAACTGTAGTTTTAATAGTTTTTTAGGCGAGAATGTAGTTGTTTAGACCTGAAATATGTGACTCATATTTAATAACAGCGCCTATTTTACAATTTGTTTTGACGTTTTCGGAGATGCAATCTCGAGTGCGTCAGCTGCCGTTCAGTGCTTCTGTGACCGCCGAGAACAGCTTCATCTCGGCCAGTGCCTCGGGGATTTGCCGCTGGCTCTTATAGTGGTTAAACACGAGACATAATTCAATTTGAGTACATAGAACGGGCAATCTTTGGTCTTATTAATCTATTATTTGTTCCAGAGCAAGTCGAATTGTGCTATATTAAATTTGATAATAATAAACGTTACGTTACATCCTTATATAGCACATTGACTACAACTATATGGGACATATCAGACTCTTCTCCGCTTCAAATATGTAAAACATTAAACTTTATAAACATGTTTTTTTGAGTAAAAAAAACGCTTTACAAGTTTTTTTTTTCAAACATCAGATCTTTATTTACCTTTGCATTGCACAGAGATGTCCAAACTGCGTGCGCACTTCATTCACGAGGTGAGGCGGATTAATGAGGTTTGATTGACAGTTTGAGGATCCAATGGAGTTAGGAGGTTTTGTCACAAGCTCTTTAAAATCCTTTTCATTTGTTAAATATAAAACCCACGTACCAACATAAATGGTGACCTATTTTTTTTTTAATAACTAGTGCTTTATGTTTGACTGAACTGTACAAATGTGCTTATATGTTGTTCAATAAATATTATTTTATATAAATATGTCCATTAAGTAATATGGATTGAGTGAACATTACATTAATACGCCTTTAGATGGCGGCAACACTTTACAGGAGAATTAGTCAGTGAGTCACAAGAGACTAGTGTTGTCACGATACCAAAATTTTGACTTCGATACGATACCCAACTTCAGTATCACGATACCGATACTTAAACGATACTATGGCAAAAACCTAAAACAGTAGGAAAAGTAAATAAATAACATATGACAGAACTGTGGCTAGTGGTTTCCCAAAGTAACTAGCCACTCAGCATTTTTATTGGCCACAATTTTGATGTTGGTAAATTACATTTTATATGATTAAAGCTGACTTTTTTATGCTTAAATTACTTTGAGTCATTTTACTTGATTTAGAAGATTTAAAACACTTTCAAACTTTTAAATGCAGACTGACCACCCAAATCAAGATTACATTTTATATCAGCTGGTATGTACAGGTGGGCAAGAGGTGGACAATGTATGAGCATGAGCTAGTATGAGAACAAGTTATTTGTGTTATGCTATATAAAAGAACAAAGAAGCAAATTACAAAAACAGTAGTAAATTAAAAATAATCTTTTTTCAGATACACTAGGTTTATTTAACATATTTAACAGCTTTTGTTGTTTGATTAACATTAATGATGGACAGGCCTATTTAATTGGGCTGCTGAATGCATGGACGTAACTGACAAATATCCAGTTATTACCCACCTGTTTACGTCCACTTAAGCCATAACCGACTGTATTCACGCGAGATACTCCACATGATGGACATTTAGACATCTGTGTGCACGTGTATTTGACTATTCAGACGCGAGGAAAACTGATCGCGCGCGCGACAGACAGAGAGAGAGAGAGAGAGAGAGAGAGAGAGAGAGAGCGCACGCGAGAGAGCGCTTCTGTTGTGTGTCATTCAGCGCAATTCCGCCTATCCCTCCTTCACTAACTGCATGTAAATAACGAATTGTGTGATTGGATTGTAATTTTGTGCTACGACGATCTTCGACGACCATTTGGCTGTAAACTTAAATTATATTCAACTCGCCAAAGTGGCTAGTGGGAGTGGCTGTCATCAAGCCCTGCATGTAAGTGTTTTGACAGTGAGAATATTGATTACTGTAAATAATTAGAGCAATGTTATTAAAGCATAAATTGGTTTAATATAATTGTATAGTCCCTTCACATATTTGTTTTTTAAAATTAATTTTATTTTAGCAACCAGATATCACTTATTAGACTCAATAATACACCTCTTTGCGGATGTCTGCTTGCATGAGTAATATAAATAACACTCATTTAATTTTTGAGAGCATAAACATAACGCTGGTATCACATTCACTAACCTGTCGCTCTTTAAATTCTCTGTACAAATCGGGATGTTTGGCAAGTTGGATGCTCCCTTCGCTTGCGTTATTTTGTAACGTATTTTGCAGACGGGCTTTGTGGTGTCCGTGGGCTTGCCCTGACTGTCGGCAATGTAAGCAAAATAATGCCATATTTTGCTTTGTGCATCTGCGGTTGCGCAGTTGACAGGAATAAACACGCACTCAATGTGCCTCAGAAGCAGCGCGCTGCACACACACTGCTCCCTGCTGTCGCACATTAGGAAATACAGCTGGCACTCAAAGTACCGGTACTAATAAAATGAAGAACCGTACCGTTTCTAAAAGCAGGGTATCGCGATACCTTTCTAGTATCGGTATATCGTGCAACACTACAAGAGACTTTTAAATTGAAAGGAACTTTTGCAAAAGGAAGTTGTTTTAGCGCTGTGGTGTTGGATGGAAAATTCCCAAAGCTGAAAAAAAGACAAATACAAAGATCGCTTACCTCAGCGGACATTCAAACGGACTTGTATAAAGGATGTAATATTATGGACATCGACTTGATGAATGAATGTTATGCAATTTACCAGACACAGGTAATAGCCTACTCTCTCTCTCTCGCGCTCTCTCTCTCTAATACTGTAGAAAATTCAATGTGTTTCAATGAAGCGACTCAACGTTCCTTCGTTACTAGTTCTAAAGTGACATTTTAGGGTGCTTTCACATTAGCGCTTTTGGTGCGCACCCGGGTTCGATTGACGTCAGAGTTCGGTACGTTTGGATAATGTGAACACGGTCTTCTGAACTCGGGTGCGCACCCGCGAACCATACCCGAGTCCGCTTAAAAAGGGTGGTCTGGGGTGCGGTTCAAGTGAACTCCGGTACGGTTCACTTCTGATATGAATGCAAACGTACCAAATTGCGGAAGTGAACCGCTATTAATGCCGTATTATTTGATAAAAATGTGTGTTTGTGTGTGTTTAACTCACTTTCCCAATGAGCGTGACTGATGTGATGCAACAGAGTGCTGTAGCGTAGCCTTTCTTATTTCTGCTCACCGTACTACAGTCGCAGCAGATGGTATCGTTATGAACAAAACCAACGGTTCAAAAACAAAAATATGAAAATGAGGAGAGCAACTTTATGAATTTTGCCGCCTTCTCCTGCGCCGTCGTTACTAAGCAACGGAGTAAACAGCTGCTGGTTTGATGACGCAAACGAACCGCGGGTCGGACCCAAATAATATAATGTGAACACAGTCCAGTGGGGGCAGGGGGAGGGTGGAGCAATCGAACTCTGGTTCGGTCCAGGCAATCGAACCAAGTGTGAAAGCACCCTTAGAGTTAGCAACGGAGGCTTGGTTTAACTGACAACTTGAGTTTTGAAACGTTCCTTCGTTACTAGTTCTGAAGTGACGTTTTAGAATTAGTAACGGAGGCTTGGTCCAACTGTCAAATTGAGATTTGAATCCATGGCGGAAGGAAGTAGTGCTGCACAAAAGAGGGTTTTAAAGACACTCCGTTGTTGTTCTTATTTATTTACACACTCGTGCCGTCGAACTGTTGTATAAACGCAATATCACACGAGTAGCCGTGCGATATGGCTGTATATCAGTACGCTGTGATTCGTCCGTAGGCACGAGGCCGCAGGCCGAGTGCCGTAGGTAATC
Source organism: Chanodichthys erythropterus (assembly GCF_024489055.1). Lineage (NCBI taxonomy): Eukaryota > Metazoa > Chordata > Actinopteri > Cypriniformes > Xenocyprididae > Chanodichthys > Chanodichthys erythropterus. The sequence continues at coordinate 45,654,138 of NC_090230.1, read as the reverse complement.
ACAGCGTACTGATATTCTCACAGCGTACTAATTCTCACAGCGTACTACTCGTGTGATATTGCTCATATAACACAGAATCCAAAATTCATTCTACTGGCTATCATTCAAACCAGAGTGGTTTTAAATGCATTCTTCTCATATCGGCCTCTGATAGCAAGGGAGATTTTCACCGTGAATTGCGCTGGCAGGCCCTCAGTGACCCGAGACACTCTCCATAGCTGTCCTGGTTCTGATCTGGGTGTTGTGGATGAAACTAGCCAATGGCAAGATTTAAATCACAATAGTAAAATACTGCAAACACGCTACAGCAGTTATCTAGTCATTACTCAGAAAATGAATTTACACTTAATCCTTTGGCCAGCTGAGCATGTGAAGTGTCCAAGACAGATGTGGCTGCCAGAATCCAACAGCTCCACAGACTATTAGCTCCACACATGCACCACTTGAGAATATCAGTCTATCTTCTTTGGGTTTACTCAGTGCTTCTGGACTTTTTCTTCTGAGCCTGAGAGCCTGAGTTGTTTATTAGTTATTTCTTTTTTCTATGTCTATGTTTCTTACATAAGGTACGGTAGTGCGTTGCTGGCAGTGTTGGGAAAAGTTACTTTTAAAACTAATGCATTACAATATTGCATTACTCACTAAAAAAGTAACTAATTGTGTTAGTTACTTTTTATGAAAAGTAATGCGTTACATTACTTTTTGCATTACTTTTTCTCACCTGGGGCCTGTACCATGAAGACGGATTAGCTGGCTAGCCAGGTAAGATTCAGATTAGTTTGCACCAATCCTGGGTTTTAGGTACAATGAAAGTGACTTGGCCTTTAACGGTGTTCATCGCCATAGTAACTTACGCCCCACGGCTAACCTGCTCCAGGGCAGGTTATGTTTTGGTTCAGAGATCTCAAACCGAATTTGGACCAATCAGATGTGAGCAAAGTGACACTGACACATCCAACGCAATAAAGTCACTCCACCAGTTTCTCTTCCTCCAAATTAAAGGTTACTATATAGTAACCTAAAAAACAAAACAACAACAACAACAAAAACTCAACAATCAAATTGTCTGGCTTTACTGATAATTACTTAGAATGATTTTATGATTTATATATGATTTCTATAATAATTCAATGATATATATTATTATTAATCCATTACACAAGCGATTTTAGTTGAAGTTATTATTAATTATTTAGTTTAATTGAATATTAATATATACAGATTATGTTTAATATAAATGAGCTGTAAATAAACTTTAAATATGACTACATGTGACCTGAGTCTCTATCACTATATATTATTAACTAAATAAACCAACTTCCATAAGTTTCACTTGCAGTGACAGAGCAAGATCATTTCTTTTATTTTGATCAGTGTAAATGAGTTTAAATTCTTCATTTTCTTCAATCTCTTAATCTTTAGCAAAGGAGTTTTGAATCACGCTGGCTCTCTCACAAGAAATGAATCATTGTTTCTCTCTGTTGCAAGGCTTGTGATTGGCTGTTTGCCACAGATGTCACACATTCATATGCACGCACTCCACAAACTCAGAATCAAAGTCTGAGTTGACAGAGAAAGTTGATGATCAGCATCATGGTACCAACAAAGCCGGATTGGAGTGGTTTGGTTTTGTCAATCCTATAACCCTGCGTTTGTTTAACCATCATGGTACAGGCCCCTGGACTTGGCTTACTTGTTTGTTTTTTAATAACAACAAAAAAGTTCTAGTTTTGTCAAATGTTAAGGTCCTTTCACACCAAAAGTGAAATAAAAAGTGCAATGCATATTTACGCCTGCAGAGTAGAGGGCGCAGCTCAAACAAACCTTTCAGCTGTGCTGCCATTCTGGATTAAAGAAGAATAGGATACAGGAGAAGGAAGTTCAACACTCTTATTTCTAAATCTAATCTAAAGTAATGTTTGCTTATTGGTATGGTTGAATTAGATCATTGAAGGTCAGCAGCAAAGACATTGGTTATTAAATTGTGAATAAATATATAAAGTATATTTGTGTAATTTAATATAGTTAATTATTACAGGTTTGCGTAAAATTCTGAGATTGTAAATTACTGTTTTTATTCATTTTGAGGAATACTGAATGTTTTCGTGCAAGTGAACATGCATTTACTCATCTCATATTTAGTCTAGAATTACAATAATCATCATGTTCACACAGCGCACACAACACCTCTGCACTTTATTTCTCTCAACATGAGGACAGGAGAGCTGTAATATGAAAAAGTAACTTAGATTTTGTTGTAAATTGAAAAAGTAATGTGTTACTTTACTAGTTACTTAAAAAAAAGTAATCTTATTACATAACTCAAGTTACTTGTAATGCATTACCCCCAATGCTGGTTGCTGGTTTTAAAGGTAGGTTTAGGGTTTGACATAAGTTTGGAGCTTAGTAAAGCCTCACACCATATCACACCCATCAAAATGTGCTACCTATTTTTAACAAATTTCACGCTGCCCTGACAGCTTCTTTTGTGCCCTACAGTGAGGTAAAGGCATTTTGACAATGGCCTGGTGTCAAGAAGAGCAGTTCAAAAAGAAGCCACTTCTCTCCAAGAAAAACATCAAAGACAGACTGAAATTCTGCAGGAAGTATAAGAACTGGAAAGCAGAAGACTGGTGCAAAGTTATTTTCTCTGGTAAAGCCCGTTTGGGACATCTGGAAAATCGTGCCAACAGTAAAGCATCCTGAGACTATCCATTTGTAGGGTTGCCTTTCATCCAAGGGAATGGGCTCTCTCACAATTTTGCACAAAAACACTGCCATGAATAAAGAATGATATCAAAACATCCTGCAAAAGCAATTTCTCCCAATGATCCAGGAGCAATTTGGTGATGATCTGTGCATTTTCCAGCATGATGAAGCACCATGTCACAAGGCAAGAGTGATAATGAAATGGCTTGGAGATCATTACATTGAAATAATGGATCTGTGGCCAGGCAACTCCCCGGATCATAATCTCATAGAGAACCTGTGGTCAGTTCTCAAAAGGCGAGTGGACAAGCAGAAGCCCACAACTCCAAGCACAGAAGCTGATATCCACACTGACAATGAATTTCCATATGGGTCCAAAAGACATTTCTTAAAATATATTATTTTATGTTCCACAGAAAGAAAGTCATACAGTTTTGGAACAACACAAGGTTGAGTGTGAGAGTGATGGCAGAATTTTAATTTTTGGGTGAACTGTCCCTTTAAGTTTATGTTGCAGTTCCTGCAAACAATGTTCACATTACCTTATGTGACACGAGCATGTGCCTCTAACCCGTTGTGGGGCGTGGGTCTACAGAAACATCTGTGTCCAACAAGCCCCAGATGCGTCCGTTAAGAGAAGGGTCCAAACGTTTGTCATGAGCGTGGAGGCTTTTCTTCCTTGGGTGGCGTGTGGGTGCGAGTGTTATCTGGCTTAGCCAACCACAAGGAGTTCAGGGGGTTGTGAATCATGTGTGTGCGCATCTGAATAAAGATGAAATAAAACAAAATGTGTCTGTACGTATGGTGGGAGTGCATAGAAAGGGGAGAAAACAAAATGAGAAATACATAGATTAAAAGAGAGAGAAATGAGAGAGGGAGATAAACAGAGGGTGTGGGGGAGACGGCAGTCTGTGGTAAGGTAGATCATGTGGAGTCAGCGGTTGGAGCCTCAGTTTGGAAACCAGAGAAGCCCACCACCCCTTCACTTCAGATTTATCATACTTTCACTCGGCAGACACTCTGACTGCACAATTACGAAGAGCTGCAGATCTCTGACCTCTCATCACGTCAAAACTAAGAGGGCTTGGAAAGCAAATCCGCAGGGAGGTGTGACAGGAGAGACGGCAGTGGATTTCTGCATTTATACACAGGAAGATCACCATTTTTTATTTGAAAGGGTGTTTTTTGATCACCACAAATTTGGCCACTTCAAATTTCCATTGTGTATTCAGTTTATTTTTCTAAGAAAAAAAAATGTATTGCATCACATATTCCATTGTTACTTTTCGCTTTGAAAGCCAATTGTTTTTTAATCTTTAAAAAATGTTTTTTAGTCAACAAAATATCCTGTCATGATATATAAAAGTATATCATGTATATAAAAGTCTCACCATTTCACTTCCATTGGAAAAAGGTTTTTAAAAAGGACTTAAAACGACCAATCAATAAACACTGAAACTTTGCTAAGACATAGGCTACCTATACTGTCTGCCGTATTACAGTTTCTCGATTGCTTAAACACATTTCTTGAAACTATGCCTCATATTCTCAAAACAGTAAACACAAATCCATAAAGTCTCACCCAATTCCCCAAACATCCCATTTTCAGGTCAAAATGAAGCTCTACACTCAAAACCATTCACTCTTGCTGAAAAACCAAACTTTTCCCTCAGACATCACACACAAGCCCTTGAAAACACACACTGGTCTTACACAGTGGTGAGAAATTCAAAATACTACAAAAACAAAAACCAGTATTATGTTGCTTGTGTTTCCTCCCCTCATGGAACTTTTCACATGATGAACACGTGTACACATTTGCACATTTTTATTCCTTAATGTACAGTACAATACACCAAACACCAAAAAACATTAGGCCCCAGCATCACATCTTTGGTCTGGGACAGGCCAGAGAATCTCGTCAACATCACAGGCTATACTGGCCCTATCCAGATATCGGGGGAAAATCCTCTTGCATGCCTGATCCACCCCTGGCATGCATCAACTGAAATGTCTAGTCAGGCTGTCTGTGCCCTTCAAAAACAGAAATACTGATTACTGTAACACATCCTTTTTACAAAATGGAAGCAGACAGAAACTCTATCTGTATGTAAGGCAATTTGATGCATGTGTTGTAACAGAGTACAGCACTCAAAAGTTACAGTAGAGCACACTGAGGTTCACCTACCGGTTTTCCTCCCTGAAGGTTTTTATGATCGAGGCGACGGTGAAGGAACTTAAAGGGTGAGTTAGTTCACCCAAAAATGAAAATTCTGTCATTTATTACTCACCCTCATGCCGTTCCACACCCGTAAGACCTTCATACTTCGGAACACAAATTAAGATATTTTAGTTCAAATCCGATGGCTCCGTGAGGCCTTCATAGGGAGTAATGTCACTTCCTCTGTCAAGATCCATAAAGGTACTAAAAACACATCTAAATCGGTTCATGTGAGTACAGTGGTTTAATAATATTATAAAGCGACGAGAATATTTTTGGTGCGCCAAAAAAATAAATAAAAATTACGACTTATTTAGTGATGGCCAATTTCAAAACAATGCTTCAGAAAGCATCGGATTATTGTGAATCTGTGTATCGAATCTGCAGTTCGGAGCGCCAAAGTCACGTGATTTCAGCCGTTTGGCGGGTTTAACCGCGATCCGATTCATGATTCGATACACTGATTCACAATGCTCCGATGCTTTCTGAAGCAGTGTTTTGAAATCGGCCATCACTAAATAAGTCGTTATTTTGTTTTTTTGCCGCACCAAAAATATTCTCGTCGGTTTATAATATTATTATTGAACCACTGTACTCACATGAACCGATTTAGATCTGTTTTTAGTACCTTTATGGATCTTGACAGAGGAAGTGACATTACTCCCTATGAAGGCCATCGGATTTGAACTAAAATATCTTAATTTGTGTTCCGAAGATGTGGAACGGCATGAGGGTGAGTAATTAATGGCAGAATTTTCATTTTTGGGTGAACTAAACCCTTTAAGTTTGGCTGAACTCATTGCCCAGCCTCCCTCATAGTCATACCATGGACAAGGACATGTTCAACTAGTGGCACGAATTTCATCTGAGAATCCTTGTCTCCTTGCACCTCTTCCTCCACGCCTTACTGCTCTTGCTCATCCTCTTCTTCCTCCTCCTCCTCCTCCTCTCTGGTATCCTCAACCTTTTCAATCACGTCTCTCCGTTGTTCCAAAACTGAATGAACTGACTCTGACTCTTTTATCTCTCTATTGATGGTTCTGATTGGAGTGTGATCAATTTTGACTCTTAGTGTTTCCACGTAGGTAACTGTGTGCTAATTGAGCTCAAGCAATGCTGACTCGAGTGAACAATATTGAATGCTATTGCTTTCTAAATGACAACATGGTGTAGGCAATGAGAAATGAAGGGATTTGTGTGCAGAGTTTTGCAGTGACAGTTCAACAAATCTGATTCATGTGTCAAACAAGGGGAATAGTGTTTATAGTTTATGGAAATGGGTGTGCTTTTTGATAAATGGCGTTATGGTTTTGAAATTTTAGTTCAAAAGCCTGGTTATAGAGTTTAAGCAATCGAGAAAAACTGTAATATATGTATCTATACTGCCACCTTCAGGCTACAATGATAAAGCACACAGACAATTTAAAATAATCTCCACAAACATTTAACTACCACAAATGTTAAAGTAAAACAATAGTGGTATACATGCAGAGTTCCTACATCATGTAACTATTGAATTTACTTTTCCAGTTTGTGATTTCAGGATAATGTTTAAGGATTTTTAAAGATTGAGAGCTTTTTTTTAGTCAATTAATATTTATTCATTTGGCAGACACTAAATTAGCAATTGAATTAGGAGCTGATCATAATAAATAATAATAATAATTTCTATAACCTGATCATTTTCAGGTCTGGAAAGCAGAATTAGTTATTACAGTATGTTTCTAATAACACATCAGTGGGGCTGTAAAAGCCTGTAAAATTGATAGACCAACTCAAAGCAGCAGCCATTTATGATTTATAATCATTTTATTTCATAATAATAAAAACCAAACTTGAGCATGTTTGTGTAAATAAATGAGGTGAACTGGTTTGTTTCAGTACTTCTGTATGTTTTCCTATTGACCATGTGCTGAACAATGTAGTTTCTGTATGTAGCACAAGTATAGAGCAGATAAGCACAAAAATCTACTGAATGATCTACCCAGTCCTCCAAAATCACCTTTTTTCCACTGCTAAGCCTCCAAAGTAAACTGATCTACATCAATAAATTTGTTTGTTTTTGTGGAGAATAGAATGTTTATCACAACAAAGCAAATTAACCACTGCACCACACAGGACAGACTTTTGATTAAAAGGTGATTGGCAGGTGAGAGCTTATTGACTGAATTGCTCATGACTTAGGCCTGTGCAAATATGAGACAGTATAAGACTAATGAAAACCTCCCACACTTAGAAATGTATAGATAACTACAAAAAAAAAAAAAAGCATCCTAAATTTTATGCCTTATAAAATGTATAAATTGGTTGCTCTAAATAGAACAAGAACATATTGCACATCAGTCCAAACTTTAGATAATGTACTTTTAAGACAGCAATGTACTGATATTTCTCAGACATTAAATCTCTAAGTATTAAACTTCTGTAGTAAATTCATTACATACAATTAAAGGTGCTACAGAGGATGTTTTTTTTTATACATTTTTGCAATATTATTTGAAACTGTCTTTACTAACTGATAAAAAGACTATTTATTAGGTGCACTGAAAGGAATAATATTAATATACATCATCTGTGCACGAGGTAGGGCCTTAAAAACATCAGCCAATCGTTTGTGTGATCATCAAGTAAACAATTGGCCCTCTGGCTTGTCAGTCATTGCCATTACGTTCCTTGTGAGAGACGAGCGCGGCTGCGCGCTCCAGTAACTTTCCACACTCCACAGGCACCACAAGCAATGTTTTTGTCAGGAGACAGGAGTAACAACAGCAGATTATGAGTTACCTGCGGTGAGTCCGACATAATGAATCCACTAACACGATACAGCGAATGCCGGTGGTACCCTCAAAATGAGCTGTGAAGGAGGGGGGGTTCTAACGCATGCGCTCATTTCAAAAACTCAGTAACAGTCTTTGGTTTCTCAGTCGATGAAAAAATCCTCTGTAGCACATTTAATGTATTGAGTTTAAAGTCCTCCTGCAGTCAAACATTTTATCCCTTAAAACTCATATTTGACCACCAAAATTAAATGTTTGTTTTTTTCCCCCGTGGGAAGAATTTTTTTTTCCAAGCCTTAAAATAGCTTGAATGTAACTCTACACCCTTGCCTAATTTAATATACACAGATCAATGAATATGCAAATTATCCCCGCCTCCACACACACACATCTCAGAGATGAACTCGCTCAACTTACTGAGGTAAACGCTGTACAATAGTATCGCTCATTGCATAATGAATTGGATTGGTCTTCTTTCTTACATCTATTTGCATACTGATTTGTGATTGGTTTTGTCTGCATTGCATACATTTAAACATTTATAGAAGCCTTTCACAGTAACAATATATTGATTCTTGTTTGCAGATGACACAAAACCAAAGCCTTAAACATAAAATTACCTTAAACTTTAATCCTATTTTGTTGCAGCCTTGTGAGCTTCTTGGATTTCCTTTAGGAAATGCAAATCTAGTTTTTGCTGAAATTATTATTATATTATTATTATAAAATATATTTCCCTTTAGAAATATAAAGTTATGTTCCCTTCTTTTGTGGTCCTCCCTAAAACCACCATTAGCATATACTGCATTTCAGCCAAAACATATTTCATGGCATGACCGAAATACTAATAATAGGCTTTTGGCTTGAACAGAGTGCCCACATGTGCTCAGTTGTATCCAGTTCGTAATTTATCACCCTGTGTCGGTATGAGGAAAGTAAAGAAGCACACAGAGGAATCGAGGTGAATGACTGAGGTATTTGAACTCCCTTTGATTTTAAGCTACAGGTGGGTCTTGTGAAGCTTCAGTCCCATCTTCTGATAAGAGTGCTTGAGTGTCATTAGGATCCAATGGATGGAAACACCTAAGGATTCTGGAGTGAGACACAGAGTCAGAATGAATCAGCATTGTTAACTACACACCCTAATGTATAACAAATACAAGCAGCAGATGCAAAATGGGAAAGAGGAAATGTAAGCCTTAGTTGGCATTTAAAAATGAGGAACTATAGCCTTTGTTCATGGAAATACAGAACTACGTTAGTTAATAGTTAAGAATAACATATTTCTAAGGACTACTATGGTCCATCAAGGTTTTTTTTTCTGACCACAGGTCATATCATATGGAACAAAACTGTGGATAATTTAAATCATGCCTATAAATAAAAGACTTCACATTGCATTGATGAGTCATATTACAAAAAAAGTAGGAATGAACAGTATAGCGGTACCAATTTTTAATTTATTGGTATCGGCTGATATTGGATATTTAATTGTTCATGCTAATTTCCCATATTCCCATATGTTTAAATCATCTTTCACCTTTAAAGAAATACATTTTATTCCTTTTCATGAAGCCTCTCTAAAATGCATTTTTTTTATAATAATAATAATATATATTAAAAACTTGCTTTTCTCATGCCAAAAGCGCTATATAGGCAGCGCTCATTTTAAAGTGGTGGTTTAAATGCACGGTTTAGACATTTCAGCATTCTAAAGATCAGTAACTGATTATGTTTCAGTGCCGCTCTTACCCCAGTAGACTTATGGGAATGAGACAGAGTCCAGCAGCCAAGAGGAAGACAAAGCCAGGACACCATGCCACAGTATCCGCATAGATTCTGCTAAAAACCGCAGAGGACACGTTACTGCTCAGGTTTTCCATAAAAGCCACACAGGCAAAGAGCGCTCCTGAGAAAACATGAAGGGGAAACAAGGAAAAGTCTGATATGATTGTCTTTTCAAAGGAAGAATGCATACAGGGTAAAAGTGCAAACAAAACTACTTTTAATTTACGTCTAACATAAGGACTCTTAAATTTAACACCACTTTGAATAAATGCCTTTACGCCGCATAGTCACGGTCTCTTGAGCAGAGAAGAGCTCTTATGACCAACATCTAGCTGAATAAGGAGTTTTGCTATGGAACAGTGATTTTCAGAGAACAACTCACCCTGCTCGGACTTTGAGACGACCTTTGACATCATCGAACGCAGAACGGGGAACGGCATGATGGCAAACATAGCAGGAATCCTTACTGTAAGAAAACAGATCAATACTCGCATTAACTAAACAAACAAGGCCTCCAAAATTACAGACTTTCCACCTATTTTAGATGGCTTTAAATTTACTGGTCACATTGACTTTTACATCATATTGGACTAATGTGTATTGCTAATTCACAACCCCCAAAAAAAAGGGGGGGGGGGGGGGGGGGTTAGTTTCCTAACTTATAGAAAGATCAGTGATAATATTTAATGAAATTCATTAACACTTCAGTACAGTTACCAGTGTAATTGTGTTCAGACAGTTATCACAGAAGTTAATTGAGCAAACTTTAGCTTATATTACTGTACATATAATAAGTACATAAAAATGTGATAAGATATGTGAGGTTGCTGTAGCCCAAGAACAGCTGCTGTTTGCTCTTAATTAATTTTATAAAACCTTACCACAATATCACACATGCATACATACACTTTTGTGAGATTGTGATTGGACACACATATGAAACAATTTATTTGACTGTGGCATCTTATAAAAAAATGTAATCCAGTGATTGATTCATTGTTGAAGGTTTAGTCATTCTCTCTTTTCCTTCAATGGCTCTGAATGTTGTTTTATTGTTAACCTTTAAACAAAAATTAAAAAAAAAAAAAAAGGGATGTACTAATATTAAAATTCTGGCCAGTACAATAAATTATCATGTTTTGGCTGATAAATACAATAGATATTAAAATTAATTGTCTAAATTATTAAAAGGTATTGATAAAAATTAAAATATTTAATTATTATATAACTGACTAAAAACGAAAGTCAATTGTTTTAAAGGCTATTAGGCCAATAAGGCATTCTTGTTAACGTGTCCACCTCCCCTGCCAGAGACGCCTGGTTCGATTCCAGCTTGGAGCGGGTGAATATATATATATATCGTAGCATTACATTTACTTCAGGCAAGTCATGTTCAAGTCATGCAAGTCAAGTATCATTTACTTTGCTTGTTAGTAATGTCTTAAATATTTAATATATTTAAATAAACTTGTCATGAAAACAAGTTATGACAGTAACTGTAAATGATGATATTTCAAAAATGATTTGGAGTAAAAAAAATTGAAAAATTCTATTAGAATTAGATATAGAAGTTAATGCAATTAACTGCCTTATGTGCAATTTACATGTTTTTTTATTTGAGTGTTGATTATTATATCTAAAAAAAAAATTGCAACTGAATTTAATAGTTTGTGCTCTGTTGTTAATTGTAACTTTTAATATTATAATAAAGTGCAAGAAAGGGCTCCCTATATAGTTTACAGCATAAGCTAAGATTTTTTTATCCCTAAGAAAATGTTAATTCTAATTGAATTTATTTAAAAAGAGAGAAAGTAGTAAATATATATATGTGCGCAGGGCCGGATTAACATAAGGGCTAGGTGGGGCTGAAGCCCCAGGGCCCGCGGGTAGAGGGGGCCCCTGATTGGCTGTAGGAAATGAGATTGACAAGTCATAGGTGGTTGATTTGTGTCAATAAAATAACAAGAAAAAATGATTGGAAAATGTGCCTGACTGATAAATCATCGTCCAATCAAAATCACTTTACAATTCGTGCCATGACATCGGGAAACGCCTCTTTGCGTTATGCTATCGCATGTAGACTAGAAAATTGGCCTTTATTGCTTTTTCAGCCTCGCTGGTGTTCAAATGATTAAAAAAGTGGTGCGCAAAAAAAGGAAAAATAAGCTTGAAAGGGAGAAAAAGGGATGCAAATCTTACAGCAAAAATACCAAAACTAACTTCTTCGGTTCACATAAAACATCCGAGCCAGTGGAAGACCCCGCGCGCAGCGGCAGCTCACAATTATCTTCACCCACCGACACCGTCGCCGATCTGTGTGCTTTACACGCTGAAGAAGGTGAGATAGCAGCTGCAGCAAGTTATTATTCTTATAACGAGTTAAGCCCTATTCGGATAGTAATTGTTTCTCATGAAAACGTAAGGTGTTTTCAACATTTACAGTTTACGAGTCGATTGATTTTATTGCCGTTTGAATTCACAATGTCAGTGTTTTTCTCTCATCATCATCACCCGTGTAAAAATCCCGAATTAACTTTCCTACTGTTTTTTGACGAACACCAATGTCGAGTGACTTGTCTCCACTATCTGCCTTTGAAGCACATTCTATCAGTTGCAGTTCTGGTGCCGCATCCGTACAACTCGACCTCGACACATTCACATCACATGTTAACACAGCGGTAGAGTTACTCACGGGACACTGCACTTATTCGCAATCACAAAAGTTCTTTATTTGCATGTGCTTTAAAGCCCTGCCAGTTAAACATGTCATTCGTGTGCTGTTCTGAGATGCGCTTTTTCTGACCCCATACACCCGAAGCGTGCACACACACTTAAGCCTGTCAAACAGCACCTGACTACTGGACTTCATGTTTCACGTCTGATTGCGCTATAATACTGTCAAATACACAAAAGGTTTACATAAACAAAGTTGGTTATGTCTGAAGAGAGTTGAGAAAATGGGACGCGTGCACGTCTTAAAGTGACAGCATCCTAATAGTTAGCATGCGGACCCTTGTCCTTAAAGGGATAGTTCACCCCAAAAATTAAAATCCTGTCATCATACTCACTTTCAAGTTGTTTTCAACCTGAATGAGTTTCTTTCTTCTGTTGAACACAAAATAAACTATTTTGAAGAATGTGGGTAACCAAACAGTTGCTGGTCCCCATTCATTTCCATAGTAGGAAAAAAATATATATAAAATGTGGAAATCACTGGGGACCATCAACTGTTTGGTTACCCACGTTCTTCAAAATAGTTTATTTTGTGTTAATAAGAGGAAAGAATTATTGTTTCAGCAATATATGCAATACAATTTCAAAATATGTTAAATATTTTATATGTTAAATATATTTTAAAATATGTAAAATAGCATGGAATATTTAGTGTGCTTGTGCTTATATAAAATGATTTGATAAAATGAAATTTGTAAAAATATAAAAATAATAACAATAAAAAAAAAAATTCTTGTGGTACAAGACACTGTGGCTTGGCAATCATATGAAAGGGGGCCCTTGGTGTTGCTATAGCCTCAGGGCCCAATGTGTTCTTAATCCGGGCCTGTATGTGCGTGTGTGATATCCCAAAAAGATCTGTGTAAATGTGCACGCTCACCAAGGAACATCATAAGCGTAGTCTTTGCGAAAGCCGTCATCAACGTACTTATAACGATTGACAGCATCCCGATGAAGACGATGGCTATGTTAGGCAGACAGAGGGAGAACAAATACAGACCAACAAAACTAGTGATGAAAATGGAGGTGCTGACTGCAGAGCCATAGCCAATGAGGATCTCACTCCAGCACAGCGGCTTATTGAGTTCGTAAAGTGTGATAATGGACAGACCCCCAGTATTGACAAAAGATAAGGAGGAAAATATGACAATCAACAGCAAAAGAACCCATTTTTTTCCTCTACTTCCTCCTGCAAACAAGTTGTAGATACTACATGCTAGTTTCTTCAGGGCTCGGCAACAAGCCACAGTCTCTGACCTGTCAATCACCCTGGTCTCTTCCAGAATGAAGATAGCGTATAGCAAGTTAACCAACTGAAATAAGGCTGACGTAAAGAAAGGCCAGTTAAAACCGGACGCATGCAGGAAGTACCCTGTGGAGATTGACGCCACACCCGCCAACAAGCCAATCATCATGTCCACCACGGCCATGCGAAGGGTTTTCTGCTTGTCGTCTTCGCATAAATCGGCCACGTAGGAGAAGCAACCACCTAGCATGGTGCCGATACCACCAAAGAGAGCACTTACAAAAGAGGCGGCAATAAGGAGATAGAGGTTAAGCTCGAAGAAGGAGACTGCCAGGAATGAAAGCGTGTAGATCAGAGACCCAATGAGGGGCATAATGATGGTGATCTTTCGCCCGCGCTGATCACTGTAGGCCACCAGGAGGAGGGTCATTATGAGACTGGGGATCATGGAAGACAAATCACTGTACATGGAGAACAGAGAAGCTGCTTTCTGCACCTCCTGAAAAAAAGCAAAATAAATAAAACAGAAGTGCATACAAAACTCTGTTGCTGCATTTATGTAGCCTATCTTATGACGTCTAATGCAATTCTGGTTCCAAATAAGAATAGCTATGAAAAAACAAAAAGAAAGAAAGAGGAAATGAAACACACATGTGTGCTTATGTATCACTGACCAAAACTATACTACAACAGACTGTTCTCTAAAACAACAACAGGTGTAACTCGCACTATATTTAAGGGATATACTAAAACAAACCCTGACAGGGTGATCAAGATCTTTTTATTTGGCAATATTGGACACAAAATATTGATTTGAGATATTATTTTTTCTTCTTATAGGTATTTACTTCTGTCTTTCTACACGATGAGACATAACACCAGCACATTAAAAATGGGTTTCCCGGACGTTTTCCAGTCTGTTAAACAGTGTTGCCATGGACAACAGTCATGATTTAGAAACATTAGACTGAGTTCAGCAATGAACCAATCAGAATGAAGTATTCCATGGCAGAGAGCACAATTAAATGCACAGGTTTAAAAAAGATAATTAAAATGATTATTATTTTTTTTAATCTAATTATATTTTTGGTCCCCAGCCACATTTAAAAACGTATGAACGTCATAGGATACCAGTGGATAACAACAAAAAGAATTGAATAATACCAAATCAAAAGGCATTTATTTAAAAGAAAGACGGCATACTTTTCAAGATAAACATTTCATAAAAATACATTTGCTATAGTTTTTTTTTTTTTTTTGCCAGATCCTCCTAAAAAACATTACTCTAACAAAACAAGTGTTGGGTGTAATGCATTACTAAGAAATTAATTACTATAATTTAACTACTTTTTCCTAGAAAATGTATAGTAAGGGATTACTCTTAATTTTTTTGTAATTTAATTACAGTAACTTTTGATGTAATTGCACTAAATACTAGTAAATTTAACATGAATTTAACATCTAATGTTAAAATGTATGTTTTTAATGTAACCTTCTTCCTTTAAATACTTCAATTTTATGTGATTTATTTGAATATTGTTCAACTGGTTGAGGTTTATATGGGATTTAGAAAACAATTACTAATAAGTAATGTAATACTTTTAGAGAGAGTAATTAGTACATCTATTTACACTGTTGAAGATGTAATTAATAGCTATAATAAATTACTTTTTATTTTATCTTTGAAAAAAATGCCTAAACGGTTAAGTGGATATGACAACACTTATTCGGATAAAGCGACGAACTTGTGGTTACTCAGTTAGACACCTGTGTGAACCTGAGGAGAACTGATACATTCGTGATGCGTCCACTAAAAATATCTTGATACCAGGTGGTTAAAAGCAACTGCTCAAGAATGTTAGTTATAAGAAAAGCTCTAGCAACTCTGAAATGTTGCTATATAATGCAAATAACATTTATAAGCGTGGCTTGAGTATGCAAATATGTATGTGTTTGTGTCAGTATTTCATGTGACATCTAGGCTTCTTACCTCTTGCTGGTTTGTGTGGTTGCTGCTGTTTGCGGTGCATCGGGAACTGTCGTCGGACTGTGGGTAAGATGAGTTTGTGATCTCCTGCCACAATCTGCGATAAACGTACTGCTGCACGAGAGGATAAACCATAAAACTGGCAAACGCGTAAATCGCGACGATCGGCTCGATAAAGTACAGTCTCTTCATAGTGTCGAGGATGTGTGCTGCAAAGACACGAGGAACACAGACAATTATCAGTCCACATGATCAGACTAATTTGTAGCCCAACATAATTGGTTAAACTGGTTAACCATCAACCTCCTAAAGACTTACATCATGACAGGACAAATAAAACTCAACTGCTGAACACCTTGGACAGCCACCAGTCTACAGTTTACTTACGAACAAAGCAAACAGATTTAGGACGTATATCTTCATTAAAATAAAAATGCAACAGAAGTTCCTCTCTTCTGCTGAGACTCTTTTGCAAGCGTTGTGGCAGTTATAAAATACCCTCTGTTTTGTTTATGAAACATGCCTGATCGAAACACATTATGATACGCCGGTTTCCTGCCCCGTGAGATTCTGATTGGTCAGTTGAACTTAAAGACTCCATGTCATTGGTTGGTGAAGCTGCCAATCACTCCCAATGGGCGGGTTGAGTCGTGAAAATGCGAGGAGTGTTATAATAATTTTGATAATTTCGGACCCTTTAATTGTGCATTTTTGTTTTGCACCTTTTGTTATATTATAATTTAAAATGCACTAACAAATGCTGCTGGTGGAACTAAAATTGCTTTTAATATAATATTTTATGAATGGTTTTGTAAGGTAATGAATTCACTTATTTATTTATTTATTTTACTTTTTTATTTTGCAGGATCTTGATGTTTTCAGGTTAACATATTTGTTGTGTAAGGCCTATCACAGAACCTTAGCCGTTCGTATTCTTGCTCATGCACAAGCAGATATTGGTTGTGTTCAGATAGTTGTTAAAACAAAATATGAAATTATTATTTACATTATTTTTTATTATCATATTTTTTCTGGTAGAGAACCACTGCATTATAGACATTTGTTTTCCCTTTATGTAAGTGTATTGGTAATATTGAGTAGACGAACGTAATGGGAGGGGTCTAAATGACTGAACTGAATAAAACTGGACGTGGAAAAAAAATCCATACTGGTTGCTTTAATTATTTGGCCTGAAGAGGGCGCCTCAAGGCCCATAATGGCTGTTCTTTTGTGTATAGACAAAAATGAAAGTCACTACCTCTGTTTTATTTATGCAACGTAAAAATATACGATAAATGTACCGTTGTTGTATTTTTGTTCAACAATTGTATATAAAATATGGATTTTAAGCCATGGCTTTATCCATAGCCATACATTACACAGCGCAATATACACAATTTATTTATATTTTGAGATTTGCATGTTGCTTCTCTTTGTTTTATTTCTGATTTTATACAGTTTCTATTAGCACTATGTTATGTTTGGCTATGAATGAAATCATGGCTTTACAACCCATACTTTGTATACAGTTGTTGAAATTATCTTAATTTCACATTAATTAAATGTGCACATATAAATCATTTATACTAAATACTCCAATATTCCATAAAAAAAAAAGAAAAAAAAAAGAATTGTTTTGATTTCATACAGGACTTGAGCTGTGTTCCAAATCAGAGGCTGCAGCCTTCAAAGGATGCAGCCTCTTCAATGTCCTACATCACATGACACAAATGTGACCAATCAGCGGTCAGCCTGAGGCCCCGGAAACGGTCTGGGGCGTTACCACAGTACTGCAGTTGTCGTTTCTAGGTTCCGGTTGTATTTCTGTGCTTGAACTACCTGCCCGCTAATCATTTTGTTTCTAGCCATATACGATCGCAACCAACCGGGGAAGACAGACACAACTCTGACAGGTACACAAACCTCCTCTTTATCAAGCGTCCTTATAAATGCATAATACATACTGACATATTACAACTGTACCTTTAACGTAGAAACGAACACGTTACGGCGCTGCGAACAGTAAAATGTCAGTTTATATTGTTCAGAAACGCGATGAAGAGCTAGCCGGCTAACGTTAGCCGGCAGGGCTGGTCGTGATAAAGCCTTTTAGCGCTGTCAGTCTGTCTTAACTGTTGATTTTGGCAGATCCAGGGCCGGCGGCTACTGATTTTTTAAATTCTAGTTATCATACGGATGATTATTAATATCTTGTGCACTAACCTTCAGCCTCACACTGAGACTGTGGGCCAAGGTTAGACAGTCTGTATATGTGCAGGAATTGTAAACATGTTCATAGATTTGGGTTGCAAATGTGTATATATGTGGCGTGGTATTGTGATGACCACCTGTCATCCTCTGTTTCTGCATGGTTTGTTTCACTTGAGTCGGACATTTTAGCTTCGGCTTTGATGGGATTTGGGTTCATGTTGCATCCCTTGCTGTCGTGTTGCTGAAATGACAGCATAACTAACATGTTTATGTTAGCATCGTGTTGTCTTTCTTCCCTATAATGCGCTGAAATCTTTATAGTAGCCTTAGTGTATTTTAGCAAGACGAATATCAAAAGCATTATTTTCTTCCTCTTATATCAATTGTTTATGACAGGATGCAATAATAAAACATTTTGAATTGTGTGTTTTCGTGGTTGCATGATGCGACATTTGATGCACCCGCAGGCTGTTTGAGGGTTCGAATATGTTTACCACAACCCCTGTGGTATTTTCTTCACATGGTATGTTTTCAAAGTAAATGTTATTTTTTCTTATTCAGGACTGAAACCGGTTGTGTCGAGCCATGGCATTCAGTAAAGGTTATCGTATTTATCATAAACTGGATCCACCTCCATACAGTGTGATCGTGGAGACCAGAAATCGAGAGGAATGTCTGATGTTTGAGTCTGGAGCTGTTGCTGTACTGTGTAAGACTGTCCACACACCCTTTATAATACTTACTTTTTATTTATTTTGAATCTAAAGATGTCAGACCAGTCATTTTTTTTGTTTCTAAATATATTATAAATATTAAAGAATTAAAACTTTTTGATTTCCATTGATTCCCAGAATTTAGATGCAAGAGAAAAGAAGACTAAAACATTGTCTTTTTGCATATAAAATAGTTTTTGCTGTCTATAAATCATCTGTAAATATGACATGTGGTTTTTAAGTAAATGTTTTGATGTCATCCATAGCGGCGGCAGAGAAAGAGACCATCAAAACGGCATACACCAAGATGCTGGATGCTTATGGGATTCTGGGAGTTCTTCGTCTTAACCTTGGTACAGTGCCTCAGCCTTTTTTTTTATTTGACTTTCTCATTGTGTTTGTCATCACAACAAATACAAATCCACCCTGTCGCCAGATTAAGAGAAAAACCCAGATGTTTTAGAAGATAATTAGAGTGTAAATCTAACCAAAACACAAAAACACAGCAAAACCGAGATTTATGGAAGGTAAATGCACAACATATTATCAAGCAGTTTTTATACAATTATAGTCAATAATTACAGTGTATCTCTTAAAGTTCTCAGAAATATGTATTGACTGAGATTTTCTTAAACGGATAGTTCACTCGAAAATGAAAATTCTGTCATAATTTACTCGCCCTTAAGTTGTTCCAAACCTGTATAAATTTCTTTGTTCTGCTGGACACAAAGGAAGATATTTGGAAGAATGCATGTAACCAAGCAGATCCCACCCCTCATTGACTACCATAATAGGAAAAAAACATACTATGAAAGTAAATGGGGGCAATATCTGCTTGGTTACAATCATTCTTCCAAATATCTTCCTTTGTGTACAGCAGAACAAAGAAATTTATACAGGTTTGAAACAAATTGAGGATGAATAAATGATGACAAAATTTTCATTTTTCGGTGAATTATCCCTTTAATGAATGCAACATAAACATTGAGACTCATACATATGGGTTTTTCAATATGTGATTCTTAAACTTTCACATTCTGAATATGTGTTTGCAATACTTGCATACGCCACACAACTCTGAATCCGCTTCACTCTTCTTCCATAGGAGATTCTATGCTCCACAGCCTGGTGGTCGTAACGGGCTGCAGTTCAGTTGGAAAAGTCCAGGACTCAGAAGTTTTTCGGGTAACGGGAACAGACTTCGTCTCTCTGAAGAATGACCCCTCAGATGAGGACAAGATCGCTGATGTCAGGAAAATCTTAAACTCTGGGAACTTCTACTTTGCCTGGTCCTCCACTGGAGTGAGTCTGGACCTCAGCTTGAATGCACACCGCAGGATCAGAGAAGACATATCGGACAATCGTTTTTTCTGGTGGGTATTTTTCAGATTGTAACCTTGAAGGTCCTTTTGATTTAGTTTTGAAAGATTTTTCTATATATCTACTGTAATACAAATCTCTATTTTTTTCAAAACATTTCTTTTTATTGTTTCATGTGTGCAAAACATTTCCGGTTATTTAGACTGATGAACTCAATCATTAGACGAAAAGTGGTTATTAATGCAAATGTAATTATATAATGGCTTTTCAGGAATCAGTCCCTCCATCTCCATCTCAAGCATTATGGGGTGAACTGTGATGACTGGCTCCTGAGGTTAATGTGTGGCGGTGTGGAGATCCGCACCATCTACGCTGGGCACAAACAGGCCAAAGCTTGTGTGATCTCTCGTCTCAGCTCGGAGAGAGCAGGCACACGCTTCAATGTCAGAGGCACAAATGACGACGGCCAGGTGGCCAACTTTGTGGAGACAGAGCAGGTATGTCAACAATATGAGTCACCTGTGAATGACCTTTGAACCCGTTTTCTTAATCCTCTGGTGGTCTTTGGTCATTTTAGCCCCTCAAAATTGAATTTTAATTTTGAACTAATTTTTTTTTTTTTTTTTTTTTACTTAATTGGAATTGTATAAATCTTGGTGACTTTTGTGGGACTTGCTATATAAACAAACAATTGTAGACATGATTAGAAAAGGCAACATGGTCTTAAAAGTCTCACTTCAGATCTTTGTGGTCAGAAATGACCACCATAGGAAATAAATGAGAAATACAAGAAATACAGAGCAATTTTTGGGGGTACAGTCTACATTTCAGCCACAATTAAGCAGTCTTTCATAATGTGTAAATGGATATCCAAATGCAAAACTTAATAAAATTAAGTAATTATATCTGAAAATATTCCTATAAGCAACTAGGGAATACCATCCATGCGCACGATGGCGTGCGTCTTTCTGTGCGTCATGCGTGTGACATGACATTCACAGACAGTGCGTTCTCTTTTTCTCTTTTGGTGCATTTAAATGGTTTTAAAAAATGGACACTGCGTAAATTGTGTTAATATTTTTAATGCGTTAAACTGGAAAAAAAATATTTGCATGCGTTAACGCGTTAACGATGACAGCACTAATATATACATGTTAGTGCTGTCAATCGATTTAAAAAAATTAATTTTTGATTAATTGATTAATCACAATTAACACTTAAGTTTTTATACATTAAAAAAAAATATATATATATATATATTATACACACCATGGTATTATGCATGATTTTCTTAATTTCTCCAACACATTGCATCAATCTACCTTTGTTTTTCTAATATTTCTATTATTTTGCATAGAAATTAATGGTACATAATTTAGAGGTGAATATTGTATAGAACTATTAAAATTCCATCAAGATACAAAATATTAAAGGGTTAGTACACCCAATAATGATCTTCTTTGGAACAAAAATTAAGATATTTTTGATGAAATCCAAGAAGTTTCAACGACACTACAGAGTATTAACCTTAATGTTATAAAGTGACGAGAATACTTTGTGTGCACAAAAACAAAACGAAAAAAATTGTTGAACAAAGTCATTATTTTTGTTTTTACACACAAAAAGTATTCCTGTCGCTTCATAACATTAAGATTGAACCACTGTAGTCATGTTGACTATTTTAACAATGTCTTTACTACTTTTCTGGACCTAATTTTGTTGGGAGATAAAATATCTATGGGAGATAAAAAAAAAACAACTCAGATTTCATCAAAAATGTCTTAATTTGTGTTCTGAAGATGAATGAAGGTCTTACAGGTTTGGAACGACGTGAGGGTGAGTAAATAATGACAGAAATCTCAATTTTTGGTGAACTAACCCTTTAAAGAATAAATATTATTGAAACAAAATCGATTACATTCATTTCATTAAATAAGACCATATGTGGCATCCCAAAGCTAAGTATCTGCATTTATTCATGTTCCCTACAGGTTATTTTCCTTGACGACAAAGTGTCCTCCTTCATTCAAATCCGAGGGTCAATACCACTGTTCTGGGAGCAGCCAGGAATTCAGGTACAATAATGCTTTGAGTCAATATGACGCATGCTTGCATTCAAATCACACTGAAGAAAAATATTTGCATTGCGTTCTACTGCACTGAGCTTGTTGGAGTTCCAAGCCCCTGCTGAGTCATCATAACAAACTTATTTTCTTATGTTTCCACTTCGTCACACATGACCACCAGTGCTGACCCCCTTTATTCATATTATCAGAAACACTCGTTTCAGGGGATTTTGTTGCAGCTGAATCAAAGTCGAGAGCCAAAAGGACTGCAAGGGAACCAGCAGCTGGTATATAGAAGGTTTAGTTCTGTTTGGTGGATGATCTGTTCTTTACTGCAAAGAGTTTGTGCAATGTCAGTCGGTGAAAGCTGCACCTAAACCGACTGTGATTCATTTTGGAAAGGAGCCAGATTTTGATAAATTTATTGCCTTCTTGCGAAATCGAGTTAAGATGCCAGGAAGCAGGTCTGGAATTGCCGTGTCTTTCCTCTGACATTGCATAGACGTTATCATCGCTGCTTTTAGTGGGAAGCTGGTGAGGTGACCCTTCTTGAGCTGTTTTTTCAAAACTTTGCACAGAACCTGAATGACAGGTGTTCTGTGTCATTTCAGGCCGTAGTGGTATTGGTTAAGGGAGTCCATTATCTTCACTGACTGCAAAGCTAAGAGCAAAATAAAGGAAATAGTATCACCACAGGATACTTTTTCTCTGCTCCCAGAAAGCTCAGGGTAATGTGAGCTCATCTCTGCTGCCATTCCGAATGTATGAAATATTAATGCAGGGACCTGCAGAGGCAACAAACAGAATTGGGTGGGACTCTACACAGACTGAGAGAATCTAAAGCTTAAATGTCCCACACCAGCTCTAAACCAGGGTTCTTCAGCCTATAAGGACCCCTTGTTGGAGATGAAACAAGGAACCATCTCTTACATATCAATGAAAAAAAAAAACATATTAGCATATTTAAATATATATTTATATATTATATAGTTTAAATATAAATATATTACAAATGTAAATACATTGAATTAAAACAGTTACTAATAATTAATTATTTTATTTAATCATTTTATAAACATTTCATTGTTATTAACTAAAAACTTAAACCATTAAATAATTTTCAATAATTAGAATAAAGCTGAAGGAAAATAAAATATAATCTTGAATATAAATAAATAAATAATTATTAGATGAAAAACTTTTCAAAGAAATATTAGAAATGTTAAATTGAACTACTAAAATTACAAGAACTAAACTGAAATAAATGGTAACACTTTAGTTTAGGGTCTAATTCTCACTATTAACTAGTTGCTTATTAGCATGCATATTACTAGGATTTAGGCTGTTTATTAGTACTTATAAAGCACATATTAATGCCTTTATTCTTCATGACCATATTCTACATCCCTTAATCCTACCCAATACCAAAACTTAACAACTACCTTACTAACTATTAATAATACTAAAATAACACAGTTTAATGTGGTAGGGACACGTTTTACTATATTTAAGCTGTGCTTGTTTTAGCTTTAAGTTGATTGGATTTTCAAAAAATATTTTGAAATAAATTGGGTGAAAATACATGATACAAAATGCATAGATGTCAAATGTTGAAAGGACAATATAAAAAGACTATTTTATAGATACCCTAGTTAGACGACATGAACCAATCGAATAGCATGAATAGGAACCAGTTGTATTCAAAGTTGTAACCTGATGTGAGACTGCAGGAAATGAGAAGCCAGTCATAGCCTAGAGATGAGTAAGTCCACTGTATTGCTTACCTATTATGGTTGTAGGTGTGAACGTAATGCATTACACTGAAGGACATGAGAGCAGTTGGTCAAATGTCACGTAGATAGGAAACCATTATTAAAAAGGGGCTTCCTGCAACTAGCCAACATTAGAAGCTGAAACTTCTGCATAGAGCACAAATCATGAGAATCAAGACTGTCTAGCTAGGTTGTAAAATTCATGTTTCCTGGTATGATCGGTATCTCTGATAGATCTTCAGGCTTCAGTGAGCTTATGAAATCTTTACTGTTTACTGTTGGCTCCACTGTCTTATTCTGCACCAAATGTTTTTCATATCTTCAAATGCAGCTCAACTCAGCAGGCGGGCCAGGCCTGTGTTGTCTTTTTCTCGCTGTCTCTCTCATCTTCCTTCCCTCTGCCACCTTAACTTCCTCTTGCATCAAATATGAAATCATTCACAGTTCTTCCTTTTTTGTGTTTTCTTTCTTTTTCCACAAAGGTCGGATCCCACCGTGTGAAACTGTCCCGTGGTTTTGAAGCAAACGCACCAGCTTTTGAGAGGTAATTAAGATTCTGCTGCTTGGTGCATGCGCCAGTATCCAGCTGTTCTGACTCAAGCCCAAACATTAATGCGTGATGAAAGAGATCCAGCAGACATTTGCAAAGTGTACAGGCCCTGCTTCAATCATTCCTGTTATTTACCACAGTTTGGATAGGCATGTTCAGACCCCGATCAGATGGGTTTCGTAAGCAGCGTTTACACACAGGACAGCTGGCATAATATAAAAGTTTAAAGGTGCCATCGAACGTTTTTTTTACAAGATGTAATATAAGTCTAAGGTGTCCCCTGAATGTGTCTGTGAAGTTGAAGCTCAAAATACCCCATAGATTTTTTTTTTTTATTAATTTTTTTAACTGCCTATTTTGAGGCATAATTAGAAATGCGCCGATTCATGCTGCGGCCCCTTTAAATCACGCGCTCTCCGCCCCCTCCCAAGCTCTCGACTTTATCACAGCATAAACAAAGTTCACACAGCTAATATAACCCTCAAAATGGATCTCTACAAAGTGTTCGTTATGCAGCATGTCTATTCGCGTAAGTACAGTGTTTATTTGGATGTTTACTTTTGATTCTGAATGAGTTTGAGGCTATGCTCCGTGGCTAACGGCTAATACTACACTGTTGGAGAGATTTATAATGAATGAATTATACAGACTGCAAGTGTTTAATAATGAAAATAGTGACCGCTCTTGTCTCCGTGAATACAGTAAGAAACGATGGTAACTTTAACCACATTTAACAGTACATTAGCAACATGCTAACGAAACATTTAGAAAGACAATTTACAAATATCACTAAAAATATCATGATATCATGGATCATGTCAGTTATTATTGCTCCATCTGCCTTATTTCGCTATTGTTCTTGCTTGCTTACCTAGTCTGATGATTCAGCTGTGCACAGATCCAGATGTTCTGCCCTTGTCTAATGCCTTGAACATTAGCTGGCATATGCAAATATTGGGGGCGTACATATTAATGATCCCGACTGTTATGTAACTGTTATGTCGGTGTTATGTTGAGATTCGCCTGTTCTTCGGAGGTCTTTTAAATAAATGAGATTTATATAATGAGGAAACAATGGTGTTTGAGACTCACTGTATGTCATTTCCATGTACTGAATTCTTGTTATAACTCTGAACTCATAGTTAACTCTTGTTAACTATGCCGAGGTAAATTCAATTTTCAATTCCATGGCACCTTTAACTTTTACTGTCTCAGAAATGCAAACAGCTCATAGCATCAGCACTGATGGCATGAAATGCTGAAAACAAAGCTTAATATGTCCAGTCCTAATATAAAAACATTTTGAAACCCATTCTATAAAGTAAACCCAGCTATAAAATAATAATTTGACCATAAAAATTATATCTAAAAAATAATGCACATATTAAGTAACTACTATGTACTAACATTTACAGTGAATTACTAATTTAATGAAATGCATTTATTGTGTACATACATGGTTTTTATAAATGCCTGCATGTAATAACATCTATAATTACACTGTTGACCATTTAATCCACCCATAAACCTAACCATACCATTAAAAAATATCCCTAAACTTAAAAAATAAACCCTAAACCCGTATCCCACCTCAATAGCGGCAAAAGTGTTTTGCAATACAACATGAACACAATACATACATATGTTTTTTGACGTAAGTACATAGCGGTTAAAGACACCTAATATAATGTGGGATTAAAAACATGATGTATAGTTAAATTTAAATGCATTGCATTAAAATAATAATTTCTTATTTGTATATTTAATACATTATTAAAAATAATGAAAAAATATTTTAACTATTAAAATGTATAACAAAAATAAATATTCTTAATTATAAAAAACTATTTTCGTTTATCTAAATAATGCTGAAATAAAATATAAATATTATGAATATATTATAAAAAACAAAAATTAAAAATTTTAGGAATGTTAGGAAATGGAGAACTAAAATTATTAAAACTAAAATGAAATAAGAGGGAATCAAAGCTAAAAATGTCAAAAGCACATAACAAAATTACTAAAAATTTAAACCAAATAATTCAAATATTAAAATAATTGTATTACAGTTCCTCTATAATATAATATAATATAATATAATATAATATAATATAATATAATATAATATAATATAATATAATATAATATAATGTTTGCAAATAAGAAAAAAAATACAATTAATTAAATTAAATGTAAATTGTTTATTTTTATTTAAATTTATCACTTATGTACACAATATTTAAGTATTTTCAAAAAAAAATTCAAATCATGCATTTAAATAAATGCTACATTTGTTATTTACAAATCTTGTATTTGATCAAATGGAAAGTCTGAAAGAGGTCAGCATTTGTGAGCCAGTTTTAAAGCATTTGTTACATTGGGACAGGTTAATAACGACATGACCTTGTCAAGGTCACTAAACGTTCTCCCTCTTCATCAATTAAAAATCTTTGAAATTATTTATTCAATTCAAAAATGCAAGATTAAATTGATTAAAATAATAAAATCTTATCCTGAATAAGTGGGAGGATTTATTCTTAGCCAGCCCTGGCTCCTCACGCTGAGTGTGATGGACATTTTTTATTCATCATGAGTCACTGCTCTGTTCCCTGGAGTGCTGAGTCAGGTCATGATGAGAGGAAGTAGTTGCAGACAACACTGTCCCGAGGCTTTCGTTTCTCCCCCTCCATCATTAATTAACTATTGATCACTTGTTTCCGTAGCTTCTTTTGTTTTAAAATCACCTTTGATTTTTCTTGAAGCATTGGATTGCTGGAGTAGATAAGCATTTATTTATTCTGCTTCAGTAAGACTAATGTGTATGAATGCTTACTAACCCTGTGTGATGTTTCCTGTCCAGACACTTTAGTGCTCTGAGGAGGCTGTATGGCAAACAGGTGATCATCAACCTGCTGGGTATGAAGGAGGGTGAACACATGCTCAGTAAAGCATTTCAGGTGATTGTTGTTTGGAACAGTTGTTTGGGCTACAGTACATACTTTCAGATGTATTTCAGTACTCTAAAAGTATGACTAAACAATAGTGGTTGTTCTGCTTTCTTTACTGTGTAAAGACTGTCTTTGTCTTCGCCCACAGAGTCACCTAAAAGCTTCGGAGCATTCAAATGCTGTGAGAATGCTGAACTTTGACTATCATCAGATGGTTAAAGGTGGGAAGACTGACAAGCTCAATACTGTCATGAAACCTCAGATCAGCAAGTTTCTGGAGGAATGTGGTTTCTTCTATTACTCAGGGGAGGCCGGCATTCAGAGGTGGGGTTATATGCCGTCCCAACACTGCTGGTTGTGAAAGAATGGCATAGAATTTTGCATTTTCTTCATCAGGTTGTTTATTTAATTTGTTGTGTGTTTACTTGAAATAACTAGTGGATATTTTTTTTTTCTTAGTAGTAAAATTTTGATCTATGCATATATGCGCAATATAATGCCAAATAATTTTATTAAAATTTATTTGTAATATGGTATAATTTGTGGAAGAGGATTGGGGCCAAGCAATAATAAAAAAATAAAACCATCTCAAGATTAAATTCTCAGTTTTTTGAGAAAAAAACTCAAAATGCTGAGAATGAACTCATTAAATTTAGAGAATGAAGTCATTATGTTTAAGAAAAAAATTCAAAAATGTAAAAAAAAAAAAAAAATCAAAATAAAATGTTGAATAAACTCAAAAAAAAAATTACATTTCGAGAAAAAAGCCTAGATAAAATGTCAAGAATAAACTCATGCTTTGAGAATAAACTCATGTTTTGAGAAAAAAAAAAGGAAAACTACATTAGAGAATTAATTCATTATACTTTGAGAATAAACTCATTGTGTTTCGAGTTGTTGAATAAAAACACATTCGATCAGTGTCATGTTCATTGCATACTGATAGAGGACATGACAGTTTGATCAAGTTCCAATTTGCATGAATTTGTCCAACATGAAATGACAACCAGTGGACAAGAAAAAGGGGGACATTCTAAAACGTGAACGTAAAAAACACTTACCGTGGCATTTATTTACGCAATATTTAAGTATTTAAAAACACTTTCAAGATTTAAGGTCTACTGGCCAATGCTGATCATCACATAATAACCAAAAATAGCTGATGAAATTGTTTACCACAATTGTGTTCACCGCAGATGT
Organism: Chanodichthys erythropterus; assembly: GCF_024489055.1. NCBI lineage: Eukaryota > Metazoa > Chordata > Actinopteri > Cypriniformes > Xenocyprididae > Chanodichthys > Chanodichthys erythropterus. The sequence continues at coordinate 45,625,897 of NC_090230.1, read as the reverse complement.
CAAACTGGGACCATTCGTTCCAATTGTCTGGACTGCTTGGACCGAACAAACAGTGTCCAGGCCTTCATTGCACTTGAGGTATATTTGTAGTACAGTTCTGTCTTTTTACTACTGCATAAATCTTTTTTGTTTTTACCTTTTTCTTGTCTTTCATTTTTCATGCAATATGTCTCTGTTGTTCAGATGCTTCCAAAACAGTTGGAAGACATGGGTCTGACGGAGAAGCCTCAGCTGGTGGCACGCTTTCAGGAGGTCTTCCGCGCTATGTGGTCCACCAATGGAGACTCCGTCAGCAAAATCTACGCAGGCACTGGCGCTCTGGATGGCAAGGCTAAGGTACGTGTCGGCTTGTAATACACATGCAGAGAATGCAGCACAAAGGGCAACAGAGAGCTGAAAATGGTCTTTTCTGTGCAATCTTCACCTCATACGTTAAGGTTTTAACTCATGTGTCTGCTGTTTTTCCTTGCTTTCCTATGGCTGTTCTTCCTCCTTTGTGGTGAGTTAATAGTAGCTAGTTATGTCGATTGAGTTGTGATGCTGTATTTATTATGTGTGCTCTGTTTTGTGTTGGTTTTTGTATTGGTTCTTTTTGTATTTGGTACCTTCTGTTGTGTTAGTAGAGAGAGATTACTGAAGCTGGCACTGCTGTCAACTTTCATTAGGCCTCTTTACAGACTGTAAACCATAAAAGCCTGGAAACCTCTCCAAGCTAGACCTCAAACCACAGGCTTCATCGTGCTAATCACAAAGAAATATTATTTAACAGGGCTCCAGACTAACGTTTGAGAGCAGTAGCACTAGATAGAGGCACCAGCACCTGATTTAGTGGTGCTGAGGGTTGGGGGTATTTTTAACCATAAAAGTAATTTCATCAATCATAAAATTACTATTATTTTGCATTAATAAGTGCAGTAATTATTTAACATTATTTACATGCTTATTTCTTGGGAATGCACATTTGACAGTAAAGCGCTGAGCTTGAGTTGAGAATGCACAAAATTAAATTTATTAACAACAATAACCTAATTTTTATAGGGGAAAATGTATTTTATTTTTTGGGTCATCACATTAAAAAGAACATTTAAATTGGATAATATTTAGAGCTTTGCTGGGAAAAGTGAAACTTGAAGGTCCTTTGGGGGGGGATATTGCTCAATATTATATTTCACTCTCAAGAGGTTGTACAAACCTTGAAATGAATAATGTAATAACATTCGACTATTTCTGCCACAATATCATGGTTACAGTTAGTGTTACTACATTATACTACGTTACTACAAATCCATGGTGAATGTTGGTGATTTGTGGACTGAAAAGCCTTCTATAACTGGTTCGTTCATGGCACAATGTTTCTCCTGGTTACTGAATTTGAATGCTTCTCACTAGATCTCACAGTAATGTTATTAATAATGTGGCGAATTCAGAAGCTTTCTCACTGGATCTCCCTGTGCTGTGTAGTAACATTGTTGCTTGATTGAGATAAGTCTGCAAGTAAACTTGTTTTTGTGTTTCGTTTCATTGTTCCATTGTTTTATATGAACTATTTTGTTTGTTTGTTTTTCCCTGTAGGGTGGAAAGCTAAAAGACGGCGCTCGCTCTGTCACCAGAACCATTCAGAACAACTTCTTTGACAGCTCTAAACAGGAAGCCATTGACATCCTGAGACTGGGCAGCACCCTGAACAGTGACCTGGCAGATAAAGCACGTGCTCTTCTCACAACCAGCAGCCTGTATGGTACGATTTACAACACCACACTCCAGAGTCAGCAATATACCAGGGCTCTGAAAATAACAAAAACGACAAATAAGACCCCAGACTTTTGGAATGTGGGGATTAACAATGCCCATGTGCCATTATTAGTTAATAATTATAGATATTTATTAAAATTATTAAGTGTTTATTGTACTATAACATGTTGTTCTTTGGTATTTTATAATGATTTGATTTTATAGGTAACAGCCATAATTGCTTGGATTATGAATTGGATTTTTTTTTTTTTTTTTATGCAAATGCATGGCCATGGGAAAAAAAATATTTTAAATACCTGGTAAATGCTTATTAGACTATACCATTTCAGGTACAGTTGGTTTCAGACATGCTTTGTACCTTTGGTATTTTGTGTTTGTGGTCATGGTTTATGGGATCAGTCTGCTGTAGTTGACTGATTTCGTTGTGTGGATGTGGATATGAATTAGTTTCCTAATGCTAGCGTGCTAATCTGTGGCTCCCGGCTGCTTTGGGTGTGAGATTAGCTCTGAACCAGAGGGCTAATGCTGTTATCTGTCTAACGGCTAACTGTTAACCTCTCTCTCTTCCCCCTCTCCCTTTTTTTCTTTCTTTTTCTCTTTAATGCTTACGATGTTAGTCTCTGAGCCCATTTTACAGTCAGGTACAGTATACACAGACCAGCCATAAATCCATAACTGTTTATGGTTTCGTGTTTCATAAACTCATTGTTTATTTTGGCGCCTCTGACATTATACTTCGTGTCTTTCCTTTTTATCATCCTTTTACATTGCTGTGTGGTCTTGTTTTAAATACAGCATATAATTTTGTCCAACTTTCAAGAACAGAATTGAATCTGTCTCATAGTGGTTTAGTCAATCATATGCTTTATATTTTCTTTTGTGCACTCTAGCCATTAGTTCCATGTCTAAGATATTATATCATATCCAACTGTAGTACTCATTAATCATTTTAATGTAAGTTTTTGATAAGAATTTGTCTCCCTTTCTGTTTTTAGCATCTCCAAGAGTGCTTCTTGGCATGTGTCAGAACCACTACAAGTACACACGACCCAAGAAGATCAGAGTGTGTGTGGGTACATGGAACGTGAACGGAGGCAAGCAATTCCGCAGCATTGCGTTTCGTAACCACACGCTTAATGACTGGCTCCTGGATGCCCCTAAGAAGGCCGGTCATCCAGAATTCCAGGGTATGTGTTGATGCAAAGTCAATGCAAATGATACTTTAAAGGATGCTTTGTATTTAAAGAGGTCCTATTATGCCCTTTTACAAAGTCTTTATTTTGAGGTCTACTAGAATAGTTTTTCATGCTTGAATGTTAAAAAAAACCACCTTATTTTTCACATATTTTACATGGTTGCAGCACCTCTCTTCCCAGTCTGTCAGTAAAGCCCCTCCTTTTGAAAAGCGCCAAGTGCTCTGATTGGTTGGCTGGATCAGTGTGTTGTGATTAGTCAACTGCTTGAAGCGCATTTCGGAAATTTCAAACCCTCCACCATAATCATGTTAAATCCAGTGTGGACATGGTGATAACACACTACTAAAATATATTTTTTGTGTATGCCTTGGGAATTATTTAAATGAGGAACACTGTGATGTGTACATTTCCAGAAAAAAAACTTGACTCCAACCGAGGCATTTCATGGAGTTCAGAAAAACTGAAGTTGTAAAAATAAAAGCATAATAGTTCCTCCTTTAATAACTGTCAGTCAAATGACTAATGAAACTAGTGAAAATACTTTAGTGGCTTCTTATATCATATCTTATATCATCGTTTTGTCATGCAGATGGAAAATCCAACCCCGTGGACATCTTTGCTATTGGCTTTGAGGAAATGGTGGAGCTTAATGCTGGCAATATTGTCAGTGCAAGGTAAGAGCTAACCTGACGTTCAAAGTTCATTTGTTGTAGTTACATAATAAACGGAAGCAACATTTCCTTTGGTCAGTGGTTGTGATGTGCTAGACAATAATCATTTCTTTCAATCAGTATTTAAGGTGAAATGTTTCTTTGTGATATCATCATGCTCTCATTCATGTGAGAACTGTTTAACTTCTCTTTCTTCCCTGGCAGCACCACTAATCAGAAACTATGGGCTGCAGAACTGCAGAAGAACCTCTCACGAGATCAAAGATACGTGCTGCTGGCCTCGGAGCAGCTGGTTGGTGTGTGTTTGTTCGTCTTCATACGCCCTCAGCATGCACCGTTCATCAGGTATTTTCACACACTTGTGCTGTACAAGTGGATTTGGTGGCTGGCAAATTAGTATGATCATTTCAAGTGTTTAAGAGGGTTTAAATGATTTATCTGTTCTCATATTATGTGATGTTGTTCTATAATAGGGATGTTGCTGTTGATACAGTGAAGACTGGAATGGGCGGGGCCACTGGTAATAAAGGAGGTGTGGCTATTCGCATGCTCTTCCACACAACTAGCATCTGCTTCGTGTGCTCACACTTTGCCGCTGGCCAATCACAGGTCAAGGAGAGGAACGACGACTACAATGAAATTGCACGCAAACTGTCCTTCCCTATGGTAATCATTTATGATATAAAAATGTGTTACTTCTGTTCAGGTTATGACCACATTCTTCTTCTTTTTATAATAACAACATTAGTAGTATTAGTAAAATTTAAGTACACAATAAATCATCAATAATATGAATTGTTAATAATATATATGATTTATTATAATATAAATAAAAACAAATATAATAGTATTTATTATTATACATTAATATTGCTATTATTAGAAGCAAGATTAAATACGTAATAATAAATATTAATAATTATATTTATTATTATTATTTTATATTATATAAATAAAAAACAAATATATTAAATCATATTTATCATTAATAAATGATAAAAATAATATAATATTATTTTTTTGATTATGAATATTTTTATTCATTTAATTTTTTTAGGGTCGTCTCCTTTACTCTCATGATTATGTATTCTGGTGTGGAGATTTCAACTACCGAATAAATATTCCTAATGAAGAGGTGAAGGAGCTGATCAAACAGCAGAGCTGGGATGCCCTGATTGCTGGAGATCAACTGGTGGAGCAGAAGAATGCTGGACAGGTATTTTAGGAAAAAACACAGCTATATCAGCAGAACAGTTCTTGAATATTTTTCGTCACTCTTCTAAACTTTTATTTTTTTTTTTATTCATATTTCAGGTTTTCAGAGGATTCATTGAAGGGAAGCTGGATTTTGCCCCCACTTACAAATATGACCTGTTTTCGGAGGACTACGACACTAGTGAGAAGTGCCGCACACCGGCTTGGACTGACCGTGTGCTGTGGAAGAGAAGAAAGTGGAACTTTGATAAAACTGGTGAGAATTATGTAAAAAAAAAAAAAAAAAAAAAACTGCAATCAACAGCCAAATTTGAAATGCAGTATAAAACAGCTTAGGCGTCCCTCAAAGTTTACATTTTGACTAAATCTGCCAGTGTGTGTGTGTTACAGCAGAAGAATTGGAGTTGAATGTAGTAGGAGCCCCAGTGAATGAGGAAGATCAGTACCCATGGAGCCCTGGAGAGCTCAAGTACTATGGTAGAGCAGAGCTCAAAACCTCTGATCACAGGTGAGAGAGACTAAAGCCAACTTTCAGGATTTACACTTACAACATTCTTAGTTCCATCCAGTGGGCCTCAGAGGTACAGCAGGAGGCTGTCAGTTAATGTTTTTTTTTTTTTTTTTTTGAAAGTTATTGTTAAAGGGTGGGTATCATACATGCGCTGTACCGAGTCTTTCCGAAAACAGCCAAGCACCTGGAAGCGTGCCGTGTGAGCGGAGCTAAAGAGTGACGAGCGCGCGCAGCTTTTGTGTAGCGATTGTCTGCAAGCTATCAATGGTCAGCTAAACAAATGTATTTAAACACACACAATACACCATCGCATTATCCCTGGATAATTTTTGAATCACTATAATGAATATAGCGTATAGTGAATGATGAATAAAGAATTTATGAATTCACTACGTTCGTGTTGTTTACATTATATGCACTAAGGCGCCTATTGCCAACAAAACAGACATTGAAGCAGTTTTACTCACCACCTGCGGTTCCGACTCATGACCGGGGTCATTATCGCTGTGACCGCTCCATCTTTCAGTTTCAAACGATCTGTAAATCCAGCATAGAACTGGGCCTTGTTTATGAAACCATAAGCACCGATCCTGAGGGCTTGAACAGCCACGGAAAACACGAGATATTCTTTTGGAAACAAACTTCTTTGGTGACGTTGTTGATGTCGTGAAGTCCTGTGACCTGTGCAGCGCTGTCGACGACTTCCTTAAAGCCGAACGTTTGTTAATGGGCGCACACTTGCTCTCTCGCTCTGGTCGACATGTGCGCGCACGCTCTTCCGAGAGAAGTGCCTGTACAAGGAATTCCGACCGATATGACGTCACACAGCCCCATACTTGAAAAAAAGATTGCGAAGTTTATGAGGAATTGGAAGAGTATTTTTGGCACAGAAATACTCAGAAATAAATTCATGAAATAGCATTATACTAAATTATATTAAAATTCAGGACTTAATATTCATTAACTAACACCTTTATAAACCTTATTGTAGTGTTACCATGTTATCTACATAAAATGTACACAGTTTGTAATAAGACAATCACCTTAATGCATTGTTCATTATAAACGTGCAGTTATGAATTACAGTGAGAAGGTTCTAAATAGAAATGACGACATATATGTTGGTTCAACTGTATTATTTTGATAAAGAACAAGCTGCAATGTCCCGTTTGCAGTGCTTTGTTGTGTGTGCGCGTGAGGTGCCGGCGCGATCAAACAGCAGTCTTTGCAAGGGACTTGCCTCATTGTGATGGCAACGGTTCGTGGCCAGGTCAGATTACGTCAGAGTCATAAAAAAAATCATACCACACTGCTCACATTCCCCGACCCAACAAATGCCGATTAAACATGTTCAGTCGGGTGAAAACAAACTCTGACCAATGGCAACAGACGCAGACGGGGGTATCACACTTGCTGCGTTTCATTTCAGAGGCTGTGTCCTGATCCAACAGACGTGTTTGTTGGCATTTATCTGTGTGGTGTGAACTGGTCTTTAACGTTAGCCACATCTGCGTGGAACTTGCTAACTAGCACATTATTAGAAAAGGCGATTTGCAAAGATTCATTAAAAAACACATAATGTCTTTGGAGGTACTGATCCGTCCTTCAGGAACTTTTTAGCAAAAAATCTACTTTTTAGCACAGACATAAACGCATATAGGTGGATCCGGAGGTGCATTCCCTTCAAAAAAAAAAAAAATTAATCCACTGCGTCTTCAGCGGCTCAGATGTCCAGAGTAAAGGACGACTGCTATGTCCATTCTTATATCCAATAACAAAAGGCCTCAGTTGCTTTGGAGACATTCTTGTCTACTCCTGCGTGGCGTCAAAACCGTGGCCGACTGTTTACAGCTCACTCGGGTCTATGCTAAAACGGCAGTGTCCATCAAGAGTCGTGGGAGGGGCCTGTGCAAATTTACGTCACTTTGCCAAAGATCTGTGAATGGCTTGATCTGAATAAGTGCTTATGATTTGTGGGGATTAAAAAGAAGCACTGGGTGGATTTTTATCATTATAGGGTGGTTGTGTAGACACACTGCCAACACACATTTATGTCCAAACACCATGTAAAAGTGAATTTTGCATCTGATGTCCCCTTTAACATTTGTCTCTCAAAAGGCCTGTGGTGGCCATCATAGACGTGGACATACTTGAGGTGGATCCAGAGGCCAGACATCAGGTGTATAAGGACGTGATCGCCCTGCAGGGTCCACCTGATGGAACCATCCTCGTCTCTCTCTGCACTTCTGGTCCTGATGACTTCTTTGATGATGCTTTGATCGATGACCTGTTGGACAAGTTTGCTAATTTTGGCGAGGTTATTCTTATCAGGTACGTTTTTTTGCATATATCATTTAATTATATTTATATTTAATTATGTAACTTTATTTATACACTACCAAAAGTTTAGAGTCAGTAAGATATTTCTCTTTTATAAGATTTTTTTTTTTTTTTTTGAAAGGACAATGACACATTCATTTGATGAAAAGTGACAGTTAAGACATTTATGTTACAAAAGATTTTTATTTAAAATAAATTCTGTTCTTTTAAACATTCTGTTCATCAAAGAATCCAGAAAATATGCATCACTTATTCCACATGAATATTAAGCATAAAAAAAAACAGAATTAATAACAATAAGAAATGTTTGAGCAGCAAATCAGCAAGATCATGTGACATTGAAGACTGGATTAATGATGCTGAAAATTCAGCTTTGCAATCACAGGATTAAATTACATTTTAAAATATATATAAATTTAATGAATAGAAAGGTTATTTTAAATTCTAATAATATTTTTTTCTAAATCTGTTACTATTTTTGATCAAATAATTGCACCATTGGTTGTGCATAAGAGACTTCTTTCAAAAAAAAATAATTTTTTCCTGAACAGGTTTGTTGAAGAGAAAATGTGGGTGACATTTTTGGAGGGATACTCAGCACTGGCAGCTCTCTCTTTGAGTGCCTCTACTGTAAGTGATTCTGCTGTTAAATAAGTTTCATTATTAAAAAAAAAAAGAAAGAAAGAACTGCTTCAACATTTACATGCAGATATGCATTATACTGTATCATAGTACTGACAGTTAATCTAATCATCCCTCATTGTGTCCACATGCAGGTGAATGGAAAGACCATAGACATCCGTCTGAGGAGTCCTGGTTGGATAAAGAGTCTAGAGGAAGAAATGAGTGTGGAGAGAATCTGCGGTAGCATCCCAACGTCCACCAGCTCCACCCTGCTGGCAGAAAACTCTGATATGGGGGAAGAGTATGATATGGAAGGTATGGCATCTGTTTGAGTTACATGATTTCAAAATGCAACATGAACCTATGGAAATATAGGACAGTATGGAGTTAAATTTTTATTGCTGTCTTGACAGGTGATGTGGACGAAGAGGTTGAGGATATCTTACCCCAACACCTGCAGCCTGGAGCAGGCATGGATCTAGGTTCGTCCCCCACACCATCCCCACGCAGCAGCCCCTGCCCCTCTCCTACCCACGGAGAGCCTGCACCCCCCATCCGGCCCAGCAGAGCCCCCCCACGCACAGCTGGACCACCACAGGGTAGTGCTTATATTTAAATCTACTCAGCATTGACGCACCCTTATGTATTTATATCAGTTTTATTTAGGAGACAAAGTTTTACTTTGTCCTTTCCAACATTTTACCACATTTCATTTTCACACTACAGTTCAAAATTTTGGGGTCGGTAAGATTTTATTTTTTCAAATAAATTAATACTTTTATTCAAAAAGGATGCATTAAATTGATCAAAGGTGACAGTAAATACATTTATAATGTTATGAAATAAATGCTGTTCTTCGGAACTTTCTATTCATCAAAGAATGTATTACAGTTTACACACAAAAAATAAGCTGCACAACTGTTTGATAATAAGAAGAAATGTTTCTTGAGCCCCAAATCAGCATATTAGAAGGATTTCTGAAGGATCATGTGAATCACTGAAGACTGGAGTAATCATTAGACACTTAAATCTCACAGACCCCAAACTATGTAACTTCCAGGAAAGTAGAAAAGCAAAAACTATATTTTAATAATTAAATTCCCTTCCAGATCACCATAGTAGATTTAAATCTATATAATTGTACAAAAAATCTAGTACATTAATTTTCCTTTGTTTTTACACTGCGAAAAGGAGGATTAAGCCCAGCATCCATTAGAAGGGACCTGGCAGGTAAAGAGTGCTGTTTGCAGAGGTGTTGCTGATGTGCTTCAATGGTTCCTGAGCCCTTAGAGTGTGTGAATATGTGTGTCTCAATGCTTCAGTGTGGTTTGCAGTGCTGTGAGCTGAGCTAAATCCCTCCAGGCTGTTGTTTTGACACTTGTAATAATGGGGTGTTTTTTTCTTTTTCTCTTTGCTCAGGTTCTCCGGTAGATGGTCAGCCAGCTGGAGCTCCTTCATCGCAGGGGCTAGAGCCAAAACGCCCCCCTCCTCCACGCCCCAATGCCCCACCAGCCCGACCTGCACCTCCACAGCGCCCACCACCACCCTCAGGTACAGCTATGAATTCTTTGTAAACGTTTACACAGGCATGACATGTTCTCTTCATGCTCTTACCTGAAGTCAAAACCCAAATTACGCAAATTTTACCTGGGATTGAAATGCCCAAACAAATGTGTTAACTACTTGTAATGTTTTCACTTGTTTTTTTTTATTTCATTCACATTTTACAATGATGTTTCTAAAGAAGGTCCTACACCTGTTAGGAAAGATTCAGCAGGTAATGCTGTACTTGAACCAGCACTGTGTATTAGCAAGTGAATATTGGTATATTGCTGTTTATTGACTTGTTTGTGATTTGGTTAGTTGCACCTGATAATAGATTAGGGTGGGCCTACATGTTAAAAGTGTCTGGCTAACTTTTTCGAATGTAATGCACGATGATGCGATTCTGTGTTCTGTTTGGTAGTGTTTCATATGCTTTCCCTGAGCCTTATTGCAATATTTTTTTCATGATGTAATTGTTTTTGGAAACAACTTTGAATTTTCTTTCAAAGGCTTTGCTGAGCCTCTCAATCTAGAGTTTGATCTGACTGATTATGAAGGTAATTTCTGAAAAAAATTTAGATTTTAGAGGATTCTTGCAGTGTCTGTCCTTGTGTATGGTGACCTCCTGGTCAGTTGAGACCTCCTGCACTTGCTAACAGAAATAGAATAGTTAATGTGGGGCAGGGGTGTTCAAGTCAACCATCTTGCCATGATGCAGTGCATGAAGTCTCAGTTGTTCCAATGATTTTGATTTTAGCTTTCAAGTGTGAAGTGCTGGGTTGAATTAGGTGAATTAGCTTTTGTATTTGAGAAATAAATAAATGATCTCTCCATCAGGTAAGGAGTCTGTCGGGTCAGATATATTTTCCCCCTAGATGAAGGCTGTAACGTGCTACAAAACACATTTTGAATAATTTCAAATTTTATATATATATAATATTTTAAAATTTTTCCCTCATGCTGACAAAAGGACAAAAAAGCCCAGCGTTAGCACGTGCAGATGCAGCTGGTGAGTTCTTGTCTCACTCATCAAAATAACATTAATCATTGACGGACATATTTGAGCCTCCCTCATGCCATGATATTGTAAGCCTCAGGCTAGTTTCAACACAAAATAGGGCTAAAGATGTTAGTTGATGTTCTTGACAGGAGCGCTGCGCTCATTTTCCAGGCTTTTTTTTAAGGCAAAATTTGACTGGCATTTGAATTAGACATGAAGTTCAAAATATAGGTTTTAAGATATTTTCACAAATATTTTTCTTATAACTATTACTGAATGTTTGATTATGCCATTGGCTGTTTTTCAGGTCGAGGTCAAGCAACTGGAACAGCCCCTGGAGGCGCCCCAAGGCCGGTGAGTGGGCTAAATGACATGAATATTATTAAAAGAGAAAAAAAATAAGATGTATATCATGTTAAATTTTATGATTTTGCTTCAGATCCCACCTCGAGCAGGAGTTATCAGTGTCCCTCCTCAGGCAAGACCTCCTCCTCCTCCTGCTCATCCCGGGGCCCCCAGACCCATAGAAGTGCATCCTGGGGCCCCCCGACCTTCACATGATAATCACCCCGGAGCACCAAGACCCACTCCTGAACCCCAAAGCAAGCCATCCGAGCTGCCTCTGGGTTCGTTAAATGCTTCCAATTACATTTTAATTTTACTTTTATTTTCTCGCACTGGAATTGATACTAAAAAACGGATGCCATCATTACTGTTTGTATCACTGTGGATCAAGTGCTGAGGAAACCTCTGGAGATGAAATTCAGATATGGTAATAGGCATTTAGTTTCTGACACACGCTATAAGCAGTAGACTAATCACAACAGACTAGGCCGTCTGACCAATCAGAGTGGAGTAGGCTCTTGGAAAGGAGGGGTTTAGAGAGACCATTTTCAGACTCTTTGGCCCTGTTTACAACTGGATGCATTTTGGTCGATCAGATCACAAGTGACACTAAATACAGGTGTAAACGGGGTATAAAAGTGGTCTACTTTCGACCACTTCCAGAGGTAGTCAAAAACGCATTTGACCGGATTGCTTTCGTAGTGTAGACGTTCATGTGGTCGAATGTGTTCGAACAGCCACTAAAGACCGCCTACTCTCCGCCTACTGACCAAACATAAACATTATGGGAAGCGCACTATCCAGACTATATTTATTTTGTTGGCTGAAGACCCAAGTTTGGTTTGAAGAAAAAAACATACCAAGCACAATGTTCTCTCACCATTCCTGATTTCTAACACACACTCACCGTGTTTGGCCAGGCTTGCTGCTGTCAGAGCAGAAACGAAAGCTGATGCTTGTATGTTTGTTTTTCTGTTGTCTCCGGTAGCGTTCATATGTAAATTGCACAAGCTTATTTTGTCCATTAGATCGAAAGATCTGAAAAAACCTATACATTTATATGTGATTTTATATAAGATAGAGATAAATATTATGTATGTGTGTATGCTTCAGCATTTTAACCGATTTTTTAACCTTCTCCTAACCCTGTGTGTCTGTCTTTCAGGTCCACACCCTACACTGCCAGGTCCCATGAGAGCTCAGATGATATCACCCATGCAGCCTCAGTCTATGTCACCAGTGCAGCCTCCTGTCCAAGCTCAGCTCCCTCCACCAATGCAGCCCACCTTTCCCGCCCCTCTGATGCCTCAGCCAGCCTCCCAAGTGTCTGCTGGAGTCGCTGCCGCCCCTCAGACCGGACTGGCATCTCCCAAGCCTCCACCCCGGAGCCGGTCCTCTCACACACTGCCACCTGAGTCTGCTCCTCCCCCTACAACCCAGGTTAGTCCTCTTTCTCTGCTCACTCTTAAGGCAGGAACACACCAAGCCGACGGTCGACCGTCGGGCAGTTTTTCTTCGTCGGCCGACTAAGTTTCCTCAGTGTGTCCCGCACCGTCTGCTTTTTTTCGTCCGATTCGAAATGTTGAATCACCGTCGGAGCTCGTCGGTCCGTCAGGCCATCTGATCTTTCTGATTGGCTGTTCAGCTAGTGCCATCTGCTGGTACGGAAAGGCATTTCATCTCACGCATGCGCAGAACTGACGTGCTACTTGGCTGTCGACTGTTTAGCGTTGGTTTGGTGTGTCAGGCCAACTTTGGACCCAGACGCTGCCGACCTTAGCCAACCCTGCAGTCTGCTTTCGTCGCCACTAGTTCGTCGGCGTCGGCTTGGTGTGTTCTGGCCTTTACATAGATGTCAAGATCACAAGCCTTATATTTAATTGTGATAAAGATCAACACTCTTTCAAAGAGGCAAGGACCCACAAGATTCAAAAATTACATAAAGGTGTGCACATCCTAAACCCAAGTTGGGCTCATGTGCAGAACAAAAAAGATAACGATAAATAGAAAAGAAAAAATAATGTCCGCACACTGAAGTTACAGCTCCATACTATATTTATTTATTTATTTATTTATTTACTATCAGCGCAACGTTTCGATCGATCTAGTCTTCATCAGGCACTAATGAACCAATGTCAAAAAAGAAGTTAGTTAGGGGCCTCTTTTTTTTTTTTTTACTTTTCTAGTAATAACGACTTTGTCCAGGTGGTTCTCATAGTCATGTTTCGCTCTTCTTGATGCATGTGTCTCTCTCTTTCACTAGCAGGAGCAATCCTCAGGTTGACAGGTACTGGATTAAGTAATTTCTAGTATTTACGTTGTCTTCATGGCACCATAGCCTGTAGTCACGATGTATTGGGTGCTCATACACATAGGATCCTCCATGTTATAGTTGTTTTTTCCCCTTTCCATCTTTAATTTGACCTTTTTTATTTTGAAATTCAGACAATTATAATGTAAAACTTAACTTGAACCCCTTGATAATATTGTATATAGCTACTTAGAGAAAAAAATGACCTGGTTATGAAGTTTATCGAGTTGTTCTAACAGGGGGTTCAAGGAAAGTGTCATCCAGTATTTGTTGTGGGTATTGTTTGTTTTAATCTGTGGTATCTGTTATAATTGTTTTCTATGTTTCTTGGACAAGGAAAAGCAAGTAAATAGCCTCACTTTGGCTTTAGTAGACTTGCACACTAATCATATTTGTGTTTTTGATGTTTTATAATGCTGTTTTTTTTATATATATATATATATATATAATACAGTTTAATAAACTGTATTCAGATCTTTGTTTTTTATTTATATTAAGGTCTGTCATTGCACCATTTATGTTTTAACCAACAAGTCATCATGATTTTTATCAAAACTTGTAACAAACACATTGTTTAAAATTAAAAGTCAACATGAAACAACATAAGTTTTCAACTCTTTTTACATCTGTAACAATGAAACAGGATATTTAATTGATTTCAGTAGTTTGGTACTAATTTACTGAATTACTATCTAAATAACCTAAAATAAGTGCATAGTTTTATTGTTACTACTTGAGGGAAATTAGAGTTGTATCATTTAAAACATTTTTACTGTTCTGGGTCATAAATGACCCCAAACCGCCAAAAGGGGCCTATTATTTAGCAGCTTAGGAGGGGTAAATGAGATCTAAATAATCTAAAATCAAGGTTATTGTTAATATTACAGTGAAGTTAATGTTATGACATTTCATAAAACACAAAAAAATATTCATTCTTAAAGCCCGTTCACACCAAGAACGATAACTATAAAGATAACGATAAAGATATAGTTCTAAAAAATAGTTCTGAATATAAAAGAATAGCACTGTCCACATGACAACTATAACAATAACGATATAGAAAGACAATATCATTGGAATCAATTTCAGAACGATTTTTTTCCAGCTGTTCAACAATAAATCATTGACAGCCAATCAGAATATTTTAAGGGCTCATGCGTTTAAAATGGCAGACGACATTGTGGAGAAGTTAATCGCAAACACCCTTTTCAAGGATACTTGAAAACGGATCATGGTTGAGGATATATGGAAACGGATATATGGAAACAATCAGTCATACGCTCAGAATAAATGGTGAGAAGGATTAACGATGAGATCGTTATGCCAGGCTAGCAAACAGTGTGTAACATATTACCCCAGGTATCCAATTACCCCAGGTATCCAGCGCTAGTATCAACAACATTGTCTTGCTTCCTTTGAAGTTAAAGTGAAAAAGACTAGGTGTTTTTATTGCACTATATTGACTTTGTCAGCTACATTCAGTTAGATTAGATCGATTACACTAGCTATCCACTCGAAACATAGCATGCTTAGGACATCTGCTTGTTAAAGCCATGTAAATGCAACAAGAACAGCAAAAAAATGCACACTTTGAAACACACTTTGAAACCACAACGCTTGAGCTTAGAATAAACAAACTATTACTGTTCGTTGGTGTGGATGCAAATATAGTTATCGTTATAGTTCTCTTTATAGTTATTGTTCTTGGTATGAATGGGCCTTTACTGTTCAAACAGCCAAGACGTGACCTTTTTTTAAACTCAGGAGGGTTAAAGAAGATTACAAAAACAGTCAATTTTTCCCAATATATTTAAATCTGAATTCATGTTGACTTTAAAACTCCAATATGTTCTAGCTTCTCATCACTTCATAAGTTTGATTTATGTGTTTTTCTTTCCCCTAGGACAAGGATATGAATGGAGTCCAAAGAGAAGCACAATGGAAACTAGACCCCTTCGACATGCTTAACAACCAGTCCCTCTTCCAGAACGCATCGTTCTCCGCTTCTCTCCCTCGCTCATCGTCCTCATCCACCCCCTCCTCTTCTTCTTCCTCTACGTTACCCAGTTCCCTGTCCCTGTTCTCGTCTTCAGACACTAGCAACGCTCCATGTCTCCTTCCTCCACCCATTACCTCACGCAGCAAATCCCAGGAGACCCTCCGTGCATCCCCCAATCCGTTCCTTGCAGATGCCCAACCCAGACCCAACAGCACCAACCCTTTCACCGGCAACCTGCTGTCCTCCCCTCCCCGATCACTCACACCCGATTTCTTCACCCATCAGCAGGCCCAGGCGACCAAGCCTGGCCTGAACAGGGCCATGTCGACTGTGGTTCACAGTTCCACTCTTCCACCATCTTTCTCCAGACAACAATCCTTAGTTCCTGCTACAGCAGCAGCCCCAACCAAACAGACCCAAAAGTGGGTCACCTTTGATGACGATTCAGACTTCTTTTCAAGAAATGCCCCATCCGCAGTTAGGACCGGCTCGCCACTTATACCCGCAGCCTCATCCCTTCCCTTCCCACAACCCCAGGGTAGCTTCCCCAGCTCGGGCTTTGACTTCCTTTCAGCAAAGGCTCCATCCGCAGTTGGGACCGGCACGCCGCTTATACCCGCAGCCTCATCCCTTTCCTTCCCACAACCCCAGAGCAGCTTCCCTAGCTCAAGCTTTGACATGGACAGTAACTGGACGTCGCTTCCCACCTCTGCGTTCGCCACAATCCCTCCTCCAATCTCAACCAGGACTAATACCAGCATCAAAAATGCCCACATCCCTTCCAAAAACGAATTTACAGAGAGATGATACAGCGGAGAACATGTATTTAAAATATGGAGAAAATATTATTGTGTATCTATAAAAGTGAGGTGGTGGTATTGACTTGTTTGTCCGAAATAAATGAATCCAGCTGTTTCTGAGCCCAACTCGGACAGGAAGAAAAGAAGAAATCAAGTATGTTTATCACAGTATGTTTTTTAGATTTTAAAATAATGGCCAGAGAACCTGTCATTTGCATATTAACCTGCATAGACATGTACACACATATTGGTGTAAAATTTTACACTTAAATGGCCAAATATTACACATTTAGACCGCAAATCATTCAGCGTCAAGCTACATAATCAGATGTAAAAAATGTACAAATATTAAATTATATATCTTGTTGCGTTTTCAATTTCATTATTTACTCACCCTCATGTCAGAACGCAAAAGACGATATTTTGAAAATGTTTTTTTCCCCCCATTCAGTGGATCTCAATGGGGTTGTTTTGGACCCCTTTGACTTCCATTATACGCACAAAACCCGTTAAAATATTCTTCAAAATACGTTCCACAGAAGAAAGCAAGTCACACCGCTTTGTAACGACATACGGTGAGTAAATGATGATAGATCTTTAATTTTTTGTGAAATATCCCTTTATTCTGCAAATAAGAAAAACTTATTATCAAATGCACAGATTTAAAATGCCTGGCTTTGTCCAACCTGTTCTACGCCGTCATATCTGATAAATGGGCTTAACAGTGAGCCAAGATAGTTTTTGTTGTTTATCTTATGAATGTATCTTTCACCAGTTTCTATTGCCTATGTTTAGATTCAGACTGGTGTACAGTACAGTTGCTGTGCTTTACTGCATACTCAAATCCAGGGTCTAATTTTCTGGGCGTTCACGCAAAAGACCCCCTCCCTTCCCCGTGCATCCTCTAGCACGGCCAATGTGCTTAGCTTGTCAAAATATATCTTCTATACATATTCATAGTGATTATATGTCTTCCTAGTGAGGAAAAATGAAAAGTAGTTCTGAATTGTGTTTATATTTGCAGCATATACATGCCATATCTAAAGTGCACTGAAGAGCTTTGTCCTCTAGGCTTTCAAACACAAAGTTTGAGATGTTACGTTTGTGTGGAGAGGGCGTATGAGGGTCACAGTGGCCCTCTCATTCATCGACACTGTATATACATGTGCTTTCAGTTTCATCTGATCCAAAGCTCTCAACAGAACTGCTGTATTTAACAAATGTGTAGTGTGTGCGTGTTTGATTTGGTGGGTTCCTCCTTCAGGTTGTTGGTCATGCTTTCTTTTGTGCAATGTGTACTTATTCGCTCAATGAAATATTTTTTAATTTCGATGAACTGGTTGTTGATAAATCTATTTATTGTTATGTGGAGGAATACTGTGCTGTATTTTGGAGCGTGACGTCTGGTTCTTGTACTTTAGCTGTTTGTGCGAGTGCGCTTGAGTGTTTGCGTCGTCATGTTGAGGGACTCAGATATCTCCAGTCATTAAAGCATTATGTCTTCAGATTGTTTTAGAGAAATATATTTGTTATGGTATCAAGTATGTTATAATCTTGAGGGGGATAGCAAACTGTTAAATGAACACACAGAAGGATTATGAATACCATAACATTTAAAGCTACCATCCTATGTTGTTTAATAATGCCTTAGACATTTTGGAGAAGTTCAAATGTGTTTGATGGGTTTTTATTGGATTAATGGTTCAGCCTCAGTTGTTTTTGTTGATTCCATAGCATTCCAGACTGTGTAATGATGCATTATGGGTGAATGAGCAGCCTTCGGGCACTGATTTTATGTGTGCAGTAATTTTACTCATATTATGCAGGTTTTTTAATGTCTCAAGGGCATAATGAAATGATTAATTCTTGGTTAAAGTGTAGGAATTTCAGGAAAGCAGTATTTTACTTGTACTTTTGTTCCTTGTTTACATTTTAGGTACAAATTTAACATCTGCGTAGTTGTTCAAATGTTCGCCTGGGATGTGTTGAGCAACATATTTTGGCTTTGAGCTTACAGATATATTTTTGAACCTGAAAAGCACTGAAAAGTTTTGTCTCTATTTGGGGTTTGGTTGAGGAAGGGGTCAGAAGAATGCTAGCCAGCAAGATTATGTGTACTAATGCATGAGAAAACCATTCCAAAATGCATTCCAAAGCACTAACTGTGAACATCTCCAGAATACAAACAAGTATCAGGTTATGGAAAATATATATATATACATATATATATCAATATATATTTTTTTTTTTTTTTTTTTTTTTTTTTGATGACTGGTAAACACAGTGTAACCACTTAACATTCAAAGGCATTAGAAGTTATTTGTTCAGGTGTTCTGTATGTTATGAAAGCATTGAATCTGACATTGCCAGTTATTAAAAACAAAAAAGGTTTTATAGGAATTAATTAACTCCTTTTGTGAAGTTAACTCTCCTATGTAGCTTTTAGCCCAGTAGTGAACAAAAGTCTGTGGTATTAACCTTATATGTATGTATTCACAAACCCCAGAACTGCAATTCAGTAACGAGTACTCGATCTGTAATTTAAGTGCATACCAAAACTGCACATTTATGTATGGAGCAATTGATGTTGTATGTATGCAATAATAAATGTAATTCAACATGAATCGTAATGGTATTTATTATCGGCTGCAACAAATCTTATTACATATGACAAAATATTTAAAAAGAAAACAGCTATTTATAAAAGCATTACAATAATATTGTGTGTATTTATTTTTTAATTTGAATGTTTATGTAACGTTGGTTAAATACACACGAAACAAGTTTTTAACCTGTACATAAACAAAGTTGCAACAATTCGAAAAATGTATTTAACCCTTTGATGCGCAAGCTATGAAAACCCCCTTCTAATGCGCAACATGGGTCAAAAATGACCCGTATTCATTTCCTATGTAATTTGGTCGAGTGTTTCTTTGCTGAATCTTTCAAAGAAATGTTTTTTATCATTCATTTATTCCAGGTATTCCTTAAATATCTTGTTTTTGATTGTCAAAAATCATTGTTCATTTTTTCTTTCTTACTTTATAACACAGTTTATTTGTTTATTGAATACCTGGAATAAATAAATGACAAAATGCATTTCTTTCAAAGATTCAGCGAAGAAACACTCAGTCATGATTGAAATAACATGAATACGGGTCATTTTTGACCCATGTATGTAAAATTGATGTAGTAGACATACAAAAACTGTGTTTGTTTATAAAGTAAAAAAGAAAAAATTAACATAATGGTTTTTGACAATCAAAAACAAAATATTTAAGGAATACCTGGAATGAATTAATGATAAAATACATTTCTTTAAAAGATTCAGCAAAGAAACACTCAACCATGATTGAAATTACATTGGAAATGAATACGGGTCATTTTTGACCCATGTTCTGCATTAGAAGGGTAGTGATACAAAAATGATTTTTATTCAGAAAGTACGAAAAAAAATTAAAATGAGGATTTGTGATGATCAAAAAGAAGTTAATTGAGGAATACTGAATGATGAAATTAATTTCTTGCAAAGACATAGAAAATAAAAACTCAGCCGGGTCATTTTTGACCCATGTTGTGCATCAAAAGGTTAAAAAAATCAAGCTCATGTTATATTTAGTTTGACCTCCAGAGGTTAATGTTCAGTGTTTTCTGTTGGTTAATCGCCTTTCACTGACCGTTTGTTAAAAGAAAATATCCTTTTTATGTGTTTTAGGCCAGTTATTTATTATATATTATTTATATACTACTATTTATAGTATGTATTCATATTTTTATTTTAATTAGCTTTTATTTTATATTTTCCATTTATTTTAATTTTTAGTTTACGTTTTAATAAGTGTATGTGCTTTGTCATTTTTACTACTTTTTATTGTTTTTAAATATTTCTGGTATAATATTTTAGTACTTCAATTCTAATTTTTGCAAATTTTTACAGTCTATGGTTTTTTCATGTAACATACTAGTCAGTTTAAGAGTCCTTTATTTTGTAATATAATACTTCCGGTCAAACGGGGAATATTCTGTCAATGTTGTTGTTGCTGCTGTCTTCGCACCGCTATGTGGAGGTAAATAGATCACCGTGATTCGCATCAACACAGCGGGTGAACTGAACGGCAGACCAGTCTCTCACAGCCATGACGGGATGTCAAAGAAGACGCACCTCCGTCTCGGGGGATTTTATGCTTCCTCGTTTAGTCTGCCTGATGTGCTTTGCTGTCATTAGTCTGGCTGAGAACACGGAGATGGTGAATGTGGTGACGGAGAGGAAAGCGGAGGAGAGCCACAGGCAGGACAGCGCCAATCTGCTCATATTCATTATGTTACTCACACTCACTATCCTCACGATATGGCTCTTCAAACACCGCCGCTTCAGGTTCCTGCATGAGACGGGTTTGGCTATGATTTATGGTGAGATTTAGTTAATGTATTCATATTCAAGTTCACATTCAGGAACCTAACCTCACTAATATCGGGCAAATGTAAGATAAAGTACATCCCAGTTTTGACAGATTTACAAAACTGCTTAGTTTAGCCAGATTTATATATTTATATAAGCTGTTATTAAAGATTTTATCTATTTTTTTTTATTATTGAATTATTGTGTAATAAATTCTTAAAAATTTAAATTTTAGATATGTCAATTAATAAATGTAATATAAAATTCTATTTTAATGCATCACTGTGTAATGAATATTTAAATATAAATTAGAATCTTAATTAATTTATATATTTTAAGTCTTTTTAATGCATTTATTTTGTAATACATACCTAAAATCTAAATGTACATCTTGTGTTTAGTCTTGATTTCTATATTTTAATAAATGTAATACATTTAAGTCCATTTTTAATTCAGTTATTGGTTAATAAATACTTTTAAGTATGTCTTAATTTATAAATGTAATTATTTTTTAAGTAATACAGTTACTGTGTAATAAATATTTACATCTAAATTTAATCTTAAATATAAGTCTTAATTTACAGTGGGTATGGAAAGTATTCAGACCCCCTTAAATTTTTCACTCTTTGTTATATTGCAGCCATTTGCTAAAATCATTTAAGTTCATTTTTTTCCTCATTAATGTACACACAGCACCCCATATTGACAGAAAAACACAGAATTTTTGACATTTTTGCAGATTTATTAAAAAAGAAAAACTGAAATATCACATGGTCCTAAGTATTCAGACCCTTTGCTCAGTATTTAGTAGAAGCACCCTTTTGATGTAATACAGCCATGAGTCTTTTTGGGAAAGATGCAACAAGGTTTTCACACCTGGATTTGGGGATCCTCTGCCATTCCTCCTTGCAGATCCTCTACAGTTCTGTCAGGTTGGATGGTAAACGTTGGTGGACAGCCATTTTTAGGTCTCTCCAGAGATCCTCAATTGGGTTTAAGTCAGGGCTCTGGCTGGGCCATTCAAGAACAGTCATGGAGTTGTTGTGAAGCCACTCCTTCGTTATTTTAGTTGTGTGCTTAGGGTCATTGTCTTATTGGAAGGTAAACCTTCAGCCCAGTCTGAGGTCCTGAGCACTCTGGAGAAGGTTTTCGTCCAGGATATCCCTGTACTTGGCCACATTCATCTATCCCTCGATTGCAACCAGTCGTCCTGTCCCTAAAGCTGAAAAACACCCCCACAGCATGATGCTGCCACCACCATGCTTCACTGTTGGGACTGTATTGGACAGGTGATGAACAGTGCCTGGTTTTCTCCACACATACCGCTTAGTATTAAGGCCAAAAAGTTCTATCTTGGTCTCATCAGACCAGAGAATCTTATTTCTCAACATCTTAGAGTCCTTCAGGTGTTTTTTAGCAAACACCATGAGGGCTTTCATGTGTCTTGCACTGAGGAGAGGCTTCCGTCGGGCCAGTCTGCCATAAAGCCCCGACTGGTGGAGGGCTGCAGTGATGGTTGACTTTCTACAACTTTCTCCCATCTCCGACTGCATCTCTGGAGCTTAGCCACAGTGATCTTTGGGTTCTTCTTTACCTCTCTCACCAAGGCTCTTCTCCCCCGATAGCTCAGTTTGGCCGGACGGCCAGCTCTAGGAAGGGTTCTGGTCGTCCCAAACGTCTTCCATTTAAGGATTATGGAGGCCACTGTGCTCTTAGGAACCTTAAGTGCAGCAGAATTTTTTTGTAACCTTGGTCAGATCTGTGCTTTGCAACAATTCTGTTTCTGAGCTCTTCAGGCAGTTCCTTTGACCTCATGATTCTCATTTGCTCTGACATGCACTGTGAGCTGTAAGGTCTTATATAGACAGGTGTGTGGCTTTCCTAATCAAGTCCAATCAGTATAATCAAACACAGCTGGACTGAAATGAAGGTGTAGAACCATCTCAAGGATGATCAGAAGAAATGAACAGCACCTGAGTTGAATATATGAGTGTCACAGCAAAGGGTCTGAATACTTAGGACCATGTGAAATTTCAGTTCATTTTCTTTTTTAATAAATATGCAAAAATGTCAACAATTCTGTGTTTTTCTGTCAATATGGGGTGCTGTGTGTACATTAATGAGGGAAAAAAATAAACTTTTAGCAAATGGCTGCAATATAACAAAGAGTGAAAAATTCTGAATACTTTCCATACCCACAGTATATATTTTAATGAATTTAATGCATGTAAAGCTTTCTTTTCTTTTTTTTTTCTTTTTTTCCATTAGCACTGTTTTACTGTAGTAACAATATCTGTTACTCTGGTAGAAACTATGATCTCCATAAATATTTGTTCTGGTAGCTTGATAATTGTTTTGGTGATTGTGATTTATCTGTATGTGCTTTGCTTAATGTAATGTGTATTAAAACAATTTTTGACGTATACGTTTTCCATCTCCAGGTTTGTTTGTGGGTGTGATTCTGCGCTTTGGGGTCCATTCGCCACAGGACTTCAATGACATCACCTTGAGTTGTGCCGTGAACAGCAGTCCCACCACCATTCTGGTGAACGTGAGCGGCAGATTCTACGAATACAGCCTGAAAGGAGAGGTGCGGGACAGCAAGGGCCATGATGTGCCAAATGCAGAGATGCTCAGGAAGGTACTGCTGTTAAATCCTCTAAATATCAGAAACATGTTACTTGTGATTTTTAAGTATATTTTTCGTTCCTCCTACTGGATGTGAATGTATAATATATTGTATACAGGATTTTGTTTTCACACTTCTGTTTCTTCAGGTTACTTTTGATCCTGAGGTTTTCTTCAACATTTTGCTGCCACCCATCATCTTTCATGCGGGATACAGTCTCAAACGAGTAAGAATATGATTATCCTAATTAAAACATTGACAAAATTCTGTCTCTTTTATCAGTAACTGATGTGGATGAGCTTGTTTCATTTTTAGTAACCTTTTTTATATTCATTTTAAAAATCAGAGGCATTTTTTCAGAAATTTGGGGTCTATCCTCTGCTACGCCTTTGTGGGCACATTGACATCATGCTTTGTTACAGGGTAAGTGATGCTTTTTAAAAAAAAGAAAAGAGCTTTGTAATGAAAATAGAGTAACAATTTTATTAAGGGTCCAATTCTCACTATTAACTAGTTGCTTATTCGCATGCATATTACTAGGATATTTGCTGTTTATTAGTACTTATAAAGCACATATTAATGCCTTAAGTAATACCTAAACTACCTTACAAACTATTAATAAGCAGTAATTAGGAGTTTACTGGCGCAAAAGTCGTAGTATATAGTTAGTTAATAGTAAGAATTAGACCCTAAACTAAAGTGTGACCAAAAAAAAAAAAATAATAGTATATTTTATATAATTCATTCTGGTTTTGTCAAACTTCCTCTGTGCAGGTTGGTGATGTACGGCTGTGTGGCATTTATGAAAGCCATTGGTCAGCTTGGAGGCGATTTCTTTTTCACTGACTGCCTTTTCTTTGGTGCTATTGTATCTGCTACAGATCCAGGTATTGTTTTTGCTTTAAAAGTAGTACACTGAGCTCTTATATTTAATATATTTGGCTATATTAAAATTCACTTTGAATGATTTCATAACCAAGTTTTTAATTGCTTACAGTGACTGTTCTGGCGATTTTCAATGATCTGAAGGTTGACGTGGATCTCTATGCGCTGATGTTCGGTGAGAGTGTCCTCAATGATGCCGTGGCCATCGTTCTGTCGTCGTGAGTGCAAAATACAACCACACAGGTTCATTTGAGGTCCTCAAGGCTATAGATTCTCATGTTCAGATAATCTAAATTGTACACATATAAATTAGTCACTACGGCTATATTCGCACTGCAAGCCTAAGTGCCTAATTCTCTTTTATTGAAAGAATTTGTCCTCTGCATTTAACCCATCCAAGTTATTGCACACACATTTGGAGTAGTGAGTTGTAAACACACACACTGCAAACCTTGGACACACACACACAGAGAGATGGACAGCCATTTTGCTGTGGCGCCCGGGGAGCAATAAGGGGTTAGGTGCCTTGCTCGAGAGCACCTCGGTCATTTCCTGCCAGTATTGAGAATTGAACCTCCAACCTTTGGGTTACCAGTCTGACTCTCTAACCATTAGGCCACAACTGTCCCGTGTGTAATTTCCTGTGAACACACAATACAACATACACTGGTGTGTAAAATCTTTGGAGTGACTCTCATTAGTCTACAATTGTGGCAAATATTGATCCAGAGTGATGTAAAAGTCACATGAATTCAATGACTGTTAAGACTGCGGTTGCATTGCAAAACATCTGACCTGTATCTGATTTAGGACCACATATGGAAGTTGTCAAAATTACAATAGAAAAGATCAGATTCCATGTGGTTTGAGCTGTTCATACTGTTAAGGAAAAAAAAAAAAAAAAACAGATCCAAGTCGCATATGAGCAAAAAAAAAAAAAAAAAAAGGCCACTTTTGCCAGCAGTCTGAACGTAGCCTACTTCTGTTTATTTAAAGTAAATGATTTATTTTTAATAGATCAGTTCAGAGGTTTAGGGTTGGTAAGATTTTTTTAACGTTCTTGAAAGATGTTTTGTATGCTCATAAAGGCTGCATTTATTTGATCAAAAAAATGCAGTAAAAACAGTAATATTGTGACATCTAAAATAACTGTGTTCTGTTTTGATACATTTTGAAATTGGCAAAGCTGAATTTTCAGCATCATTACTCCCTTCTTCAGTGTCCCATGATCCATCAGAAATCATTCTAATATGCTGATTTGCTGCTCAAGAAACATTTATCATCATTTTCAGTGCTAAAAACAGTTCTGCTGCTTAATATTTTCATGGAAATCATGATACATTTTTTCAGGATTGTTTGATGAACAGTTTTCAAAAGAACAGCATTTTTTAAAATAATCATTTGTAACATTGTAAATGTTTTACTGTCACTTTATATCAATTTAATGCATCCTTGCTAAATAAAAATATTAATTTCCTCTAAAAAACTGCCCCCAGCTTTTCTGTGTATTGTAAGCATGTTCAGTCAATCAGTATTTCTTATTTCAATAAGAAAAAGTATCTTTTCTCACCCTCTAACAGATCAATAGTGGCATACCAGCCTGAGGGAGACAATCGTCACACATTTGATGGCAGTGCCCTGCTCAAGTCTCTGGGTATCTTTCTGGGGTTTTTCAGTGGGTCTTTTGCAATGGGGGCTGCAACTGGAGTCATGACAGCTCTGGTAACTTTATTTTTAGTTTTACTTTTTTTTTAAATTGACATAACTACCCCAAAGAATCAGTCTAAACCTGTCTTAGGTAGTTAATGTATTATTATGTGCTATTATTTAGGTCACAAAGTTCACCAGGCTGAGAGATTTCCCCTTGCTGGAAACGGCCCTTTTCTTCCTCATGTCCTGGAGTACGTTCCTATTGGCTGAGGCCTGTGGCCTCACAGGTAACTATGGCAACACTATGATAAAAATCTTTGTTTAGCCTAATGTTGCATATAACAAAGTGGAAAAAATGAATACTGTTGGTTTATGCAGAAAGGTGACGTCTCGAAATTACAGGAATACTATATGGCCTCAGTGCTCTAATATTTCTATTTTACAATATAATGACGTTATTTACAAACATCTTAAACTATATTTTTAATCAATTATGTTATTGGTAATGAAAACTACAATTAATAAAAATAGTTTCATTATTCAATTATTAAAAATATAAATACTTAAAGTACTAAAATTGCTGAAACTTAAACTAAAGTTTAAATGAAAACTGAACATAAAGTGAATTCAGCATATTAATAAATACAGTACTATAACAGTAGATGAAGAGTACTAAAACAATCTTTGTTTCTGTTTAGGTGTGGTTGCAGTGCTCTTCTGTGGAATCACTCAGGCTCACTATACATACAACAATCTTTCTGCTGAATCAAAGACTAGAGCCAAACAGGTAACATGCATTTAAAAGCCCTCAAACAACTGTACAAACTGTTAGCATAGAAGATTGGTAGACTGATAGTATTGTCCTTCATTTCCCCCAATAGTTGTTTGAGCTGCTGAATTTCCTGGCTGAAAACTTCATCTTTTCTTACATGGGCTTGACACTTTTCTCCTTCCAGCACCATGTGTTTAATCCCTTGTTCATCATAGGTGCATTTGTATCCTTTCGAAGCGGTGTGTTTGTGTTATACTCATGAATTGTGTACGGATAAACATTCACACATTATCCTTGACCGGGGCTTTCATTCTAGTTGGCTATATTTCTTGGCAGGGCGGCCAACATCTACCCCTTGTCTTTCCTGTTAAACTTGGGCCGCAAGAACAAAATTGCCTCCAATTTCCAACATGTCATGATGTTTTCAGGTAATACCTTACCATTTTGAGGGTTAGTTCACCCAAAAATGAAAATTCTGTCATTAATTACTCACCCTCATGTTGTTCCACACTTTTGTTCATCTTCAGAATGCAAATGAAGATCTTTTTGATGAAATCTGAGAGATTTCTGTTCCTCCGTAGACATAGACAATATGCATAATTTCCTGTTTTCTGTTGTTTATGATGTCACGCTGACCTCACAGGGCTCCGAGGGGCTATGACATTTGCCCTCTCAATTAGAGACACTGCGACATACGCCAGGCAGATGATGTTCTCTACCACCCTACTGATCGTTTTCTTCACCGTGTGGGTCTGTGGGGGCGGGACGACCCCCATGCTGTCACTCATGCATATTCGGTGAGTCTCACTGGTCTTACTTGTATTCTAGAAGCAAACTATGTGTTTCTTTCTATTTTGTTGCTGAAATGACATTATCTTTCCACAGAGTGGGAGTGGACACAGATCAAGATAATACTGTAAGTTCTACTCATGTCTGCTGGACCACCGATATCAGAAAAAACGCTGTTTAACATTTAAATATTTACTGTACAAATCTGTACCATAAGGGTACTATAACAGATTTTAACTTTCTTGTCTTGCTTTTTCTCCCTGCTCATACAGGTCACAGCACCAGATGGGATGACACAAAGAAGTACCAAGCATGAGAGCGCCTGGCCATTCAGACTGTGGTACACTTTTGACCACAAGTATCCTTTAGTTGTCCAAGTTGTATCAACTCATTTAATTGTTCTTTAAAAATGACTTATTTACACCCTTGCACCTTAGATATAGTTTTTTTTTTTTGGATCTTAGGCAACCATAATGCATTGTACATCTCCAACAGTATGTCTTCAGTACAGTATGTTAAACAGTAGAGGGCGCTCATGATCAGCTGTAAAATTTACATCAAGCTTTGATTTTTCCATCTTAGATTCACTAATGACACAATTACCACATGACATGCAGTTAAACAAATAATGTTTTTTTTTTTTTTTCATATTTAAATTTTAATTTTACATTTTTGTGATTTAATTAATAGGTTTTCATCAAGTCATGAACCCACAGGTGGAAACCCTGCACTAGAATTTTAATTTTTCATAAACCGTAATAATGATTATTAAGATTATTATTAAAATTATTTTGTTTTATTATAATGATTATTATATAATTATTATAATTCAAGACATTGTGCAAAGTGCAGATACAAAGCCAATGAAATACAGTGAGCATCCTTCCCAAAGTAAAATTTGGCATACAATATATAAATAAAAAGTAATAAATGAGAAATAATAAATGAGAAATAAATGTCAGTGTGCATGAAATGGTCAAAATAATATATAAATCATACAAAAAAAGTATACATATTAATCAAGTTACAGTATAGACATTTATAATGTTACAAAAAAAATCTACTAAATGCTGTTCTTTTTAAATTTGTTCATAAAAAACAAAAAAAACAGCATAGTTATATGATAATAATAAGGATATGGATAGTTATGATAATAATATTAAGCAGCAAATCAGCATATTAAAATGATTTCTGAAGAATCATGTGACACTGAAGACTGGAGTAATGATGCTGAAAATTCAGCTTTGATCACAGGAATAAATTACATTTTAACATATATTAATGTATATTAACGTAATATGAAATTGTGATATTACTGTTTTATTGCATTTTTGATCAAATGAACGTTGTAACAGTATAATGAATAAAAACTAGTAGTATTATAATTATTTATGTCATTTTAAATGATCTTTAATCCTTAATGAAGTGGTGCAGTTATTTAAAACCCTTCCTCACACACAGTGGGCCTCCTCTTACTACAACTCTGCCAGCCTGCTGTGGTCCAATAGCACGCTGTCTTACCAGCTCACAAGCCTATGAGGTAAACCATTGAACCATACCTGCACTTGGCTGTGTAAAATAATATTAGTTTAATCTGATTGGTGCATAATCTTTCCCCCTCCCTGCTAGAATGCCGGTCAATTGCATGATGAGGACACAGAGCTGATTCTAAATGACGGAGGTGGTTTCATGTACAGCGACATGACGATCAGCACGGATTCCCATGGCATGCCCACCACCTCCACGAGCCAGGCTGGTCTTTACTCACTAGCAGGAACCTCAGACGATCCTCTCGACAGGGAGCTTGCGTTCGGAGGCACCCGTCTGGTCCTCCCCACAGATGAGCCTCCAAACCCCCTGACATCATTTCCTCCTCCTCCACCATCCCCACCTCTATCGGACCCTCTGCGCCACAGAGTCTGAGCCTGCGGGACAGCTGCTGACCTCTTGCCCTCTAAAAATGATGCTTTTTTCAAAGATATTAAGTTAAATGATTATTTATGCTTTTATTGGGTTATTTTGTGCCATTAATATTTATTTATTTATCTAGACACTGTTGTTCTATGGTTATGGTGGCTAATCCTTCTGTGGTCTTCCTAATTTCTCAACAAAAACAAAAATGTGCCATAAAAGATCCAAAATAAATTTTGTGTTTGAGTAGTGTATAGCTCAGACTGAACGTCTGCTACTATTGTGAATGCATTGATGTGTCTTGATTGATCATTTCAAAGCCATACATAACTTGTAGGTCAATTGTGGATAAATCTATTTAAAGAAGTGCCTATGTCCAGTTTCCTGGTGTTTGTACTGTGCTTTATGACTCATCATTACCTCATTAACATTTACTTATGGAAAAGAGGTTTCATACTTGTGAAAAAGTGACTTATTTCAGTGTTTGCACACCTTTGACCCTCTAATAAATGATATTTGATGTACTTGTTAAGCCAGTGTTGAAAATTATTTGAGTGCAGTCGTCTTCTTCATTGTTTAATTCACTTTAAAAATATCGATTTCGTCTTTTTACATGGAAATATTGCTAGACGTAGCTTTCTAGAAATTGCTATATAGGCTACTGCCTGATGAAAGTTGGAAAATCTTACAGAAATTGACTTTAAAATCTATTTTTCATCACTGAAAAGGCTCCTGTTTCATCAAATGAAACTGTTGGATCTTAATTTGATTGTTTTTGCAATTAATAAATAAAAACCTAGCTACACGCCCTGTGGATTTACGAATCCTACTATGGTAAAATATCTTAATATTCATGAGCCAAATCTTCGTCATTGGATGGTAACTACGCAGCGCCAGTATTACCTATTTAAAATTAAGAAGAAAGCCTTCGCCATTGGAAGTCTACCAATGAACGTTAGCATGACCTGATATATATTTATGAGCGAAGACTTCGCAACAACCCACCAACGCAAAACCGAACCAAGTGCAAAACACATTGAAACGTTGCTGTGACTGCAGCGGACAGGACACTTACAGCACCGTGTCCCTCAGAAAGAGGTAAGTTCAACTTTCTCAACGTTAAATAACAGGATAACAAGGCAGAGAAATTCACGTTTTCTTATTAGGACACAGTCACAGGAACGTGCTATTCTGAATACATGTAAAGACCTGTACCGAGAAAAACATCAAATAATAGAGGCAGAAAATTTGGCAAAGTAATGTTTTCATATTTGAGTAAATAAGTAATAATATATTTAAAAATATATTTAAAATGATTTCAGAAAATATTATAATCAGTTTAGTGTTCAACTGGAATTTATTTCACCTGCCAGCAAGAATTATTACAAACATCCTTCACTCTACTCTTGAAAAAAGTTCACATTTTCAAAATGGTTTCGCTGTTTAATATTTAATCTGACCAAGACAAAAATCTACCTTTACATGTGCAGTATGCCATTTTGATTAACCTCTATGATCTACCAGTGAGTGAGTCTGAATATGAAGTGCACTAATGTAAGTACAGTAATGGGGCGTTGGCTGCAGGGATTTTCTGCATGTTCTTTCAGCCTCTGAAATCTGTTTCTGATTAAAGATTTTCACTCCAGAGATCTAGCCACATGTCGAAAACATGGACTGATGGGCTGAGAGACTCGCTGGACAGTTTGTGTCTAAATTGTGTGCAGAAAGGAATTTACCCATGAGGGTGATAAATATCAGATATCTGTCTTTGATGTCCATAATTCTGTCATTATCTGTTGCACATTCAGAGGAAGTAAAATGTACAGAAAAATTATTATGCTATCATACCATGTCTGGCATTCGTTAGATCCATTTTCCCATTTGGACACTTTTTTTGCTGGCTGAATATTATTTGTCTTTACAGACACTGAATTAAGTGTGTTATTAATATACAAATGTGTTTCTGCACACCTTAGTCCATAAATGAATAACAATGAGTATTATAATGCACCTTTAAAATTGGAACCAAACTCCCTGTTCATACCCCAAGACAAGTATTGTATTGTATCAAGGGCACATAGACAATCTCATGTGTATGAGTCACTGTCTCAGGACTGATTATGAATCAGGAGCCAGTTGCAACAAACTTCCTAAAAATGTAAGACAAACTTTGAAACTATTTTATAACAGGTTTTCTTAAGGAGTACACAATGATCCTTAAAAACATTTGACATGGACCAACAACAGATATCTGTTGCTCATTTATGTCAGATCCATGCAGATCCAGTTTTACATCCATGAAATGATCTTGTGTTCTCCTGCTACCAAGAACACAGTGGGGACCTGTAAAGCATTTGGAATTCCCTTAATGTCAGATGAAAAGTGATTCATTTCATTTCCATTTTTGCTTACTGGGGCCTTTTTAAAAGCATATGCGGAAACATTTAGGTAAGAACTCAGTGGATTGATACTCTGTTTTTCAAATCACTCTGTTCTGTGTATTTGACTATACATGACAGCAGATGAATATCAGTGAGTGCTTCAACAAATATTACAAACTGTTTGCTTAGGGTGTAAAGGCTGATATTTACACCATATGGCTGATTATAAAGTTGATAAGAAACAGCTTTGATTATTATTCTCTGGAATTTTCTGATTGGTCAATCTCAACATTCAGATATTTCCTAATTGCCCTCCCACACAGCAGTCTTTTTTGAAGTATTTCTCCCATAGGGATTTTAAAATATCTTCATTATAGAGTTACAAACCAAGAACCAAACCAACCACCTATAAGGTGAATCCCATTTGTTTTGGAGCAAAAGTATTTGAAAATCAGACAAAGGTTCAAGACTGTCTACTTAGCCTAAATGAGGGAGAGAACTACAATTAAGCAAGCATTGCAAATGACAATCTAACTAAAAACAATGGAGAAACTATTGAATTAAAATGATGATTAAATCCTGTATAAGCATATATTTTACGTCTATAGCAAAATATGCTTATATACTGTATATATACAAATATTTAAAGGGGACCTATTATGCAAAATTCACTTTTATACGGTTGTTTGAACATTGATGTGTGAGAACAACCAGCCTATAACGGTAAAAATCCACTCACTCAATCTACCCTGTTAGCATAGACACAGCCCTGAGTCAGAAGCACAGAGTCCGCCACTTCTGTATCCTCGCTGTAGCAGTTGGAGTTGTACAATGTCTGTGCCAAAGAGGCATTACAAGTGTTTTGGGGTGTACCAATGCACATAAGAGTCTCCATAGACTCCCGACAAGGAAATGTCCTAAAGAAAATCGGTAAAGTCTTATACGTTTGCGCCAATCATTTTGCGACGGACTGCTTTACAAACGAGGGTCTTTTCAATGACTCGAGATTGTCCTGCTTTGTTGTTGCTGGTTTTCTGGCCAGGGTTGCCAGCTCTGTGCAACAAAAGTAGCCCAATGCCCAGTCAAACGTAGCCCAAAAATAGCCCAATGCGATTTTCTCCATCGGAATTTGTACGTCTGGGGGGGTGTTTTGGGGGTGCTGGAGTGCCGAAATCGTACTTACGGGGTTGGAAATCAACCCGTGGGAAAACCACAGACTTGGCAACACTGGTTCTGGCAATCTGTCTTAAACTGATATGTCAGAGCATGAGCTCTTGAAGCTCCAACCTATTCTTGAAAGGGGACCGGGAGCACCAGCTCATTTGCATTTGCGTCTTTAACGGTTTATAAGCTATTGTTAAAAATCAATTCCCCAATGGAGAAAATTAATGGGATTTTTATTTCCGGAACCTGACTGTTGCACTATATTGCTCTTTTGACTGCAGAATGAGCAATCAGAATGAAGTATTCCAGAACGCCATGTAATAAGAAGCCTATTGTTAGAGCCAGGTCCCTTTAAGAGATACATTATAAATCATAATGAATTCATGAATGCATCAGTGTAATTATATGATGGTTTAAATGTGGCCCCAGATTAACCCTAGAGAGAGAGAGACAGTAGTCTTGTTTGAGTTTCCTCTTTGTGAAAGTGTATTTAGGAGTGCAGATCAAGAGGACTAGGGTTACACCGCTGGCCAGCCGTCTCGCCTGTTCTTCTTACCGCTGCTTCACAGGCTTCCTGTTTCCAAGCGTTTGCCACATTCTTCAGCAAATACATCATGCCAACACAACAACACTCTGCCAAGACCCCCTCAATTTTCCCAGCTGTATAACAGGGTTGATTCCATTACCAAATTTCAGATGACCCACCTTGGCTAATCAGGACCATTTGTACCTTAAAATGCATTTAAAATAGAAAAAGAAACATTTATTCAACATATGTTTCTCTGTTTGGGTTAGAGCATATGCACAAGTGCATTCATGTGTGTGGTTTTCGAATGCAGTAATTACTGTAAAAGTGATGTTTTGAGCTAACCAGCAGGTGATGTCATTGCCCAACTTCTAAATTGGTCGCCTTCATCATATGCACCACACCCTATTGTGGGCCTACAAAGAAAAATAAGTTGTTAAATGCACGCAAAAGCAACATAAAAGAGGAAAAAACATGGTCAGTATCACCATATTATTTTTCTCTTCAACTGAGGTCTCACAGGCTCTCAAGTTTCCTCATATCGCATCAACCAATGGGTCGCGAGCAGCCTGACTGTTCCAGTGCTTCCCTTCGTTTGCTTTGGCTGCTACGCTCGCTCGACTGTGTTCCAGATGCTGGTGCATGAGGTCATCCTGAAACCAGATTCCAGTCTCAACAGTCTGCCATCTCCCTGGAGATCACATTAAATATTTGACTAAAACAAGGGTCTGTCAGTTCGCCATTACATCAGCGTCTATAAAAATGCCCCCTTTCACACTTATCTGTGACCCATTTAGAGGGTTCCCTTATTGCTCATGATTTGTTTTAATTGAGCTGTTTGCTATTAATTATAACCATGTGAATGAAGCTGTGGCCTTGCGGTTAGCACATGTGGGCGATGTGAGTTTGAATCTGGGGTGGGTTTCATACAAATCTGATGGAAAAATTCGGATAAATGATGACGCATAATAAAAATATGCTTACATTGTTATTAAGTCTTTTCAGAAAAACAAATGTTCTTAATTTTAAGCTAGAAAATACAATGAAAATAGTTAAGAAATATTATCCTCAAAAATGTTTTGTGAATCTAGCCCCTGGTTCACGTTGTTCTCCTCAATTTCTGTCCTCACTTGACTCCCATAAAAACACCATAAATCCAATTTTAAAAAGTATGAGCCAGTGATCTTTGAGCTTTGGTGAGCGGCTGTTAGAACTGAGCGAAAATGTGATCTCCAAATGTCTATCTGGTCTGTCATTAAAGTTAACTGACCAGGAAACACAGAACTGGAAAAGGTATCATAAAGAACAGCACATTTCGGAAGTCTTCGAACTTTCTGGAAAAAACAAGTCCACTTTTGCCAAGCCCTGTAACAGTATCCAACATATTTAAGCCTCATTACAATTCAGAAACTTCTCCTGTGTCCATTTAAAAAAAAAAAAAAATGCTAAAACAGACATGGACTGGAGATTTGGGTTTAGATGCGTTAATAGGACCACTGGGTCAGTAGGAGACCTACACTAGAAAAATACATTTGTGAGAAATTGAAGGTAGAGTTTATTCTGGTTTTGGCAGTGATGTTAGAACTTGAGCAAAACACATTTATGCACTGTGCGGTACAGTTTGCCCAGTTTCATTTGAAGCTTTGAGATCCTCGAGCTCCCCATCCATAAAGGATGTTAGTTTAGAGTTTACATTTGAAAAGGAGACAGGAAAGTAAACGTATTACTTCTTCCTCAGCTTTTGGGACTTCAGTGTAGATCAGTAAAATATGTCACACCACAGCCATTATTTACTTGACAGACAGCCCACCAGGAAGTTATTCAGATCTGATGCATGCTAAATAATTAAGCAGACATGTATGCTCGCTGCAAAGTGAATGAGAGCTTCCCTCTTTAAACTTTGTTAAAGAACTGTTAACATTCCTCATCTCACCACATGCATTCCAGACATACTTCTGCACGTATAAACCAAGGCGATCAAATGCACATGCACATATTCGTTTGAAGCATTTGCACAAAAGTTCATATTTCTCGTGAAGTGTTTGGTAACGTGCCCTCATTTTTAATGACTACATGGGAAAGTTCCCAGTGACGTTTGTTTTGGCGAGTGAAACCAAACCAACCAGGCATTCGTTTATAATCGAATATCTCATAACAAATTCAATGTTCTTTGTATTTCCTTGACTGGTTCACGACATCATTTGATTTAGGCATGAATGTGTGTAATGAATGCGCCGTTTCATTATTACTGAATAGATTTATCATCTTACTGAACGAAGGATCTGTCTTACTTCCATCCCTTCCTGCCAGTCTGCTAACCTGCTTTATAGCTGAACTGAACGCGCTATCAGATCAAGATAAGACCTGAGGACAATAAAAAAACATGTGCTGTGTGTTGTTTCTATGGTTACATAACAGCTCAAAGCAATTTTGCCCCTCCGCCTAAGGGAAAACGGAACAAACACTCTCTTATCAATAAATTACCCTACACCGCTTCCTGGGGAAACTCTGAACACTGTTAGTTACATGAGGGGGTGTGGGACGTGTTAAACTTTTTCTTTTTTTTTCAAAAGATGCATTTTTTTTTTCTACATTTATACATCATGATGCAATTTTATGACCTAATTTTTATGATCACGATGAGGTAATCGCTGTTATTATTTCTCACAGCTATTCCTGGGTTTATTGGGGAACAATGGCAGACCGTTCCAACTGTTTTTACTGTCGCGAGGACCTCAGTGGAAAGAAGTTCGTGAGGAAAGACGAGAAGCAAGTCTGCGTGCGATGCTTTGACAAGTTCTGCGCCAACACCTGCACAGAGTGTCGGCGCCCAATCAGCACCGAGTCTAAGGTAACACGTGATATCTGGATCGGTATGTTTGTGTTTTTTTCCCATGGTTGGTAAAATGCCACAAAACCTAGAATGAAATCTTGATGAGATGAGATAAGATGCTTGAATGTTTTGGCTGCATTTATTTGATAAAAAAAATACAGTAAAACGGTGATATTGTGAAATATTCTTACAATTTAAAAATACATTTTCTATTTTAGCATATTTTAAAATGTAATTTATTCCTGTAATGTCATAGCTGAATTTTCAGCATCATTGCTTCAGTCTTCAGTGTCACATGATCCTTCAGAAGTCATTCTAATATGATGATTTGGTGCTTGAGAAACATTTCTTATTCTCAATAT
The DNA here is from genome assembly GCF_024489055.1 of Chanodichthys erythropterus. Classification (NCBI taxonomy): domain Eukaryota; kingdom Metazoa; phylum Chordata; class Actinopteri; order Cypriniformes; family Xenocyprididae; genus Chanodichthys; species Chanodichthys erythropterus. Next base: position 45,589,287 of record NC_090230.1, on the reverse strand, counting down.
TGGAAACAGTTGTGCTGCTTAATATTGTTTTGGAAACTGATAAATTTTTTCTGGATTCTTTGACAATAAGACAAGCATTTATTTGAAATCGATATTTTGTAACATTATAAATGTATTTACTGTCACTTTTTGATTAATTTAATGCATCCTTGCTGAAAAAAAAATCTTACTGACCCCTTTTGAATGGTAGTGTATATTTATGAATATATTACTTTCACAAATTATGTTATATTATATTAGATTATATTATATATCAAGTGTGTACATCTCTCAGTCTTGGTTCCTGTCTGTGTAGGAGCTTCACCATAAAGGGCGGTACTGGCACTCAGATTGTTTCCGATGTGCAAAATGCTATAAGAACCTGGCCAAGGAGTCTTTCACCTCCAAGGATGACAAGATCCTGTGTGGGACGTGTAGCTCACGTGTGGATGCCCCTCGCTGCCATGGCTGCTACAAGCCCATACTGGCAGGTATGAATATAAATGTATATGTATTTTTATATAAATTAATTATAATTCATTATCAAATATATATCTTCACTGTAGCAAATTGAAAGACAGGGCCTCCTCAGCATATATTTAACATTTAAGAGGGTTTTAAGGGATAGTTCACCCAAAAATCCCATGATTTACTCACCCTCAAGCCATCCCAGGTGTATATGACTATCTTCTTTCAGACGAACACAATCGGAGATATATTTAAAAATATCCTTATTCCTCCAAGGTTTATAATGGTTGTGAATGGCCCAAATTCTGAAAAAAAAAAAAAAAATGCATCCATCCATTAAAAAAGAAAAAAAAAAAACCCTCAGATTCCAGGGGGTTAATAAAGGCCTTCTGCACTACGCCATGACATACAACGCGTAGTACATCATGGCATTGTGTTCTAAGTCATGGAAGTTAACGCTTTTTGGACTAACGTTGAATGCTTATGGCTGTCGCGCCGGAAGCTCATTATTTTACTTTGTAAAGTTTTAAATAAGGATACACAAACACATCGATTCACTTTTAACCCCCACTGTCATATGGATTCTTTCTTTTTTTTTTTTTTGTCTTCTGAATTTGGGCTACCATTCACAACCATTAGGAACCTTGGAGGACTAAGGATATTTTTAAATGTAACTCTAATTGTGTTCATCTGAAAGAAGATGGTCACGTAGGATGGCTTGAGGGTGAGTAAATCATGGGATAATTTTCATTTTTGGGTGAACTATCCCTTTAAGACGGCTTAAATTAATTGAAATAAAGCAACCATTAAACTGAAACACAAAATAAAGACATAATCTGACATTATATTTCTTGTTTAATTCATTTCCTTTGTATATATAATATCTTCATGTGTAACAGACTGTATTTTCCATTTTTACCTTCTACTGTGTTTGATACAGGCACTGAGAATGTGGAATACAAAGGCAACTCATGGCATGATGAGTGTTTCATCTGCTACCAGTGTCAAAAGCCAATCGGCTCCAAAAGTTTCATAACAAAGAACAACAACATCTACTGCAGCCCTTGCCACGAGAAGAAATTTGCCAAACAATGTGCTTGCTGTAAGAAGGTATAGAGAAATTAATGGATTTTTTTATTACTTAAGATTTCTTAATATTCTGTAAATACAAACATGTTCTTTTATAAAATAAAGGCATTTTATGATAATAATGACTGTCAAGAGATGCCTCACTGTATTGTTTCCACATGTTTTGGCCCATTCCTCCAGCCCATTACCACAGGAGGTGTGAATTACCAGGACCAGCCGTGGCATTCAGAGTGCTTTGTGTGCTCCTCCTGCCGAAAGCCTCTGGCTGGCACCAGCTTCACCTCCCATGAGGAAAAGGTCTACTGTGTGGACTGCTACAAAAGCACTGTGGCCAAAAAATGCAGCGGCTGCCAGAATCCCATTACAGGTCTGAATCCACACACATACATTATGCACAATTCTCGACTTTATGCATTCTTCTTGAACGTTGTGTATTTAACTTGAACTAAAGTGACAAATAAATCTACTTTTTCTCATCCCACAGGATTTGGCAAGGCTACGAACGTAGTGAACTATGAGGGTGGCTCTTGGCACGATTACTGCTTTAACTGTAAGAAATGCTCCCTCAACCTGGCAGACAAGCGCTTTGTAGCTCGCAATGGAGACATTTACTGCTCTGACTGCTCCAAGAAACTGTAAGCGCCCGCTCACCACGGAGATGCAGAAAAGTGAGATTAATTCAGAAAAAAATATCAGCATTCATTTCAATTTATACAGAAATCCCACATAAATATGTTGAAGTATTGACAAAGGCTTCTGTTATGTTGGTTCTGGCTTCTTTATGAGGGGAGTTTGATATTTCCTGTGAGAAATTTTACGTTTACCTAGAGGCTTTAATAGGAAAACTTTTCCTCTCTCTTTCCAATGGCCCATTTGTCTCAGGAAAGATAGTGTGAAAGGATGAAAGATGGATAATGACGAGAGGTGAGAAGAATTTGAGAGGTTGTTTATTGCCGGTACATCTGTGTTTCAGAAAGACTCATTTCATTGTATCTAATCTAGCTTTGTGTTTATAACGTTTAAATCTGTAACAGCTTGTAATCGTGGCCGCTGAACTTTACAGTACTATGTGTCTTCAGTATCTTTTAGATACTTTTGCTTCTTTGTGATTTGAAATACTAATTGTTCCTTTTTTTGTCAGTGACAATATAAAAACCCATTCTGGAAAAAATTAAAATGTGCAGCTTTTGTCTATTTTTACTTACACATTCTCCTTGCTGTAATTCAAATGAAAACTATGTTATTTTACCATTGTATGATCTGAGAAACATAAAGTTGAGATTCTGAGAAAACTGCTTATGTCATTTATATTTGCCATGTGCTGTCTGCCGTCTCTTTTTTCATACAACAGCGACATCTAGTGCCACAATGTAGCACAGAATCAGTAAATGTTTAATCACTTCAAACCAGTATTAGTTCACCCAAAAATGTCATTTCTGTCATTAATTACTCACCCTCATGTCGTTGCAAACCAGTAAGACCTTCGTTCGTCTTCGGAACACAAATTAAAATATTTTTGATGAAATCCGAGGTTTTTGTTTTTTTTAACCACACATAGGCAGCAACATCATTGCACATTTTGAGGTCCAGAAAGGTATTAAAGACATTCTTAAAATAGTCCATGTGACTACAGTGGTTCAACCATAATGAAAGATAAAAAATAACGACTTTATTAAACAACTTCTCTCCCCTGTCAGTTTCCTACGCAGTTGACGTAGTGAACGCAGTGCAGGCTTCTGTGTTCTACGTCAGAACGTCGACTCATTATTGGCCAGCTCCTGCATCAGCTTCACACGCATGCGGCGTGCTGCCCATGTGAACAGTGTCGGCCAATATGAGCCGGTATTCGGATGTAAGCACTGGTCTTATGGGTTTGGGATGACATGAGGGTGAGTACTTAATGACAGAAATTTAATTTTTGAACTAACCTTTTAAAACTCTAAAAAAAAATCCTTTATTTTTAAATGACAATCTCTTGTTAATTTAATTGTGCTTTTTAAACATTCTATAAAATAAAATGTGTATTAAATATTTTGTATTACAATAGAACACAAATATGTTACCAGCTTAGCAAAATTAATTATGTTATATTAATGGTGTCAAAATTTCAAAGTGTTTGGTAAGCATAACTCTGTCAAATATAACATGATGGTTTCAGCACCATTGATAGATTGGCTGGTAGAAGAAAGTCATAAATCTAGGATGGTTTGAGGGTGAGTAAATTATGGGATAATTTAAGCCTAGTAGATGCACTAGTACTCAATACCAAAGAAACATGCCAGTGAAAAACAAGAAACAGTTGATTTTTGAGGAAAGCAATCACGTTTTTTGTTTTGTTTGTTTCTGATGTCGAAATAAAACTGAACACCTCAAAATTGTCATAAATCAAGGTCAACACAACAGCCTCTTAAATGTCTAGAGTCAAGTCTCAGTTAAGCTCAACTGCTCAAAAAGTGCATAAGTAAACCAATATCATTCAAAAGTCTCTTCAATAAATCAAATTAAATAGTCAAAGCCTACTTGCACTGGACGACGTGCTGGTTTCAGCCTCATCGTCGGCTGCAGCGCATGTCCTCATCTAATATGTGAAGCACCTGCGATTCAGCAACTAGCTACAGGTGCTGGTCATATAATTAGAATATCATCAAAAAGTTGATTTATTTCACTAATTCCATTCAAAAAGTGAAACTTGTTTATTATATTCATTCATTACACACAGACTGATATATTTCAAATGTTTATTTCTTTTAATTTTGATGTTTATAACTGACAACTAAGGAAAATCCTAAATTCAGTATCTCAGAAAATTAGAATATTGTGAAAAAGTTCAATATTGAAGACACCTGGTGCCACACTCTAATCAGCTCATTTAAAACTTAAAACATCTGCAAAGGCCTTAAATGGTCTCTCAGTCTAGTTCTGTAGGCTACACAATCATGGGGAAGACTGCTGACTTGACAGTTGTCCAAAAGACGACCATTGACACCTTGCACAAGGAGGGCAAGACACAAAAGGTCATTGCAAAAGAGGCTGGCTGTTCACAGAGCTCTATGTCCAAGCACATTAATAAAGAGGCGAAAGGAAGGAAAAGATGTGGTAGAAAAAAAAGTGTACAAGCAATAGGGATAACCGCACCCTGGAGAGGATTTTGAAACAAAACCCATTCAAAAATGTGGGGGAGATTAACAGAGTGGACTGCAGCTGGAGTCAGTGCTTCAAGAACCACTACGCACAGACGTATGCAAGACATGGGTTTCAGCTGTCGCATTGCTTGTGTCAAGCCACTCTTGAACAACAGACAGCGTCAGAAGTGTCTAAAGACAAAAAGGACTGGACTGCTGCTGAGTGGTCCAAAATTATGTTCTCTGATGAAAGTAAATTTTGCATTTCTTTTGGAAATCAGGGTCCCAGAGTCTGGAGGAAGAGAGGAAAGGCACACAATCCACGTTGCTTGAGGTCCAGTGTAAAGTTTCCACAGTCAGTGATGGTTTGGGGTGCCATGTCATCTGCTGGTGTTGGTCCACTGTGGTCCAAGGTCAATGCAGGTCATGCTTCCTGCTGCTGACCAACTTTATGGAGATGCAGATTTCATTTTCCAACAGGACTTGCACCTGTACACAGTGCCAAAGCTACCAGTACCTGGTTTAAGGACCATGGTATCCCTGTTCTTAATTGGCCAGCAAACTCGCCTGACCTTAACCCCATAGAAAATCTATGGGGTATTGTGAAGAGGAAGATGTGATATGCCAGACCCAACAATGCAGAAGAGCTGAAGGCCACTATCAGAGCAACCTGGACTCTCATAACACCTGAGCAGTGCCACAGACTGATCAACTCCATGCCACGCCGCATTGCTGCAGTAATTCAGGCAAAAGGAGCCCCAACTAGGTATTGAGTGCTGCACATGTTCATACTTTTCATGTTCATACTTTTCAGTTGGCCAAAATTTCTAAAAATCCTTTCTTTGTATTGGTCTTAAGTAATATTCTAATTTTCTGAGATACTGAATTTGGGATTTTCCTTAGTTGTCAGGATTCATCAAAATTAAAAGAAACATTTGAAATATATCAGTCTGTGTGTAATGAATGAATGTAATTCAATGAGTGTACAAGTTCACTTTTTGAATGGAATTAGTTAAATAAATCAACTTTTTGATGATATTCTAATTATATGACCAGCACCTGTATATCTGCTATTGCACTCACTTTCGAGCAGAGTAGCCGAGTAAGGGCAAAATGCACAAGATATAGTACCTTCAATGTCCTGTAGATGGCGATATCGCTTATTTTGTGTTCTTTTGCATTACTCATCATCACAAATGTAATGGAGTAAAGAGTACATATTCTTATTCAAAAATAGACTCAAGTAGAGAGTAAAAGTTGCTAATATCTTTATATCTTTAATGTCATTAGTTACTTAAGTATATTTTATGTATCTTCAAACAAATACTTAAGTAACTAATGACATTTACACTTTACACCATAAATGTCCAAACTCACCAATGTATACAGTGGTGAGATTAAGAGCATTGGTATTACCATGCTAATAGATTTGATCAATATGAAAGGTGATTTAAATAAGTAGTAAAGACATTTCAGCACCGTAAATAAAGTTGTCTGAATTTTGCTGGCCAGCAAAAACAAGTGCCTCTAGGTTTATTGCATATCCCAGGTGAAAAAAAGTACACTTCTATAATGTACTTAAAGTGCTCTATTTTCACGCACTAATTTTATATTTAATATACTAAAAATTCTTCTTTAGTACTTCATAAGATAATCTTAAGAACATCTAAGTGTACTCAACTGTGCTATTTTGAGACACCATGAAATATGAACTAAAATGTGCTTTTAAAGTCTCTGTATTAAAAAAAATACATTTAGTTACCACTTTTAGTACACTATGGGTTCAAATGTACTATCAGGGGTATCTGAATACGTTTTTTAAATACAGAGATAGTATATTAAAAGCACATTTTCATTCATATTTCATGGTGTCTCAAAATAGCACAGTTGAGTACACTTAGATGTTCTTAAGATTATCTTAAGAAGTACTAAAGAAGAATTGTTAGTATATTAAGTACTAAATTAGTGCGAGAAAATAGAGCACTTTAAGTACATTATAGAAGTGTACTTTTTTTCCACCTGGGATGTCTCCATGTGATGCTGTGCAATGAGAGAGAAATTGTAAAATTAGGTTTGTAACCTCAAAGCTGTTGTTTGCTAATCATAACACCTATACTGACTGATAGCTGCACTTGGCTTTATGAAGATGGTGTACAGTGCATGTACAGAATCACTGGTAGACAATATGTCATGGCTAATCTGAATAAGTCAATGATTGATGAGCTTAATGAATAACTCAACACGACAACAGGGGAACTTGTAAAGATGAACATAAGATCTCTCATGGTCATACCTTTCACATCTATCAACATATATGTTGACAGTTACTCTCTTGAATGAAGAAATGACATGGAAATTTGTCACTAGCACATGCTGAATGCGGTGAGTAACTATTGTTTCATTTCGCTTGCATTCATGTTACATCTAAATTTTGTTTACCTTCAAAAAATAACAAAAAATGATAATTGATATGAGCTTTTATTTTTAACTGACATATTTACCAAAATTACTTACAATGCAGTTATCTATCTATCTACTATCTATCTATCTATAATATGCTCAATAAATGATAAATGGTTTTGTACAGAAAATGCTGAGAAACATCTTTTAGCCCTATGTTTGCTGTGGAGCTTGATACTGCAGAATATATAAAATAAACCAAAATCAATATTCTGCCTCTTTTTTTTTTTTTTATCTTTACGAGTAATTTCATTTCTTGCCTTTTGTCAGGTGAAGAATGGAAAAACACAAACAGGTTAAGGCTTTCATCATCCTCGTTCTATGTATAATAACATCGAAGAATGGAGGTATTGTTGTGCAAAATATTTTAACATTCACAATTTGTTATGTTTTGTTGTTTTGTTATGTTTTACATAATTTCACTTTATACCTGAGGTTCAGTAAATGATGTCAGTCTGTGGGGGAAGGAGGTGAATTTCATGCAGAAGGACTGTCAATTCTGGCTGCTGGAAGATGGTCAGGAAATCCCTGACCTGGAAGAGCTCAGTGTGTGCGTCAACATAAAGAGGAAGATCAGCAATTCGCACTGGACCGTGTTCACGTACCTGCACCCTGATAAGACACACATAGAGCTAGGGATGAAGGGTCACGGAAAAGACCTCTATATCATAATGTTTGGGAGAGTTTGGACCATTTCTTCTGTGGTATCCTTGGAAAACTGGCATTCAGTTTGCATGACGTGGTCCAAGTCTATGACTGAGCCAAAAGTCTATGTTAATGGATCCAAGGTGGTCTTAAAAGCACAGTTTGAAGGAATGGCTCTGCACCCTCACTACCATATTGTGGCCGGTGGTGGCACTTTGACTTTAGCTGTGGCCCACAATTTTGTAAAGGACAAGATTAACATTGAAACAGGAACCGAACTAAAGGGCAGTTTAAGTCAGTTCAGGGTGTGGAAACATGTACGTAGCGCTGAGGACATTTCAGGGAAGACCTGTACTGATGGGGATGTTCTGCATTGGGATGAAAGAATCTGGAAAGAAATCAAAGACTGTCAGCCTATAGATGACAATACGCAACAGTGTGGTAAGGGGCAAAAATTTGTTATTGATATGACTGTAGCTTTTCACAAATAGGGTACACTGTAAAAAAAAAAAAAAAATCCATAAAAATAAGGCATAAGGTGTAAATATAAAATATATATTTTGGTTTTGTTTTGTTTTTTTTTACAGGTGTTTTACCTGTATTTTGAATTATGCATTGCTTTGTGTTGTATTTTAGGGTTAATGGAAATTTCTGTAAAATTACTGGATAATGTCACGGCAGAAAATTACCATTTTTTATGTTTTACAGTGTACAAAAAGTCCTTAAAATCTCTTTTATAAAACAAATAATTATTAATTATTCATTTCTGTAGGCTATATTTTTGAGGACAGAATAATTGAGAATAGCCCAGAGGACAGTGGAAGTGACAGCAGTGGTGAGGAGTATGTGCCAGCAAAGCGCTGCTCTGAGACAGACAGTGAAGCAGAGCGTGATTCGAGAGATTTTATTGTTATTATATTGAAATGTTATTGTTTTTAATAACTAAGCTGATATACATAGCATAACATGCCATAAAAAACACAATATTCCATATGGTCAGCTGATGGCTTTATGTCCCATTTTATGCCTTTGTTACATGGCGTCCACATATGTGGACAGTTAACTAATTTTTAAATAAAACTGAATTTTGTAAAAATTAAAATGGATTTCAATTTTGGCATCATATTAAAGTAATAAAAATAATCTTTAAAAACAGATAATGTTTTCAATAATTAATGTATGAAAGGGTTTCACTTGGCAATGAAACAACACCAAAAGTAAAGATAAGTATATAAAAAAAAGAAAATTCAATGACTGCTCTTTTCTGAAACGGCGCTACTGTTACTGCAGCGGTAACATGGTACAAGACGGAGCGCTTTGAAAACTGAACTCTCAGGTGACATGAATGCTTTTTACAAATTTAAATCTCGTAATTACGTATTGCGATATGGGGTGAACGAACATTTTCCAGAGTACTATTTTTCCTTGTGCAAAAACCATCTTCCCAAAATTGTTTTAATTTAACCTATATAGCCTATTATTATTATTATTATTATTATTATTATTATTATTAAAACCTAAAATAGTGATTTATATTTTAAACTGGTCGGGCCGGATTTCGCGGGGGAAAATTGCATACATGCGTCATTTAAGGCTGATTTACACTTCTGTGTCTAGTGTACGCCGTAGCTACGACGTAGGCTGTTTGTATCACGCGTAGCCTACGACGTGCCCGTGCGTGTCACGTTATATCCGTACACAAAGAAAAGTAGTCACTGCAGCATGGCAGTAGCGTGACAATGTTTAACAAAATGATTTTTTGTTAAAATGTTTAACAAAGAAAACGTAATTTATTTATCCATTTGCTCTGATAAGATCTCCAGTATCTGTGTACGTTGGTGCCTTGAGCCACATTCATCCACGCAGAACCTTATACTTCTACGTCGGACCTACGCCGGAGCCTCTGCGCCGTCTGTTTTCATTTATACTTCTGCGTCGTTGTCCGCTTCGACGTGCATGCAGACCACTAGGGGGTAGTGTCCGCGTTCATGTTGAGTATCAACACAAAAGCCGAAGAAGCAACTCGTCATGTACGTTGTCAGAGAAGCTTACAAATAGAAACGGCAAATAGGTAATGACTTTTCTTGCAGTTTGACTGTATGTGTCCCCTGAAACAGTGTTTTTTCATTCATAGTGAAGCTGAAAGTGCTCGCTCTTCTCCGAGTGCGCCAGTTTTTTGACCTGAGGGAGGGGTTCTAGCAGACCAATCACAGCGCTTGCGGTCCGCGTAGAATTGACGCGTTGTTACAGTTTTGAAGAGGTGCACGTCAGGCTCATAGGTCAGGCTACGTCGTATGCTACTGTTGTAAAATGGTGCGGGCCCTTTAATAGCAGTTTTCGGTTTTGTTTTGGAGAGAAGAGGGAAAGGGGAAAAAAGAACGTGTTGTTGCGACCGGAGCGCTGTCATGTTGAGGCTGTATTGTTGATCGCCGTTCAACTTTGAAAACAATAAAATCTTCGGACCAAATCAAGTTGTAATTTGTTTACTCACTATAGCCGCTGAACAAAGGGAAAGGGAGTTAACCCCGAAGTTTAAATAGGAAAGCTACTTCGGCCCTGGAGCAGTGAAAGTCTCCCCTGTCATCCCCGACCACGATCAGGGACATAGCAGGAACGGTTAACACTGGCGACCACGAAGGGACCCTGACGCAGATACAACGGTAGCAGCGGCAGTGGTGAACGCACAGCGGAATAACCGGTGGATTAAGACGGAGCGTGAGCAGTAACCATAGCAGCGCTGTACTATACAGCGCTAAAGAGCTAGCCAAAATGGCGGCCTCCCGTTCGCATCTCGTCACTGAATGTAAAGAAAATTTGCTCGAAAAAGTTACCAGCCGTTCTATCCATCCAATGTCATTCACTGCAGTAAATGAAACTGAAATAAAAACTGACTGTTTGCAAATAAGAAACGAAAATGAGGGGCATTATAACCCTTTTTCGTGTGATGGACAGATGGATGCAAATGCAAGTGAAACCTGTTACATACCCATTCAGCCATTGAAATTATCAGACACTAATCCATTTAAAGTTGATGTTGAAAGAGGCTGTTGGGCAGATGTGCGATGTAAAGAACCATGCTCCCACATATATCATCCTGGCAGCTGCACGTTGGCAAAGCCATTTACTGCCACTGTGTCAACTCCAAGTACAAACCCCTTTACTTCTGCTTATGTAGGGGATTTCATTCATAGCACTCCTATGCCCAGCTCACAGTTGCACACCCCGTGCTGTAATTCACTTAAGCATATTAAATATGCTCATCCATTGCAGCGATGTGATAGTGCCACCAAGCCAGTAGAACATTCTCTCCCCATTTATGAGCCACATAAATCACACGTGCGGCGACCACGTTCCATATACTATCAGGCTTCCTCTGAGAGTGAGGATGACTATGACTCTAGAGAGAGAGTCCCCACTCTGCGCCCTGGCCAATACGATGGTACCACCCCGTGGAGGGAGTTCCTTCACCGGTTTGAGAGCTGTGCCAAGGCGAACCATTGGACTGAAGAGACCAAGGCCATTCAGTTAAAGTTCTGCTTGATGGGTGCACCTGGGGCAATAGTCCATAGGAATCCACGGTCGGCTCAGTGGAACTACAGCCGTTTGGTAGAGGAAGTCGAAATTGCCTATGGTCCCTCTTCAGAGCATGCTGCTGCAGTAGCCATTGAGTTGAGACAACGTGTTCGTAAACCAGGGGAATCTCTCCATTTATTAAGGGATGACATATATGAGAAGGTGTCAGTGGCCTATAGTGATAGGACTGAAAGAGAGCAAGACGGCATAGGTGTAGAAGTTTTCACTCATGCTATTGGGGATACGGAGATCGTACAGAAGTTATTAGAGAAGCGACCACTCACACTAGCCCAAGCCTATGACATTGCCCGCCGTTATGAAACCACCAAGCGAGCAGCGTCACACGTCACCAGCCTCACGCATGCAGGTGTACATGGCCTGTCTGAACGGAAGCCCCGTACTGCTGTGGTGAGAGAAGGAGTTGAAAGAGGGGAAGCAGAGGTTGTAGGGACCACCCCAGCAGTGGGTTTTAAACCAACTGTACCTGAACGCCAGCGCATGTTAGCCTCACGGAGAGGCTATAAGGACATTAGGTGGGAAGAAATTCGTTGTCATAACTGTACAGGGATCGGCCATATGAAGAGAAATTGCCCTTCACCTAGGAAAGCAACCAGGGGTCAATCTTCGGCTGTTGCCCACAACAGCTCAGAGCCCACTGCGATTCATTTTAAAACTCACAGTCAGGAAATGAGTATTCATCTGACCATCCATGGACTAGATATCTGTGCCGTTTTAGACAGCGGAGCACGAAAAAGTGTGTTGCCCTTACAACTTTACGATGCCATCCACCCCGACGCAAGGACCCCACTTCAGCCATCAGTAGTGAAGACACTACTAGGTGTTGGACCTGGTGATATTCCAGTAATCGGTGAAGTTTATGTTCCAGTCCAGATAAACAACCGGCAAGTAAATGTACACTTTTTGGTGGCTGACGTTGCGAGTGAAGAGGCACTCTTGGGTCATCCGTTTCTCGTTCAAGCTCAAGCTCGTCTTGATTTCGGAAATAACTGTATCACACTCTTTGGAGAGGAAGTACCCTACTTCCAAGTTATGGGCACATCAAAGACACGGGCAGTGAGAGTGGCCAGGACGGTAGTGGTTGAGGCTGGATTGGAATATGTAGTCAGAGGCAACACCCATCTTAAGGACCACATAAGAGGAGAAGTGATGTTGAGCCCTACTAGGGGCTTCGTGGAAAAATATAAGGTACTGGTTGCTCGTGTGCTGGTGGAAGCCCAGCCCTTCAAAGGTGTTCCTCTTCGCATTTTTAATCCTGGAAATACAGCTGTAACTATTAGGAGGGGAGCTATCGTGGGTTTCCTCCAACCGGCTGAGGCCTTGGAACCTGCCAATACCACAGCCAGTGCCCAAATGTCGGGCCAACCTACCATTCCCCAGCATTTGCAAGAGCTGTATGAACAGAGTGCAATTGAACTTAACCCAGGAGAACAGCTCCAGCTGTCCCAATTGTTGCGCTCCTATGGCAGTCTATTTTCGACTGGACCCGGTGATTTGGGCCGAACAAGCCTGGTGCAACATGATATCATGACTCAGTCAGGAGCTGCTGTCAAGCAACCTCCACGTCGGATGGCACGATAAAAGCAGCAGGATGCTGACAAACAAGTAAAGCAGAGCCTGGAGGTTGGTTTGGCCCGTCGCAGCCATAGCAGCTGGGCCTCACCCATAGTGATGGTACGTAAAAAGGATGGCACTTACCGTCTCTGTGTGGATTATCGTGCTTTAAATGACTGTACCATCAAGGATGCGTACCCATTGCCCCGGATCCAGGACACACTTGACACCCTCTCCACTGCTAAATGGTTTAGTACATTAGATCTCGCCTCAGGTTATTGGCAGGTTGAGCTGACACCACGCGCCCGTCGAGCTGCAGCCTTCTGTACCAGGAATGGGCTGTTTGAATGGAACGTCATGCCTTTTGGATTGTGTAACGCTCCTGCAACCTTCCAGAGGCTAATGGACCGGGTGTTAGCTGGCCTTCAGTGGGAGACATGCCTCGTGTACTTGGATGACATAATTGTGCTGGGTCGTGATGTGCCGGAGATGCTGCATCGTCTGGGTCAAGTTTTTGATAGGTTGCAGTATGCTAATTTAAAACTGAAGCCTGCAAAATGCTGTCTCTTTCGCCGCCAGGTAGCTTACCTGGGTCACATTGTCTCTGAACAGGGAGTAACTACAGACCCTGCTAAAATACAAAAAGTACAGGAGTGGCCTACACCCACATCTGTCCAGGAGGTTCGTCAATTCCTTGGTCTAGCGTCCTATTATCGAAGATTTGTGAAAGATTTCGCCACGATAGCGGAGCCACTCCATGCCCTGACCAGGAAATATGCCCGTTTCCAGTGGACTGAAGAATGTCAAAAGGCTTTTGATAAGCTTAAACAACTACTAACTACCACACCAGTCCTGAGTTACCCATTGGATGAGGGAGAAATGATGCTGGACACTGATGCCAGCAATGTCGGCATTGGCGCCGTCCTATCACAAGTACAGCAAGGGAGGGAGTGTGTATTGGCATACGGAAGCCGTAAGTTGTCCAAAACCGAACAGAATTATTGTACTACACGACGGGAGCTACTGGCTGTGGTGGAATTCGTCTCACATTTCCGACAGTACCTCCTGGGACGTCATTTTACTGTACGTTCTGATCACAGCAGTCTTCGTTGGCTCACCAAGATGAGGGAACCTGAAGGTCAGCTTGCCAGGTGGTTGGAAAGGCTTGGGGAGTATGATTTTGAGATCATTCACCGCCCTGGTCGGTTCCACAGTAATGCAGATAGCCTCTCTAGACAGTCGTGCCGTCAGTTCTGCCCTTGTAAGTTTCCAGGCCTCGCTTCTCAACCCAAGCGCTTTTGTCACCACGCTGTGCAGTGCAGTTTGGACTCTGTTGTCAGCAAGGAGCTGCAGAGTCCAGTGGAGGTAGAGGGGCAACTAGCCCCAATAATGAAGAGTCCAGTGGGGGTAACCTGTGAAAAAATCTGTGTGACTAAGACTAATGAGGACATATTCTTTTGTGGCTGGTCCCCAGAGGAGTTACAGGAGGCTCAAAAGACTGATCCAGACATTGCGCCTATCAGGGCATGGATAGAGACTAGTGGAGAGCGGCCAACATGGGCTACTATCGCGCCTTACAGTCCAGCCACAAAAACATATTGGAGCCAGTGGAGGCGGCTCTACATCCGAGATGGCGTTTTGGTCAGGCGGTTCTATTGCTTGGATGATGTCCAGTTTTACCCACAAATAGTGTTACCCCGTGTTTACCAGCCTGCAGTCATGAAGCAGATGCATGACGGACCGATTGGCGGACATTTTGGAGTCGAGCGCACAGTGGCACGGCTCCAGACTCGATACTGCTGGTATCGGATGAGAGAGGATGTCGCCCTCTGGTGTCAAACCTGTTTAAGTTGTTCGTCCATGGCTAGGCCCCGTAAGACACCACAGGCTCCTATGGGAAGCGTCAGAGTAGGAGCCCCTATGGAACGTGTTGCACTGGACATTATGGGGCCACTGAATGAGACGGAGCGACAGAAGTCTTATGTACTAGTGATACAGGACTACTTCACGAAATGGGTGGAAGCCTTTCCCCTGGCTAATGATAAAGCTGAAACCGTGGCTGAAGTTCTTGCTTCAGAGTGGGTGTGTCGTTATGGGGCGCCACAGGTATTGCACAGCGACCAAGGGCGAAATTTTGAGTCTGAAGTGTTCCAGAAAATGTGCTCGCTGTTTGGCATTGAAAAGACACACACCGCACCATTTCGGCCACAGTCAGATGGCCAGGTGGAACGATTCAATTCCACTCTAAAACAGATCTTGGCAACAACAGCTGAACGCTGCCACTGGGATTGGGACCTTATGATTCCTTATGCAGTTATGGCCTACAGAGCAACAAAGCACAGTGCTACTCACCTCACCCCTAATTATATGATTTTCGGACGGGAGGTGAGTGAACCAGTGGACCTGGTAGCCGGTTTACCCCCTCACTCTGACGTAGTTTCTACTGCCCCTGAGTATGTCCTACACCTCCGACAACGCCTTGAGCTGGCACATCAGGTTGCCAGAGATGTGCTTGGTGAGTCAGTGGAACGTGCAAAGAGACAGTATGACAAGAGTTGCTGCCGCACACGGTTTGAAGTCGGAGATGCTGTGTGGTACCTCATTAAGGGCACACGGAGGGCCAAGAACAAAGTCAGAAAATTCCTTCCATCATACGAGGGGCCATTCTTCATCCTGGGTCAGCTGGATGATCTGGTGTATCGCATACAAAAGGGGCCAAACACTAAAGCAAAGGTAGTTCATCATGATCAATTGAAACCCTATCATAGTCGCGAACCACTGGACAACACTTGGGCGATGGAGCTGGCCGGGACCTGGGCACCGGTGGAGGTGCCACCCCCAGTCATTGACATGGATACTGCAGACCTGGAGCTGTCTGGCCTATTTTCCAACGCAGAAGAGGAAAGATCATCCAGCAACACTCTAGATCCAGCAGGGAGCGCTACTGCCAACGAATTTTCTCTCGACATGGACTCTTCTTCCACCGAGGATGCTCAGGACAGTGGGGGTGGTACAACAGAACCACTTCCCCAACGGCATCATAGGCCGAAACGCAGACTGAGACCTCCTGACAGGTTTGGTGAATGGGTAGCTCACTGAGTTGATCAGGTTTATAGACCGTTCCAGAGATAAAGGTTGTCAGAAATGCTTATAGTACACTGTTTATGTTAGTGATTGAAGTTAAAGAGTTATTTCATAGAAAAAAAAAGTTTCTGTAAACATGGATATTTTGTTTTGAATTGTTCTTATAGGCTCCGGTCGCCTAGGTGGTGTAAATGACTGACTAGAGACTTGGACTGTACAAGAGGGACTGCCTTAACCCCATGCATGGACTTTTAATGTAAAATGTGCATGTTAAAACAAATGCTGGAGTGGCATTAAGTTAAACAATTGCCATCCAGAGTGGGGGTAGTGTTGTAAAATGGTGCGGGCCCTTTAATAGCAGTTTTCGGTTTTGTTTTGGAGAGAAGAGGGAAAGGGGAAAAAAGAACGTGTTGTTGCGACCGGAGCGCTGTCATGTTGAGGCTGTATTGTTGATCGCCGTTCAACTTTGAAAACAATAAAATCTTCGGACCAAATCAAGTTGTAATTTGTTTACTCACTATAGCCGCTGAACAAAGGGAAAGGGAGTTAACCCCGAAGTTTAAATAGGAAAGCTACTTCGGCCCTGGAGCAGTGAAAGTCTCCCCTGTCATCCCCGACCACGATCAGGGACATAGCAGGAACGGTTAACACTACGCACAGCCTACGCTGTTGCTACGGCGTACAGTACACTCGACGCAGAAGTATAAATCAGCCTTTAAGCACCAAAACAATGTTCTTCCGCAAGACTCATGCAGTTTTATTCTTTTGCCGCTAGAGGGCCAACGGTTACATAGTTTTTTAATGTCCATGTATATTTAATTATTTAATTGTTTGAGTGAGTATAATGGCAGGCTAATGAGGTCGCTGATGTGGAGCATTTGGTTATTGTTTTTTTGTTTGTTTGTTTTACAGTATAACAGGTTGAATGCTCGTGTTTTACGAAATTGACAGTCCAGTTTTGTGTAAAATGAGAAAATGGATTAATATTATTTAATTGTCTCTCCACTAGCCTACTTCTCATTATAGGTTCGTTTTATGTTCGGCAATAGATTATCGAAATATAACAGGATTTTTGCTTCAAATGTTTTCAAAAGTAATGGAGTACAACAGAGTTACATGTTCACGAAAAGTGATAGTGTGTATTGGCTTTAGTAATTAAATTATGTCTATTTACATTATGACTATTTAAACAAAATTAAATTATGTTTGCTAAATTGTGTCCAATTCAGTAAGTACAGCATATATACCATGCCCCCTTTATTGGTCTTTTTATACCTCACACAATTTCCTCTTGTTCCAGACTGGCCTTATTATGAAGTAAAATTAGTGATCATCATCTTTCGTGAAGACGGATACAAAACAAACATTTATGACGCTCGAGAAGTTGTACATCAGTGGGTGAGATACAAAAAAAAAATGCATATTGAATTTTTACTGCTATTAGTACAAGACAGAATGTCAATAATATTTGTATATTATCCTCTCTTTCTCTCCAAGTTGACTCAAGCAACAGGAGAGTTAAAATTGGGGCCGGCAGACATACATTTGCACAAAGTCAGAGTGTATCCTTTAGCAGGGTAAGATCTTGTAATATCTCTCTAAACACAGTACAAATGTTCTCAGGCCAGAATCCAAATTTACCCTTGTTGTCTTTCTACAGCTTACATACACTTTCCAGCAGTAATGCAGAGGTGCGTCAGTCGCATTAAGACTATCTGTACAAAATAAATATCCACATCCACATGCTCATCAAATTAACAAGATTTCTCTCTTCAGGAGGGAACCATGAAATTGCGGGCAACAATTCCTGGAGTCAGCCAGTGAGGATCTTTTCTAAATTTCATATCTTTTTCATCTCTAAATGATTTTTCACAATCTGCAAGAGCTTTTTAAATACAATTTTTAAGTATAACATGCATTTTTTAATAAGATATTTTGAAAAATGTGCAAAATGTGCACAAGCAGACTGACTACTGATAATGTCATCCTTGTGTTTCTTTATAGGTTTGACTGCTTGGCTCACCTGAATGCGATTCCTAGTGCTGATGTAGGGAAAATGCAGGTAGAACTCTCTGAGATCCTCGCCAAGGGACACAAAATAGACCACTACAAAATAAATACAGATCCTGATTTCATCTTCATATACCCTCTTGGTAAATCAGATAGTACTTACAGACAATAAAGCATTATCTCCATGCAAATCAACAATTGTCCATAGTCAAGCATGTTTCTGGTGTAGCTATTAAGTACCAGTGCAGGTATGCATGTTTTCAATGATCTGATTGTCCTTTTTTTTCACCTTACACTCTTTAGAGGACCTCTTACCAGACCCAGACACAACCCCACCAATAACAGCGACAACGTCTTTGCCTCGTACAACTGAAACACTAACAACCACAACTTCTCAGCCGACTACTGAAATCATGACTACTGCAAAAAAAATAGGCACAACACATATACAAATGGAAACAACAACAGCAGTTGTCTCATCCTCTACTGAAACAACAAGTCTGTACAGAAACTATATGTATCGGTTTACCTCTTATGAACAGTAATATGCATGTATGCGATACTCTGACTTTTTTTCTCTTTGTGTCTTCAACAGTCACTATCTCCACACCATTCATGACAACAACCCTGGCAGAAAGTTCCTCGACAATTAAACACACAACAGTTTTATCCTCCACAACATGTCTTACATTAAATACAACTACAAGCTACATGCATCCACCTGAAGGAATAATATCAGGTAAAGAATTGCATTTTTACTGTGACAAAAAAAAAAAAAAAAAAATCCATGCACAATTACTGCTCTTGTGAAGTGTGGTGTATTTAATAATGTCTTTGTCCTGAAAATAGATAGCTATTTCAATGTCAACGTCAATGTGACTATAAACGGCTCTGGTGACCCTAAGAATATAATTAAAACCTGGGTAAGATCTCAACAAAGAAATCCTTAAATTATGTGTTGCATGTCAAACTGGAAACAAGTATCACATCTCAGTTGTGTTTTATCATTATTACAGCTTAATGAAACTCTTTCTAGTAAAGGAATATCTGTGTTCCACTTTAAACTCTTGACCTCCTCAACACATGCACGAAAACGAAGGTTAGTCAGTCTTGCTGTTATATTGCAGAGAACAGACCAAACCCCAAGACACTATAGAATTTGTTTTAAACATGCATGTCTGATTTGTGTTTGCAGTGTGGAAACAAAATCATCCAAAGTGGTTAGAAAGGTACATGAGATTATATATATATATATATATATATATATATATATATATATATATATATATATATATATATATATATATATATATATATATATATATATATATATATATATATATATATATATATATATATATATATATATATATATATATATATATATATATATATATATATATATATATATAAATGGAAAATGAAATTCAAAATGTTTCTCTTAGACAATCAAAATAGGTAATATTTCCTATTACTTTGTTCATTTGTTTTGCAGCATTCCCTGCTCTCAGTAACAAGGTGAGTTCTTCATTACAAGATACAGCAACTGTAGAAAAGTAAACAATAGTGAATAATAATTGTTATGAATGTACAACATGATTTAATCTGATATGGCTTGTTCCCAGCCATAGCTGTGTCTTTCATGCTCGGGTAACAACTTCCTCAAACATCGCAGAGACACAAAAACAAATTCATTTTCTTCTGGAGAAAACATACACCAGTGGATCAGTATGCTTGGATGCTCAGCCTGACGACATTTTAATTTCTTATATTGGTACGGGCTACATCTGAAGATGATGGGGGAATAAGATCATAATACATTCTCAGTATTGCATGCTATTCTCTCATTGTAATATCGACAGAAACTGAGGAGTATAATCAATTGGATGAATTACATTTAATTCTATAGTTCTATAGAGTTTCTGAATGCATTTCTTTTCAACTCCAAAAACAGAGCCATGTCCTGAACACAACCATCACACCAGACAGGGGCTTTTCAAATGGCCCCAAACTGATGTTCAGCGCATCGCCTCGCTTTCCTGTGAAGGAAACCCTGAAAAGACAGCATTTAGGGAATGGTAAGAGCCTCTCTGAAGCTTAATTGCAAAGTTTGTAATTTAATTGCACAAATGATTAACTCCATTCCCAGCTAATTAATATTCTAATAATGTTTTCCCAACATTCCAATTAAGTTTAAAAAAAACTTTAATAGAACATTATATTTTCTGACAATGTTCTTCCAGGAACGGTCGAGCCAACGTTTCAAACAACCGAATGCAGTTTCATTTGAGCAAATCGCATACTTGATTTTTGATCATGTTGCAATAATTGCATTAGATCATTTGAACATTTCCAGTTCAAAGATGCCTTTTGTTCTGCTTAATACCTTGGTAATAGAATATTATAAATCTTTCACCACTCCACTGTCAGGTTTGTTGCTCCTCATCACCAACTCTAAAAAGAGGAAGCCATTTGATTTAATATTTGAAGGGGCTGCTGTAAACCAATTAATCACATGCATGTTCCATATGGTGGTATCATTAATGTCAGAACTGTTTGTATGATCGATTTCATTGCAGAGGTTAAACAATCTCTTGCGTTTCAACAATGTTCCAGTCGTTTCTGGTTTAGTGCAGCCATAAAAAGGTTCTATCCCTGAACCTGAAGAGCAGTATATAATGTGTATCTTGGAGTCAAGAACTAATTAATAGAAGTATTTAATCCAAATAATTTATGATTTGATATGTTTATTGATTGTGACTGTCTCACCCTTCTCTCCAGTTTTCTGGATGCAAACTCTAACGCTGCTCTTTGGAAGTCTTCAGACTTGGGCGATTGCCAGGTTGTGGTCAACAAATTGTCAGATCTGGAGGGCATTATAGTCACTACTGGTAAACCCTTCTTAGAATTTGCATTAGATACACAAGCTTCCCTTTTAAAGTAAACAGAAGTGAACTGAATTAAACAAAAAAAGCATCATGATGTTATTTACAGAAAACACATATAAAACACAAATAAAATTTCCAAAAGTTTTTTTCCAGTTATGCCATTTTGGGTTCCCCAGTTTTTAAAAGAACAAATTTTTCTTAGTGTGAAGTATATTTTAATAAATTTAAAGACTTTTTTTGAGAGTGTGGAAATCTTTTTTAACACATTAGCCTTTATATCATCCAAACATATCTTCAAAACACTTCCTTATGCTTTTCCCTATTAGACAATGCAGAAGATATTCTGATGATGATTAAGGATTTGATGCATGAGAACAAAGATCTGGGTGAGAATGAGCTCTTAACTGTACTGAATAAACTATCCGATGTGATTAACGTTAGCGTGATCACACCTCCACTGGGAGAGGTCATCATCAGCATCACGTCTGACATCCTGGAGTCTAAAAGCAACCTGCAGCCTTTCACCAACAGGTGTGTGTTTGTGACATTCAATTAATATATTTGCTGGATTTTTATTAAACAATAAAAGTAATAAAACAAATATAGTAAATTATTTAATTGACGTGGTTTATAGTGTAATACAATGTGTAACTATATAATAAATTATGTCTGATGTTGTAAGTGAGGGTTTTACAGGCAGATTTTATACTTTCCATGTAAACAAAAAGTCCTTCTTGTATTTGTGTAGTATTCTGAACATCACAGAGGCTGTTGGAGACCAGATGTTAGGGTTCACTGGAGACTTAGTCAGTTTAACAGCTTCTGCCATGGCAATATCAGTAGTCAATATTGACCAAGACAATTTTCATAACCTCACCTTTGGAGTCTCATCCACTAACAAAGGCTTTAACCCTGAGGTGAGCACACCTGCACAGCACTTTCATGAAACTAGATGAACTTTGCTTTTATTTTGCTACTGTTTAAAAGTTTTGGGTCAGTAAAAAAAAAAAAAAAAAAAAAAAAAAAATATATATATATATATATATTTTTTTTTTTTTTTACTTTTTTACTATATATATATATATATATATATATATATATATAGTATTAAGATATTAATACTTTTATTTAACAAGGGTGTAGTAAATTGATCAAAAGTGACAGTAAAGACATTTATAATGTTACAAAAGATTTCTATTTTAAATAAATCTTTTGAAATCTCCCCCAAATTATTAAGCAGCACAACTGTTTTTAACACGAGTACCAAATCATCATATTAGAATGATTTCTGAAGGATCATGTGACACTGAAGACTAAGAATAATGAGTGCTGAAAATTCAGCTTTGCCATCACAGGAATAAATTACATTGTAAAATATATTAAAATATAAAACAAATTTAAGTTATAATATAATATAATATAATATAATCATCACAAGCTTTGAATGTTTCTATTTTGTACTATTAAAATATAATGAATCATATACTTAACCCATCTTAAATTTAGTTGGGTTAGTTCACCCAAAAATTTTGTCATCATTTACTCGCCCTCATGTCGTTCCAAATCCTTAAGACTTTTTTTGATATTTTTGATGAAATCTGAGAGCTTTCTGTCTACAGCTACACAACTAAAACTTGGACTCTTTCAAAAAATTCATGAAGAGATTGTAAAACTAATCCATATGAACTGAGCAGTTTAGTCCAAATTTTCTGAAGAGACTCGATCACTTTATATGATGAACAGATTGAATTTAAGCTTATATTCACATATAAACATTCAAATCACATAGCAGTTGTGGTAAAGCATGTTTGCTTGACGTGTGACAACCAATGAGGTTCGTTCTCATGTGTTACGCAGCATGTTTGAGCTTCAGGAAGAGGTTTGTTCTTGCACGTTATGCAGGTTCGGTTGAGCTTCTGTTTATGTTCGCTGATGTTCACTAAATTCAATCTGTTCATCATATAAAGCGATTGTGTCTCTTCAGAAAATTTGGACTAAAATACTCAATTCATATGAATTCGTTTTACGATCTCTTTATGAACTTTCTGGAAGAGTCCAAGTTTCAGATGCGTAGCTGTCTATGGAGCGACAGAAAGCTCTCAGATTTCATCAAAAAGATCTTGATTTGTGTTCCGAAGATGAACTTATGGGTTTGGAATGACATGAGGGTGAGTCATTTATGACAGAATTTTCATTTTGTGGTAAACTAACCCTTTAAAAGTCACACAATGATCAAATCTTATGCTTTTCTTCTATAGATTTATATCAACCAGGAGCCTTTTGATGGTACAGTGGCCTTTATTTCTCTTCCCTCTGAAATACAAGACAGATTCCCAATTGTAAACAACACCAGACCCCGTATTCAGTTTCAGTTTTATGGTGTTCCAACTCTTTTTCAAACAAACGTGAGTTCAAGTTACTAAGGCAGATGTTCATTTTACAGTTTGTTTGTCTTTTTGGTGACTATTTTGACACACTACTTTTGTAAACTTGCCTCAGAATAACCCAGATATGAAAAAACTGAACACTTACGTGGTGTCTGCAAGTGTGACTAATGCCACAGGAAACATTGAAAACCTAAATGAATATGTTGCAGTCACTCTGCACCATCTAAAAGCTAAGAGAGTAAGTGGAGTTCTTAAAAATGTCCAGCAATTAAAAAACACTGGCAGAAATAATTAAATTATCTTTACTTTCGACAGAAGGACCAGAATGTCCAGTGTGTCTACTGGGATTTCAATAAGAATGGCAAGTCACTTGGACTAAATGAATACATTATAATTCTTCTCACATTAAGTGCTGTGTCTCATAAGTGTTTATGCATGTACTGTTTTAGATGGATATGGAGGATGGAGTCCAAAGGGGTGCTGGACGTATAACATCAGCAAAGATTACACAACCTGTCTGTGTGACCACATGACCCACTTTGGAGTGCTGCTGGTATGACACAATTACAATAACTTTATTAATTTAAAATATAGTATATAAATACAATAATAGTAATACAATACTATATAATTTTATATTATATTTGTTGTATAGTGTTATATTTATATTATTTTATAAAAAAAATATGTTATATTGTTTATATTATTATTTAAGGATGTGTCTAGAACTCCCATTGATGAAAAGAATGAGAGAATCCTTACTCTTATTACATACATGGGCTGTGGTGTGTCTTCATGCTTTCTTGGGATCACAGTGCTAACATACACCCTCTTAGAGTAAGATGCTTTTATATTTGATGACAATGCAGCATACTTGCATTGCTATGGTACTTGCCACAATGTATATGCAATACTTTCATGTCTATTCAAACAGTTTTACAATACAATTTATATTTTAAAAGTCATTTTTTCACGATGCATTGCTTTGTCCTTAACTTTGAATGTATTGCATCTTAATACAGGAAGTTACGAAGAGACTACCCCTCCAAAATTCTGTTGAACCTGTCCATCGCATTACTGGGACTGAACCTGGTGTTTCTACTGAACTCCTGGATTTCTTCTTTTGACATCTATGGCCTATGCATTGCTGTGGCTGTGACCTTACACTATTTCTTACTGACTTCCTTTACCTGGATGGGCTTGGGGGCTGTGAATATGTACTTTGCTTTGGTCAAAGTTTTCAATGTGTATGTGCCCTCATACATCTTGAAATTCTGCCTGCTTGGCTGGGGTGAGAGATTTAAGCTCATTAAAACATTCAGTAACAGATTTATGTCTTTAATTCATTAATTTACCTCTTTTTAAAGGATTAGTTCACTTTTAAATAAAAATTTCCTGATAATTTACTCACCCCCATGTCATCCAAGATGTTCATGTCTTTCTTTCTTCAGTCGAAAAGAAATTAAGGTTTTTGATTAAATAATTCCAGGATTATTCTCCTTATAGTGGACTTCAATGGCCTCCAAACAGTTTGAAGTTCAAAAAGGTCAAAATTACAGTTTCAGTGAGCTTCAAAGGGCTTTAAACAATACCAGACGAGGAATAATGGCCTTATCTAGTGAAACGATCAGTCATTTTCGGAAAAAAAAATGTAAATGTATATGCTTTATATAAATAAATGATGGCCTTCCAAGTGCTTCTGCTAAAACCACATTTTTGTATTCTTCTAAAAGCTTACGCTGTATGTCCTACGCCTTCCCTACTGTACTTACGGAAAAAAATGGAACTGCCGCTGGTGATCATTTGTTTATCATTTGTTTTTGATCCTCGTCTGGTATCGTTTAAAGCCCTCTGAAGCTGCAACGAAACTGTAATTTTGAACTTCAACCATCTGGAGGCCTTTGAAGTCCACTATGAGGAGAATAATCCTGGAATGTTTTCATCAAAAACCTTAATTTCTTTTCGACTGAAGAAAAAAGGACATCTTGGATGACATGGGGATGAGTAAATTATCAGGAAAATTTTATCTGAAAGTGGACTAATCCTTTAACATCCATTATGTCTTTGCACAGGGATTCCACTTGTTATATGTGGCTTGGTGCTGGCTATAAACATGGATGCGTATGGCATGAACATCATGAGTGATTCCCAAATGACCCTGGATGATTCTGAAATGTTGTTAGTGAAGCTGAATGATTTTTAGCATGAAAACCGTATAAGAACAGCATTACAAATAACAAACCTCACATTACTGTGGTGTCAAATGCAAGTGAAGAATTTTCATGCCTTTCTTTTTCAGCTGCTGGGTACAAAATTATGTGGTATTCTATGTGACTGTGGTGAGCTACATAGCCTTTATACTACTGTGCAATGGCTCCATCTTCTTAGTGGTTCTGATCCAGATCAGAAACATGCAAGTCAATCAACCTGCTGGCACCCGAAGTGGGATCTTGAAAGACCTGCGGGCTGTGGCGAGCCTTACCTTCTTACTGGGTCTCACCTGGTCTGTGGCTTTTCTCACTTGGGGTCCTGTCAAAGTGTTCCTCCTCTACTTGTTCTCCATACTTAACAGCCTTCAAGGTGAAAAAGAGCACATAAAACGAAGTAAGATTTAGCTTTACAAGCCAATCTATTAATATTCTATGTTGTGATTTGTTCCAGGATTCTTCATTTTTGTGTTTCACTGTCTCATGAAGGAAAACGTACGTAAGCAATGGAGAATACATTTATGTTGTGGAGCTTTCAAGCTGCAGGAATTCTCTGGTAAAGCACAAATTTCTTCCTCGCAATATTAATAGTGTTGAAAAACACATGCACTTACTTCCTGATTGTTTGCAGAATGGAGCCAAACTGCAACTGTGGTTCCCAAACACAAACCCAATCCACCAAATACATTACCCTTCATGGCATCTGTGAGATCCATCAAATCGAATTCAACTCAGAGCTCAACTGTTTCCTCAGAATCCAGCCAACGTCAAGTGACTATCACAAGACCGGACCTGGGTAAGACGTTACTGATATGATATATTGTTAATGCTACAATGTTCAAATCTTTTACAATTTCTTGTTTGAACTTTTGCTGTGGTAGGATTTCTATATGAAAACAGTTTGGTAATACCAAGAGCCAGGACAGGACTGTCCTTTCTTCCTCGTGATGCATCTCCTGCCACAGCAAGTGGGATTGAGTTTCCTTCAAAGCCATGGAAGAATGGATTCGACACAGATATTTATCCCAAATAAATGTGACTATTTGTTGCTCTGTACTAAAGCACATGTTCTTCTGGAAACTTTCAGTTTTAGAATGACATTTGCCTCCTCAGAAAAATAAATATACAAATAAAAATGTATGTAAATTAAAATGTCAATTAGATTATATCAAGAAAAAGTATGTTGTACCCTATACAACAATGATGTAACAGTATGATTTATCTGTAAAAATGTGAAATTACCTATATGTTTCCGTAATAAATCTGCAATAAAGTCTAAAAGTGGATTTTAATGAAAATCATAGGCTTCCTAGTATTGAAGAAACATTAGGGCGGAACTATGTAAGCGCGACAGTTGCACTCCGGGAGACACACAGCGCGGGACTTGCGCGTTGCCCTCGGAAGTGCAACATTTATACGTTTTGGAGGCTCAGCATTGGAAAAGGTAGGTTGTCTTTTATATTTTCTTTATTTAAAATATTAAAGCAGTGTAATTTTTGCTGTTCGCCTCTTTATTATATTAAATGTGGACCTTGCGGTTTCTCTGAATAATCTGATGAGCAGGTGTGTTCACCAGTCAGATCGGCATAAGCGGATTTATGTGGTTTAGTTCGCATCAGTCTGTCTTATCCAGGCCCGGACTGGCCACCGGGGGCACCGGGAGAATTCCCGCGACTGATTTGGCCTGCTGCCCTGTTTTTTTTTATCTGTAAATGGGCTTCTGTTGTTTTGTCTTCCTTAACATGGCTAGCGTTAAGTATTAAACTACTAGCAAAAGTTAACAGTAGCACTCCATTACTATAGTCACACGTTATTAGTAATTTAACAGAGAGATATTCGCATCGAATTATAGTATAGGCAAGGAGGGAGCTAGGGCAGACAACAAAAATATGATTCATAATTACTTGTAAGTTACAGAGTTTTCTAAAAAGATAGTCACCTGTCAGATCGGCAAAAGCTAATTTATGTGGGTTAGTTCACATCAGTCTGCCTCACTCTTATCATGTTGCTGAAAACTCTTGAACTCATAACCTATGAGATGTGTTGGCTACATTATATAAATATTTTAATATTTATTCATAATGTGATTTAGATGTGTAGTAACTAGGGTTGCAAAATTCCGGGAATTTTCAAAGCTGGAAACTTTCCATGGGAATAAACGGGAATTTGCAAAATTGCAGGTTAGCCTGTAACAGGGTACTTAAATGTAGTTAAAAAAAAAAAAAACATAATTTTGGTTAAAACAACCATATCTAATGCGATTTTAGTTTAATTTTTCACATTCCTCACACAGCACACTACTTACTGCAGGGCAATGGAGGACACACCCCCTGCATGCACTGTGCATTCCCCCAGTCCATAACATGTACATTTAATAAAAAAAAAAACAGAAAAAAAACTAATATTGTGAAACATAACTACAATTTAAAATAATGGTATAATAATTGATATACATAAAAAATATAATTTACTCCTGTGATCAAAGCTGAATTTTCAGCATCATTTCTCCAGTCTTCAATGTCACATGATCCTTCAGAAATCATTCTAATATGTTAACACAACTGTTTCCAACAATGATAAAAACAAATAATACATTTGAAATGTCAAATCAGCAAAATTAGACTGAATTTACATATTTACTAAATTAGAATTAATTGAATGCGAAAAATAAATGACTGTTATTTCAAGTTATGACCAAACAAAATGTTTATATTTGTTTTATATGATACATTTTATATAAATATTATAAATCTGTATACATTTCCAAAAATTTCCAATTAATTCCCATAAATTCCTGTTAAGTTTCCAAACTGGAATATTTCCAAAATTACCCAGGTCAAGTTCCCGTGGAAAGTTTTCAGAAATTTACCGGAAACTTTCTGCCCCTTTGCAACCCTAGTGGTAATCCTGGCCCCAAATGAAGTGGCAATTCATACTGAATTATCAAAAGTCTTTTACTTCCAGTGTGATCTATCAGTTTCTTATTAGTTTTTTTTTTTTTCTTTTTTTCTCAATCTTATATCTTCTATCTAAATTTGCTCTCTACATGTTAGTGAATTTTTATAGTTCATAGAATTTACAAGTTTTTGTTGTCAGATTCCAGATATCTGACCTAATACTACATCTGTTTAATATGTTTGTGTCTGCAGAGCTCTTGATTTGCTTGAAGTAGGCTATCTCTGTCTTATCTTTGTTTCTATAGATGAGCCGGGACTCAGACGGTAATAAAGAGTTTCACGAGCAGCTCCGTTTGCAGCAGCTGTATGAACAGAAGAAAGAGGGTGGAGATGATCCATTCACATACGTCGACCCAGAAGATGGCACTGCGTATGACTGGGACCATGAAAAGAGAGCATGGTTTCCAAAGGTCTTCCATTACCAAACGAAATACTACATTTGCACAATATCTGTTTTAATAACCCCATCAGAGCTGATGCGCTATAAATTTTGCATTAAAGGTCATGTTATTTGTTTTGTTTTTGTATAGATAAATGATGATTTCATCGCAGCATATCAAGCAAACTATGGATTCAATGAGGAAGGGGCTCCTGACCCATTTGTTGCGGCCCCTCCTGCTGACTCTCTCCCGGCCCAACCAGAGGAGCCCAAGAAACCAGAAGAACCCAAGAAGACAGAGGAGAACTCAGATGAGGGCAAAACTAAGGAGGGCGCTCAGAAAGGAGAGAAACGGAAAGCAGATCCAGGTTAGAAGATATACAAAAATTATAAGCTAAATAATTATGAATAAGTATTCTAATTATATTAACAAAGAAAATATTGTGTCTTGTGTTTTACAGGCTGGTTTGAAATTGAAAATGAAAAAAACACAAATGTTTATGTGACAGGTAAATAATTTCCCCATTATTAGATTACTATGTCCTGGATTCACAGACAGGGTTTAGATTAAGCCAGGATTAGGCCATAGTTTAATTACGACATTTAAGTAGCTTTTATAAACATGCATCTTAAGACAAAACAATGGCACTGGCTTATTTTAAGACATGTCAGTGCATGTTACTTGCAGTTTCAACAGCTCAAACATGCATTTTAGTCTGGGACTAGACTTAAAACCAGGGGTTTATGTCTTTAATATTGATATCAAGTTAGTATCATGTTGTAATTACTGGTTTGACTCCCTCTAGTGGCCAGATCTGCTGTTTAAATCAGTTGGCAGGTTTAAATAAGAACTGATCATCAACAATTCACATTAGGGCTGGACGATATGGCCAAAATTTATATCACAATATAATTCTTAATTTCGGTCGATACAATATAATTCCGATATCGATATGAACTATATAATAGCCTCAGAAAAACTGCCAAGAACGGCCACAACGTCTGAAAAATGAATTTGCCAAATCTATGAAATTTCTTCCTATAAAACTATATAATATTTAAGAAATAAAAACAGTACAAATAAATGTATGTTCAGCTTTTATTTGTATTTAGCCTTCATACAAACATAAAAAATAAACATAAGACTCACTCACTTTTGTAATATTAATATCTTTAACATTAAACTATAATGTAGGCTAATTTTATTATCCTTAATATAGATTAAATCAAAAGTGCTTCAGCCAAGATAAAGATTGTGAACAGTAAAAACTGAAAAAAACAGTGAGAAACAACAAAAACACATTGCTGGGGCAGGAACATTGTTGAGTGTTGATGACACTAGGGGTGCAATGGTTCAAATTGCTCATGGTTCGGTTCGTATCATGGTTTTAGGGTCACGGTTTCGGTACGTGCTATTAGCACATACCGAACCGTACCGAAACCGTGACCCTAAAAATAAGACTACTGTCAAATAAAAATAAAGAAAATAAGAATGAGCAAATAAGTACATCACAAATAAGTACAATAAAGCAAATATTCAAATAGAATAAACAGTGCTTTTCAGGTATCTAACTGCAGTTTTCAGGTACAGAATGGATAAAGTAATCAAATATAAAATAACACTGCATATTATTTTTACTGTATAAAATGAATAAAGATGAATCATTATTGAAGTTACAAAAACTATTCAGTCAAGAGCAGTGAGTGATTTCTTTGTTATTTGATTTAACATTAAAAACAGGCAGCAGGAATAGTTTTTTTTTCCCCTTTAAGACATGCACGATCCAGTAGCTACATATACTGTTACACATGCGATGTCTTTCTCGACTAATATACGTTCACTTAAGACATAACCGACTATGTTTGCTAGGATACTCGCCAAGACGGGCATGTTGACTTAATTTTTGCATGAATTTGTCCGCCAAAGCGCAAGACTTGAAAGAGAAGTCAGTATTTGCGCTGTCTGAAATAAGCGTGTGCGCGCGTGGGATGAGCGCACACAAATCTTCTCACAGCGCGTGCAAGTTCTCTTTCGCGTCTTGTTCTTGAAGGTTTAAATCAGCAAAGCTTAAATGAGTTTAGTTTAAACAGATAGCATCGTGTGCTGTTCAGGTCTCACCTGCGCTCGCGCGCTATCAACACCCGGGTGATGACGGCGTAAATGACTGGACATTAGAGCACACGGCACTCGCTGTTAACAGTTTACAAAGAGTGACTGTTTTGTCTGAACTCTGTCTGTCTGTTTTCCATGTTGCTATTTTAAACAAACCATATTAACGCTGAGCACTGGCTGATGGCTGCGTGTCTCTGTGGTGTACGTCATCACGCCAATGGCCAATCGCGTTCTGCTCTTTCTAACGGCTGCGCCTCAAGTCAGTGAGAAATGTTGTAATGTATATATCGAAATACCGGAAATGTGTTTAAAAATCATATCACCGTTATCGAAAAAAAATTATATCGCGATATATATTGATATTGAATTATTGTCCAGCCCTAATTCACATGCGTCTTTCTGCTAGGTCTTCCTCCAGATATAACTCCTGATGAGTTTGTGGAGATCATGTCCAAATGTGGAATTATCATGCGTGATCCTATCACAGAAGAATATAAAATCAAGCTCTACAAGGACAAGGATGGGAACCAAAAAGGAGATGGACTTTGCTGCTACTTGAAGGTTGGTCATTATACTATTATGATCATGTATTATGTAAATATTCTATATTCAGTACTGTGCAAAAGTCTAAGGCCACCAATGGTATAATGACTTTATATCATTATTTCTCAGTCTCTTTATTAGATTATAACCAGAAAATACAGGAAATTTGTATGCAGTATTAAAAAAAAAAACAGAACAAAACAGCTTTTATAGGCTAAAGTGAAGTATTTAGTGACCTCCCCTTACACTTAAGGAATAGCAGGAACCTGGCTCTCTTAAACCTAAATGGAATGAAAAAGGACTGGTAGGCCAAGACTTTCAAAATATGATGTGAAGTTTCTCATAGTTTCTTAAAAATACAGATTTTTTATTTTTATTTTTTTTATTACATTTTGCATACAAATTTCCTTTATTTTCTGTTTGTATCTTCATAAAAAGACAAAAAAATAAATATTGACGGTCATTAAAACATTGCTAAAACAACAAAGCTG
Source organism: Chanodichthys erythropterus (assembly GCF_024489055.1). NCBI lineage: Eukaryota > Metazoa > Chordata > Actinopteri > Cypriniformes > Xenocyprididae > Chanodichthys > Chanodichthys erythropterus. Next base: position 45,557,320 of record NC_090230.1, on the reverse strand, counting down.
GTGGTGGTCTAAGACTTTTGCACAGTACTGTATATTTCTAGGGCTTCCTTAAAAAAATTTCCTACTTGTTCATTTAAGCCATTAGTCAGTTAGTTGGTAGAAATACCAAACCATAATGAGCATTTAAAATATAAATTAAGTGCTCAACCGCACGCATGCATAAAGCTTGGAAGTGAAACCGGCAAGCATTGCATTCACTTTTCTGAAATCGGAACACAAATGAATAACCTACTAAATAAATACCTGCCTTATCTTTAAAAAAAAAAATTAAGGAAAATAATGTAGGACATTTTTTTATATATATAATATATATATATATATATATATATATATATATATATATATATATATATATATATATATATATATAATATTTTGAATTAGCCTTTATTATATTTTCAGTTTTATTTTAATTGAAGTTTTAATAATTCTGTTATGAGCTTTTGTTATTTTTATTAGTTTATTTTGATTTAGCTTTAATTATATATATTTTTAATTATAATATTTAATTATATATTTTATATATTTGTAGTTGTAATAATTTAACTTCGTCAACGTCAACTTATATTTTTTTAGTTAGTTGCCAAGGCAACATTTCTAATTTTTAAGTTTTTATAAATAATTTTTGTTTGATTATTCCCTGCAGAAAGAGTCTGTAGCTCTTGCCGAGCGGCTTTTGGATGATTCTGAGATTCGGGGCTACCGACTGCACGTGGAGGAAGCACGATTCGAGCTCAAAGGACAGTATGACGCCAGCAAGAAGAAGAAAAAGAACAAAGAGTACCGCAAAAAGCTCCAGCAGCAACAAAAGTAAGAACATTTTCAAGTTGAATCCTGCTGCTCTATTTAGTCAATTCTGACACATGGTGCAACAATGCTCTGCTTAATCAATATATGTTGTGTGTTGCTGTAAATATGACTGACACTTTTGTCATTTATGACTTCAGGCAGCTGGACTGGAGGCCGGAGAAGGCCGGGGAAGCTCGCAAAAGGCATGAAAAAGTTCTCATCATCCAAAACATGTTTCATCCCAGTGACTTTGAGGTAAGGGTCAATCTCAGGACACACTGACACACCCAGAAGAAACACTTGAACATACTGTAGATGTTATTGAATAGAAGAACATGCCATCTGCATGAAAAAGTACATCCTGTTTTCTGACAGAGCTCTTTTCTTCAGCTGATGTACAGAATTTCTTTTTACAGCTCAGAATAAGTACAGCCCTGCACTGGTATTCAAGATGTGTAAAGTTAATTACAGAAATAGTTTTGATTAGTAACAGTTTAGAGCTATGGCATTGTTGAGTTTCTCTGTGACCGCGATAAACCTCTCTGCGTCAGAGCTCAAGGCAGGTCTGTCTGCATTCCTGAAGTAGGTGCAGCTTAAAGGCTCAGAGGAGAGCAGGAATGCAGGGGTGGATCTGCACTTCAAAAGTCCTCATGCTTTCTACATCTTGTAATTGTGTTTAATGAATGAAATTGATACTAAGATCAAACTAAAGCTGTTTGTCATAAACTATAAATAATATAGGCCTAATTATAAATACTATATATGGCTAATTTAACTAACTACCATTCAGTTTGGGATGAGTAAGTTTAATTATTAAAGAAATTAGTAGTTTTATTCAGCAATTAAACTGATCAAAAGTGTCAGTAAATACTTGTACATTGTTACAAAAGATTTGTATTTCAAATAAATGCCATTTCTGTTCATCAAAGACTCAGCATTGATAATAATAAATGTTTCTTGAGCACCAAAACAGCATATAAGAATGATTTCTGAAGTATCATGTGAGAATGAAGACTAATTATTTGCCATCACATGAATAAATGACATTTTATATGAATTTAATTTAAATTAATAATTATTTTAAATTGAAATATTATTTCACTACTACTGTATTTTATCAAAAACATGCAGCCCTAGTAAGCAAGAGCAATATACTTCCTTAAAAAACATTAAAGGTGAGGTTATGATTTCACTTTTTGAACTTTAGTTAGTGTGTAATGTTGCTGTTTGAACACAAACAACATCTGCAATGTTACAACGCTCAAAGTTCAATGCAAACAAGAGATATTTTCTTTTAAAGAATTCGCTGTTTAATGAATACAACAAATGGCTGGTCGGGACTAACCGTTTTCCCGTTTTAGTGACATCACTAACCCTAAAATTTATATAAACCCTGCCACCGGGAACACGCAACAAAGGGGGCGAGGCCATGTTAAGCTGCGCACACACTTAACGATTGTAAGGACGATTATGAATGTAAATTGATACTTCGCTCAAACGCGTCCAGTCAGAGTCAATTGCATTCAGTCTGCGATTACAGTCGGTGTTCAAATTCCACGTGTAAGTTTTGAAATCTGTTTCAGTCGCAGGAAACAATCGCTGTATGTTGAGCTCAGTCTTACAATGTTTTAGCTAGTCGTTAAATGTGTGCCCGGCTTTAGGCTGCTTTAGAGAAGAGGAAAAGTTGTAGTAGTAGAGTGTTGTTGCCATGCCATCAATCATTTTATGCCATACTGCTTCACAAACAAGGGTCAATTCAATGCTGGATTTGCACAAAAGATAAACATGATGGCACATGATAGTCGATGAATTGAATCAACTCCACAGCAACTACATACATTTTTCCACTAACCATTCAGAAACGTCCAGTTGCATTCTAAAAGTTGTAACTTCTTCCTGAGTCTCTCCATCAGTGTACGACTCCGGTTTGAACAATGTTAGTCTGAACACCGTTACTGTCAATCGTCATTTTGGCTGCGTGAGATTCTCCAGCTTTGTTGTTGTTGAGCAACCAAAGCACAAGCTGTTAAAGCTCCAGTCGCTTTTGGAAAGCATTCTAGGTGCAGCAGCTCATTTGCATTTAAAGGGACACACACAAAAATGGCATGTTTTTGCTCACACCCAAATAGGGGTAAAATTGACAAGCTATAATAAATGATCTGTGGGTTTGAGCTGAAACTTCACAGAAACCTTCTAGGGACACCAGAGACTTATATTACATCTTGTAAAGGGGGCATTATAGGTGTCCTTTAAAATCTTACCAACCCTGAACGGAACCCTTTTGAACAGTAGTGTATACTGCAAATTAAAATATTTAGACACTCTTTATTGTTGCTATTATTCTGCATTTTTAGAATAAGAGCAAATTATCAAAACCTTTAAAGTAACACTAATGGAAGTAATGGGAATCGACAACAAAACTTGTTAAACCAAAACCACGTTATATTGTAGCTTCTTCTAAAGTGTACTAGATTTCAGCTCTTCGCACTCTGGACATAAAAATCTTCAACAAACATCATGAAGGGCATCCTTAAACATTTAAAAAGTGTTCACATGTATTCTAGACACTTGTTTAGCTGCTTTGCCTTCATTATTCGGTCAAATCTCATCCATTTGAGGATATTTTTAATTAATAAATTTTTTTACAAAGCCCATTTCAATCTTTTAACCATAAGCCTTTAGATCAAAAGGTCTGTTTAAGATAATGAAGGATATAAATTTAATCATATGTGTCCAAACTTTTAACTGATAATGTGTTGAAGAGCTGCACCATATGTCTCATGCAGGAGGATCCTTTGGTTCTGAATGAGTACAGAGATGATCTGCGGACAGAATGTGAGAAATTCGGGCAAGTGAAGAAGGTCATCATCTTTGATGTAAGTCCTCTTTTACTTCTGTCCACAATTATTATGATAACTTAATTGTGTTTATACAAGTCAGTGTTAAATTTTTGTTGTTGTTGTTTTTTTCTACACTCAACTTTCTTCCATTGGAAACAGAGGCACCCCGATGGAGTGGCATCTGTGGCTTTTAAGGAACCTGAGGAGGCAGACACGTGTCAGGCGGCTCTGGATGGACGCTGGTTTGGTGGGAGGAAACTATCAGCACAGCTGTGGGATGGTGTAACTGATTACCAGGTAAAATACTTTTTGAAGTCATTCTAAATTGTAATTTGCATCTGAGTTTACTTCCTTGATCTGATGTTTTTTCTGAATGAAACATGATTTTTGAAGAGAGAGAAATTTAGGGAGGGACATTAGTTTATCCATCAGGAATTTGCTGAATCATGAAAAGTGGGTGTTACATACAAACTGAATGTGGGTTTGCTAAAACAGTCTCTAAATAGCTATTTGGCTGTTGATTAACATTATCCAAACGTCTGAACAGCCTAAATGATGTCATCGGAAAAGGAATTACATTGACTAAACCAGCACAAACTTTTTTTTTCTTTTTTTTTTTTTTAATTCCTTTAGAATCACATGCACAATTAGACCAGAAATGTGTATTAAGTTAATAGGGTCAATTTCAGGGTTAGGATAGTTGACTAAAACCATAAAATAAATTAATATTATATTATAATATAATATATTTATTCATACATATATACATTTTTAATTGACATTTTAACTGCATGCATTAGAATAACTAAAACTGAAATAAGTTATTAAAAACTTAAAAAAAAAGAATACAAATAAAAAACGCACAACAAAATGACTAAAACTTCAACTAAAATTAAAATAAAAACTAATAATAATAATAAATAATAACAATAATAATAGTAATAATAATAATGAAAACTAAAACCATAAAAAAGTTACTTGAAATAAGATAAATATTAAACTAAAATAAAAATCATACACTTATTTTATTTCAGCTAGTTGCCAATGCAACATTTTTAATTGTCATTCATTTTAAATGTGCTAAAATTACTAAAAAAGCTATAAAGATAATAAATTACTAAAACTTTAGTAAAATGAAACTGTCAAAATATGAATTAATAAAAATGAAAACTAGAACAATAAAAAAGTTACTTGAGATAAAATAAACATTAAATGAAATTTAATTGTCATTTAGTTTGTACTAATATTTAGTTTGTTCGTAATAAACAGTATGTACTAAAATTACTAAAACTAAAATTGAAATAAAAATAATTATAAACTATTAAGTAATTAAAAAAAAAAATAATAAAAATGAAAAACACAAAACTACTAAAATTTAAAATGAAAACTAAAAGCAATAAAATTAAAAAAAAAAAACCTTCAAAACGTTAATAAAACAACATTATCTGGTCAGTTTGATTTCATATTGTCTTTAAGATGTACAAATAATGTGCTAAATGGTTGCAAAAGAACAACAATTGGGTTAAATCATTTTTTGTTTTCTTCTGCTGATTTTTCTTTGCCTCACTTTTTGGTTGTGGTCACGCAGGTTGAGGAAACCTCACGAGAACGAGAAGAGCGACTGAAAGCCTGGTCCACTTTCCTGGTTGACGGAACTAAAGAGGACCCTTCTAAAGCGGACCCTTCAAAAGCAGCAGAGCAACAGAATAACAGCACACAAGAAGCAGCAGAACCGACTCGACAGGAGGAGGGTAAAAGCGAAAGCACCACAAAACCACAGGAGGGAAAAGATGAAGAGGAGGACGAGGAGGAAGGAGAAGGAGGAATGCAGTCGACCGATAGTAGTTTAGCGGGAAGTGATGAGGAGGATGCGTAAATGTGGAGAGAAAACAGAACTTGTTTAATGTCTCTTGCTCAAACATCTCCACACCAATATACAGTGATTTCCTTTTTATTATTCCCATGACATGCCAGTGCATTTCCCCGCATTTCAAAATTCAGGGAACAATGATGGAAATTTAACTGCAAAAAATCATTTGTGTGATTATTACTTTCCCTTATGCTAATGTGTGTCACTGTGCAAATCTGTTTCAACTTCTGTTAATAGTTTTATAGTAAAAAATTTTGTGACCTCATCTTTGTTTCTTGCTTTCATGAAAAAACATTTCTTAGAAACTTAGCCTCACAAACAAGATCTTTGGTTTATATGTGAACAAAAAAGCTGTTTCCTTAAGAAGTGTAATTCCGTGTAAGCTTAATGACAGCTGTTATGTTATCTGTTTGAGATGACCTTGTTCAACTCGCTCGGGTACATTTCTCAGTGCACAACCTCCCGCACAAAGTATCACATTCATTTTGTTTTAGCGCGATAGGTGGCTGGATGTGTGCTGGATTCACTTCGGTAAGCAGCGTGTTAAATGTTAAATTGTTTGGATTTTTTTTTTTTTTTTTGGAAATGCAGTTGAAGTCCTGTTTCAGTCTGAGGAAGGAGTTCTTTAGAGGATAAATAGTAAATGCACAGCCTGTTCCCATTTAGAAATGTGGTTTTGTCTTTTTTTACTTTTAACAATTTATTGTTAGACTAAATAAGAGCTTATTTATATGAAATAGGTAATTTTATTGCACTATCCAGTTTTCTATCAAATAAGTAATGTTTAAATATTAATAAACTGTAGTTTTCCATCTCAAGCTGCATTCATACATTTTAATATATAGTAGGCTACTTTTCAGAAGTTTGGGGTTGGTAAGAATTTTCAATGTTTCTTATGCTCACCAAGACTGCATTTATTTGATTAAATGTACAGTAAAAATGGTAATATTGTGAAATGTTCCAATTTAAAATAACTTTGATTTTTATATTTTAAAATGTAATTTATTCCGGCAATGTTGAATTTTCAACACCCATTACTCCAGTCTTCAATGTCACATGATCCTTCAGCAATCATTCTAGTATGCTGATTTGCTTTTTATTAAAAAAAAAAAAAAAAAAAAAGCTAAATCAGCATATTAGGGTTGCCTAGAGCAGTGGAAATTGCAATCAGCCTTTTTCAGTGAATCAAACTAATTCACTGAAGAATGCTGATTGCCGAAACGTTTGATTAATCTTGATCTATATGTGCTTTGTTGCATAATAAATAATTAATAATTCATTAAGAAGAAAAGTGAGTGTGAATCTTTTTGTTTTTTATTTGAAAGTATTGTTTATTAACATTAACATAAATGTAATTTATTCTGGCCATGGCATTACTCCAGTTTTCAGTCACATGATCCTCCTGAAATCATTCTAATATGCTGATTTTGTTATTAACATTAACATTTCTTATCAAAATTTAAAACTATTGTGCTGCTTAATATTTTTTTGTGCAAAACTATGATACATTTTTTCAGGATGATTAAAACTTTTGATGATTAAAATAAAATCTTACTGACTGTAAACTGACAGAACAAAATCATGTGCCTTTATAAAGGTACCATTTTACAATTGAATTTAACAGTGCAAGCCTTGTGCTCAAGGTAGTGAAAAAAAGTTAAATCTTAATATAATATCCATTAAAGGTGTCATAGGTGATTCTCTACAGAAATATTTTTTGTTATACTGGCAGAAATTCTCCTCATATCCTACTATGTTAAACAGTCTAAATGTATTTTTATAAATATATATCATCTGTGAAAGGCGTAGGACCATAAAATGTTCATCCATATATCATAATATTTGGTCCGAATTAAATAATTGGTCCTACCTGCCTGTCAACATAAGTTTTTACCCTCGCGCACCCCGTTCACGTAGACATCACACATGTTATCAGTGCATTTCATGCATTTTCATTCTGTCGGTCAGCAGCACAAACAAACAGCAGCCACCTTTTACATTTCCTACCGAATCAAAACAACGAGCTTATGCTGTGTTCACCATAACTACCAGCGTAGTTAAAGGGTTCACCAAAAAATGAAAATAATGTAATTTATTACTCACCCTCATGTCGTTCCACACCCGTAGGACCTTCGTTCTTCTTTGGAACACAAATTAAGATATTTTTGTTGAAATCCAATGGCTCTGTGTGGCCTGCATAGCCAGCAATGACATTTCCTCTCTCAAGATCCATTAATGTATATAGTGATGGCCGATTTCAAAACACTGCTTCACGAAGCTTCAGAGCGTTATGATTCTACTCTGTCAAATCATGATTCGGATTGCGTGTCAAACCACCAAACTTCTGAAATCACGTGACTTTGGTGCTCCAAACTGCTGATTCATAATGCTCCGAAGCTTCATGAAGCAGTGTTTTGAAATCGGCCATCACTATATAAGTTGTTATTTTGTTTTTTTGGCACAACAAAAATATTCTCGTCACTTTATAATATTAATATTGAGCCACTGTACTCACATGAACTGATTTAAATATGTTTTAGTACATTAATGGATCTTGACAGAGGAAATATCATTGCTGGCTATGCAGGCCTCACTCAGCCATCGGATTTCAACAAAAATATCTTAATTTGCATTCCGAAGATTAACAAAAGTCTTACGGGTGTGGAACGACATGAGGGTGAGTAATTAATGACATTATTTTTGGGTGAACTAACCCTTTAAGAGAGGGCAACCCGTGACGTTCTAACCGGAGCTGTTCACGCCCTCAGACTTGGCCTATGTGTTTCCATGTCAACAGCATCAACAGCACTGAAATGAATCTGCAGCAGTCATAAAATTGATGCACAACTTCATTGTTTTTAATAAAATGTTCTGATAAATAAATCTAAATATATAAGAGAAAATACTAGATTTATTTCAATGTTAAGTACTGTTTAGACATATTTAAATGGGGGACACAAATGAAACCTGTTTTGTAACATAATATATGTTGTATCCCTAAGTCAGGATGATGGAGGGCAGACTGTTAGAGCGCTCAGAGGAGTGTAAAGATCCTCCTCAGCTGTTTACATACTATCAAGGTGACATCAACACTGCCGTGGATGAGCACTTCTTCCGTGCCCTGAACAAAGCCACCATACCAAAAGACCTCAGCACCAAAGCCAAGGACAGCAACAGGACTCCAAAATCTGGTGTGTTAATGCCAGTAAATCTATTGATGCAGTAAATCTATTTCTTTCTTTCTTTCTTTCTAAATATTTGTTTTTCTTATCCCAGATGTCCCTCCATCATCATCACCATGGGGTCTAACATGGTCTAAGTCCACACACTCTTCTGGCTCCTCAAAGTTGACCCAACTGACATCCATGGAAGCCTCAGCTCCATCCCAGGGAGTTATCGTGAATCCCTCAGGACTATCATCATCATCATCATCCTCCTTCTGGCCCTGTCCACCCAGACAAGGCACAGCCTTTGAACTGCCTCAAATACTCTACCAACAGCCCGTGGCTGCTGAGAGCAGTGCCAACTCTTACCTAAATCTGTTACAAATGGATCGCCCAACAGGGGGCATCATGATCTCTCCCTTCTCAAAATCAGATACCAGACCAGAGTGGAATTCTGGGATGGCCTTTAAAGATGTATCTGGAAGCAGGATCGGCCTAGATTCAGGTACTGTAACTTATGCCATTGCTAACTGTTCATTCACAGATGCATCTAATGCAAGTAGGCTATTCATTTTTAAGTAAGGGATAATGAACAGTCAGCCGGTCTTTATCGCAAAATAAACAAAGACAGGGGATTAGGTCAGCCTTTATCATTTTTGTGATTAATGTGTATTAATACATTATTGTACATTATTTAGTATTAAATGGCTACTCACCAAAAATAAATAAATTCATTCAGTTTGAGCTTAAAAACACTGCAACAGTAGAGTGATATTAAAGTCACCACGAAATGATTGAACTTTCTTATTTTTTTTAATGGATTTTTGCAGTATTATAAATTATTTATCTGTGCACATAATTTTTTTTGTCCTTATAACCTTTAATCAAATTAACTTCCTCTCACTTATTTTTGAAGTTTACACGGAGACAATAACCCTATCATTTTCAAAAACATGCACTTTGAAACCCATTTTCAAAAGTTTGCATTTTCAGGACCCAAAACCCTGTTGTCATGTGAATAAACTGCCAAAATGAACAAAAAATGTCACGTAAACAGCGCCAAAACGTCTCAAAATGGGTTTCAAAGTGCAAGTTTTCAAAAACTATGCAGTTATCATCTCCATGTAAACTACAAAAAAGCAAATTTGTGAAAACGGTGATGTCATGCGCATGCGTATTACGTCTAGTGTTTCTTTACAAAGTGTCATCGCCAACTACTGGCCTGGCATGCATAATACAGCAATTTTAGTCGTTTTCGCGGATCTGTGTGAAAAGTCTTTTTGACAGTGTTGTCGTCTGTACGCAAAAAATTTTGTCGCGTAAACATACCCTTAGCCTCTGCCGTGATGTCTGTATTGATATGTTGGTGTGACATATTTTATAAGGTACTGCTGTAAATCAATCCACCCTTTTCACTGAATTTTGTCAGTGTCAGCTATGTGAGAATGATTTTGAAACTGATTTATCAACGTAAAAAAAATGTACAGTTGCTTTAAATACGATTGTCACTTCTGAAACTTTACATTGTGTATGTGGCCTCTGAGTAGGAGCTTCTTTGAATAAGTAATTACTTCACGACTGTTATAGCATAAAGTCATCTATTTTATGTATACGTACAGTGAATTTGGACATTCTACTCTTTTCACATACTGTTTTTTTCACCACAACTATATAGTAGGGAAATATGCATATTCGGATGCAGCTTAACATGCAGTGCATTTGTTCACTCTGATTATGTGGTGATAGATTGTTTATTTGTGATCATTTTGTGTTTTTCAGGTGTGCCTGTCTCAGAAATCAATAAGGATTTGTACTGGTATTGAAGAAGAGATTTCTGGCTTTACTGTATGACGAAAATACATTTTCAGCACAAGACTGCCTGTGTTTACATTATTATGTAAGCTTAAACTCAAACCATCATATTCATGGCGTCAGACATTCCTCAGAAATGAATTGCTTCTTTTAGCCGTGAACATGTATATAAGCTATCTTATAATAGGACATAAGTGAGAAAACCTGATTGGAAACGGTTTGCTTCTCTTAGCTGTTTAATTGGTGATTGAGGAAGTAAAGTCTATTTATATTATTTGTAATACAATCGTTGTTGTTCTAAACTTTCTTTTTGTATTGTATGCTGTTTTGAAAGTTCTTATTTTAACTGTAGACTGTAATTTCCACAATGCAAAAACTATATTGTCATTTGAAAAAAAAAAAAAAAAAAAAAAATATATATATATATATTTAATATAGCTACTTTTTAAAGGAAACTTTCTTTCTGAAAAGTTCCTCATACCTTGGGGGACCGTTCAAAACCTCATTTACCAGTGTGTCGACTCTTTAGATCAGGTTACACAGAAGGCAAAGCATAGTTCATCCAATTCCAAAAATAAACTGACATGAGCAAACCAACAATAAATTTCCTCGAAATTGTTCAAATGAATTTCATCTTTACAAACCTGTTTTCTTAAAACCTGCTTCACACTTTTTTTCCCTCAAGCAATGAAGCATTTCTCTGTCACAGTCCCTCACTTTTGATATATGAGTATGACAAAACAGCTAAAGGCTTTACACATTTATGATGAATTTTCTCAATTATTTCCAAGAATTGTATATGCAGTCTATTTTCAGATTAAACATGTGACCCATTGTTTAATAAATCCCTCATAAATATTGTCCTTTGTACTTACTTTACACATTTACATCCTTTTTGCAGGTCAGAGTTTTTTATTTAATTTTTTAGTCACTTTGACATTATGTTGTTTATGAGTAAATCAGATTTAGACTTTTACTTTATATTTCCTTTTTTATAGGCAATTTACTGGTTTTCAAAGTCAGCTGCATTCTCTCTTGTTTAAAGCATTGATTTGCAGTTTAAGGATACATTTCTTTGAGGATAAAGACTCACTCAACTACGTCTAGGCCACCCACACATCTTCATGAACTCACGTGCTGCTGTTTCATAAGGTTCTGAAGTGGGAGACAATGTCTGCAGAGCAAGGGTGCCAATGGGGGATTCGTCTCCCGCTTTTTCATAAATATATGAAACCCCCACACCACAGGTGTCCTCCTACATGCTTTCAGCTTCAACAGAAGAGGGCTGCAGTGCTCTCTACTCTGCATGCATTCAGGGGATGTGGGGTATGAACATACACGTGAGAATGGCTTTTCACGCTCACTTACTCCCACATCCCAGCAAAACAGCAATTACTGCAAATAACACCTTGGGAGACTCTCTAGGAGAACAGGGTCATTCATTTCACTGTCCACAAACCTTAAAGGGCCATAACTACACATAGAGAGTCACTAAATGCAACTTTTGCTAATTTCCCCAAAATTAAAGCAAAATGATCAATAATTTATCGCAAGTCAGGCATTTTTAGGCATTACTCCCTAAAAAGTAACTAATTACATTAGTCAGCAGCAAAGACTTTTGTTAATACAGTGAGATTAAAATGCTGGGTTAAAAACAACCCATGTTGGGTTGAAAATGGACAAACCCAGCAGTTGGGTTAAATGTTTGCCCAACGTGCTGGGTAGTTTTATTTAACTCGACTATTGTTTAAAAAAGACTATATGGCTGACTTAAAATGAACCCAAATTATGTTGGAAATTATTAATGTTTAATAAATGAACATTTATTAATAAGTTTATTGAATAATAATTAAACAATAAACATTTATTAAATTGCTTATCAATAAATGTTCACCTTTTGATTATTATTGTTGCCTCTAGTAAAAATCAGACACATAATTAGGCTACTAGAGGCAACAATAATAATCAAAAGGTGAACATTTATTGATAAGCAATTTAATAAATGTTTATTGTTTAATTATTATTCAATAAACTTATTAATAAATGTTCATTTATTAAACATTAATAATTTCCAACATAATTTGGGTTCATTTTAAGTGAGCAATACAGTAATTTTAAACAATATTTGGGTTAAATAAAACAACCCAGCAGGCTGGGCAAACATTTAACCCAACCGCTGGGTTTGTCCATTTTCAACCCAACTTGGGTTGTTTTTAACCCAGCATTTTTTAGAGTGTACATAAAGTATATGTGTAATTTAAGATAGTTAATTATTACAGGTTTGCATACAATTCTGAGATTGTAAATCATTGTTTTTATTCATTTTGAGGAATACTGAATGTTTTTGTGTAAGTGAGATTAGCATGATCTACAATAACCATCATGTTCACACAGTGCACACAACACCTCAACATGAGGACAGGAGAGCTGTCAGTCAATAAATGTGAAAAATTAACTTGCGTTACTTAGTTGAAAAAGTAACTTAGATATTTTGTCAGAAATTGAAAAAGTAATGTGTTACTTTACTGGTTACTCGAAAAAGTAATCTGATTATGTAACTCAAGTTACCCCATACTAGTGAAAATACTAGATACTATAGAGGCAAATTGTCACATGCGTTCCATATTATATATTATAAATGAATATGAAATTAATAAATATTATACATTTAAAAAAAATAATGATTATTAATGCATATACATTTAATATACTTTTTATTTATAGTTATAATTATTTGCAATATAAATAAAATATTTACAATATTTGTTTGACAAAATAATAGTTTGATATTTTTTAAATCTTTAATTTAAAAAAAAAAAATTATTAAATCAATAAATAGGTTTTTTAATGGCAGGTTCTGTTGTGACAACTTACCCCACATAATGTTCAATGAGTTTTATAGGCCTAATGTTTTCAGGGCAATAATGGTGGGAATGTTCAATAGCTTATTTTGTAACCAAGACTTTATGATATGTGACTATACAGAAATTAAATCATTAAGAAATATTCGCTACTGTAACATATGGCTTGAGAATGAGAATTGTTATTAAAACTGAAGGTTCCCATTCAGTAGGTCTGTCCAACATACGTCTCCGTTCCCTCCTTCAGGGAATGAGGGTTACCTTTGTAACCGAGACGTTTTTTAACTCTCTTGGGTTCAATCAGTGGATCATAACCCCACACCAAACAAGGAAATATTTTTTTACAGTGTATGCACTGTTCTTGCTTCATGTCTCTTTCCCATCTTCCTCTCAGATCCCTAGAGTGTTAATGAATGAGAAAATGCAATTTGAGATGTTCTAAGAGCATTTACCCTAGTTCAATAAAGATTTAAATGAACACCAAATTAAAATATCTTTTCATTTGATTAAACTGTTAGTAGTAATCTCAACCATGCTAGAGGAAGCCGTTGTTTGAGCTCAGTTTTTTTAGTAAGCATGAAACAAAATCCCTAAGAAACACATTATCCCATAAGTTAAACATAATTCAATGTGCAGGCCAGAATGCAATTATGAGCAATGGAACTTAGATTTAGTGTTTTCACACTTGGGTCCTCTTTAAAAGAACCAAACCAGACCCCTGAAAAGGACCAATTGTGAAAACACCCTTAGAAAGTAAAAGAGTTTCATTTTGACAGAACAATATGGAATGCAATGCTCATCTCACAGCAAAAAGGGATACATTAAAGTGGACCAGATGGTGGAACTTTTAATTTCAGCATGCTCACTATTCGATTATTGATGCCTTGGCACATTTTAAGTTCTCTCCCATCTGCCCTATTTTCCTGCTCTCTTATGAAGTAAATAAATCAGGCTGATGCCCAACCAAGAGGACAACATGGGCATATTAAATCTAAATCTATCATGTGACATTCAACACATTTGAGGAACAACCAAGAGAAAAACTGCAGACTAATTTTGTTGCAGTTGACTAAATTACAGACTGTCACTAAAGGCACACAAGAAGGAAACATCAGCATTTGTTTCATTTAGCAAATGTCCAGTGCAGTTAAAATATATATGCATTTTTTTTTTAAATCTAATTAATGGACTATGAAACCACATATCCCAATGACTAGACAAAGTCTGAAACCTTTGGAGATGTGAGACATTCTCATATGTCAGTCCTTATTAATAGTTCCCTTTTTAGACAGATATCAAAAGACCCTCGACCTATATAGGTGTAGGTCATGCATACGGGTATTGTGGCAAGCCATTTTTTTACCTTTATTCCTTTAAACTAACTAGTATATTTTTACATTACTAGTATTTACTTTTTAAATGATTTTATAAAATGCAGTAGTATATAGTGTCTTTTTCAGTTTCACTATAAAACTAAATTCCAAAAGTTACTATCTCACCAGTATCTATTCGAACTTAACTAGTCAAGTCAAGTCAAGTCGAGTCATCTTTATTTATATAGCACTTTTTACAAAACAGATTATTTCGAAGCAGCTTCACAGTGATAGTAGGAAAATTAATGGATAGAGATTGTTTTGGCTTCACAGCAGCTCTAGGAAAAAGTTATTATCGAGTTAAAGTACATTTTTGATTGAATCCCTTCCGTTGTAAAATTCACTAATTATTAACTTAGGGGCCGCTTAAATGACACATTTTTAGCTGAAAACAGAAGACTTTTAATGCATTCTTGACGTTCATTTACGTGTTTAGTCTATAGGTGACTAGTAGCCTAGGCTATCAATTGAACTACCTATAAGTATTTATGTCGCTAATATCTATCCCATTTGTAGTAACATTTCTTATCTCACTAATTACATTTGCCTTTTTACTTGTTATATGTATTGATAGAATGACTACCTATTATTCAACTGCACATCTTACTACACTGTAAAAATTGTAAAAATAGGGCATGTACTGTATAAATATTCTGTATTTTTTTCAAGAGTTTTATCTGTATTTTGAATTATGCATTGTGTTGTGTTGTGTTTTAGGGTTGATGGACATTTAAAATTGAAATTCAACAATAAAAAGCCTGGTCACTTCCAGATTTCTTTCTAAAAAAATATACTATTGACAAAAATATTTATTCGTTTTTATTCCTATTATGCCCCTTTTTACAAGATGTAATATTGGTCTTGGGTGTCCCCAGAATGTATTTGTGAAGTTTCAGCACAAAATACCCCACAGTTAATTTATTATAACCATTTGAAAATGTCATTTTGGGGGCCTGTTTTAAAAAGAGCTGTTTTGGTGTGTACCACCTTAAATATAAATGAGCTGCATATCCCCGCCCTGCCTTTGGATGAGGGCGTAACTTGCATACCTATGGCAATAAACAGTCGGTAGAAGCAGAATGGCTGAGAATGAGAGACCTGCTGTTTTGTATGGCATTCAGCCGTACATGTTTGAACCGGAATCAGACCCAGATGATGAAGAGACTCCGGCAGAAGAAACACAATTGAGAACGGAGCAGGACGTCTCTGAAAGGTTATTTGATACATTTATGTACTTATAGAGTTTTAATCGCGTCCCCTTTGCAATTATGGATGTGCAACACACACACACACACACACACACACACTGTGATAATGTTCGCACAATTTTTTGAAACTACAAACACAAATACTGTGATAACGTTTGCTAAGTACGTTAGATACACACTATACAAACA
Organism: Chanodichthys erythropterus; assembly: GCF_024489055.1. Lineage (NCBI taxonomy): Eukaryota > Metazoa > Chordata > Actinopteri > Cypriniformes > Xenocyprididae > Chanodichthys > Chanodichthys erythropterus. The sequence continues at coordinate 45,541,214 of NC_090230.1, read as the reverse complement.
AGGTTTAAATTATATACACAGACATTCTACGACGACGACAACAACTTTAGACGCATTTGTTATTGAATTGGCTGACATCGACTGAAATGACTATTTGCTCAAAAAACATTAAATACACTTACTTCTTCTGGAGGTGACGTTGGATCGCGAACAGTAGGCAACGATCCACACTTGAGGATTAACTTTGAAGCAAGACCTGCTTTGAATTGACCCTCGTTCTCAAAACAGTCAGTCAAAAAATGATTTGCGCAAACATTAACGTATTTTGGAATTTTGAGTGGCTCTGATGTCAGAAGTAAGTGAAAACTACTATGTTCATTATTACATCCCACAACAGAACACTTATGTTTCTTAGGAGACATTACCGGCTGTCGTTGAAACAATGGAGGATGGTTGACAGATCACCGACGGCGGGGTCTATGCCAAAACCAGATTGTCAATCAAACCACGTGGGTGGGGCTTAGCGCAATTCTACGTCACAGTGAGAGCAATCTTAGAACAGGGCGTTCTGAGACAGTGCTTATGAATTATTGAGATTGTAAAAAAAACACTGGGTGGATTTTTCTCATTCTAGGGTGGTTTTGCTCACACACTGCCAACACACATTTATGGTCAAACATCATGTAAAAGTGAATTTTGCATAATAGGTGCCCTTTAAGGACTAAATGGCTTGCCATACTATGAGGATAAACGTGCTTGAGTGGCGTTTACGCTGATAGAGCTGATTAAAGAAGGGTATCGAGTTCTGCTGAGGAGGGGGGCACTCGTGGGGCATAATGAATGGGATCTATCATCTGTGGGTCTACAGGGTATTTAAACAGACTGAGAGTGCAACTAACTTTCTCATCTCAAGCTTCTCCATTCCAGCATACAGGTGTGCTCTTTTCAGTCTACTATGGTTACTGTCCGCTATTTAATGTTCCTCAGAGAGTCCTTAGAGAACGGCAGCCAGCTGGACACACTGACTCCAGATCAGCCCGGATTCAGCCGCACGGGATACACTGTAGTGGCAGTGTTTTTGGGAATAATCTTTCTTTTCGGTTTCCTAAATAACTTTCTTGTTCTTTTGGTCTTCGCCCGCTTTCATGTCCTGAGGACTCCGATCAATTTAATACTGCTGAACATCAGTGTAAGCGACATGCTTGTTTGTATCTTTGGCACACCTTTAAGTTTCGCCGCGTCTGTATACGGCCGGTGGCTGACGGGAGTTCACGGCTGCAGGTGGTATGGTTTTGCCAACGCACTGTTTGGTAAGCCTAAGATTTAAAAACTAATATATTCTAGTAATTACAAAAAAAAAAAAAAAAAAAATATATATATATATATATATATATATATATATATATATATATATATATATATATATATATATATATATATATATATATAATGACTATCTTTAAATGCACGTTATCATAAAATGTGCAACATCTACTAGTTTCGGTACATTTCAAAGTATGCGGTTCAGTAGGCTACAGAAGTCAAATTAGTTCATTACCAGCTTCGACTGATGAAGTTTGCATCATTGATTCTTATTTTCCTGTTTATTAGCCTACTTTGAAATTGTTTTGAAACTGTATTATTATATAAAGCTGTATTAAGGTGTCTTAACTTCATTGGGATGTTTTTAATTCACTAATAAGAATCACTAGGCTACATAAGAGTCATTTGTTCAGGAATCAGACAATGCCCACTGTGCATACTATGCACCCTATCCTCCCTAAATAGTATTGAATATTACTAATGTCACATAGCCTACATTTAGGATGCATAGTATGCACATTGAGACGCGGACCATCTCGCGCTGCATATGATTGTGATTCACTGAAAAGAATCGGCTCTGAGTCATTCATTCTGGAATCAGATTTCTGTACACTGACAAAGACAATAGAATAACTCTTTTTTTTATGATTTATTTATAAATTTTAAGCATTACAGAAACTTACAAAAAATAATAATAATAATGAAAAATAACAGAAACAGGGGATAATACACAATAAAACATTACAGTAAGAACATACACCAAGGATTCTTTTCCCCTCGAAAAAACAAACAAACAAACAAACAAAAAAATAAAACGTACAGTCATGCATACAGTAAGTACAGCAGTGTAATGGCCAGGCAATATAAGATTAGTATCAACATCTAGATTGGTAATAGATGCGGGGGGAGAAAAGGGGATCACACACAAAGTGCAGGGTCAAGCTGGAGAGTTTTAATATGTTCACGAAGGGGCTGCCAAAGCTTAATGAAAATGGTGCTAGGTTGGTGAAGAGAATACCTAATTTTCTCTAGTTTCATAAAATAAAGAACATCTCTTATCCAGCGAGTGTAAGATGGAGGGTGAGGGCTTTTCCAATTTAATAGAATTAAACGCCTAGCTAAAAGAGTCAGAAAGGCTACAAAATCTGAAAAGTGAGAAGGCAAATAATGGCCAGACAGGATAACCCCAAATAAAGCTGTGACTGGACAGAGTGGAATATCCGCAGATGTAATGGCTGACAATGAGACAAAAATTTGCGTCCAAAAAGAAGACAGGGCAGGGCAAGACCAGAACATGTGAATTAAAGTGCACTGTAAACCCTAATGCTCAAAATACTTAATTCGTTTGAGTAGGACAAACTTAAATTAAACAAATTAGTTCAGTTAAATTAACAGTTATGAGTATTTAAAACTTTCTTTTACTTTTGAGTTCACAGCACTGACATATTTCAAGTAAACTAAACTGTTTTAGTTGCAGCAGATTTCTAATTCCCAGCATGCTTTGCATCAGACTGTCTAAATGTTGAAATAAAGTGTTATTTTGTGTGTTTTTGCATAAGATTAACATAGGGAGACATAAGTTAGTGTTTAATGTTGGGATTGACAGGGGGTTCTGTTATGTTAGTTTTGTAGGGTTACCATTCTGGTGAAGAGTAGACCGTGTGGTTAGGTTGAGCAAAACTTTTAAGACCACATATACTGTATGTTGTTTGATTATATACATGCAAGTATATATTGACAGTCTCTTTGATAATTATAATAGCATGTGTTTTTTGCTAACTAACATTTAACCAAGATTTGAATGTGATGTTTATGTAAATTAACTATATGTACTTGAGTAGGGCGAGGTTGAGAACTGTGGGAGCGAAGGAATGCCAGTGATGTGATTGTTAATGAGAGACACCTGTGCACCACACTAGCATTGCTCCACTTCCATGGCTCTCGGCCCCGCCCCACTTGTCACAAAAAAATTAAGTTCTACTAACTTAAAAAAAATAAGTTAGTTAACTTAAATGTTTTGAGGTAATAAGTTTCCTCAAATGTTTTGAGTATTCTGAACTTATTGAGTTTTACAGTGTGGCTGAACCAGAATGACACCTGTCACATTCCGAGTCAATAGACGGGTTAATGCGTGCTAACCTGGTCTTAGACCAGTGGGCTCTATGAACCACCTTGCACTGTATGAGCCTGTGACGTGCGCAGAGAGATGAGGAGTAAACCCTGTTTAGGACTGCCCTCCATGTCTCCTCGGTAATCTCAGTACCGATGTCCTGGGACCAGACAAAACGTAATTTACAGAGGAAAATTGAAATAGAATAACTCTTAAAGGGATTTTGACAATGATCGCGCTGTATTTTGAATCACTACCGAATTTGGCAAAAACGTTTTTTTGTTTTGCGATGTATAGATTTGTATTTGTGCATGGTTTAATAAATGTACAAAAAGAGAATTAGGCAGAGACTATGGTTATCAAGGTAAAGTTTTGTTAGGAAACAGTGTTTTTCTAGATTCTAAAATGCAGTTAAGTGTAAGTTTAGTGTACAGATAACGTTACTTTTTGAACTTTCAGTGAAATTCACCCACCTGTTAAAAGGTTAGTTCACCCAAAAATGAAAATTCTGTAATTTATTACTTACCCTCATACCCTCATACCCTCACTTACACCCGTAAGACCTTCGTTAATCTTCAGAACACAAATTAAGATATTTTAGTTGAAATCCGATGGCTCTGTGAGGCCTCCATAGGGAGCAATGACACTTCCTCTCTCAAGATCCATAAAGGTACTAAAAACACATTTAAATCGGTTCATGTGAGTACAGTGGTTCAATATTAATATTATAAAGCGACGAGAATATTTTTGGATCGCCAAAAAAACAAAATAACAACTTATTTAGTGATGGCCGATTTCAAAACACTGCTTCAGGAAGCATCGGAGCATAAATGAATCAGTGTGTCAAATCATTATTCAGGTCGCGTGTCAAACTGCCAACGGCTGAAATCACGTGACTTTGGCGCTCCGAACAGCAGATTCGACACACTGATTCATCTGTGCTCCGATGCTTCCTGAAGCATTGTTTTGAAATCGGCCATCACTAAATAAGTCGTTATTTAGTTTTTTTGGCGCTACAAAAATATCCTCGTCGCTTTATAATATTAATATTGAACCACTGTACTCACATGAACCGATTTAAATATGTTTTAGTACCTTTATGGATCTTCACAGAAGAAGTTTCATTGCTCCCTATGGAGGCCTCACGGAGCCATCGGATTTCAACTAAAATATTTTAATTTGTGTTCCGAAGATTAACGAAGGTGTGGAACGACATGAGGGTAAGTAATAAATGACAGAATTTTCATTTTTGGGTGAACTAACCCTTTAAATAGCTATAAAATAAAATAAGTTGCTATTACAATAAAGAAAAACATTTAGTTGATAATCATATTGGCTTAAGTGATTTTGTCTCTTTATCCAATATCAACAGGTATTGTTTCACTGGTATCTCTTGCTGTACTGTCATACGAGCGTTACAGCACCATCCTCTGCTGTTCAAAAGCGGATGTTTCCGACTATAGGAAGGCCTGGCTCTTCATCACAGGCTGCTGGCTGTACTCTCTCGCGTGGACAGTGCCACCACTCTTCGGCTGGAGCAGCTACGGTCCTGAAGGTCCTGGCACCACCTGTTCAGTCCAGTGGAACCATCACTCCCCAGAAACGAGTTCTTACGTCATCTGCCTCTTTGTCTTCTGCCTGCTGCTGCCTCTTCTTCTCATGGTCTTCTGCTACGGGAAGATCCTCATTGCTATTCATGGGGTGAGGGAAGAGTGAAAGAGGAAAAGGTTGAAAGAGAGAGAGTGGGAATGGAAGCAGTGATTTTGATAAAGAGCTCTCTTCGAGTAAGACTCATCGATCTTTCTAGCCAAATGTTTGTTCGCCATAAATTAAGCATTTTTCATGCAGCTGTCCAGAGCCAAAGTCCTTCTCACATGCATCGACATTATTATTAAAGGGTTAATTAATCCAAAAATGAAAATTCTTTCATCATTTACTCACCCTCATGTAATTCCAAACCCAAAAGACTTTTTAAATGAAACCTGAGAGGTTTCTCTCCCTCAAATGAAAGTCTATGCAACCAAAAGTTAAAGGGTTAGTTCACCAAAAAAAAGAAATTTCTGTCATTAATTACTCACCCTCATGTCGTTCCACACCCGTAAGACCTTCGTTCATCTTCAGAACACAAATTAAGATTTTTGATGAAATCCGAGAGGTATATGACTCGTCCATAGACAGCAATATAATCACCACTTTCAAGGTCCAGAAAGGTACTAAAGACATTGTTAATATAGTCCACGTGACTGCAGTGGTTCACCCTTAAATTCAGTGGCGTAGCATCTGGGCCTTCAAGGTATGCATGTGCATATGGACCCGGGTGGATTGGGGGGACCAAAGTATACTTCGGGTGTCCACACACCGTCCGCACCGCCCGAACACGCCATCTGCATTGCGAAATTTTGGTCATCAGGAGGGTTCACAGACGTCTGCACTCCCTGTCCACTTGCAGCCCAATTTTTGTGATGGCATGGACAGTGTGTGTACTGTACAACAGCCCATGCCATGCTGTTTTCGCCTGGTCGTTCACACCTCAAAGCTTAAAAACTCTGTGAAAATGGGTGTGTAAAGCTCTGGAAAAGTGGGAGTGTAGAGGAGGGGAAGAGGGGAGAGAACAACCAATAACATAGTTTAACACAGAAAGGATACATAGTTTAGTTTTTCTCCATTTTATTGATCTAAATCAGTCTAGTCTATTAGAATAATCATGTCATCATGTTCACACCACTGTCACAGTGTCTGCACATTTCATTTGAAGAAGACTTGATGAAATATGTGTGCATAGTGCATACACCATGCTGGTTCATGTTTGGTGCAGGAGAATGTGTGAAATATGTCTATAAAAACTTTAAACACACATACTTTATTCTGTATATGAGCTATGAGCCACATGGATAGTGTTGTTAAACTCATCGCTGAAACCGATGATATGCGCGCTCCGCGTGTAACAATTGTATTTTTCATATGTTCGTATTCAAACTTCAGTTCTGACCGCATCGCGTGCAAAATACAAACAACACTCATGTGCTGCTGTGCTGAGGGAAACATACACACGGTTCATGTGTCCGAAAGCAGAGGTGAATGAACAGCACTTTTGAGACATTTGAATTCGCCGCTGTAATGCGATCTCATCCGAACATAATTTACATTTGTGCTGTTGCAAAACAATCACCTGCACCAAAACTTCAGCTCTGGTCGTGTCGCAGGAAAACGCATTTTTGTGTTGTGTTGTTCTCAGGTTTCATTAAAAAATCTTAATTTGTGTTTTGAGGATTAACCAAAGGCTTACGGTTTGATATGACATGAGGGTTAGTAAATGATCTCAGAATTTTATTTTTGGGTGAACTATCCCATTAAATGACTATGGTGAATGACATGCACAGCTGGAACAGATTGAGCATTTTAGTATGTAAATGTGCAAATTCTTTGTAGACCTTAACAAATGCAAAAAAATCTTTGTAAATTAAAACTAAAAATGTAAGAACTAAATAAATAATGCTTTAAATTTTCTCCTAATTCATCAATGAAAATACAGTGAAACATTCTGTTGCATAGACGACATGTAGCGTATTAAACCAGACACGAATGTAAGGCTTGATGCTGTTTGTCTTACAAAGCAAACCTCAAAGCGTGTCTCCTCATCCCACAGGTTGCTAAGATCAATCAGACAGCTGCACAGAGGAGAGAGACGCACGTGCTGCTGATGGTGGTTTCCATGGTGTCCTGTTACCTGCTCTGTTGGATGCCATACGGGGTCATGGCATTGCTTGGCACATTCAGCGTAGGCATTGTCAGCCCCACAGCCAGCGTTGTGTCCTCCATACTAGCAAAGAGCAGCACTGTTTTGAATCCCATCATCTATGTTCTGTTCAATAATCAGGTATGTGCTTCTTACAGGTGTGTTTGTTTCCTTATTATCCTTATAGACTTGTATTACTGTCAATTCTGAATTTATTGCCAGTTCTACAGGTGCTTTATAGCTTTAGTAAGATGCAGTCCAGAACCTCCAGCCCATCTCACTCTGCACACAGAAGAAGGTGGTGCTCAACAGGACTGCATCCCTATGGGGTCATATGGTGCTACTTCTCCACCTGACAGCCCAGACAAGTTTGGGACCCCCACAATGACCCAAAGGGCTTCACTACAGAGAGGTAATAAGACATTGGTTCTTGTGGTGCACTGTACTCCTTGAAAGCCCTGGATATGGAAGTACTATCCATGCAAAACCATGTATGAATAGACAGGAAACAACATTGTGCGTATTTTTACTGCCATATACTTAACTCAGTGTGTGTTTTATAAGAAAGATACTATATATAAGTATTTTGGATCAAAGTGCAATGTAGATGTTATTTAATTTGTTTAAATTTGTTGTAAATGTTGCATAAAAGTATTGCCACCAGGTGTCAGTATTTGTTCAAACGTTAAACAATGTAACTTGGGCTTGGCAACATCCAAAGGTCATGCCTATGGTGTGCAAAGGTATGAAAAAATAGAAGCAGGGTCTTCGCTAAAGGGGAAAAAGTTGGTGATGATTCTTGGGGCCCCCAGCTTTTGAGAAGGCCCCCACGATTTCAACCGAGAAAGGCCCACAGCACTGGGGCTCCAAATACCCTAGCTGTGGTCCTGTGTAGAAGTATTAGGATGTTTCGGTCATACTATATCTGAATATATTGTTTTTGTCTCTCTTTTTTGAGTATATTGTTTTTGTCAAGTTTTTTCAATTTATATCTGCCTCATGAACTTGTCTTTTCTCTCAATTAACAATGATGAGAAAAATGTTGATGAAACATTTTAAAATGATTTGCATTTATTTCTTATGTACCAAACAAGACAAAAATATTTTGCAATACCATGTTATTATTATTGAACAAAAGGTTAAATCAGTCAAGTCAGGTGTTTCAATCACATGCTCATCCTGCCCAATGAAAGATTTGGTTACCTGTTCTTTACCACAGAATTTTGTTAAAGTGCAATGTGGCGTGACCTAAGGAAATTTCAGAGAACCACAGAGGAAGAATTGTACAGGCTCATTAGTCTGGAAAAGGTTACAAGAGGATTTCTGAAGACTTGGGGCTCCATCAGTCCCAATTGAAGCAGATTGATTACAAATAGAAGAAATTCAGCACCAGTGGTACATTGGCTGCCCTTTAAAAGGTCAGTGGAAGGACATGTCAAAGGATCCTTTAAATGACAATGTACCCTAGAGAGAGAAATCCATGGCTCTGCAGGCATTAGAATATAATTGTTCCAGTTGTATAGCACATTGCCAGGACGTTTGTGATCTGAAACTTTAAAGAAAGTGGGTCATGTGGCATGTCTGTTCCTAAACAAAGGAATAAATCACCCTCAGAGTGCGTCCAAACCTATTTTTTTTTACAGTCTATGGTCCAAACAGAGGAAATTCCATATATTAGAATGGTCAGGTCAGAGTCCTGACCTCAATCTCATTGAAATGCTGTGGCATGATTTCTATTCAAGGCCATTTTTGGCATCTCAAAAATATGCAAGATATCCCAAAATATTTCTGAACAGCTTGTGCAGAGGAATGGACCAAAATACCTTCTGTGCATCAGGTCATCTATAGGACAAATGACAGCGATTGGGGTTAGAAAATTTACTAAATATATGTAATATTCTCATAAAACTTTTGTGGCACTGTAAAATATTGTTAAAAGACAGAATTTAATTAATATTGACTTAGATGGAAGCTATCAGATCACATGCTGAGAGCCTGCTGACAGAAATCGAGACTATTTCAAAAGGTTCAAACTTTTTTAACTGCTCATCAGGATAGATGGTGCAGGTTCTATGATTAGCCTTGGCTGATTAAGTTCACAGGAAATATGTGAGGAAGGCTTTCATTAATAGTGCTCCTTGTTCTCATCACAGAATGACTGGCTCTGAAATTGGCTTGTACCTGACAGAGATAGAGCTGCATATCACATTCTCTAATGAGCAAGCAAACCAGCCGATGAGAAAAGATCTTCAGCTCTGAGAATGGCAAGTTGATCCGAAAAAAAAAATCTGAGTTGACAAGGTTTGGTATGCTGAAGTTATGTTTAAGATCGAACCAAAATGTAATCAAATTAGTTACATGATATGCTGTGTAGTTTATCAAATTAATTGCAATTAATCATAATAGTTAAACCCATGCATTACATTATAGAGGGCAGATGAGTACATTATTATTATTATTAATTAATTAATATAATGTTAATTAAATAATATATGTTAATTTTAATATATATATTACTTACAAATTGTAGTCAGTTACTCATTGCAAATTACATTACAAAAATTGGAGTTAGTAACATAATTTAATATAATCTGACTACTTTTTGATTACTTTTTCACATTGATTTGAATGGGATAATCTTGATATATTGATATAAAAATACAAAGAGAAAGAAATTATATCCCATTCTTTGTTATCAAGGTTTTTGTGTTTAATGAAAACTATTAATTAAATCATAAAAATGTTAGATGAAAATAAATAAAAACAAAATAAAATGCTTACTAAAAAAGATGAAATATTTTATACCTGCATGTCATGCGACCATTAACCAACATCAGAGAACCGTGAACTTAGTTTTATTTATTATTATTATTGACTTTTAATTTTAATATAGACCTAACTTATTAACTTAAAATCTCAGGGGGTACTTCAAGTAAATATATTAGGTCAAAGAGGTTCAGCTGACAAATGCTGACAAATGATCAAATGCTGTGGGGGTCACAGTTTTCAGTGATTTCAGGTACATGGCTAGAGGCTGGTCTGTGTGCGCAATTCCACAAACCTGGAAGACTTCTGAACATATATAAGCAGGAGGCTAGGAAAATTTTAAAGATAAAAAAAGAAGTAGTAGGGAGAATAAATGAATTATGAATAATTTACTGCCATTGTGAGAATAAAATTGTCACGAGTAGCTGTAATGAAGTGCACAGCGAAGGAGATGAGTAACAAAAATAGTCTTTAATAAATCTACAAAGAACACTCAGTAGCTCATAGGACAAGCCGAGGTGTAGTGATGGGATCAGTGGCTTGGGCCGGAGCTAGGGGATCCTTTTTACTAGGCGGAGCTGTAGACCGGAAGACCAGAGCCAATTCCACACCGTAGAGTTCCTTCAGAGGAGAAGCCAAGGGGCTGAAGGAAACACGCGAAAGAACTGGCTGTTATTGGAAGAGCAGGTGGGAGAGGTAGGCTGGGTGGGAACTCTGGAGGCACAGGAGACTTTGAGCTGGTCGGAACCAGTGGGGGCATAGGAGACTTTAAGCTGGACAGGACCAGTGGGGATCATGCAAACATCCTCTTCAAAATCCTCATAATATATCACAGAGGTCAGCTTCAGCTCACCCTCAGTGGTGGGAGTGGGGGCGGGGTTTTCCTCCATTCCCCCATACTCCACTAATACTCCCATGGCAGCACATGATGTTGCTCATGCACCTGGTTAGACATTTCATGAGGCTAAGGCTGCAGGGCTATGGTATGCTCAGTCCTTGTTAGTGGCGCCGACTCGTGTACCCTGGCAGGCTCTAGCTCTCTGTCTGTGGTGGGCTCTGGCATCATGTCCTTGCAGCGGGGTGATGGCTGGCTGGACTCTGGGTCTGGAGTGGGGCTGGTGATGTCCTCCACTGGGCAGATGGTGAAAGATCCATTATTCACTAGCATCCACTCCACAAAAGTGCCGAAATCCTCTTGAGGACCATTGCTTGGGAGGCGTGCATTGGACCGTATGGACCGCAAATCCAAAAAATCTTGTGTGGTCCATAACAGTCCTTCTGCTCCAGGCATAGTAGTTGGACAGCAGGCAGATCTGTTTGTGAGGAGTAGAGGGGAAAAGAAAGAAAGAAAAACACCACAAAAATTTGTTTTAGGTCCGGTATTCTGTCTGCTGTGCAGCCAAATTATATACCAGTTATCACTGTAAAGCTGCTTTGACACAATCTGCATTGTAAAAAGCGCTATATAAATAAAGGTGATTTGACTTGACTTGACAAGTAGCTGTAATGAAATATGACAAAGGAGATGAGTAACAAAAATAGTTTTTAATAAATCCACAAAGAACGCTAAGGAGATCGTAGGAGAAAAACATACAACCACATTAGCATTGACGATACCGTACTAAGAACTGAACAAAACACAGGGCTAAATACATGAGTGTAATCAAGGATAAAACGGAACAGGTATGGGAACTGATTAACAACCAGGGAAAGTAACTAGAGAACCAAGGCAGGCAAAACACAAACAGGAACAGAACAGTGAAAAAAGGACTAAAATGAACTACACGTTACAAACATTATAAGTATTCTAATTACAATCTAATTATAATCTTAACTCTTAAGTATGCGCTAAATAAATATATAATTATTGTATTATTATTATAAATACATATATGTATAATTATTATTCTTTTTTAATAATTTATATATGCTGGATTCATTTAGAAAAATTAAGTGGTCCTAGGTTTTTCCCTAACATCTACTTTCAATACATCACAAAGCAATCAGTGTATTTGCCATAATTAAATCTGTAATGTGAGTGATTTGTGTATTATATCAAATCATATCCTCTGTATTCATCTCTGGACTTCATTATCCTGTCACAAATCTCATTGTTGTTAATTATACAGGGCAAGGCAAAGGTTCACATGCATGATTACCAATAGACATTAATTTGGCCTGTCATGTCAGATAATCTATGGCAGTATATTTCAATCTCAGCACAGTGGTAAACATGGCATTGGCAGAAAGATGATGCATGACCTCTTATAATTACAAGCTGCAATCATGTGGTTTAATGAATAGGAGGTTCCTGTCTATATTTCTTTAAAAGGTGTTGGCTTTTGCCTTCTCCCCCTTTGTATTCAGTTTAACTGCTTTCCATTTGCCCTCATGTTCACTCTGTTCCCATTTCGTTAGAATGACATCATCAAATTAAATGGCATCATCAAGCTGTTATTTTTGCTCTAGAGATCTGTCTTATCCTTGAACTCAGACTGTTTACTGATCGATCATGTGAAAGGAGTGCCAAAGCCGAGCGCATACGCGCATAAGTGCTCAAACCATGAGCCGAGCACAGAGTCCTAGAAATCTATAAATCACTGTCAGTCTTATGGATGTGTCCTTGGTTACCCAGTATGACTGGGATTCTATTTATGGAAGATACGGTGATATTACACAAACCTATGCAGTAAAAAGTGTTGTATGTGTGAATTATGCTTGCATGGGTGTTTGGTTTGCTTTTAAGACTACAGATGTTGTGTTGATTACAGCTCCAACACGTTACAATTGAATCTTACTATTTAAAACAAGAATCTCTAAACCCTTTGTTTCAAACATAACCGCATAAACGAGTGAGTTTGAGATCGTTTCGTTAATCATTTTGACCAGGAGCATTTCTAGTCTTTCATAAGTAGGCCGCCCATCAGAAAGTGTCCCCATATTTTAATACTCTTTTTTTTATATACTGTTTTGGATATATGGATATAAATATTCAGTAACACTTTACTTTAGGGTCAAATTCTCACTATTAACTAGTTGCTTATGCATGCATATAACTTGGATATTGGATGTTTGTTTAGTACATATAAAGAACAGATTAATGCCTTATTCTGCATGATCATTCTACATCCCTTAATCCAACCTCATACCTAAACCAAAGTCCCTTTAGGACAAGTCATTTTACTGTGTGGCCATCTTTGAAATGCCTCTCAGGCCTCTCTTTGAATGGGGAAACATCAGAATCTCCAAAGCTGTCTCCCAAGCTTTCGATTGAATTTCATATTTGAAATCACCAGTGAAGTCTGACAACAACTGTCTCATAAATTTTGTTTCTAAATGCTTGAATCATGACCATAGACTGTAAAAAAAATATGGACGTAGTGTCCGTGACGTCACCCATAGAGGTGAACAGCAGTTTTGAAGCGAAAATAAGGCCGCTGCCATCTTAGCTGTGCGTCACTGCACGTCACTCCCGGATAACTGAAAATGGTCAAAGAGGCGGGACGTGGTTTGAGCAGATGTGACTGGTTGCTAGCTCGACGTGACCATGTTAGCAGGCAAAGCCAAGGAGCTAGTGATCTTAGATACAAAATCTAAAATATTAATGAAGATAAGTTTTATCATCAGAAAGTTCTAAAGGTTTACTGTCAATCTACAGTGTTTTTTTTTTTTTTTTTTAAGATATAGATGCTCCAATAACAACATGGAAAATCAAATAGGACTTCATACCTTTATAATGTAATAGAGATCGCGAGATGAATCCAATCTGGCACTTGGGTAAAATATGAGTGTGTCTATTGCAAAACAAAAAAACAGTCCATGAAATATTGATTATGAATATTATCCATTGTTTGCATCACATTTCTTCTGAATGATCTGCTCTCTGTCATCGTTCTTCAAGAAATAATGCAATCTGAGCAGCATTTATGTTGTAAAACTGTATACGATCATATCTAACAAACAAAAGAGCCTGTGTCCAAAGTATATTTTTTCAAAATAGTGCAGCAGTTTTAGTTATAATATCCAAGCAGTGCTGTCGGATTTTTATATCCTCCCACCATTGTCATTGTAGTAAATCTCACAACCAAAACTTTCAGCCAATGCCACGATCCAGCAACAACGTGTGTTCTGTTTCTTCTGCATGCATGCACATCTACACAGACACACATAAGTCTTGAATATTATGCAGCAAGCCATATTTTATAATTGTATAAAATAATTGAGAAAAAAGCACAACTACGGCTGAGATGCCAAATTCAGCGGCTGGAATTAGCTGAGGAAACATGACGGCTCACAGACAGCAGCGGCATCTACCTGTCACTCAAGTGACCACGCCCTTAATTATGCAGAACTTTAAGGCTCAATATAATTTAAACGGATGCGTAATACAAAAGTTGTCATGAAGGGCAAAAATAGCAGTATATACCAAAACCACAATTTGAACCAACTTGTAAACATGTTTTTTTTTCTGCTGTAAACTTGGCCAATTTAACATGGGACTCAATGAGATTCTGCTCTCTTTTGGAGCCTGTCCCTAGCGGCCAGTCGATGAATCACAGTTTAAGTCACTTCCATATTGGCTTCACGTGAGACTGGGGGAGGTCGCCACTTGATCATGACAAAAAAAAATGTATTTTTCAAACTGGATCAAGCTATTGCGCATGTGCAGTCCTAAATGCATTTCCTAATTTCGGAGGCACGCGTCTGACTGTTTCTATCGGAACTGGAGCTTCTAACGACCACTGCAGTGACTCTTATTTAGAAGGTGGGACTTATTCCGCCATATTGTGCGTTGCACTTTCTCCCATTCAAAGCAGTCTATATAGTCTTTGCCTAAACTTAACAACTACCTTACTATTAATAAGCAGTAATTATGAGGCAAAAGTCTACAGTTAATAGTTAGTTAATAGTGAGAATGGGACCCTAATCTAAATTGTGATCAAATTTTCTTTTCCTGCAGTACAGAATGTGTTGCTCATTCACAAGCTGCACACGCAATAAAGAGCTGCTTCACCACATCGCATGATATGATTGCTAAAATATTATCATGGAAAGTTATCAAGTCACTTTTCAATAATCTCCATTGTCAGACAAGCATTAATCAGTAGGCCAAGTATTTTACTAGGGCACAGTGGTATTTCACTGAGGCTCATGCATGACACAATTTTAGTGGCATATGCCACTGAAAACCAGATGTGCCACTAAACAAAGCGGCATGTGCCAGTGGCTTCTGTGCATGATGATGCCATGCCATGCCACCGCTACTAAAAAATGGTTTCAAGATGCCCCTGATTTTGATTCATTAAGAAGAACCAGTTCAATCGTTTGTTCATGAATCAGACAGCATGGCTCACGCTGTGTTCATTGTGGCATGCTAGAAGTACTTGCATACTCTTCTCTGATGTTTACTGGTGCGAGGGCAAGACAATAAGTCACTCACATGAGATCACTGCAAAAGCAAACAACAACCATCCAATGATCTAATCAATTTCTAATGGACAAAATCAAGTCCTGCCTGCCCTTCATGTTTTTGCCTGTTTCATGTCAACTTTAAACCCTGTATGGACCTAGACAGAGTATTCCAGACTGTTTAGATATGAAATTATGGTCGCAAAATATTCTTGTCATATTTGAACTGAAAGTCTATGTGTAGCTATATTTTGCAAGCCTTTGATCACTTTAGGACTGTGACGCTCTTTGGGGCAAGGCTACATTGAGGCGTCTGCCAGTATATTTGCATGATTCTATGTGTGCATATATATAAATCCCAGTGGATAGAGAGAGAGTGAGAGAGAGAGAGGAAGAGTGTGAGACAAGAAGCTGTACATTACCAAGCTTTTAAAAGATGCATAAAACAAACCCACAAACAACATAAGGTTTGATTTTTTTTACAGAGCTTACATGCATTTTTAACCTGCTCTCTCCATTTATAAGCCCTAAGCTTCCAGATTCTTCTGATAGCCTGACTCAATGCTTTTATGAAACATATATATACAGTATATATATATATATATATATATATATATATATATATATATATATATATATATATATATATATATACTTTATATAAGGGTTTTTTAAAGAGTCCTCCCTGATTCCATGGCAACCAGTGATGATACAGGCTGTTAGCCCCACCTTTCTTCTGCCCTCCATCAATATCAGAGCCTGCGAGACAGTACTCACAGCACACTCACACCAAAACAGATGGGAACTTCACGCTCAAACCTGCTCCAGCACTCTGCTGTACTGTAAATATAAACACAAACTTGCAACTATGCTTTCTAGTATCTGCAGGTTTTGCCGATGTTATGTAAGAAGTCATGGTAGAATTTGATATTTCCCACAGTATAGCCAATAAAATTCACTTCCTCTGAGAAGCCAGTGCTCACCGAGCCACACATTTGCTTTATAGAGTCCAGGTTGACCGTGGCAGAGTTAGAGTGACCATGCATGACTGCACAAAGCAAGGGCTGCCTGGCCATACATGCAATTCAGCCCAGATTGTCTGGTCTCCCTCCATTCATTATTTTCATTTACTGGTGCAGCACGGAGCACAATTTCCTGAGTGCTGCTCTCGGAATCAGATTTTAAAGCGGCAGATCAGCACTGAGCTGTCCATCATAACTTTACTCCTCCATCTCATTTCCTTTCTTCAGTATCTACACAACTATCCGTCCCACATCACTCTTCCATATCAGTCAGCTTGTGCTTCTCGTTCAGGCACCATCTGCTTACCAATCAGGTGATGTCACATCCTCTGCACCACATGTAATGCTAATTTAATTATAAGAATGTTAATGAATGCAAAGTCTTTAGTACCTTTCCCAGGGGCAAATAATCCATCTCAAGGGGTTTATTGGGAATGAAAGCCCAGTTCATTCAAAATTCATTTCAGGTTATGAAATATTAAGGACTTGATGGCCTTAGCCTGGGCAGTGATGATGTAACCATCCCAGATTCACCCAAGGAGCTTATTGAGGCACATTATATATTCTTGAAGTGACGATCCTGTGTGGTTGAATGAGCATATGAGTTTTCCTATAGCTTTGGAGTCAATGAATCACAATTGTTTTCATGTTTTTTTTGTTTTGTTTTGTTTTGTTTTTTCTTTGGTATATGACAGCCAAAAACAATTAAAGGTGCCGTAGAATGTCTTTTTAAAAGATGTAATATAAGTCTATGGTGTCCCCTGAATGTGTCTGTGAAGTTTGAGCTCAAAATACCCCATACATTTTTTTTTATTTTTTTTTTTAACTGCCTATTTTGGGGCATCATTAAATATGAGCCGATTTAGGCTGCGGCCCCTTTAAATGCTCACGCTCCCTGCCCCCGGAGCTCGAGCTTGCCTTTAACAGCATAAACAAAGTTCACACAGCTAATATAACCCTCAAAATGGATCTTTACAAAGTGTTAGTCATGCAACGTCTAATCGCGTAAGTATGGTATTTATTTGGATGTTTACATTTGATTCTGAATGAGTTTGATGGTGCTCCGTGGCTAAAGCTAACATTACACACTGTTGGAGAGATTTATAAAGAATGAAGTTGTGTTTATGCGTTATACAGACAGCAAGTGTTTAAAAATGAAAATAGCGATGGCTCTTGTCGGTGTTATGTTGAGATTCGACTGTTCTTCGGAGGTCTTTTAAACAAATGAGATTTATATAAGAAGGAGGAAACAATGGAGTTTGAGACTCACTGTATGTCATTTCCATGCTGAACTCTTGTTATTCAACTATGCTGAGGTAAATTCAATTTTCAATTCGATGGCACCTTTAAAGTTGAAGCTATGTTCTGTAATTTCATTTTCTTCTGCTGCTATTGGTCTGTCTTAAATGCTTGATTGCGTTTTGAACATCTTGAAAACACAATCAAGCAAGGCCATCTTGCCTTCTTTATTTTCAGTGCTTATCCATTAGATTCTCCCTATATACATTATTTAATGGTTTGATCACATCTGAGTTAAAGAGAGTTGAATTGGATGGCATTTAAATGAGGCCTATATCATGTCCATTTACAGTACATTAAACAACAGTAGATGGTTTTCCAATGGTCTCCCCATAGGTTATGCATTAGACATGATCAAGGTTTCATTACACCACTCCAGTGAAGCAACGTACAACAAAATCAATTTCTTCATTCTCGGTGTCTTCATCAATATGAATTCATGAATATAAAAGCAGGTAGAACTATCTACTTAAAAATCAAACTGTGCTTGCTGACCTGATGTTTATTCAGGAGTTATGGTTTAAATTCAGATGAATTCACAACTGTTTATGCACTGCGGTGCCAAAATGAACATTGAGTATGTTCCTGAGGAGTTCTGAATGTCACAGAATCTGCATATTTAAAGGGTGTGAAGAGTTTCACTGACAAACTGGTACAGAACAACAAATTCATCATTTAATTGAAGCCACTTTTTATGTAAAGTTATTTGCTACTGTTATTAAAAATGCAAACAATAATATACAGTCAGCCAGTCTTTATGATGGGCAGTGATTGGCCAATCAGAATCTAGTATTCCAGAGAGGCGTCTAATAATTGCATTTTTCTGTAACATGTTTAAAACTAAGATCACCTGTGATCATTTTAATATTATTCAAGTCTGGGATATATTGGTCACATTTGGTGTATAAGCAAAATATTGAGAATTTTTTATTTTTATTTTACATATTTTATTTTATATAAGAGCTTTGGGGTTATTATCTGCCATAAAAGAGATACGTCCTTAGTCCCTAACTAATACATACATTCATAAACACAAACATCCTGTTTATGCCCCTTAACAAATACACTGTATATGTATGTATGTATTTATTTTATACTTACTTTTTATTTTTATTATTTTATATTACATACTTAATGCATATTTTTATATTTATATTTCATTCCAGTATGAATATTTCTGGGGATTTTGTATTTGTAAAATGTTTGCTTTTTTAATGTTGGGTTGTCACATACAACATACAGTTACTCTTGTATTTGTTAGTATCATTTTGAAGAAGAGTCACTTAACACATAATCAAACGTGCTCTGAACATACAAAACATTTTATTCAGTGCAGCTTCTTAAATGTACAACAAATAATAAACGGGCGGGTAGCAAGATAAAATGCATTTATATACATTTGTATTTTACACCAGTATCCATTAGAGCACATGGTTCCATATTGTAGTTAATATACATAGCCACACAACATGCAGCGTCCATTGTCCCCCATGCATTAAATATGCTTCATACATACATACATACAACAGAAGAGGATTTTGATCAAAATTATAACCTGCCTGACCACTGAAGACTAGAAAGAAGAACTAGAAGAATAAAGTTTCATTCACGAGTAATTTACTTATGCTGATTTAGCCCTGTTAAAGCAATGGAAGCTTTCTCTTGCTTGGCTTTCATTACGTTTTACCAAAAAGAGGGGTGTGAAAAAAAGCCTGACCTGTTTTTACGTAACGGAAATCTTACCGGGTTGATGTTAATCAATAATTTAACATTTTCTGATTTGACACTTCTCCAAGATGCTGGGTTCCCGAATTAGAAGGGAAGTAAAGGAAGACATAAACAGACAAAATAAAAAGCAGGGACGCACAGCGAGTAGCCTTTATCTATCCTGAATACATTTCCTCTGACTAAATGACATTCACTCTTGCGGTTTTCTCAACCATCTGTCTGAGGGAGCTGAAATTACACAAATTGACTTACCTCCATACAAAGAGACTAATGACATCTTTGGTGTGCAGACAGACCGAACCCTAAATCTGTTTAATTTGCAGAATAACAATGGGGGTTGGCGCTGAAAAGACAGAAAAAGAGAAGCAAGGAGCAAAACGCCTTGTCTAAAAAGCACACAACAATGAACTGCTGCCTCAAAAAAGCTGAGCTGAAAGACTTGTATCATATGTCCAACACCTTTGGGATTTCTGCCTCTATATACCGATAAATGGGTCGCACAAGCTGCTATTGTCAAGTTGTAGTTGACTCAGCACTATGGAGTTGGCATTCCTAAGAAGAAATGGAACAAAACACAAAAGTTCAAGAAGATTTTGTGACAACGCCACGGGGTAGAACCACAGCTCTGTATGCTACACATGGAAACGGGGATCACCGCAAACGGAGGCAGATCCCTACATCAATAAGATGGCTTGGTTAGTTTGTCTCAGGAGGTTGACCTGCAGAAGATTGTACAATGTAGGTTTGCACTTGTGTTCTCATCACAGTGATTTCAGGAAACACTAGCTAGCGACCAGCTAAGAGTTTCACCGCACTCTTGTAAACGCGTTTGTGCTGTTTAGTTGATGGTCGAGTCCAGCAGCTGTACAGCAGCAGACCGCAGGTGTGCCCTGCGGTTATGTTGACTCATTGTGGCTTAGAGTCTTGCCACCGTTGAGCATGGCCGAGGCGCTGCGGCTCTTGGTCGGAGTACCACTTCCGGAACGGGAGAACTCAGTCAGATCATGGAGCGATGGCTCTCTGTACATAGCAACTGGGGAGACACAAGTAACAGGCCTCATGAGTCTCATGTTCAGATTCTAGCAAGCTTGTCTCTTTATTAGTAAATCAATAACTTCTATTAGTGTCTACACAGCACTAGGGATGGGAAGCACAAGAAATTGAATGCTTCTGTCGAGGATCCTTGGGTGAGTTTGAATGTGATTATATACAGGCCTGAACTCATGCTGACTGGGTAGATACGTTGATTACAGATTGTTGACGGCTGGTTGAGATGACGTAATGATTGGGTAGCTTATTTGACTTGTTCCTCCCGAACTACGGTAATAAAACATAATTTTACTAATTCTTTTGAATTTAAGGAAGAAACATAAAATGAACATAAGAACATAAAATGTGGGAACATACTTCATATATATGCCTGTTTATAAAATAAAGAATATGAAAAAAATGCTGATTCACAATTGTTTGCGATTAACTAAAAATACATTTTCATACCAGTCTTTGGGTCAAGAATGACATTTTAGTAGTCAAACTCTGGTTTTGATTCACTAAAAAGGAACCGGAACCGTTACCCCGGAACTGGATGCGCTTAATGTTTTTGATTCACTAAAAAGAACCAAGCGGTTCAGTTTCGCACTAAACAGCAATGCAACATTGAACACATTCAGAGAATTTTAGGTGTTCCTACTCCATCTACAATATTCGCATAAGTTTGTTGCATTTTTGGCTGTAAAATAATTGAATAATGAATATATCCACACAAAACAACTGACAATCCGTCAATATGTTTGAAAGAAAAACATAGTAGTTTTTCTAGGTATAATCAACATAAATATCTGGCATTCTGACATAATTTAGTTTTAATGGAAATAAAGTTTTAGTGGAAAAATATTGGTAATTCTCATTTGTGCTCATTTTGATTAGAATACATCACATCCGGTCAGGCGGTCGCATACGGTCTAGCTGCAAAAAGTATTTTTCAACACAACCAAACATTAAAAAGGAACCAAAAATTCCACATACGCATATATGATCAGAAATCCACTCAGCTCCCTTATTATACTCTCCAATTGGAAATGAATGACTTCTGGTCTGTTGTTTGTCGGAACGGAACATTTCAGGTACGTACAATATACAGCACAAAAACACCTGATTGCAGTAAAAAATTATTTTGTTCTAATATAACATAACTTTGTTTTAAATCTAATTGCATGGAGCTCCCATGCTCATTTCAAGCAGACTAATGTCTAGTCATCTTAGCTTCACTTATGACTGCACACAAGCAGCTGCAGTTTTTGATTTCCCCTCGGATTTAGCCAGTTCTGAGAAAGAAAGGCACCACTTTAATTTAAGGAGAAAAGAGGAAAAACTATTTCTCAGGGCAAAAAAGTGCGCCTATACTTAACTATGTCTTCTTTTATGGTCTGTTGGGAGAGCGATATTTGAGAGTTAGGGATTGATATTAAGATGCTAGTAAATGCAGTAATTAATTTCATATCATGGCCAATAACTAATAAATATTAACATTTATTGTATTTTTTCTAAAATCATTAAATATAAAACATTAAAAAACCAAAACCTACATAGAATTTAGGAATCACAACATTATAATGTTCAGATAAGATTACATAATATTATGTAAGATTAAAATTCTATAATGTTTTAATGTAAAAATGTTTTTAAAGATTAACTTTAAGTCAGTGTCCAATAAAATGTCTGATAAAACTTAGTTGAACTGACATCTTTACAGTGCTTATACCAGCACAGACACCCCTTGAGTATGACCACGGTTATGCAATTTAACTTTCTACAATACAAACATGCGCTTCCAACACATCTGCATTTTCATCTTTTTATAAAGCAATAACACCAAACAACTGCAGATACGTGCTGAAAGCCAACAAGCTACTTGAATGCTTGTGCTACAATCAGCCAATATATCCTCAATCTAAAATAGATATTTTTAGAAAGCCATCAGCCCGACGATCGGTGCTTGAACGAACCTTTGAGAGGTTTGGGGATGAAGTGTGCAGCCGGCTTGGTCTTCTTTACATGGTTGCCCTTCATGATTTGACCCTCTTTGTTGAGACCCAGGTACCAGCCTCGGCCTGACTGCTGCTGCCGATAGATCATTGATGAGTAGGTCACGTAATAGTTCTCAAACACTGACTCTTTGAATTTGCACTCTGGCGTGAAGTGCTCCTGTGAGAGTGAAATGGGCAGAAAAGACAACAGAGACATAAGAGACAATAGAGAATTATTCTTACATGTTTGTGGAGGAGTATTTGCATAAGAGAGAGAGAGAGAAAAACAATGTGTGCGAGATGAAGAAAGCGAGAGCAGACAAATTTGAGCTGAAGATGGTCCAGGACCAGCCTACATCAATATCCACACATCACCTCATCATGATTTGTCTTTAAATTCCAGTGATTGGAACCGTAATAAGCGGTCTAAACGTGGTAGCACGCCACCCCATCTAGTTTGTGTTGCAGATTGATTACCATTAAACTCCTGAGGCCCGAACCACTTTGACTCATTCCTGCAGATCAATACATTCATCCTGGGGAAAACAACCTCTCAAACTCAACAAGGAGATACGTGTATACCGGCACGACCATGGGTGCGAGTTTGAGTATTCCTGTGGGCAGTCAGACATGAACCCACACAGTTGAAATGGAAAAGTACAGTTTAAACTGTTCCCGCATAGTAAAATCACAGACCTGGCCAAGAGTTTCAAGCGACACTGCAAATCTTTAGCGTTCTAATGCCAGCAATGTGGCTCAAAATGTCCGTTCTGAATTGACAGAAGCACTTATTGGCACAGCACTAAATAATTCATGTCGCCAAAGCACATTTAATCAAAGGAACGAGGCGAGGGAGGCACTCACAAAGCAGAATATCCATTAGAGCATTATTGTGATTTCTCCATACTTAAAAACTGCAGAGTAGATATCAGGCGGAAAACCTTGGGTGTGATGATGCATCATCTCCCAAGAGCGTTCTATAGATAGTCCAAATACAAAGCAATTACATGAAGTGTGAATTATCTTTGTGTGAATGCGAGGTGCTAACAAGAATATCTAAATATGCCATTATCTCTTCTTTGAATATGATCACGATACAATGCTGTGATAAATAAGAGGCAGATGGTGTTTGGGCAGGAGTTGGATCTCATTAACTCTTCAGTCTATCGATCGCCCGCTGTCTGGAATCCAACCTGCAACCTTTAAGTTAACAGCTTGGATCCTCAGGCATCCATGATGCTGTCTAAGACATAGAATGTGGGATGTTTACTACTGCCCTGATCTCAGAAGAGCCCACAATGTGTAGGAGGGACTCACAAAGATGCAGTATGAAGAGATCAGCATACTTACAGAGGTGTACAGGTAGCCTTCGTTGTTCATGGCCAGGTAGAGCTTGGTCTGAACGCCCTGTATAGCCACCACCCGCAATCCAACAGGGATAAGGTTGAAAATAGCTGTGAAGTTACAGTACAACAAAACAGAATTGAACCCATGGGAAAGAAGCGTGTAGGCTCGGTCGGTCGTGTTTAAACATGTTGCGTGTATTGAACGGACCATAGCTATTATCTTCCTCTTTTGTGCCATCGATGGTCCCATCAGCTTGGAGTTGTAGATGAAAGCCTTGTCGACTGTAGAGCTTGGTGACTATCCCCTTGAGCTGAGGCTCTGTGGAATTGAGACAACACAATTTAGGAAGAGGGGGAAAGGGAGGGCACCCAACAACACATTGCATGAGGTGAAGAAGAACATTCAGAACAAAGGCACAGCTTGTGAAAGCCAAGAAATGACTGTTGGAAAACCATAAAATGTGCATTGTGAAAACATAGTGAGTGCTGGTGCCAACGGGACCCAGGCATTCGGCAAGCATTCCTCAGTGTTTAGGTGACAGATAACTATGGCTTATATAACATGCATTTCTGTAATATTCTGATTAACACTAAACGGCTCTGAATTTATGAGTTAAAAAACTTTATTACTTCGCTGTATACAAGATGCAAAAACAAAAGGAGCAACGAGAGCACAAATCACATTAATGTTTATCAATTCTGTGCTATTGATATTTGATGATGCTTTAAAATAATAGTTTCAGTCACAAACAATTTTCCAGACAATTAATTATGGTAATTGCCATTTCCCCACCTACGCAGTCATTACCTTTAAGAGATACTTCTACTTGACCTGACACTTAAAATCATTTTCATTGACCAAAGTAGTCAAGTTCAGTCATATTAAATAATATTTTTGAATATTCTTTACTATTTATTTGCTTCTGTTATTTATGTTACTATTATTAATAATATT
Source organism: Chanodichthys erythropterus (assembly GCF_024489055.1). Taxonomy (NCBI): domain Eukaryota; kingdom Metazoa; phylum Chordata; class Actinopteri; order Cypriniformes; family Xenocyprididae; genus Chanodichthys; species Chanodichthys erythropterus. The sequence continues at coordinate 45,516,554 of NC_090230.1, read as the reverse complement.
TTACATTTCTAATTTGTGACCCTGGACCACAAAACCAGTCATAAGTCATATGGGTATATTTGTTGCAATAGCCAACAATACATTGTCAAAATTATCGATTTTTCTTTTATGCCAAAAATCATTAGGATATTAAGCAAAGATCATGTTCCATGAAGATATTTTGTAAATTTCCTACATCAAAAATTTATTTTTCTAAGTAATATGGATTGCTAAGGACTTCATCTGGACAACTTTAAAGGCAATTTTCTCAGTATTTTGATGTTTTTGCACCCTCAGATTCCAGATTTTCAAACAGTTGTCTCTCGACCAAATATTGTCCTATCCTAACAAACCATACATCAATGGAAAACGTATTTATTACTTATTAAAAATGGTTGACCTTTATGACTGGTTTTTGTGGTCCAGGGTCACATTTAGTTTTGTACTGCTTTCACTCGTAAGTGGTTGTATTTTCAAAGCTTCGAGCATGAATATCTCAACAGAATATATAATTTAAAATATATTTTAACGTTTCTTTTTGTTTGTTATTTTGCATGTTGCAAAGCACATTTTCTGTGAGCCAACTAAACCTCCAACCTACCACCCAGAAACCAACTATATTAATTCATAAATTCAACATTTATTATTTATTGCTGAATAAAAAGTGAAAAACACTGAAGACCAACCAGTGATCATATCAAAAACATATATATATATATATATATAATACCAACAAATGTTCAATATTGGCAATAGAAATCCATCAAATGAAAGTCAGCATAACCAAAAGAGTGCCACAGATCTGTGTTTAGCCCGATCTCTGATTCAGACAGCATGATATGTATTGTAGAACAAGTGAGGATCTGTGTGCCCTGGTGATATTGCAACATCAGCTCTAGCACAGAGAGAAGCCTCAAAAGCAGTGAAGTGTGAAATCCGTGTCTTATTACTTTGCGCAGCAGACTCGTTCATATAAGGAGTTAAAGATAGAGCAAAGTGTAGTCATGTTTTCTTAATTCAGTCAACTGTGATGAGGATGAGGATGATGACGATGATTGATGGACATGGCTATCTGGGTAAAGTCTGATAAAAAGAACACACATAACATCAGACCTGGCCGTCTTCTCTTGCGTTTCTTAGAGCCGAAGAGTTTGACGCGTGAGAACAAGTTGAGCTTGCTGGGCTTCTCGCAGTTCCCAATGCTCTTATTGGGGCTGCTGGCGCAGCGGTTGGCATTGGCTTTCTCCCGCTCCCTCGCCTGCCTCTTCTGCCGAATGAGGGAGCTGGCGATCGCTGCGGCTGTAGCCAGTTTGGCGTTTTGTTGTGGCGACGCGTCCCAGATTAAAAATGACCATATGTTGTGTATATTAAAGTCCTGTGTGCTCAGAACATTGTCAGTAAGGAAGGAAAATCAGTACTCCATGACGGACTGCGTAATGGTCATTTCAGAAGTCCACCGATGTCCCCACAAGAATGAGCATATTTTTCATTGACAAATCATTTGGTTTGAAGCCCTCACAACCGCTTCATTCAGCGTCGGCTGTTGTGCCCTGACATGGTGCAGCAGATCCCGGACAGCAGCTCCTCTTCTTCTCTCCGGGGAAAAAAAGCTGTCTTCTAGAAAATGTTGCCTTTTTGTTGCGCGTTTGTTTGAGAGAGAAACGCGTGCCATTGTGCCATGATCCAAAGCTTTACTAAGCCATGCGCTGATTCAGAAAAACGGGCACCTGTTAACACAACGCCGCTGAGGAAATAATTAAATATTGTCTTCATGTGAGAAAGAGAGGGGAGGTATTGTGCTGGAAAATTGTGAGCAAGAGGTCCCCGCCTTTCAATAACGCAGCCTTTAATTGAAGTTGAGTAGATTAATCGGCTTCCCCTGCAGATGCGCCCATGTTTTCAGCAGTGGAGATCTGCATAGGTACTCAACAGATTCCCCGTCCTCGTTCCCCAAAACGACCCAAAAAATGGAAATTCAGAGGCGTTGGAAACGGAATTTAAACTCAGGTGTCAGCAATATGATCCATGAAAGAAAAATATCCACATCCACCAGTGCGGAGATTCCAGACTGCTCTCTTTTCGACACTAGGCTGGATTGCAGCAGCAGCAGCAGCAGCAGATCGTTCTCCTCGCAGTGGCTCCTGCAGCAGCACGGCTTCATCGGCTGCATGGTGACAGACAGCCCCAGAGACGTGACTGTGGTCTTCAACAAGCCGCCGTGTATAAACAGGCAACATTACAGCCTCCTGTAATGAGGAGTGGCCTTTTTGGCACATATAATCCAACTCATTCATAGTTTTTTATTTATAACATATTTTGTTTTGTTTTGTAGAATTATGCACTCTTAAAAATAAAGGTTCTTTATTGGTTTCATGAAGAACCGTAAACATCCATGGAACACTTTTACTACAAAAAAAGGTTCTTTATAGTGCAAAAAGGTTCTTTAGATTATTAAAATGTTCTTTACAGTAAGAAAAAATGGTTCTTTTAAGAACTGCTCACTGAAAGGTTCATTTGGAGAACCAAAAATGGTTCTTTGCTGCGAAAACCTGCTGTGGGAACCTTTATTTTTAAGAGTGTGCTGTAAAATTGTTTTGTTAAATATATATATATATATATATATATATAATATATATATATATATATATATAAACTATTAAAAAAATGTGGTTGCTAGAACTTTACCTTAAAATACAATTACTACAATGAAGCATTTTGGTGACATTACACTTTACAGTTCATAACTGCATATCTCATTCATAACGTTAATTTACCAACTAATTTGTGGTATTCAAATATGTTTGTTTCTGCAAATTATGTGGATAAGGCCACATAACGATGAAAAATTGACCTCTCCAGCAACTGATAATAACATAGACCAAGCACAAAACACCATACATACACCATACGTGCAACATACATATCACTAAAATAATGCAGTAGAACTATTTTTTTTTTTTTAAATAATATCTAAACAAAAGATGGTTTGCACAGGAAGTTCTGGGAATGCCTCTTTCATCATCAGTTAATTTTTTTTCACTAATATGTTACTATAAAAGTATGTAGTATTGTCTTTTTTAAATATAAATGTAACTAAAGGTAATTCATACTTTGTATTTATAAAATATCTAAAAATTTTCCATGAATTATCTTACATATAAATATGTAATAATATTACATAAAATATACTCTTACTGTATAAGTTAAATAAGATTAAATAATATGTTATATAATATTTTTCACTGAATGGTCCATCCGAAACCAGTTCAAGATGTTACCACATCAAACACATTTCTAAATTACCTAACAAAACATTTTTACAAGGATGGATAGTGCCAACAACTACACTGATGAACAGCAGACAAATATATTCTTTTCAAAACGGTTTGTTTTTTAAAACTGCAATCCTCCTTTGCTGAAACAACTAGAAAACTCTTCCAACCCACTTAAGCTGACGTTCAGTCGAGCTGGTGGATTTCAGCACCACGGACAGCACTAATGACCCACGCCTCTCTGTTAATTACAAACAACCCCATTCACCCACTCAAACATGCCATTATCAGCTTATATATTATCAGTATATCTCATTCATTTGTCTAACTCCTTTTAAAGAAGCCCCCTGACTGGATATCTTCAGATATCTAAAAGTGTACCTGATACAGATCTTCTCAAGGGAAACGCCATGCTACTCTCAGAGGCATCCAGAGATGGCTTTTATTCTTTCGCACTTCTTCACAGTGTGCAAAGCAAGAAAAAGGGCGTTGCGAACTTTCAACTAATTCTCATGAGTATTCTGTCCATTAAAAGAGCACAGCCCGGCAATCATAGCAGATCATTATAGCCTGTTATTGACAGACCACTATGAGTTTAGGGCGCCTTATCAATGATTCATCAGATGCATCTGAGTAATGCCAACTCTAATATTCTCTTCAGGGTCATTCACAGCAAGAAGATGAGGAGAGAAGAGGGTAGAGCGAGCAAACACTCTCAAACCTTTGTGAATGAATCCTAATCACAAACCTGAAGATGTATATGCTCAATATATTCATATTATAGTCAATAACAGATTACAGTATTATTGATTGATCAATAACAGGCCAATGAATAAACCTCATTTGGATTCAAAGCCCTGCTTCTAAATATTTTTCTTATTAATAAAAGCATCAGAGACATGGCTGGTTTACAAGCTCCAAAAATCATGCACGGACAGTTTAGGAACAGTCCAGAACGGCAGAGCGAACCAGCAGTTCAGAGAGAGAGACTAATGAGATATCGGCGTAATGAGGAAACAGGATTTTTTCTCAAACAAGGGGAATCGAATTAGTCTGGCCTTCCTTCCTGTGGTGTGTTGAGCTAACATGTAACACATCCAAGCATATTTTCCTGCTCTTCTAAAGCAAACAAATCTAATGTAAGTTTTAAGATTGTATCAAAGTCACTGTCATACACAAGTGTTTTATGTAATCCTATTATGCTTATGCAGTCTCTATATTACTCATGCACATCTAATCTCTGGTGAGAGTAACTTCTGTCTATTCTTGATGTCTACAGATAAGGGACCCTGAAATGAAGCAATTTTTTCTACACTCTATATTTTCAGTGCTGCTATTAACAAATATATCGCCATTGTTTCTGTGTCTAGGAACTGAATTGAATTCGCCAGGCAATAATATAACCATAAAGTCTCTATTTAAATTATTATGGCTATTAGTGACCTCATAGTTTATCCCATTAGCATTCCTAAGGTCTGGTGTTTGTAGCCTACAGTGGAACACTAACAGGTTATAGAAATGCAGATCTTGTTATGATGAGAAAACAAAGTTGTAGTCTTTGATTCTATGGCACAAAGTCATAAAAATATCTCTTTGGGTTATTTGTATGACTGAATGTGCTTATGTTCTCAGCCACATTTCAGTTGAGAGGGCGAAAATAACAACCCCACCCTGATGAAGGTGATCTTAAAGCGCACCACAAGATGGCGCTAAAAGATGTGAAATGGGCTGAGAGAGAACATTGGGCTCATCATCATCATCATCATCACATCCAAACGTTCATGAAGTGCACAATAAAACAGACCTGGGTTTGAAATACAGTTAGTGTACACATGCAGGGGTAACGAGAACTTGTGCGGGCCTAGACGTGAAAACATTCCCTTACTATTCAGAGACAAAGTCCAACCGAAAGAACATAATACAGTTCATTCAAATTCATAACAGCACTGGTACATTGTGCACTGGAACAATAGCATGCGTTGCAATATAGAGCATTTACAACGCATGCTATTTCCGGTGTATTTTTTAAATGTGTTTTATAATAAAAACAATGTTAATGCTGGTCTTTCCTTATCAAAGAACACTCTTTCGTGAAATTAACATTGAAGGTGCTAGGCAGGCAGAACCGATAAACCTCTCATCTCGACAAACCTTCAGGGATTTCTTTTTTCTTTAGAACGAAGAGTTTCCAGAATGGACAGCAAAAGAGCTCCTGACATTTACTATGAAAGGGTGAGTTTTCTTTCTGATCTACTGCAAGAGACTGAGTTGACTCCGCCCGCAACAGAATGTACTCCTTTCCATCTTGAACTGTGTATACTTCAAGATAGTGACAGAACAACAAGTATTAGGGAAAAAATTCTGGTATGACAAAACTACATAAATCGTATTTACACTATAATGACGCATGCAACCGTGCACGTACACACACAGAGGGAGGCCGAAAGGCAAAAAGACCAAATAAGTTTGGAAAGATGATACTGACATCTGGTGGTAAAGCCATGGATGTAGTGATACTATATCTTCTGCACTAAATCTACAACATTATTAACTTGAAGTGTCATGTTTTCAATAATGACAAAACTAATTAGATACTAAGCTGAACACATCAAAGTAGGCTATCTAAGACTGAATAATTAGTCATGCAATTACACATACACATGTAAATTTCACATAAAGCCTACAATATAGTTTGTAATGATACAAACTGCAAAAACAAAGGGAAAAACATATTTTTCAAACAGTCCAACATAATGCATAGCATGATTTTATACTATATATATATATATATATATATATATATATATATATATATATATATATATATATATATATATATATATATATATATATATATATATATATATATATATATATATATATATATATATAGCCTACCTGTAATTACATTTGTAAAAAATATTTTATTTTTTGTATTATTTGTTTACACATCTTGGGTGGAGCATTTATATAGTAGATCACATATACTGAATTCGTGTCACTTTTATGAGGTTACAAAGTGTAAATCACTGAGGCTTCAACATGGAAAATCAATGTTATTAGTATCAATATCACATCATACGATGTATGGAATGGATAACACTTTACAATAGTTAACATTAGTTAATGCATTGACTAACATTAACTAAAAATGAGCAATACATTTGTTACAGTATCTATTCATCTTTTAAGGGTTAGTTCACCCAAAAATGAAAATTCTGTCATTTATTACTTACCCTCATGTCGTTTCAAACCCGTAAGACCTTCATTCATCTTCAGAACACAAATTAAGATAATTAAGATTTTAGTTGAAATCCGATGGCTCCGTCACTTCCTCTGTCAAGATCCATAAAGGTACTAAAAACATATTTAAATCAGTTCATGTGAGTACAGTGGTTCAATATTAATATTATAAAGCGACGAGAATACTTTTGGTGTGGCAAAAAAACAAAATAACGACATATTTAGTGATGGCCGATTTCAAAACACTACTTCAAAAAGATTCGGAGCATAAATGAATCAGTGTATCGAATCATGAATCGGATCGCGGGTCAAACCGCCAAACTGCTGAAATCACGTGACTTTGGCACTCCGAACTGCAGATTCGACACACTGCGTTCCATTCGACAGGGTCTCTACGCAGTCTTCACTGCTCCCTACTCCCTGAGCACGGTTTATCAGTTGAAGTGGACTTCGCTAACAATAATCGTTCATTTGGAACGCTCTGCAAACGTCATCAAAGAAAGTCGACAGTGTCGCGGAGATTGATGACATAAATAAATAAATAGATATTTTAATTTACTTTCGAATTTAAAATCGACTCTTAACAGATTTGAAGCTGTAACTGTCATGCCATATGAAAATAAATTCTCATTTGGTTAACTGTATATTCTTAATCCATGGTCTCATGCGCTTTCTTTTCCACGCGCAGCCGCATAAACACTACTGAGGTAACATTAAATAAAATAAAATAAATATAATATATAATATAATATTCGTTCGTATAAAATGTATGAATACTCAAAACCAGAGAGCCGTTAAACTCTTTCAACAATGGCTCTTCTTCGTCGTAGTTCTGAATGGTGACGTGGTGCGCAATGACAGTTGGGTAATTTTACCTCTCTACTTCCTGTGAAGTGATGTATCGATGTTCCCTTATTCCCTATGCCGTTCGCAGTGCTCTTCGAACGGAACATGTTCGCTCCCTTCGGAATGGAATCTCACTTAAGATGGCGAAATACCGTGTGAAGTCCACTTCGCAGTCCACTTACGGTCGAATGGAACGCACCTACACAGATTCACAATGCTCCGATGCTTTCTGAAGCATTGTTTTGAAATCGGCCATCACTAAATAAATCGTTTTTTTTTTTTTTTTTTGCCGCACCAAAAGTATTCTCGTCGCTTTATAATATTAATATTGAACCACTGTACTCACATGAACTGATTTAGATCTGTTTTCAGTATGGATCTTGACCGAGGAATATCTTAATTTGTGTTCTGAAGATTAACGAAGGTCTTACGGGTGTGAAACGACATGAGGGTAAGTAATAAATTACAGAATTTTCATTTTTGGGTGAACTAACCCTTTAATAACATTGTTTGTTCATGTAAGCTCATGTCCCTTAAACAATATTGATGAATACAACTTTTGATTTTAGTAATATATTAGTAAATTATAAAATTAAAATTAAGTTAGATTAATAAATGCTTTAGGGCTCGGTTTCACAAACAGGGTTTAGATTAAGCCAGGATTAGGCCTTAGTTCAATTAGTATATTTAAGTAACTTTTATAAACTTGCCTCAGAAAAAAACATTACTGTGCGCATCTTGAGACAAAACAATGGCAGTGACATATTATAAGTTGTTTTTAGTTAAAACAGCTCAAACATGCATTTTAGTCTGGGACTAGTCTTAAAGGGATAGTTCACCCCAAAATGAAAATTAAAGTTTTAAGTTTACTTTATTTATATAGCACATTTAACACAGCCACAAGACTGACCAAAGTGCTTCACAAGAGAAACAGCATCATAAGAGTAGTAAGATCACATAAAACATACTATAACAAAGAACCAGAAAAAAGAAATAAAACACAAATAGGAAATATAATAAGCAGGAATATAAAACCTAATACTGTAGGCCAATGAAAACAGATGGGTTTTTAGAAGTGACTTAAAAATGGTTAGACTAGGGGCCATTCGGATCTCCACTGGCAAGTCATTCCAGAGGCGAGGACCGATTACCGAAAAGGCACAGTCACCTCTACGCTTAAGTCTGGAGTGAGGGATTAAAAGAAGGTTCTCATCACCAGATCTTAGGTTTCTCGAGGGGATGTAGTGATGCAGCAATTCAGATAGGTAGCCGGGTGCTTGATTGTGTAATGATTTAAAAACAAACAATAATATTTTAAAATATATTCTAAATTGGTTGAACAGGCAACCAATGAAGGGCCTTTAAAAGCGGAGTGGCATGATCCCTTTTTTGCTTTTTTAGAAGAAATTTAGAAGCAGCATTTTGGACCAGTTGAAGACGGGCAATTTGAGCTTTAGAATGCCACAGTATAATGGCTTAAAATTATAATAAAATTAACTTAAAAATTAAAATCAAATAAAAAATTCTGTCATCATTTACTCATTTACACCCTCAAGTTGTTCCAAACATGTATATCTTTGTTCTGCTGAACACAAAGGAAGATATTTGGAAGAATTTTTGTAACCAAGCAGATTTTGCCCCCCATTGACTGCCATAGGGGAAAAAATACTATGTAGTCAATGGGGGGGCGAAATCTGCTTGGTTACAAACATCATTCCAAATATCTTCCTTTGTGTTCAGCAGAACAAAGAAATTTATACAGGTTTGGAACAACTTGAGGGTGAGTAAATGATGACAGAATTTTTGGGTGAACTATCCCTTTAAGCCTTGTCTGTGAAACTGGGTATAGAAGTATTTTTCTAACTCATAAATGGAACGTTATTGTAAAATATTAACGATGTATCTTTGAAATAGAACCAAAAAACTCGGACGCAAATGGTGACATACAGAATTAACACTTAACGAAGGAGTTCTAAATGAACGGTGTGTTCAATTAAAACTCAGCAGAAGCTTAATCTTTCATTTAGGCTGAATCCCCAAAGGTCTATTAAATATAATTAAAAGCTGTCTTTTTAATGACCCCTCATTTAACATGGCCTCAGTATAGATGTGTAGATCATTCCATGACGTAATAAACTTTAATGAGTTTTTCCTGTAACGACTTAATCAAACGTAATCCTCAGCACTGACATTTACAGCTCCCTCTCAGGGGTTTGTGAAGCTATTATTACTTATGGCCCAACCACACAACACACACATATATAGGCTAAAAAATCAGGCATGCACTTTAATGCTTGTTGACCTTATATAAAATGTTATGCAATTTATTTCCAGTGAAAGAACCACTGTAGACACTAAAAACAGAATACATCTGCCTTATACAGCATGATATGTATTTTTAATAAGGCAGCCTCTCCGCCTCTTTGTCTCCATGGCAATAGGTACCCAGCCTACATCCGTGAACTGAAGCGCGGAGAGTGCCTATATCACGCTCAAAAAAAAGAAAAGAAAAGGAATTAAATACACGTATAATAATTTTCTTGCTATCAATACGTTTTATCAAAAGAACGTTTGTTTAATAAAAGCCATTGTTGTTTTGAGGTAAACCGTGAGAAGAGTGGAAAGCTATTTTTGCTTCTCGTGAAGCGCGCTCAGCTGTTAAAGTAGATTTAAAGTGACCGCACCACAGCAAATATGATACAAACATCACACTTGTTGGTTAGGTGTATCTTTAAGCTTAAACGCGAACATATTTTATAATTTAATGTTAAGTTACTCTCTTTGTAGAGGCCTAATAGATCGGCTACTAGCGTCGAGGGAATCAATTTTTAATGATTTTCCGCGTAATGCTTGACATCGGCCCATTAATTGTAACCGCCTGCATAACCAGAACTATCAATGGCTTCCAACGTGCGCCTTTTGCGCGTAATTATTAACAACCAAATTTATGTCAATACATGGAGAGGGAAAAAAAGGTTTAAGTAAAAAGATATATATGTGATGTCTTACCCTTGGTTGCATCCTTATCTTCTTTCGTCTTTAGTAACGCTTTCCCGCTCATAGATCCCAGTTTTAATGAAGAATTCCAGATGATAACTCGATCCGATCATTCAAAACTGGCTCTTCTATTAAACAGTGGCCAACTCCTCCTTAAAGGAACCAGAGCGCTGTTCATAACGATTTCCCATTGTATGATATCTTTTTAATTATGTTTTTCATATATTTAAAATCAAAGAATACATATACAGTCAGTATCCAGAATAAATCAGGTCTGTATGTTTTTCCAATCACACTCATCAAATAAAGATTCATATTAATTTAATGTAGGCCCATTTAATTAGTCAGTGCATATTAATGTTGCTGAATCCTTACCGTTTGCTGGTCGTTATTATCTTCTCTGGCAGGTGTGCATAAGCGCTTTGTTCCATAAGACAAAAGACAAGGCAGCAAAGCAAGGCGTGAAAAACTGTAACAACAGGCTTCGGAAAAAAAAAATTAAAATGTGAAAGGCCACTTCCCAAGCTGTTTTACTGTCGTTCAGTTTGCAGTGTACAAGATTGCAGTTCGTGCGCTCATGATGTGCTTTGACACATCAATCAGACCACATGGCGGTGTATCACCCTCGCTACGCAACTATTGAGGTCGCGTTGTGAAGCTCAGTCCCAAACTTCACCACGTGACGCGTGACGTCGACCTCCGCTGCTGCTTCTGTCAGAAGAGTCAAAATGCGCTCGAGTTGACAAACATCACGTAGATTTACGCAAGACCATTCATTAGCTGATTCGTTACTTAAAATGTTGGTTTCGTTCAGCTACAGGTCAGTAAATGAAAATATAACCAAGAATATCTGTTATACAATGTTTCAAACAACACTGAACGAAAAAAAACTATATTACTTCCAACACTATAGTAGTTAGCTAGCTACTATCAAATAATTGTTGAGCTTAGGGTGCGAATTACTGTGGGAGGATTTACCAAGTATACTAGTTAATTTCACTCATTCGTTTTCTAAATAAATAACTAATTATATTATTTTCAGTAGCAAGGTTATCTAATTTTCATCTGCTGCTAAATTGTTTTCTGCTGAGAAATCGAGTTCGCCTGAAAAGGTAACTATAGCAACAGTATGTCGTTTTTATGTGATAAAACTGTTAAGAGCCTTTAAGACAATGGTTGAAGATATATGGGTGCAAAAATACATATCGAGTGAGATAAATCTTTACATGTTGAGTCCATAGAATTAAAATGCCAAAGTAAAAGTTGACTAGTTGACCCCCAGAACGCCATTCTGCCATTCTTATTCCCTTTTCATTCACCCATCCAAAAGCAGCATTAATTATGTAGTTTAAACTTCCTGTTTGACAGCCACAGAGAAGTCACAAATCCTGTTACATAAAAAAGATGAAGCAAGTCATTGTTTTTTTTAAGTTGGACTGTCGGATATGAGCACTATAAATATTTAAAAACTTTTAAACTAGATCTGTCCGGTTCCTTGTGTTCAGCACAAGATACTGACATACAAAAATTCACGTAGCCTAGTTTCTGTTAGGAAACTTATGTTGGCTTATTCACCATGAATCACTAAAGAACAACAAGTTTCCAGGAAAACAAACTATAAAAGCTATACAGACTATATTTTTTCACTAAAGAGTTTATGTCATAAAAGGTGTAGTTTTTTGCCAGATAGCACATCTCAACACTTAGCACATAATGTCTGTGTTTGTTATTTCATAACTGTTATTTCAATAGCATTGGCTAGTAGTTTAACAGCCATGGATGTCAATGACGGCAGTATTAGTCAGCCAAGTCTTGTCAATATTTGCTGGGTCCCAAGTCTGAACCGAGTTCTCTGACTCAGCAGAAAAATATAAAAGACAGAAATGACTCAGGCATGTAAATAGGTATCCATACAAATATAATCATCCAAAGGGATTATATAATCCACATATTATATATTCATTCTTTATGTTAGGAAGTCTGAAGTGTGACAAAATGCATTATTCAAACATTGGGATGTTTTCTCAGGACACTACAAACTGCTTTACAGGTATAAATGGTAAAATGCAGGGAAAATGACCCACAAACACTGCAGGTGCAGACTGAAAAAGAAAAGAAAAAAACACCCACCGGATGAGATATCTGTTTGCATGAAGTGCAAACAGATATGTCCTGAACTTTGGAGCAGATCATGAACGTATTTAGACTGTTGGGAAAGATTTCTGCCTGAAGGGAAATCATCATAGAGAAAATGGCGAAGATTTATCCCATTATTTGGATATGCACTTTGCTGCTTGAAACCTGGCTAACATCTGAAGGTATGTTAATATTATTTTAATCCTGTTCCTGGAAACCATTTAACACACGCTTCAGTAAAAAAAAAAATATTCATATATATATATGAAATACTAAGTTGTCAAAATTCTATTCAATATAATATAGTGTCAAAAAATATGTTCTAATGGTTTTATGTAACATGTAGTCTTTTGAAATGTGAAAACCTTGTGCAATAACTACTTATTAGAGTAAGTAAAGAGAGAAACTGGTTAACACCAGAAGCCTTTTCATGTTTTGTGTTGTTCGAAAACATAAAGGAAACCTAAAATCAATTGTCAAATCATTCTTATCATGGTGGAACTGAAATGAAGTCTTTGCTTCTGACTTAAATAGCTGTTCAAATTCAGCACGGAAAAAGCCTTTCAAAGTAAAACAATATTCCCTTGCCAGATCTTCAGTGTTTGTAGACTACTTCATCTGTGTCCTAGAAATAGACCTTGACGTTTGTGAATTCTCAGTGTGTCTCTGTTGTGTGTGTAGCTTCAGTGTTTCTGCCGAGGGAGCTGGCAGGGTCTGTTCTGAAGAGACAAAAACGCTTTAACACAGGTATGTTTGAGGAGATGAAGGCAGATAACTTGGAAAGGGAATGTATCGAAGAGCGCTGCGATCTAGAGGAGGCCAGAGAGGTCTTTGAAGACCAAGAGCAAACCGTGAGTATCTATGTTTACTATGTTTATAACTAGTTGTAACTAATTAATCTATGTAACTATGTTTATAACTATGTTAGTAACTATGTTTTTATTTCATAAGAACATTTTTAGGACTCTCTCTTTTTGAGTTTAAAACTTTCCAAATTCTGTTTCAGATGAAATTCTGGATCACTTATATGGGTGAGTACATATTGATGTATGTGCTATGTAGAACACTGATGCTGAATCTGTATTTCTGTATTTTTTGTTTTTCAGTCTTATTATTAACATAACAGAATGTATTGATAATGTATTGATGATCATGGCCTCTCCTCTTTCAGATGGTGACCAGTGTCAGTCGTCTCCCTGTCAGAATGGTGGGAGATGTGAGGATGGAATGAATACATACATCTGCTGGTGTCCAGTACGCTTTAGTGGGAAGAACTGTGAGTTAGGTAAGATCCGTGATGATCACATAAACTATAGGATTTGGCAATATATCTTCAACATAATTTATTAACAAATATGTCAAAATATGTTCTTATTTCATTATATATATATATATATATATCTCCTGTATATATATCTATATAATTATATTTTATAAAAAAACATAAAAAATAACATGAATATAAAATGATATATATGATACAGTATATTTCTATAATGATATATCTAATTCTATTTTTAATGAATATATATATATATATATATATATATATATATATATAATTTTTCTAAATATAATTTAAAATAAATAGATATAATTTAATAATTTAAATATATATTAAAACAACACACACACACATACAGCCAAACCAAAAATTATTCAGACACTTGACCATGTTTTGCTTAAGAGTTATCTGACATAATTAAGATTAATTTTTTCTGACACAGTTTAACTTTGAGATCTTATCATATTTTATTACAATTTTTTAAACTATATACTGTGTGCAGAATTATTAGGCAAGTTGATTTTCTGATCATATTTTTTTTCCAAGCACATTTTACCAATTCCAATCCACATCAATCTTAATAACTACTATTAATATTGTTTTAAATCATTTATAAGTGATATATAATTGTTCATGAAGGCTGGAAATGAAAAATGCCCTATATTCAGGTGTGCAGAATTATTAGGCAGGTTTTCTTTTACAGATAAAATGAGCCAAAAAAGCCAGTCAAAAATTATTACATACTCATGAGAAGGACGCAATACTAATGTAATACTAGAAATTGCAAAGTTAAAGCATGACCATTGGACAGTGAAATGCTCATTGGGTCAGCGGGGTCATATAAAAACAGCTGGAGAAGAAAAGACACGTGTTAACTGCAAAATAATTAAGAATTAAGGTGAAGAATTAAGTGTGAAACCATCAGGAACCCTTTAGTCTCCAGCGCCACCATTTCCCAGTACTGAAACCTACCTGGAGTCTTCAGAAGTGTGAGGAGTCAGGATCTCAGAGACTTAGGTTAGGTGAAGAATCCTAAAAAATGACCCGCTCTTAATAAGAATCACAAGCTGAAGTGTTATAAAATACATGAAGACTGGGTTTTTATAGGCCTTATAGACAGACAGCTTGAGAGTGACTCCTGAAGGACCAGCACCACATCCTCTTGTACCACTGTTTGAAGAACTTATCTTGTATGACCCCGCTGACCCAATGAGCATTTCACTGTCCAATGGTCATGCTTTAACTTTGCAATTTCTAGTATTACATTAGTATTGCGTCCTTCTCATGAGTATTTAATAATTTTTGACTTTTCAGTCTGAGTTAAATCTCTTTTTTGGCTCATTTTATCTGTAAAAGAAAACCTGCCTAATAATTCTGCACACCTGAATATAGGGCATTTTTCATTTCCAGCCTTCATGAACAATTATATATCACTTATAAATGATTAAAAACAATATTAATAGTAGTTATTAAGATTGATGTGGATTGGAATTGGTAAAATGTGCTTGGAAAAAAAATATGATCAGAAAATCAACTTGCCTAATAATTCTGCACACAGTGTAGTTAGTGAATAAACTGTATTAATGAATGAAATGTTCAAGGTGTCTGAATAAATTTTGGTTTGACTGTATGTATGTGTGTGTGTGTATATATATATATATAATTTTGGTAACACTTTAGAATAACTCACGCTATGAAGCATTAGTTAAGCATTAGTAAATAGTTAATTCATCATTTATAAAACATTAATAGACATTAGTAAGCCATTTATGAATACAGCTATAAATGCTTTGTTCTTGATTTATAAGCATATCTATAATGAGTTTAATAATTGTATTTTCATAATTTATTAATGATCAATTTATCATTTTTAAATTATGTATTACATTATTCACAAACCAGTAATTTAGGAGTTGTCAGTGGTTCATAAGATCATTTAGGAAGTGTAAGTAAATGATTAATAAAATATTTAAATGTACATTTATGCATCTTATTATTTATACATATAGTATTAGTTACTCAGTGTGTTAATAAATGCTTTATTAACATATTCCTAGTGTCAAAACTACCTCAGTACTAACTTTAAAAATTAGAGAACAGCAGTGTAGAAGATCACTGAACCTTTAAATCTCATTTATAAAAGCTTTACAAAGCATAAATAGTCCTCACTTTAGATGAGCTCACAAAAATAGTTAACTGACCACTTCTAAATGTTTTATAACTACCTGAATTAATCATGAATTGCAGTAGGAATATGTGTTAATAAAACATTTACTAACACACTAAGTAACTCTTACTATATGTCTAAATAATAAGATGTATAAATGAATGTTTAAATAGTTTATTAATCATTTACTTACACTTACTAAATTAACTACTGACAACTCCTAAATAACTGGTTTGTAAATAATGTAATACTTAATTTAGAAATAATAAATTGATTATTAGTAAAGTATGAAAATACAATTATTAAACACATTATAGATATGCTTATAAATCAAGAATAAAGCAATTATAGCTGTATTTATAAACTACTTACTAATGTATATTAATGCTTTATAAGTGATTAATTAACTATTAACTAATGCTTAACTAATGCTTCATAGTGTGCAGTTATTATAAAGTGTTACCAATTTTTCTAAATATAATTATTAATATAAATAGTTTATTGTTTAAATTTAAATATATAAAAAAACAACATGAATTGACAGAGTTATTTAAAACTTCATAAAATGAATATAAATATATACCTTTTTTATCTCAGTACTTTGTAAAAAAATAAATTCTTAACCTGCTTTAGTTACTCTTAAGATCTTCTTCTGCTAAAACCTTATTTCATGTTTCATGGATTGGTCTGGTGCAGAGATGGCAAAACAGTGTCATGTAAATAATGGAGGCTGCATGCACTTCTGCACTCTGGATAAAATTTATGGAGCAGTGTGTGACTGTGCCGAGGGTTACAGATTGGCTCTGGACGGCAGGACATGTGAACCTACAGGTACTGGAATCTATTCCCACTAATTGCATGCCATTTGTCTGCATTAAGCCACTGTATTTTCACTGGGACATAAACTGTATTTCAAGCTCAAAGCTTTTCTTATATTGTGCAGTATGACCTATCATCATATGCAGTAGTGTATTTTTGAATATACCATTTTCTTTCAAGGAATTTGACTGCATGCTTTAGCTGATGCTTGGGTTGGTTTGTTTATTAGATCTTGCTCTTAATTCATCTACTTGTATCTTTATAGGGCAATACCCATGTGGACTTCTTGGAAAGAGTATTGCTGAAACTCTTAACTCAAGGTCCATTATCATTGCTGAGAATGGAAATCAAAATCACTCTGTCAATCACGTCAATACAACAGAGCACAATGCGATAGAGTCCAGTCCTTCAGATTTCCCTGAAGTGAACAGCACTAGCTCACTTCAGCCTACACTGGGCAACAGCTCCTCCCCACTCTTTGCCACTCTATCAACTATCAAAAATGCAACAAACAATGACCATCGCATTGTAGGAGGCAATGAAGCAACACCAGGGGAGATTCCCTGGCAGGTAAGTGATGAATTGTGTGTTTGTAAATAAAACATTCATAAGGTTGCTTCTCAACTTATGAAGCAGGGCTGGCATAATCTTCTCTGGCTTGTGTCAAAAAAAACATTATATGGAGGACTTTTCAATAAAAAATGTAATATCAATCTTGAGGGAAATTGACTGTCTTTTTCTCTCTGGCAGGTGGTTTTTATGGAAAATGTAAATAAGATTGTGTTTTGTGGAGGCTCTCTTCTCAGTGAAGAATGGGTCATTACAGCTGCCCACTGTGTTGAAGGAAAGGTGGGATCTTTCTTCATTAGAGTGGGTGAGAGACCAACTACACTGTCATTTTAATATGCAGTGGTTCATGTAAAACCACAATAATAACAATAATAATACTACATCTTGTCATTTTTATGTTATCTGTTATCATTTATTTTATTAACTCATTTTTATTTAATATATTTTTATTTAATCAACAGTTTTATCTTTGAGGGCAAATATGATGTGATGTTATGCTTATTGTAAATTAGTTAACATATTTCTTTAGGTGAACATGATATCTCAAAGAAGGAGGGAAAAGAGAGTGACCACATCATAGCGGAGTGGCATATCCATCCACATTACAACTCTCAACAGAGTCTTTACAATCACGACATCGCCCTGTTGAAGCTCAAGGAACCCGTCAAATTCTCTGACTACGCCCTGCCTATCTGCCTGGGCTCTAAAGACTTCACAGAGAACCTGCTCAAGAACTCGCAAAACTCCCTGGTGAGTGGCTGGGGAAGGCTACGGTACGGGGGCATCGAATCCAAAACACTTCAGAAAGTAGAGCTCCCCTACGTGGACCGGACAGAGTGCAAAGGCAGCAGCACCGACACCATCTCTCGCTTCATGTTCTGTGCCGGTTACAGTACGGTACGCAAGGATTCCTGTCAGGGGGACAGCGGAGGACCCCATGCCACCCGCTATCAGGAGACATGGTTCCTCACGGGCATCGTCAGCTGGGGTGAAGAGTGCGCCAAAGAGGGAAAGTATGGCATCTACACCCGCATCTCAAAATATATGAACTGGATAAGTAACATTACTGGGATCAGAACAGGACACATGTCCAATAATGGTCGAAAGAGTTTGAATTAGATGAGGCCATTTTCCAGATTTGTTTGAATGAATTAGAGCTCACAGACAGTTCTGTACAGATGATATTTACTAGTCATCATTCAACAGACATCCTGTAACAATCAAGAAAATATATAGTTTACCATCTTATACTTTGTGCTTGTACATCTACTGAAATTATTTTCATACATGATATACAGTACCACAAATAAGCATGAGGTTACTTTACTACTTTGTCTCTGTACATATTATACACCAGAAGTGTATGGCTTTAAGAAGTGTCCTTCAAACTGAAGTACACATGAAACTCATTCAGACCACATCTGTTTTTCTTCTCCCTTTTCTTCTTCCCCCTTTTAACTTTATGACATGCACTTACACAACCTTTCAAAATTGTGGGGTTGGTAAGATTTTTTAAATCTTTTTATATATGTATATTTTTTGAAAGAAATCTTATGCTCATCAAGGCTGTTTTTTATTTTATTTTAATAATACAGTACAAATAGTAACATTGTAAAATTAAAAACAACTGTTTTAATATATTTTAAAAATGTATTTTATTCCTGTGATGGCCAAGCTGATTTTTCAGCAGCCATTACTCATCAGTGTCATTCTAATATGCTGATTTGACACTCAAGAAACATTTCTTATTATATTATCAGTATTGAAAACAGTTGTGCTGCTTAACATTTTTGTGGAAACCATGATAGAGTGATATATTGAAACATTCTTTGATGAATAGAAAATTTAAAAAGAACAGCATTTTTTTAAAATAGAAATCATTATCAATGTCTTAACTTCCACTTTTGATCAGCAATCCTTGCTGGATTAAATTATTAATTTTTAAACATTAAAAAAAATCTTACTGACCCCAAACTTTTGAATGGTTGTGTATTTATTCATTCTAGTTTTTAATGAGGCTAACTAGTGAAATAGTTGACATCTTGCACATTCACCTCAATGGATTCTAAGCGGTTAACAAAGTTAAGTGCACATTGTGAATGCAGGAAGGGACAGGGAGAATGTTAATTAAAAAAAAAATAATGGAATGGAGAAGCTTGGACATTATAATGAGGTATACCACCAAGCAAAGTTTTATTTCAATGACAAAAACTGACCCAAATATGGTGGATGTGCTGAAAAATTAATTTTAAAACAAAATATTTACAAATGAATCATGCAATTTCTTCAGTAATCCCATGTAAAACAAAAATAGCCCAGAATTTAATATGAATTAGCCCAGAAGTAAATATGAATATAAAGGCAGGATCATCTGAAAGCTAAGCAGCATGTTTTGATGCCAAAGAAAAGTCAGAATAATAAAAAAAGAAGAATTAAGATCAACCTGGTACATTTGGAAATGGAATGATATGTTTTGGCACATAGACTAGTTACTGATGTGAGCTTTCATCTTTCATTCACTGTATCTGTTCCAGCATTAAAATGGCTTTTTAAAACAAGTGTCCAACCACCGTACCCATCTGTTCTCACAGGTCAGTGTACACACCATGCTATAAACCTTCCTGTTTTAAAATACAATTAAATACTGTGCTAACTACACAAATACATGTTTCATATCATGTGTTATGGCACAGTATGGTGATGGTACCTTCCAGGGATGAAGTGGATCAATATAAAGCTTTTATTTCCACACTGTATTGTTGTAGATGGTGTCTCTTTTTTTCTTCAAATCCAACATAATCCACAATCCCTACTGATGGCAGATGGAAACTTTCTCTTGACTAGGCGGCTCTGTATTCCTGACTTTGTGTTTGTTTGTGTGCGTCGGTTTGGCGTGACTGGGCTCAGTCTTGAATGACAGAAATGGCCTTTAGGGTTGTCACATGATGGGAGCTTTGTGTACATGTGGTTTTTGTCCTTAGGTGTTGCTGGGCTTCCTGCTGTTTATATTTCCCGTACCTATGAGACAATATCGAAGTGCTTTAAACATAAAGAAAAGATTCTACTGAAGTACAGCACAGTATATGCTCAGGTCTGATAAAATTTAATCAGTTTGTCTCGTTAAAGGGGTCATGACATGAGAAATCAAATTTGGCATATAGAGGTCTTTGTACCATTAAAACATCCAGCAAGTTTCATATAACGTCCTCCTCGTTATAAACAAAGCATTTATTTAATGAAGCTCCAAAACTGTCTTGTTTTGATATGGGGGGATCTGTGACATCACACAGGCAAATACATTTGCATATGACTGCCTCAAGAGCAAGACACTGACAAATAGTTCTACATCATCACACCATAGGCCCCGCCCACTGGCATTCAGTCGCTTAATGGCTGGCATTTGCCTACATTGTGAGCGTCAAGTAAAAAAAAACAACCCATTGTAATCATTGATGCTGTCTACACTGGATATAGTATACATATGCGCATTCAATTTGTGACAGTCAACGAGCTTGAGTCTGCTGGCAATTGGGCAAATGGAAGAGTGAAAGAACGTTTGTTTTGACGCGTCTTGTTTAAATAGCTTATTTGCATCTCTTGACAGACTTCTTAAGGATCCCAGTGTTGGAAACAAGTGGATGGTTTATTTTAATGGCGTCCTGGATCGCGTCAGAGGATTATATGTTTGTTCAGAGCATTTTTTTCACAGTGTAATAGAGAGTTCACACAGAAACTTTAGTTGAAAGATGAAGCAGCCAACTGTATTGGATCTGAACGCAGCTTTATCACAAACTGTCTGTAAGTACATGATTTCATAATGCTTTGTCTGTAAATGACAGTTTTATATGGATAATGTTTTCAAAATATATTCGCGTTCAATAGTGAGTGGGAGTTGGTACTGTTTCCTATGCAATGATGTTAGCCAAGCATAACATGGCTATTCACTGACAAGCCTTAAAGGAGCCATACCTTAAACCGGATCATTTCAGACAGAGGGTCAGATATATTTTTGTTCATATATTTTTGGTAGGTTTTTTGAACCTCAGGAAACATATAATAAAAAAAATCCATGTCATTACCCCTTTAAAATAAAATTTGGTTTGGTTTATAGTTTCTAACATCAATTACACCACTTGTAAGCAGGAAGTGACAAAAATCATTAGGCCTAGAGAGTTCACTCACCACAAATCCACCTCCCGACCTAATGGAGGGACTTCTGCTGGCATCTCCCAGCATTCTCAGAAGTGTATCTACAGGGAGTTTTCCTTCACCTCCACGAGTCAAATTCTTAACATGCCTGTGGGAATTACAGCATGATATTGATATTGATCATTAACTTAATTAGACTGATGCTTGTTGCATAACAAGTGATTCAGAATGATTTAATATGTTCTTATCCTGAGGGTACTGAATCAATGTTCTATACCAGAAAGTAATGCAAAATATATTAGCATTTTGGAACCAAATATTATTAATAATTATTAAGTCTTGAGTAGGCATGTTGGTGGTGTTTTGTAAAAATATATTTTTTAGGGATGCACAATAAATCAGTATTTGATACCATATGGATTAATGGAAGATATTAAAAGATTTTAATATATTTTCCATATATATAACACTGTCAAGTGTTATATATAACACTGTCAATATATAACACATATATATAACACTGTCAACGCCCTCTCAGTGTTGCTACATTGGCTGGATTTCTCAATTGGGAAGTTTTGAATGGGTTTGGGTGGGTAGACAGTTTGGCAGTTTTCAAGCATTTAAATTTTATAGGCTAATTGGTTATAAATGGAAAATTACTCACCAAAGCCCCATAGCACTCTCCTGCAGCACGTGAATGACGTCACCAGATTTGATGATTACATCATCCTTGCCACACTTTAAGTGATCCAACATTGCTCTATACCTCCCAGGAACCTAAAAACAAACGAACAAACCAGCATAATACAAAGTCAAAGCAAATCATACAGACTGTATAAAACCAAAATCCTTTATCGTTAAAACTGATTTCAGTTAAAAGATCCCCCCAAATGTTACAACCATATTTCTTTCAGTTTCACCAAAAACAAAAATGAAGCGGTATTCAGGGTTGGGCTTGGCCATAACAATAAACAAAATGGCCACTGGCTAAACCCAATTACAACTAAATGAACCCTTTAAAAAATAAAATAAAATACAGTGGTCTGAGAATAATGAAGGGAATTCGTTAATCAAAATAACTGTGAATCTGAGAAATATCTAAAGGTTCAAGCTCACCAGCAGCACATCATCTTCTTCATCAGAGTCCGATATGTTTGAGAGGTCAGTGGTCCAGTCCTCCAGACCCTCACAGATGTCCACTGACTGAGATGTCCCGGGCCAGCCTGCAACTCACAACCAGCCGAATCATGTGGGTTGTAAATTTTTCATGCATTGCAATAATGTGATTCAACTTCATGCAAATTAATGTACCACAATTTACATATTACATATTAAAAATCCCATTTCAAAAACCCATTATGTTAGATAGCATAGTAAATTTTCCTGCACCTATCAACCAGACTAAATTCCAATGAAAATGGCCTTCCCACAGCCTCTGACTCACTGCGACGATTGTGGTGGCGGGGACGTGGGGAAATGATGACTGGGTCTGTCAGAACCGGACTCACACGGCCTGAATCGGTGTCCTCTGAGCTGACCGATGCCCCCTGAAGGTTGCTGTGAGGAAGGACATCAAAACAACCTGAGCAGCCAGTGATCTGTGTGGAACTCCAGGGCATGCACACGGACATATGCCTCACACTGACCCACCAACCGATGAACCGACAGGAAACAAGGGCATCAAAAAAAACAACAACCATCAAACGTCGTCACAAACAAGATGTTCTTGAACAGGACTGCAGTCAGTAGCCAACAGTAAAAAAAAAAGGCAAATAAACAGTAATAATTATATGAGTGTGATTTTAAGTCAGTAAATTGAATTTCGGTAAACATTCAATATTATCTGAGTTGGCATGATATTGACTCCAATCCTGTTCCATTGAACAACATGACATTCAAAGAAATCGTTTTGAAAAATCAAATATAAAGTACTATGTGCTGCAAATGACTTCCCAAATGTAATTATATTTTTTACTATTATTATTTATTACAAATATACATTCCATTCATTTAGGGTGAAGTGTATATAGACTATAATTACATTTAAACTAGATTAGGATTCTTTGTTTCCCACTAAATGTCTAAAAATAGTTCATAATGCTTATTAAACAGTCATTTACTGCACGTAGCATTTTACATTTGGCTCTCCAAAGTCCAAGCCAAATGTTTCCATCAAGTAGGTTTCAAAAATGAGGAGATCAAGAGTTTTTCATGCCAGTATGAGACAGATATGAGACTATATCCATCATGCAGATGGGCTCAAAGCATACAGTATTTATGAAGGTGATTTACATAAGGCAGCACTGCTTGATAAAACCTGTTGATAATGGTGCTAAATTTCAGATGCTTTCATATTCAGATGTTGATTTACACATTTTACATCCATGCTATAGAAGAGATTGTAGAAGCAATGTGACGGGTTATGCGAATACAATGTGGATCACCTGTCGCCCAAGGGTGGGAATAATGGTTGCTCACTATCTTGGTGAGCATCACCTGAGAAAGAGAAAAGCAGAGCTTGACTCACTAAACAAGACTGATTTAATCAAGACATACCAGTTCGAAAATTGAAAACATTAAACACCGATTTGAACAGAAATGGAAATGCAATGTAGGAACCTTTGTCAATCTTTTGCTGATTGTTGAGGATTTTTCTAATCTCAGTGAGCCATGCAATCTTCACATCTACTGATGGAGCCTGCAAAATAAAACAATTACAAGATACAGATAAAATTTTTACATACAAATGAGGCCACTAGTGAGTGTTTTTCTTATTTAATATATATTTTTTTCTTATTTAATATTTATTTACATTTACATGTAATATATATGTATATATATTTACATATATATACATATTTAAAACCTTTTACATATTTCCAATTTTAAAATATCTTTTGAATTACATATTTTAAATGTGATCTCATAACTTGAAAACTGAAAACTGTCTAAAAAATGGCTAATTCTTCTGAAGTATGTCCAAAAACCCACATATTATTTAGTATTATTATTTATTCAAGTTCTACAAACAAATTTGCGTTCAGAACTTGACATTAATGTTCAATGTGATCAAGCGATTTTTGAGATATCCCCATCAGCGAGGAGGTATTGAGGAGGCGTTAGTAAGTGATGACAGAGGCACTTGTAACTTTTTATCCATTGCATTGTGTTGAGTTTTAACCTTGATAAATGACTCACCTGAACAACATACACCTCCTCCTTTCCGTTGTACCAAATTTCAAACTTCTTTACATCCCCTTTGATGTTTTCCGTGATACCAACAGCACTCATCTGCCAATGAAACAGAGGGGTCAAAGATCTCACTTGGAAATTCAGTAATGCAGTATTTTAATAACCTTGTGGGTTGTTAAACTGCCAATGGAATCTGAGTTAAGCCTAAAACCCCTTTCATAAAAACGTCAATCTCTTTGAGCACACTTAAAATAGGGCTGGGATAAACAAACAGGTGCTTAACCTCAAAATCAGTACAACACAACATGCTCAAAAATGGTTTAAATGTAGAAAGCAGGTCAAAGTTGACTGGTTAGCTGCATGGTGGATGTGGTAACTGCACCATCTGGCTGCCAAAATCATCTTTACACGTTGAAGGTCATTCAAAAGTAGTCATGAATTCTGACAAAATAAATATTTAAATGCCAAATAGGTTGGACTCTCACTCTCTCTTACCATCAGGCAGTGTTTGAAGCTGTAAGAGGCTGTCCGATCATGTCCCTCTCCACTCTCCTCTCTTTTCTTGCAGAAAAGCAGAGCTCTTTCATGAAGGAACAGATGCCTTTGCATGGGTTTAAAGCGAGCCATGTCCTTCATGCGTGTTGGGCCTTTCCTATGGTTGATCCAGACGTTGAAGGAGCCTTGCATAAGGACGCGACCCAGGTCACTCAATTCACCCTAGAGTCAAAGAACATGTAGAAAATCAAATGTAGGAATGTATAAAGCAGCACCTTTAAAGTTAATTGTAGGAAATATACTAATAACAAAAACATATTTGACTGACTCAGTTACGATAAACATTAAAGTGTCCCATTATGCTTTTTTGGATATCACCTTTCATGTAGTGTGTAAAATAGCTGTTTGTGAATGTAAAAGGTCTTGTAAAAGGTCAAAAACGCTGTTTTCTGTGCTGCAAAAGCTAATCTACATTGCATGCACTTTAAAAGGATGAGATTGTTATGGTAAAACCAATGCCATCGTCACTGATTGTATCACTGTGTATCAAGTGTTGAGGAAGCTTCTGGAGCTGAAATTCAGATATGGCAATGTGCATTTCATTTCTGACACAGGCTGTAAGCGATAGACCAATCACAACAGACTGGGCCATCTGACCATCAGACTATAGTAGGCTCTCGGAAAGGCGGGGATTAGAGAGAACGAGTCCTTGATCGAACCGTTTCAGACACTTTGATAAAAAAGGTGATACTGTTTGGATGCATGTAAACATATAGCATAATAGGCGCACTTTAATATTTCTCCTGTCTCCATTCTCATTTGTTGGTCACACCTCATAACCAGTGATGGCAATTTGATGCATGGAGTCATTGACAGACTTGAGGAGATCCAGCATGGCATTAAGCGCCCCTTGCAGCTCAGATGCATACTGTGAGTTTGAGCTGTGCTTTAGTAGTTCCTAATCAAAGAGACAGGAAGCATTAAGTGAAAATAGACATATGGGAGGAAAAAATTCTAATTTGGATTTGGTTTGTTTTGGTTAAGCACCTTAAGAAGAAGCTGGTACTTGGTTAAACGCTGAACAGGTTTGAGCAAATATGAGTCCAGCCCAAGTTTATGATCCAGCTTCCTTTTGCACTCCTACATAAGAAAGTAAAAAACTCATAACAGGATATAAACCATTCCACTAATCACTGTCTATGCCAATAGATTTCTGCGTGCTGTTTATTGTAATCATTTCAAACAATTGTTATTGTATAGATGTGTGGATTCCAAAAAATATCCACATCAATACCTGGATGAAGACGGAATCAGAACACTGCCTCCAGAGGGCATCTGAGCGAGGTTTGTTCTGGCAGTAGCGCTCGTAGACCTGAAAATTTTCTTTCTGCAAAACAATTCGTTACAAAAGAACAGTTAAAGGCCACAATTCAGTGGTTCCTGTACTACTCTCCTAGGGCGTCACTACCGAATGTTCAGCACCGCAGCAGAATAAATCATATTTACCTGAATTGTGAATGTAACTTCACAGTCTATTGAATGTGGTGCAATAAAAGGCAGTGTACCACAAAATAATGGCAAAAAATGTCTTTCTGTTGAGATGTCACCAGAGCCTGCATGCAAAAACAATGTCCAACATGACCAATCTAGTCACGAACAAACAATTTACGAACCAGTGATTCTTATGACAAGTGAATTTTCAGTCCATAGTGAATAACTCTTTTGAGCCGGTTCTTTTAATAGATAGTTAAAAAATGACCAGTTTCAGTTCGTGTGACTGAATCAACATACTGTACGACTAACAAACAGCAAGTTATCATTATTTTCAGTGATGTCCATATCAAAATAAATGTGTTTTGTGTCACAAGTATCATTACTGACCGATTGTTCTTATGCAGGGCTTGACATTAACACCCGCCAACCCGGCAAATTTCAGCAGTGGCGTTGTGCACTCATTTTGACGTTGTTGTTACTCATACTAGCCACAATCCTCCAATACTCATTTTCCCCAGAATAGATACACAGTACCAGCTGTGCTTTCTCGCTCTCTCATCTCTCTGACAGCCAGTCAAATACACACAAAATAATGTCAAAATGCCAGCCTTTGTGAGTATTCACTTAAACAGTCCGTTATGAGAAATATGTTAGCAGTTTAGAAAGAAAATGCATGTATAACAGTATAATGGATCCATTCAGCAGGTCTTAAAGTGACAGCAGCCTAATATACCTGCTGCCAAATTGTGAGATAATATTAAAAAAAATCTATATGGCAGTTTTTCCCCATGATATCGATGTCAAAATTGTGGCCAGTGAAAATGCTGAGTGGCTAGTAACTTTGGAAAACCACTAGCCACAGTGGTTTGTGAGCAAAAAAAGTTAACGTCAAGCCCTGTTATGATATGTCATTAAAGATACACAGATTTGTTGCATTACACACACACACACACACACACACACACACACACGCTACTGCCCAAAAGCTTGGGGTCAGTAAGATTTTTTTCATGTTTATAAAAATGTCTCATGCTCACCATCGCTGCATTTATTTGATCAAAATACAGTAAAAACAATAATAATGTGAAATGTTATAACAGTTTAAAAAGTTTTCTGTTTCAGTACAGTTTATTTCAAAATATAATTTATTCCTTTAACTTACTCCAGTCTTCAGTGTCACATGATCCTTCAGAAATCAATCTGATATGCTGATTTGTTGCTCAGGAAAACTTTCTCATTATTATCAATGTTGAAAACAGTTGCACTGCTTAATATTTTTGCGAAAAATGTGATTCTTTTTTTTTCAGGATTCTTTGATGAATAGAAAGTTCAAAGGAACAGAATTTAGTTGAAATAGATATATGACATATTATATATATATCGATATGACAGAATTGCTCACCCTTTCCAAAAAGCGTGCTCCCACTCTCTCTGGAGACTCTAAGCAGCTCTCAAGGTCCTGCAGGAATATCCTACACAACAAAGACATGATCAGCATGAATGCGTGATTATGTATCCATGTGTGTGGGCATATTTCTCACCTGCTGTGGAATTTATAGATCTCCGGCAGATTTCCAAACAGCTCTTCTTTCTTGTTTCGCAGTACAGATGGCAGTATATTAGAGAGAGATGGGTTATCCATCTCTGCCCTGTAACCCTGTCACCCAGGAACAGAAAAATTTACAAATATTCTAAATATCAAAGAGCTGTAAAATGTTTTAGAACTATTATATTAGCTCTAATTGTACACTTTTCATTTCTGTTGCACCCTTAATCATTGTGCCAAATGATCAGAGCCATCACAGTTTACTTTGTTTTTGTTTATATGGCAGTCTCTATCAATGGTTGTACAGAAAACAGCAGAAAAAAAGTGTGTGTAATTACGTGATCAGGCTCTGACTCACCATGACATTATAAACTACAGTGTGAAAGGAAAGATGAATGTGGAATTCAAAATGAGTGCATCCAAAGATCATCTACTATATCACTGCTGTGAGGCAAATGGAATGAGGGAAAACAAAACACAGACCAATTATTTCAAGGTCATTCCGTCAAGACATTACCAGCAAAACAGACAGCAGCTCCTCCACATAGATTCTCTCCGTTTCGATCAGCTCCTTCATTACATGGCTGGAGAAGCGAGGGATGCATGGGCAATAACAGAGGAGAGAGGGGAAGAAAGAGATGAGGACAGAAAGGGAAAGAGACTGGTGAGAGACAGACAAAGAGAGGAGGTTGAGAAGGAATTAATGATTCGTGAACATACATTTTTGCCAAGATATTGCATAAATGCTCACCGTTTGTACTGGTCGGGGTTCTCAACTCCATCTGGGCCGTAGGACAGACAGCTGCGGTTCTCCTCATAGTCGTGCATCACCTCTATCTACAAGAACCAGGAAAAAGTTCCTAAAGCTGTCAGCAATGAGTAGAAGTGATCTTTGAATGATTTTGAGACAGATGAGTTTGGTCAGCCAAACCTTCTTTGTGCTGGGACCTTTCCGTGAGGCCCTTTTACCAGGGAGTGCAAGATCAAAAGAAAACCTTAAACTGGAGTTCACATCAAAACCTTAGAAAAAGACAGGAAACATTCAGACCAATGGAAACAGTGTGTTTACCATGAGCAAATGTGGTTGAAATAGAAAAACATACTGTGTTTAGGAGAGAACAGAGGGGATTTGCAGCGTGGTGAGTTCTCAGGCCTTGGAGCGACCAGCTGGATGGGTCTGACCTGAATATCAGCCAGTTTTCTCAGACAGGCCTGTCGGCTCTGGATCATTCCCTGTACTGTTGATACCTTCTCTGTGACAGCCTCTATCTGAGACTAACATGAAAGGAAAAGAGAGTGAGCTTAAAATAGGCACTTGATCGATAGAGAATGATTAAGGACACGCTGTAGAAAAAGAGTTTGGAAATCTGAGCGCAGTTTTGATATTCTATACATACAGTGCTCAGCATAAATGAGTACACCCCCTTTGAAAAGTAAACAATATCTCAATGAACACGAAAACAATTTCCAAAATGTTGACAAGACTAAGTTTCATATAACATCTGTTTAACTTATAACATGAAAGTAAGGTTAATAATATAACTTAGAGAACAAAATTTCCAGTTTTACTCAAATTAGGGTGATGCAAAAATGAGTACACCCCACTGAAAGTCTCTGGAGTGAAGCTAAATTTTAGACTACAAATGTCTAATTTAACAAGAATTCAACCACTGGTAGTCTAATTATTCACTACACAGGTGTCCAGCAGACAGTTGACTATAAAAGGGTGTTAAAACCCCTTCCCATTTCAGGCTGTCAGCAATGGCACCACATGGAAGAGAAATGTCACAAGACCTGAGAAAGAAAATCATTTCTTTACAACAGAAAGGTAAAGGCTACAAGAAGATCAGCAAAGCTTTACTTGTCAGTCAGAATACTGTAGCAAAAGTGGTACAAGAAACCTAAACTAAAAAGCTAAACTGGGGTGACTATTTCCCATGACGCAATACAGCATACACTGCAGAGGAATGGCATGCATGGGTGCCGTCCACGAAAGAAGCCTCTCCTAAAGCTCAGAACTGTCTTCAGAACTGGCTTTAAAACTGTATGGTGTCGCAAAGGTGAGGAATACAATGAAAAATGCATGGTGCCTACAGTGAAACATGGTGCTGGAAACAGTGTCCTTATGAGGGGCTGCATGAGTGCTGCTGGTGTCGGGGAGCTGCATTTCATTGATGGCATCATGAATTCACAGATTAATGCTCTATACTGAAAGAGAAGAGTCCATGCCCTTGGTCGTCGTGCACTTTTTCCAACATTACAATGATCCTAAACACACATCTAAGGCCACTGTTGGATTTCTGAAGAAGAACAGGGTGAAAGTGATTCAGTGGCTCCTGATCTGAACCCAATCGAACACCTATGGGGAATTCTGAAGAGACAAGTTGAGCATCACTCTCCATCCTCTCTAAAAGAGGTCATTCCAATGGAAAGAGATAGATGTTGCAAAATGTCGACAACTTGTTCATTTCATGCCTAGAAGACTTGTTGCTGTCATTAAAAATCATGGAGGCCATACAAAGTACTAGATGTAGTAGTTTTTGTTGTGGGGTGTACTCATTTTTGCATCACCCTAATTTGAGTAAAACTGAAAAATGTGTAATCCAAGTTAAATTATTAACCTTACTTTCATGTTATAAGTTAAAGGTGCCCTAGATTCAAAAATTTAATTGACCTCGGCATAGTTAAATAACAAGACTTCAGTACATGGAAAAGTCATACAGTGAGTCTCAAACTCCATTGTTTCCTCCTTCTTATATAAATCTCATTTGTTTAAAAGACCTCTGAAGAACATGTGAATCTCAACATAACACCGACTGTTATGTAACAGTCGGGGTGTTCGCCCCCAATATTTGCATATGCCAGCCCATGATGTTCCCAACATTATGAAAGGCATTAGACAAGGGCAGAACGTCTGGATCTGTGCACAGCTGAATCATCAGACTAGGTAAGCAAGCAAGGACAATAGCAAAAAATGGCAGATGGAGCAATAATAACTGACATGATATCATGATATTTTTAGTGATATTTGTAAATTGTCTTTCTAAATGTTTCGTTAGCATGTTGCTAATGTACTGTTAAATGTGGTTAAAGTTACCATCGTTTCTCACTGTATACACGGAGACAAGAGCCGTCGCTATTTTCATTATTAAACACTTGCAGTCTGTATAATTCATAAACACAACTTCATTCTTTATAAATCTCTCCAAAAGTGTAGCATTAGCCGTTAGCCACGGAGCATAGCCTCAAACTCATTCAGAATCAAATATAAACATCAAAATAAACACTGTACTTAGACATGCTGCATGACAAACAAAATGGATCTTTGTAAAGATCCATTTTGAGGTTTTATTAGCTGTTTGAACTTTTTTTATGTTGTTTAAGGCAAGCGTGAGCTCTTGGGGCGTGGAGCACCAGATTTAAAGGGCCACACACCCTGAATCGGCTCATTTTTAATTATGGCCCAAAATAAGCAGTTAAAAAAAATCAATGGGGTATTTTGAGCTGAAAATTCACAGACACATTCAGGGGACACCTTAGATTTATATTACATCTTTTTAAAAAAAGTTCTAGGGCACCTTTAATTTTTGGGTGAACTATCCCTTTAAAGGCACAATATGTAATTTTCGCCACTAGAGGTTGCTTATTCAAAACAAAGACGTAGCTTGATGACTCCGTGAATGAGCGTGGATCATAGGAGTTGTCTTCACCTCCACAGCCAATGGGAAGGAATCTGACAGACTTGGGCAGAAATCATGTTCATGGATGAGCTAATGTATTAAATAAATTTTTTTTGTTTTTTTTGACCTCATAATTTTTAGTTGATATATGCCAATCATTTAGTCCAGGGGTTCCCAACCACATTCCTGGAGGCCCCCCTACAGTGCACATTTTGTATGCCTCACTAATCAAACACACCTGATTCAAGTCATCAGCTTATTAGTAGAGACTCCAAGATCTGAAATAGGTGTGTCAGGCAAAGGAGACATGCAAAATGTGCAGCGTTGGGGGGGCCTCCAGAAACGTGGTTGGGAACTACTGATTTAGTCCACTTAACCTCCGCCCTTTTCTTACAATCGACTGCATTCAGATCTGCCTCCATTCAGTCAACAACCAATGAATAGAACCAAGCCTCTGCTTTTTTTTGATAATAATACGTTTCACTCTGATGTACGTCACAATATCGAAAGAAAAGATCTGTTGCTAGTTCCATCATAACTTTAAAGCAAAAGAGGGACATTTCAGAAAGAAATGATAAAATTAATGCACATTTTTAAATCAAACTTTCTTACATGTTTAGTGATTAATATAATTAGTATATAATTTATAAATATAATTTTTGTATTTAATTAGAAGACACAAAGCAGAAGCCTGTTCACTACTGGTCTCAAAGGGTATATATTTGTGCTATATTCAGGTGTGTCATTACCTGCAGCTGTGGTGTTAGTATTGCCTCAAACTCCAGACGGAGGAAGTCCGGGTTAGACCGCAGGACTGAGGGCGCCGTCTCCATCAGTTTCTCAATGTCCCGCAGGGCTGCCTGCGCCCCCTCTTTGGACTGAAACTTATCAAGCAGCTGGTTAGCCAGCAGATAGGCCCCCTCATCACACCAACGCACAGTCTGCCCATACACAGATATGCAGAGTCTGTAAATGTTTTGCATAAAGTGCATATATTACATATTTCTTGCATTTGCATAGTTAATACCTCCTCCAACCGCAACAGAAGGTCTTGTATGCGTGTGAGAGATGCCCGCTTGGCACGCAGAGCTGTTGTGAGGGTGTCACAGTGATGCCTCAGTTCATTGCAGCGCTGAACTATTAGGGCAAGAGCGTAGTGATGACTTGCTGCAAGCTGATGCCCATGCAGAATAATAATCTGAGCACGGCCCATTTCATCCTGCAACAACAACAGAGTGCTCTCAGCTAATAATCAAACAATTGTGTATATCAGTTAAAATACAGGGCAAAAGATGTTTCGCCTTGTCAGCTCTCAACATCAGCATCAATCAACATTTGTGGTGTGCAATGTATTTGAACTGAAGCACAATCTCAATAAGGCATGATTCTTTTTATTTTCTATGAATGTTTCCTAGTAAAAAAGAGAAGGTTAAATATTTTAACAGTTAAAATTTCAAACCTCTGCTGTGGTCTCCAGCATCTCAAGGTCTTTGAGCAGCTGCTCCGTCTGGGCCACTGTTGTCCCCACAGATGCAATGGCTTTCTCCTGCGTACTGAGTTTCTCCAGAATGGCCTCCATCTATGTACAGACAAAGACCACATCATTATTTTCAACAATGCATTTAAAGGATTAGTCCATTTTTAAATAAACTTTTCCTGATAATTTACTCACCCCCATGTCATCCAAGATGTCCATGTCTTTCTTTCTTCAGTCGAAAATAAATTTTTGATGAAAACGTTCCAGGATTTTTCTCCTTATAGTGGACTTCAGTGGGCACCAAACAGTTGAAGGTCAAAATTAGTTTCACTGCAGCTTCAAATTGTTCAACACGATCCCAGATGAGAAATAAGGGTCTTATCTAGTGGAACCATTGCTCATTTTCTGATAAAAATTGAAAATTATATAAGTTTTAACCAGAAATGCTCATCTTGAACTAGCTCTCTTCTTCTTCTCCTCTATTAGAATTCCAGCAGTGTAGACACTGCTAAGTGTATTACTGCCCTCCACAGGTCAAAGTTTGAACTAATTGTTATATACTATTGAACTAGCATATTGCATATAAAAAATAGTTAAAAACTTTGACCTGTGGAGAGCAGTAATACACTTAACAGCATCTACACTGCCGGAATTCTAAGGCCGGGTTCACACCGCAAGCGGCAGCAGAGCGGAAGCAGCGCGTGAGCGTGAACTGCAGTTTTCTGAACTGCAAGTATTCACACTGGAAGCGTTTGTACAGCGTCACAGCAGCGGCTCGAAGCTACATATAAAGTGAGCATTTCTTTACAAAAACAGCTATAAATTTGTTTTTATAATTGGTCATTGTTAAACTTGATAGTCTGTTAACATGCAAGGTGTACAACACTCACATATAAACGTAAAATAAATAATAAATAAATAAATAAAAGCCTCGTGTCATCCATTGCTGCACACAAATGAGGTAAGCTTTGTGTTTTACATCATCAGACGCATGAACATGTTTACAAGACAGCAAACTCGGCGAAAAAAGACAGCAAACTCAGGTTTGATTTGGGTATGCAAGAGCCTAAATTGCTGTCTGTGTAATAACTAAAATAATGTTTATATATCATATTTTCTGGCTAGTTTAGTTTAGTTTTCTATAATAAACCATACTTTAACCCAAACTGAATAATTAAAAACAAGTTTAAATGAGTAAGTCTTCAATAATTATTTTTTAATATTAATTTTCTCTCCTGACATACTTCAATTCTTGTTAAAACACACTAGATATGCTTATTCTGTGCATTTTGAGCACTTTTTGTGTGAAATCATATTTATTTTGTCCATCAAAGGTGTACTTTCACTTTAATTGAGCGTTAGCAGTGCAGCAAAAATAGACCCAGCGCCGAAACGATCGCGGCACTGCTGCTTCTGCTCTGCTCCTGCTCCGCGCTGCCACGCAGCCTCTGTGTGCGATGTGAACGCTCTCATCTGTTAACATGGACGCCGAAAAAATATGTACTGCTTCCGCTCTGCTGCCGCTTGCGGTGTGAACCCGGCGTAATAGAGAAGAAGAAGAGAGCTAGTTCAAGATCTATGTTCAAGATGAGCATTTGAGCACAGCTCTTATATAAATGAGCGATGGTTTCACTAGATAAGACCCTTATTTCTCATCTGGGATCGTGTTGAGCAATTTGA
This sequence comes from Chanodichthys erythropterus, assembly GCF_024489055.1. NCBI lineage: Eukaryota > Metazoa > Chordata > Actinopteri > Cypriniformes > Xenocyprididae > Chanodichthys > Chanodichthys erythropterus. The sequence continues at coordinate 45,481,527 of NC_090230.1, read as the reverse complement.
AGCTGCAGTGAAACTAATTTTGACTGCTTTGAACTGTTTGGTGCCCATTGAAGTCCACTATAAGGAGAAAAATCCTGGAATGTTTTCATCAAAAATTTCTTTTCGACTGAAGAAAGAAATACATGGACATCTTGGATGACATGGGGGTGAGTAAATTATCAGGAAAAGTTTATTTGGTAACACTTTACAATACGGTTCATTAGTTAACATTAGTTAACTACATTAGTTAACATGAACTAATAATGAACTGCACTTATACAGCATTTATTAATCTTTGTTAATGTTAATTTCAACATTTACTAATACATTATTAAAAGCTTAACATTAGTTAATGCACTGTGAACTAACATGAACAAAGAATGAACAACTGTATTCTCATTAACTAACACTAAAGAAGATTAGTAAATACATTAACAAATGTATTGCTCATTGTTAGTTCATGTTAGTTAATCTATTAACTAATGTTTAACAAATGAACCGTATTGTAAAGTGTTACCGTTTATTTAAAAGTGGATTAATCCTTTAAGATAAATATTTTATATTGCATTGATTAAAATATTATAATGGACTTTTGCATTGGTATAATTGCAATAGAAGTTTAATTTTTTTCTGTTAAATCTGTTAAATTGTTTGTATTAACATAATATGCAGTGAGAGAAAAGTAATTTGAGTTAAAGTCATAAAAAGGACAATAACCATCCGAATGAACCGATTCACTAAAATTAAACTCAACTGAACTTTTTTTTTTTACAATGCTGCATATGTAACCCCTCCTGATTGAACCGCCCACTCTAAGCGGGACTCGAACCCGGGAGGCTAAAGACTAAAGTCTCTAGCGTCAGTCACTAGAATGCCTCTTGAGATCAGGAAAGTGAGGTTTACATGCACAGCTCTTACCGGCCTACATCCTTTACACATATAAAAAAAGTGGACCGTTTTAGACGAACCAATTCACTAGAATGAATCAGATTTTCCAATGCTGCATATGAGAAAATTGATCAATTAAGAATGAATCTGACTTTCCAATGTATATGCGACAGACCGTTCAGGACGAACTGATTTACTAAAATGACTTGGATTTAGTACACTTTAGGACCAACAGAATCACTAAAATAAAGGTCTGTTCAGACCAAGAACGATAACTAAAGATTACCATAATTGTAACTATATTAGCATTCACACCATCGAAAGTATATTCTACATTTAAATGTTTATAAACGTTTATTTGTTTATTCAAAGCACGCAGCAGGTTTGTTGTCTACCGTTTTAAATGCTCAAGCTCTTTAAAGTGGAATAGATTATGATTGGCTGTCAATCTTTATCATTCATCAGCTGAGGAAAAAAAAAAATTCTGAATGTGATTCCAACAATATCGTTTCTCTTTGCGCCGTTATCGTTATAGCTGTGGTGTAGTGTCCATTCTTTTATATTTAGATCAATTTATAAAACTACATCTCTATCATTTTTGTTATAGTCACCTTCCTTGGTGTGAACAGGCCTTAATTTGGACTTTAGAGTACTGCATACAGTATGAGTGAGAGAGTCACAAGTTTGTGTTTGCGGTAGCGAACATGATCTAAGAAGCATGCAAAGTACAATGGCATTCAACACAGCAATGTAACACTTTACCATGAATCTTTAGAAAAGCTTTTTACTACTACTGTATAGCTGTGTTATTACTGTAGTTAGTACAGTCGCCACTTTTAGCTTGTTACTCCCAACACTGGTCTGTACCTCATGGAAGCTCAGCTCGTATTGGAGGAGTTGAAGGTATTGTTGAAGCTTGAGGTGGTGCTTCTCAAAAAAACCATCAAAAGCCATTTCCATGTCCCGTAACTGTGCCACAAGCCTGCAATAAAAAAATGGAACATGAAGAATTTTTACACAAAGAAAGAGTTACCTGATTTTTACACACAGAGCCTATAAGCTGAAGTTTATTTTGATGATTGACACAAAATCCATTGTGAATTAGTGGAAGTTAAATGGATGTCAACCAATCCAATACTAGGAGGACAAAAATTAAAAGAAGCAATAAATACTGCATGATTTTGATTACCTAAATCACATGAATTGCCTACTCATTGGAGAGTTATTCAGCTCCCCGAAAGAGCTGACAATGATTTACTTACTCTGCTGGTGAGTAATACAGTATAGTACCTCTGCACTCTTTCTTTGTCTTGGCTGATGTCTCTGTCTTCTGCTGCAGCACCTTCCTCTGCTTTTGAGGCCTCAAGGTTTGAGAGCAGCTGGCGTCCTTCCCTCATAACTGACCTAATGTCATCCTAATAGTTTTCAAATCACATATCTCATTCAGTAATCACTTAAATATTTATTCCAGTATTTAAACTTGTTTACATGTTAACAACTTTTTTAAAGTAAAAAACAGAAAAAAAGAAAGAAAAAAATAATAAAATAATATTTAAAAAATAAATTATGGAAATATGGAAAAAAAAAAAAAAAAAACGTTCACCATAAAAATTCATATTATTTTTTTCTGTTCAACTATTCCAACAAAAAATTAAATTTAAAAATTCCTATGCTGATAATATAACTTGCATTAGATCAAATTATATTAAATTAGAACATTTTAAAAAGTGTCATACCCCACTGTTTAAATGTGCATAATACATACTCAACTGTGAGACTCATCTCCATACCTTCATTTGTCTGTATTTCTCAGTGTGTGATCTAAGTAGGTACTCAATGCCACTGGCTTCATCAGGCAGCTCAATCTCAGACAGCTCTGTGCCGAATGTCTGCAGAAGTTGAGCTATTTCCTTCACTGTCACTGCAAAACTCTCTATGGCCTGGAGGGGGCAGCACAGACAGAAATATGCATTACTCAGCATTTATTGCAATTGTTTATCAAAGCCTCCTTATCTAAAATCAGATTTACGTAAATTTAGATTTGCAAATCACAAGTAATGAATAGGAAGAAAACAGATATCATTTAGTGATTTAATTCTCTAATCAAATAGTGACACATAAAAAGCAATTGTGTGATTTAATTCCATTTTGTGAGCATATAATGGAATTTTTTGTTACAGTATAAATGTAATCTCCCTGCATAAAATCAATGTGCCGCTACACTACACAGCAGAATGCTTACCGTTCGCAGAACTATCCAGTCACTATGGCATTGATCCAAATTACCACCAAACTCAGTGCTCAGTTGATTTTCATCAATGAAGCGAAGCAGGTCTGACAGGGAGCTCAGCATTATCATCTGAATAAGGCAGAAAAGAGCCAGGGAATTAATTAAGCACAATATATTAAATGAAAATTAAATCAAATAAGATTAAGAATCCATTCGTTAAGCAGACTAACCTTGTAAAGGTGCAATAGCCTTTTAATGGCCTTGTTATGAATAAATAAAGATCAAAAGAAATAGATGTAAACTATCAAATGTTGTCCCACATAATCAGTTGGGATTATGATCTCAAGATTATGGGGATTATGGTCTCTTTTCAAGACCTCAAGTATATGCATCTCATCACTATATCATAAAAAATCCTATTGTTTTGTATCACAGTGGAATCTCATCAGCTCTTACCGGCATCTTGAGCGCAAAGTCGTCCTGACTGAAGCGGAAACCGAGGTCTGTTCCAGTGGTCTGAAGGTGGGTTTTGGGTCTTAGCACTAGAACCAAATGCAAATGTCCAGGGAATGACATCTGAGGAAGAGATGTGATATTTCAGAAATTTCAGTACCATCTTGTTTCCAATCACATAATTCAGGATGATTTAAAGAATAATATGATAACAATTTAAGGTGACACTTTATTTTAAGGTGTTTTTGTTACACTGTAATTCTATATTTAAGTACTGAGTAATATTAAGTAACTACATGTACTTAGGGTTAAGGCTAGGATTAGATATAGTTTTAGGGTTAGTTGCATAATTATACATAATTTATAGTTATTACTATATTAACTACATGTAACATATGTAACAATGACACTGTAAAATAAAGTGTTACCCAATTTAATCATAAACAGCAAGGTGGCTGCTTGGATATCATCCTCCCACTTCTAATGTGTTCATAGATGTAGAAATCTAGGTCAGACACCCACATATCCCCATGGCTGCACATATTTAAAATGCAATTAAGTAATCTCAGAAAAAGTTAAAGTAATACAGAACTCAATTTAGTATTAAAATGTGTTAAAAAGCTAAGAATGTGAAACAAACTCCTTTTGTAACACCTTTTTTGCTGATTAAAGCAAGAAATTCAGGCTGACTATACAAGCAACTACTATGCACTTTTTCAGACCCTGCAAAGACAATCAATAGGCTAACCATGGAAATCCAAGGCTGGATTTGTTGCCTCTGTTAACCTAATGCTGACAAGTAAGTGTAGGCTGTCTGTCTTCTCCCTTTTTGATAGACTGATGGCCAATAAACTTCATCAGAGACACTCACACTTTTCACTCTGATTGATGTGCTAGCCTCCAATAATCAGCAGAGGTTAAAATATATATCCTTATGGTGCATATGTGTAATTATTAGCAATAAAACAGCCAAAAAAAGTCTGTAATGTATTATCATTGCGTTAGCCATACTGATAATCCACACATGGAGTTACAAGCATGGTCAGGTGTGTTTTAAAAAAAAAAAAACGTAGCGATCATTGCACATGACTGTAATCAAATGTAAAACATTCCATTGCTGACTGTAATAATTATCACAGAGTCCTACTAACAGTTAACATTGCAAGCGCGCGCGTGATGTTGTTTATAGTTTCTCACTAATATAAAGCAAACAAGACTCCCACCCAGCGCCCGCATTAGCGTTTGTCAGTTCTGCAGCAAAAACCCTGTCCAAAACAGAGAAGAATCCATCTTACCGCAGTCCTCTGGATCCGGGGCAGTCCCCTGAGTGGATTAGCCTCCGCCATTGTTTCTAATTTGCCTGTTTCGTGGGGATGTAGACCCACTTCTTAGCCTCACAACTTCCCTCCCTCCATGACTTTGTCTGCGGGACTGTGAGCGGCGGCAGCAGAAGCAGCGAGCAGCCGCAGAGCGGATGCTGCAGTGGCGACGACACCTTGAGCGCACTTATCTGCTCATTACTGTCACACCTATAATATATGATACTCTTACTCGCAACAAAATCAGTCCATGAAACCACATTATTTACTCGAATCAAACCTGATTGGATTATATTGCAAGTGTTTACAGATAGTGAGGGACAAGAGTTATAAAATCCAGCACCATGGACAGAGGTCGACACGCACGCGGCCGTATACCTACTTAACAATAATCATTAAAATATATGATGAAAAAAAATATATATATTTAATATATATTTAATATAAAGAAGCCACAATTGTTTTAACATTGATAATAATAATAAAAAATATTTAAAAATTTCTTGAGCTGCAGATCAGCGTATTAGAATGATTTCTGAACGATCATGTGACACTGAGGACTGGAGTAATGATACAGAAAATTCAGTTTAATAGGTTTTAAATGTATTAAAACATAAAACAATTATTTTAATTGTAAATATATTTCACAATATTAATATTTTTACAGTATTTTTGATAGCCTTGGTGAGCATTAGAAACATCTTTCAAAAACAAATTATTATGTTTTATATAGCAATTAGAGTGAATGTCTCTGATGAGGTTCATAATCATATAGCCATGGAGAAGACAGACATCCATACACTACATGCACATGTAGCCTACATATTAGAAAGTGCTGGCAGTCACTCAAAATAAGAACAGGCATATGAAGTTTGACCTTAGTAAATGTTAAGGATCCCAAAGATCTGGACAGTGCTCAGTACGTTCCTGGCATGTTCCAGGGCCAACGACTGCGATTAAGCTTTTTAATCTTTGTTCTGGACGATGAGAGTGAATGTCTAGATTTAAAAACTTTAATATGCTGTACATTACTTCAAATTTGTCACAGTTATAATCTGTTCGTATGAGTTTTCATGGACATTCAGTTTGTTTTCTTTAGTCACATGCCTTCCTTTGTTCAGTTTTTCTGCCACTCTTTAGTAAGATGATTAATTCATCACAGGTGTTTGCCATCATTACCTTGTTTGCCTCACTATTTAAGTTGCTGTCTTTGTTCACTCTTTGTCTGGTCACGTTCCACGTTTCCAGATTTGTTTTTTTGTTTTTACTTATCTTGTTTGTATTGCCTTATGAGTGGATTATTAAAGATGTTATACTACCTGATCTTCCTCTTCATTGTGTGTTCCTTGCAACCGCTGGTGACAATATTTTTTATTAAAAGCATGCACTGAAGGTGTATGAAAAACTTTTGAATTAAAACTTTCTCCAAGCATTGTGTTAAAACAATGATCACGACCTTTTCTGATCTTGGGTTGAACACAAATTATGATTTCACTTGTCAATTACCAAGTTTTTTGGCTTTATAATGCACATTATAGGGTGCAGCCTGTAGGGGTGTCCCGATTACCTTTTCTCTGTTTTCATAAACTCTTTTTATATATATTCTTTGAATTCTTTTAAATTTGATAAAGTACTGTGGTTAAGATGTTTTAAAAATGTAACATAAAAACCCAACAAATGGTGCTTTTGTCTAATGTACTGTGACAGTGCTCTATTTTTTAAAAACGGGGTGATGTGCGCGTTGCGCTTAAGGTTTACCACCTCTAAGAGAGTATAAACACTAGACACCGGTTAGTTCTAATGTAAAGTCACAAACCTGAAAAAAACGCCACGTCATGGTCTCGTCACATCTTGGCACCATGCCAGTCCACCACACCAGAGTCACATCAAATCATGGCCGCCGTGCCAAAGTCTCATCATGTCATGATCGCCACAGTGGAGTTTCGTCACATCATGGCCACCATGCCAGAGTCTTGTCACGTCATAGCCGCCACGCTAGGGCCATACGTACCAAGCTTCAATAGCCGTTCGCCATGGATCTCCTTGATCACTGGATCAGTCCCAGAATGAAGGAGAGTGACCGCTATAGTGTGATGGATCCACAACTTAGGTCAGTGCAAGTGGCTGGCATAGTGGTCTTCAGAACCACCGTGGTGGTCTTCAGTCCCATCTGCTCTGCCTGTGGTGATCTTCTGCTCCGTCGTGTTGATCTTCTGCTCCGCATGTACCACTATGTTGGTCTCCTGCTTTACCCTGGTGGTTTTCTTCAGCTCTGTCCTGGTGGTCCTCAACTCCATCTGTTTCACCTTAGAGGTCTCCTGCTCCACAATGGCTCTCTAGACTGCCGGCTCCACCTTGGTCTCTAGGCCCACTTCCATGTCTCAGACCTGACCCTCTATCCCCTGTTCCACCTCTGCTCCAACACCCTCCCTGACTTTTTAGTTTTATGAGTTTCTGGAATCCTTAAGGAGGTATCTTTAGGTTAAATTTAAAGACTTTATTTTCATTGTACTGCTGTGCAAATCAACTAAAAAGTGTTTGGTATCCTGCATTCTAAAAATGTTATGTTCTTCGTTTTGCATTAATGTTTTGTAATAAAGTCTGAATATTTAGTCTTCATTGTTTGCTCACTCTCAATCTGAATGTCCAGAACAACGATTAAAAAAGCTTAATCACAATGGAAGCCATGCTAAAACCATGCCTGGAAGGTGCTGAGCACCATCCAGATCTTTGGGATCTTTTGTCATTTACCAAAGTTCGGGCCAGAGTTCATAGGTCTTTACTTCATTTGAATGACATTGGTTTTGTCACAGAGGACTGCAAGCACTTTCTAATAAAGAGGGAATCCTACATGTGTGCTCAGGCGACACAATCCCATTATGGACAAAGTGGGAGTGTAGACAGATTAAGGGAGATTAAACTCTGAAGCAATCTGTACCAACTGTGGGTAAACAGCACCAGAACCAAACTGGACATCAGTCACCAAACAAAAACCAAAAAAACAACAACAACAACAAAAAAAACTGTTATATGGCTTTAGTGAGTATTTCATGCAAACAATGATGATGCCATCTAGGGAGGATTGGATAAAATGGTGTATATTTAGGAGGTATGGTGTAGATCCACTTTAAGTCATTTATTTACAATATTTTGGATCATTACTCAAAGTTCAAAAATATTTCAAAGACAAGACTGATCCACTATTTCAAACAAGTTTGAAAGGGTCTGTAGCTGGCTAGAAAAGTCATAAAAGTTTAGGGGGGAAATATTATACAGTCCTGTTCATGAAGGATACAAGAACTGAAATATCACTTAGTTTTCAGAAGGATTCTAACATATTTTCTGTGATTATTCACTCATTTAGAAACAAGTAATTCTTTATATGTGCACTGCAGTCTTTGACACGTTACCTGGGCTTTACCTCTTTCTCAACAAGCCTGCCCACTCCCTCCCCAAAGTGTAATTACAGCTGCCATTGAGCTCTTCTGTAATTAAATCTTTGGATTAAATCCTAAGTCTTCACACTTTGAACTATAAATGGACCCTAGATATTAGAAGTTAGGGACTAAGGTGTTACTGACTCATTTTATTTTCTAATTTATTTTTAAATATACATTGTGGGGGTTGAAAATGTGATTAATTATCTTACATAAAGTATATATATAGTTACATCATTGTAATTAAAATGTCCCCAATATAGTAAGATTTATGTGATAACTTTAACTTATTGCATTGCTTTAATTAAATCAATTATCCTATCATACTTTTTAAAGAATGCTTTGATAATTTGTTGCCGTCTAATATGTCCTAAATATAAAGATTCTTAACTTAATGTTTTGACTCGACTGTAGCTATTTAAGTGAATTCTTAGCAATAAGTGGATTACGCCCGAGAAATGTCCTTAGAGTGCCATTTCTTGCACCAGCGAGACACGCGCCATCTGATGGCTCTATCTGAACTCCTGGGATTGGTGGAGAGATTTTTCATTAACATGATGTAGTTGGACAGCCAGTACCTGATAGGAGGGAACAGATAGAAGTAAAGGCCATCTCAGTGAACAGTGACGTTAAGAGATTTACCTGGTGTTGGACAAATTGGGATTTCATAATAAGCTTACATACACCTTTTGTGCAAGGAAACACCTTCAATGTGTGTGGATTAAAAGAATGTAATTAAAATAATAAAGAAAACTATTTAATGGTCATCACTCAATACAAAAAGGATTCGTATAAGGAAAGGCTTATATGCCCAGGGGTCACTGGGTTCCAAGCCTGCTGGCCATCTGGAGCAACAAGACACCTGTTTTATCCTGGTTATTCTCTTTCTTTTTGGGTTTCCTTGATTAAGCAACCAACTTTCAATGTTGTGTAGGTTTAAACAAATAAATGATTAATAATGGAAATCATACAATATATAAATTGCATACAAACAATATATGCAGTTCTATATTAAGGTACTTTTCAGGGTGAATGGCCTATGTTTAGGCATTCCACTTTGTTCTGTGTACCAAATCGTATTACCGGGCATCTAAAATACTCAGAGGAGTTCCTGACATCACTCACGGTTGTTTTGAAGTTCGACCCATTCAGCCTTGTGTAATTTAAATAGGAAATATTTTCAGGTGTGAATATTTTTATATAATAAGTTTGTCACTTATTACTATTTTTTTATTTAACTGATTAGCATATACAAATTAACAGTCCTGACATAATGCTTTGACTATTATAAAAAGATAACTATTATAACAAATTTTTATTAACTATTATAACTATTAAAAGTTGTAACTATTATAAAGTTGAATCTATAAAAACATCCAATTTTACACACACACACACAATTGTTTTTTGTTTGTTTGTTTTTTGCCTTGTTTTTATTGTTTAGCATTTGAAAGGTGAGTAAAGCATTATACATAAATTATGGTTACATAAATTAGGTTAACTTAATGGTTTGGTGAAGTCGGTCAAAGGAATGCAAAAACATCCTCTTTCAAAGATCATTTCAATGTACAACACTAATTTGTAACATTAAATATGAGCATATTGTTTGTTATTAAACTACTAGAACAAAGGCTATGACATACATATATATATATATATATATATATATATATATATATATATATATATATATATATATATATATATATATATATATATATATATAAAACATAAAAAAAAAACTACAATACACTGGAAATACACTTAAAAACAAAAAAGACAGTTTACAGCTTCAAGTCAATTGTAAATCAGTCCCAATCCAGTCCCAAGACACTGTCATAATTCTATTGTTTTCTTGTTTAATGTTTTCCTTTCCAGGAATAGAAACGTCATACATTTAAGACGAAACCTCTGCAATCTCTCTGCAGTTCTTTGGTTTAATTCCCCATTTTTATTTATAAACATGTCGTAGCCCTAAATAGCAGGTTAAGTGTTTAATTGGATTAACAGAAAGACAACTGCGTCTAAATCAGAGCAGCACAAGCCAGCAGAGCAAAGGTCCGAGTATAAAACCCTGTGCCTCCGAGTGTCATCTTCACTCTCTGACTACACCAGACAGGCTGCGGATTACCAGAGAGAGGGAGCAGATCGCCCTATCACCCTACCAGTGAACAGGTAAGAACTCAATGAATTTACAATGAAAAAAAAAAAAATAGTAACAGGAATTCTGGTAACAAATCTTCCTAGAATCCTACTAAAGAAAGCAGGAAACTATTGTCTTTAGTACAGTATTAAATTGATTTCATTTATTTATTATCAGCAGGGTCTTGTGAATATTCATTTAGCCTGTGTGCAACCAATATTTAACTGCATTCAGATTGTCTTCCTGCCATTTAATTAGCATAATTGATATTGGACAGATATTGATTGGATTGGATGAGCATTAACCTCATGGTGTGCGTCTGAGCTGAGAGATATTAAACACATTAGATCTATGCGAGAAAAAATTCTCCACATGGTTCTTTTCCATTTATAAAGGCCAGAATAAGATATACACAGTGTTTGACAGCATAGCTATTTTTTATTTTGATCATTTCTATTTGAATATTGTGTTCACAACCTGGATTATTTCTCTTCATGTTATTTTTTTTTTGTCAAAATGTATCCCATCCATGAAATTTGCATGTAAAAATAAGCTTTAAGCCCAGATTATTACCACATTTAATCACACAAACACACATCATGTCTTGTAATAAAGAATGGGGACAAACACGCACATAAACACACTCACTCAGTGAGAGAGCCTCACATTTAGATGTCACCTTGACAACAGGCCTTTACATTTAAAAAAAAAAAAAAAACACTCTTCATAATATTCACCTTCTTATTTCATTTATTTCAGGAAAATCATTGTACAATGGCTGACAAGTAAGTATTCTTTCCTTTTTGCTTTCACCTTTGAGAATTGTCGTACTCACATACAGAAAACAAAAGGTTTTCTAAATATATTTTACTGTTTTATTTAGCCTTAGACTTGTTGTGCTTTTCAATACCAAAACAATTTAGTAAAGATTTGAAGAAAGCAGAAAAACAATTTAGGACTGATGAACACTATTATTGCTGGATCATACTTTTCACCATAGTATTTTCCAAGTGTGGAGTCAGTTCCGAGTAACTCTTTTTATATTTTCTATTGATATTGCATGCACTTTTTTTTTTTTTTTTTTTTTTTTTTTTTTTTTTTTGTCGTCACTTTCCAATTTTTTGTGCTTACTGATATATTGAAATATTGACCCATTGGGTAAAGTCTAAGCAAAGACAAAGGGTCAATCCAAAGTGCAAATAACAAACATTTTTAATATTTTAAATCATCTGAAAGATCAAAAATTAATAAGCCACTTTACATGTAATGTCAAAATAGGATTGGATAGGATGTTATTAATAAGGAAAATTGAACAGTAGAAGCATCACATACTGAGAAAAACAATTACTGTACACGCCGCAGTGAGGATGTTCTTGAAAGTTTAGAATAAATCTTATCAAGTAAGAACGTCCAGCATGAACGTGTCATAAGCCACAGTCACAATCAATTACCAGGCACCTTCTTTGGAGTAAACACAAGCTGCCTCCATTGATGGAGCCTGGATTAACAGCAGAGGGTAGCCCAGGACCTGGCTTTAAAGTTCCTTAAAATACTAAGCTTTAACAACGTGATGCACTCGGGGCAAAAAGGTCAAACCTGTGAACTCAAATACATTGTTGAGGTAGAGGTGGCTGAAGAGGTTAATACCCGAGGTATAGGACTAATAGGACAGCGGACACCTGCTCACTCCTCTTTGACACCTTCTGCAATGTATATATAGTCAGGCTTTACAGATTTTCATTTTTGTAACAGAAATTTTTTATCTTGTTTAATCACTGTTTACTACACCATCAACCATAAATCTTACTGTTCTTTTTTCTTTTTCTTTTTTTGTGTGTTCAGAGTTTACAAAAAGACCAGTGGAAATGGCCAGGTATTAACTGACTGTCTTATTTGTTGATTCCTCAATTTATTGTGACAGATTCATGCTTGAATTTTCATATTATGTGGAAATACGTGAGTGTAATGCACTGTTTATCTTTCAGCTCACTCTCTACCTGGGGAAGAGAGACTTTGTTGACCATGTTGACTCAGTTGACCCCGTTGGTGAGAAACTGCCTACATTTATTATTGAAACACAGACAACAGGTAATATCCAACAACTAAATTTGAATTGTTTCTTATTCTAAACAGAGGGTGTAGTGAAAATCGACCCTGCAGACCTTGGAGACAAAAAAGGTATTGTCGGTATTATAGTTTCTAAATAAAAATAAAAGTATATATAGAAAAGTATAGATAATAAATTATATATATATATACAATGCTTTATGTTGCTTCATGCAGTTTGGATTCAGCTGGCCTGCGCTTTCCGTTATGGTCGTGAAGACCTGGATGTGATTGGGCTTTCCTTCAGAAAAGACATCTGGATTCAGCACATACAGCTATATCCTGACGCAGGCCACAAACCCACCCTGACAGAGATGCACAACACTCTCCTGAAGAAAGCTGGAGAGCAGGGCCATCCCTTCACTTTTAATGTACAAACAACAGAATATTTCATTTACACTGTGAATCAGACAGTAACATAACTCAGACAATGATTAGGAGTAATCATTTTACAACTATTATTTGTATACCATTCATCACAAAAAAAAAAAAAAGTCTTCATATAACTGATGTGACTTTTTCTTTCAGATCCCTACCAACCTCCCCTGCTCTGTTACACTTCAGCCTGGCCCAGATGACAAAGGAAAGGTGAGATGAAATGAGAGCAAATTTATATTATCTTCAAATAGAAATGTGCTGAATGGACTTGCCCATGGCTCTGTTCTTGCAGGCTTGCGGTGTTGACTTTGAGGTCAAGGCCTACGTGGCCAAATCAGCTGAAGACCCCGATGAGAAAATCGACAAGAAGTGAGTGTGTTATAGGTTATTTTGCACATTTAATCCTTGTTAACTGTTTTACTGAATTGTTACAAATCATTTTTTCTGTTATCTACCTCAGGGACACTTGCCGCCTTGTTATCCGTAAAATCCAGTTTGCTCCTGATAACACAGGATCTGGACAGAAAGCTGAACTCTGCAAGAGCTTTATGATGTCTGATAAGCCTGTTCATCTGGAAGCCTCTCTGGGCAAGGAAGTATGTAAACTATGATGCACTGTAGGCTTTGATATTTACCAAATCAATAAGAAATTCATGTGTCTTTTTCCTATTGATGACAGATCTACTACCATGGCGATCCCATCCCCATCACTATTAAGGTCAAGAATGAGACCAACAAAGTTGTGAAAAAAATAAGGGTTACAGGTGAGATTGATCGAAATTGTGAGTCAATTTCAAGTGACTCACGATTTGTATGTGTAACAGGTAGAGTAATCCTGTCAATATTATGAAGTCTAACCCCTGACAGGGTGATTTGTACTGTGTATTGTACTGAAGGAGCTTAATTAATTACATTACTACTTCCATATAGATCAATAACTGGACATTTAAGTTGAGAAAAGAATGAGAAATAAGTACACTTATGTAGGAAATTGTTTGCCAGGGCCAACAGCGAATTAAACTAATTATTTAAATAATAAATTTAAATATATATATAATTATATAATGCCACCATTGACCAGAGTCAAGCATTCCATCAGGAGGTATAATAAATATAGCTGTGTATTTGAATGAACTGATGTTGTATTCATTACTCTTATAGTTGACCAAACCACAGACGTCGTTCTGTACTCAGCCGACAAGTACACCAAGACTGTGCTGAATGAAGAGTTTGCGTGAGTGTTATTTTCTTTGACTGTGAAATGCGTGTATGTCAGCCATACTGAAGATTTCTTCGATGATTAGTCATAAGTTATCTAACCTATATGATTCAAATTCTATCTGCAGGGAAACTATAGAAGGCAGTGCTAATTTTGAAAAATCCCTTGAGATCACTCCTTTACTGTCAAGCAACAAGGAGAAACGTGGCCTGGCGCTGGACGGCAGGCTTAAAGATGAAGACACCAATTTGGCCTCAACCACTATGTGAGTGTTTGTTGCATCTTTAAAACATGAGTTTTACAGAACATCCAATAGAAATGAGTAAATGTGCTCATAATCCAGGTGTATTTATTTGTAGGCTGTAATGAACTTTTCCTTATACATAACACATTCGCTAGGTGCTATACTGATGTGAACGCTTTAGTAACTATTACCTATAACTATAATCTGACTTGAGTTAATATATAAATGAATGAACAATGAGACTTTTTTTTTTTACCAGTTGCTTTTTCTTCCTTTCTTCAGAATAAGGACAGGAATGGATAAGGAGATATTGGGAATTCTGGTGTCCTACAAGATCAAAGTTAACCTCATGGTATCAGGTGGAGGGTAAGGATTTCTTTCTCTCAGATATCTCTCCAGTTTATGCTAAACTGACAATAATTTTTGGTTTCAATAATAATAACTATTATTATATTAACACGTATTTTTATTTATATTAAAATTGTATATTTAGTTATACACATAATATAATATCCATATACATTACTACAAAAATGCATACTAAAATACTACTACTAAAAATAACAATATTTGAACTAAAATTATATATACTTTATAATTATCTGTTTCTGCTCTCTCTTTTGCAGTCTGCTGGGAGGACTGACAGCAAGGTAAATAAAAGATTAGAAAACAGTTCAAATTCATTATGGGAAATAAGAAATGGCCTTTTATCTAACCCGTTGTTTTCTCCTTACAGTGATGTGACGGTGGAGCTGCCTCTGACCCTGATGCACCCCAAACCCAAAGGTAAACAAGCACCCTCTTTTCTCTTCATTCTAGCCATGGCCCACAGCAAGTTTTTTGTACAAACATGATCTTTTTTTTTTGCCATGAAGGATCTCACTCACTTTCGTTGTCTCCCTCTCTGATTATAACAGATTGAATGCCCGTATAAGATTCCACAGGACAGATGTTACCCTCGAGTACATTCCCTCAGCACTTTCACAGCGAGACACCAGAAGAAACGGCTCCCCATTAAGCAAAGAAGGTGTCTCAGACAATGACAGGAGTACCTCACAACAAAGAAAACACATCAGTATCACTTAGCAAAGTTGTTAGGTCATACTGATGGCAATAAAATGACGTGTTAAAACATGAATCCAACTTCAAGACAAATGTGTGGGGTGAATGGTTGCCTTGAGGTACACAGTCCAGGAATGAAGTGCTCCCTAATGGTCATTAACTTTCCTATAAATTAACCCAAATGTGTCTGAGTGATGCATTTCAAATGTATGGAGTTTGATCACCTTATTATATATGCTTGTGTTAACTTGTCTTGCCTAGAGTCTAGAGTCATTTAAACCAGCACCCTTAAATCACAGCAACTCATGTGACTTTGTGTAATGTTTGTTTTGTCATGTGTGGAATTTTTGACTCGTGAGTCATTAAACCAAATAAAATACCTCCAAAACCTCATGGACATTTGTGTTTATATGGATTACTATAAATGATAAAACATTTATAGAATTTAAACTTTGATGGTGAAGTAGCAAACTGCTTTTGTTCACTGATTTTCAGACTGACTTTTTGTTGGTCAGAACAATGCCCAGCTACTGGCATTGTTCATGTACAACTGACTTTAGCCACAGCCTTATGAAATCAACTGAAGATAAAAAAAGGCCCAGTTTCACATAGGGTTTAAATTAAGCCAGTATTAGGCCTTAGTTCAATTAGGACATTTAAGTAGTTTTTATAAAGGTACCCTGGACAAAAACATTACTGGTGTACATCTTGAGACAAAACAATGGTACTGATATATTTTAAGATGGCAGTGGCTATTTACACTAATTGCAAATAGCAATAGATGATATTTACACTAAGTGAATATTTTATTTAAAGTATGTTCTTTGCAATAAGAGTAAATAGTAATTAGTAAATGCTATCTTACTTTATATTGGCAGATACTATTTGCACCTCAGTATTTTTGTACATTAACAGGATGCAATAATATGTTTATATTTATTAAAATTATCAAATGGATGCTGCCTTATTGGGAGAATAAAAACCCTCCCTACACCTTCCCCTAATCCTACCCAACAAACACTTTTAATATTATTAAATATTCGTTTGAGGCAGATTCAAACCCTCGTCGATCGCATTAAAAGCCAGGTCTGTAAGTCTTATTCGCTATTGCTGTGCCACTGAAGACATTTATGCTGTGCATCTTTTTTAATACTTCAGTGGCCCAATCAGACAGTGGTATTAATATATAGAAGGTGCACACAGTGTCATTCACACAAACGCTAAACACCGTCATGGTAACACACATGAAGTTTTAAAAATGCAATAAACATTAATTTAACATTAGATGTAACATAAATACCCTAATGTACATAACTGATTGAAAAAAAAATAAGAAGAAACAAAGTTATTTCAACAAAAACACATCAAATGTGAAGTGTCAAGCAGGGAATTGTGGGAATGTCAAGTTACGTTTTTTCACTGTAAATAGAGAATGACTTGTTATTGTTCACTTCCAAAAACTGTAAATTTAATGGTATTTTACTGTAAAATCACATTAAATGTACCGTTAGATCTAATACAGTTATTCACCGTATATAAATGAAAACTTTTTGTAAACCAATGAACTGTTTTGTACCGTAGCATTTTTACAGTCTTTTACCGTTAAAATCATGTCCATTTTGTTTTATAGTAAGCTTAAATTGATAGTAGAACCATTGAAACCAATGGAGCTATACAATCAACTTAGGCTTACAATGCTTTTGGGAAATGCATTCGCATATGTTTGAATGGAAGTCAATGAAAAGTGCAGTGTGACCGCCCCTTTAGAATGGGACAAAACCGACCATTATTAAAATCTCATAAAGGAACAAAACCGACCGTCACTGAAATCTCATAATGGAACAAAAACAACTGTCATTAAAACAGTTCTGAAATCTTAGAATGGAACCAAACCGACTGTCATTGAAATCTTGTAATGGAACAAAACCGACTGTCATGAAGTTCTCTTAATCAAACAAAATGAACCGTCATTGAAATCTCATAATGGAGCAAAACTGACACTGAAAACCAACAACATTGAAATAACGTCACAAAACAAAACTAACAGTTTGAATCATTTCAAACTAGACTGTCATTGAAATCTCATAACGGAATAAAACTGACCATCATTGAGATCTTTTAATGTAGAATACAAAACCGACCATCATTGCGATCTTGTGACGGAACAAAACCAACTGTCATTAAAATCTTGTCAATGAACAAAATCAGAACAAGGAACAAAACTGACCGTCACTGAAATCTCATAACCCAGCAAAACCGACCGTCATTGAAATCTCGTAACTAAACAAAACCGACCATCATGGAAATCTTGTAACGGAACAAATCCAACTGTCATTAAAATCTCTTTAAGGAACAAAGCCGTTAAAATCTTGTTAAGGAACATAACTGATTGTCATTGAAATTTCGTAAAAGAACAAAGGAACAAAACCGCTCAGTCACTGAAATCTCATAATGAAACAAAACTGACCAACACAGAAATCTTGTAACCGAACAAATCCGACCATCACTAAATAATTTTTTTGCTTAAATTTTGATTTGACTAAAGTTTTCTATTTATTTAGTACCCACAACATACATCAGCACTAACTGTGATTTAACAGCATTTAGCAAGTGCAACTGTAAGCTGTTAAACCTTAGATTTTTAATTACAGGTGGATCTGTAGTAATCTGCACTTAGCATGTGTATTTACTTAAAGCATATTACTGGTATGAGAGTCCGAGCTCATAGAGGGTCTTAAAATCCTGACCTAAGGGTTAGGGTTTTTTAAAAGAGCACAACAAGCAATGAACAAACTCTCAGCCAAGATATCTCCCATCTCCGGACCCCTACCCATCACACTTCACCTGCCTACACCAGGTAATGTTTTTTAGCTTTGCGTATAGGCTAGTTTACTGTAGTTTTGATATTGTTTAGTTATTAATACAATCTTAAAAATAAAGATTCTTTATTGGCATCTATGGTTCCATAAGGAACATTTATCATCAATGGAACCTTTCTGTTGTGTTCGTAAGTGAATTATATTTTGACTACTATATTTTGAAGCGTTTTGTTCTGATATAATGTGTGTGAGAATGAATGTGAAGGAGTAAACAAGATGGATGAAGTTAGCTACTCCTGTCTCGTGTGTTTTATTGTTTAATAACTCTTGACAGATACCACATCTTTATAATGGAAAACGTTCCTGATATTTTTTAAAGAACAGGGAAATGTTCTTCACACTAAGAAAAAAAAAGGTTATTTTAAGAACTGATCACTGAAAGGTTCTTTGGGGAACCAAAAAATGTTCTTCTATGGCATCACTGCAAAAAAAAAAAAAAAAAAAAAAACACATTTGGAACCTTTATTTTTAAGAGTGTGTGGAAATATATCAGTTGTAGAAGTAGGAAAAGGTGACATTTGTAATTCTTTAAATGACTTGTCTTTGTTCTTCTTAGCAAGTGAGAAGGATCCTCAGGAACAGAATTTAATTCAGGATGAATCTGATGCAGAAAGACCATCTAAACATTGCTGCACTCGCTGGCCTTTCCGAGCTGTGCGGAAGGTCACATGTGGGCTCATTTTAGGGGCTTGTGTGGCTGTTTCCTGGGCCTGGGGTACTCATAGTGCTAAAGAAACTCTGATAAGACATCCCACCCCATTCTTTATCATCTGGTTCTGCAGCATCTGGAACATTCTCTTTTTTCCCTTCTACTATCTGTGTCATCTTCTCACAGAGAAACAGAAGCAGTTGCCAACCACCGAGTTCAGGTTAGAAGAAACCATTTAAAACGAACGCTGGATTGTTTTGTATATTTGACTTGCTCATGTTATGATGCATGTTTGGCCGTCCAGTATTAATTTGCTAGAGTGCTAAAGCAATTAAATCAAGTAAATAAACATTATTGTACAGTATATCATTCTTATTTTAACTTAATGTTCTAAAAGCTGTTTAGTGCAAGCTGCTTTCAGTCCCTAATCCTCACAGCTTTTAGTACAGCTAAACAAATGACTACTTTACATTAATGAATCTATGAATGGCCAACAGCCCATTATCAGTGCAAAGTCATCACTGAAACTGGCATGCAGTTGGTGGTATAACAGCAAAACCTTCAGCATTATCATTTGGGGATAGGTTACAGGCAGCTTTATTATAAATTGTACTGTGCATGCACAGAGTCCTGACTAAGCTGTGTTTTTGCACGGGACTTAGACCGATCTATTTATAAAGCACTGAAGCTACATACATTGATCTTTACTAGTGAAAGAATTGTGGATAGTGGTTTTTGTTGCAGAATATTAATAATTCTATTAATTATTTGACAACGGGACAGGATCAAGTTATTTAACTCTTTTTTCTCCAAAAAATATTTCTCAGGGTCAACCTATTTGGTTAATCAAGGGTGGTTGGGGGAGATGAGAGTTCACAGTTTACTTTATTTTGCTATTCTCACTTACATAAATTAACTATAGTGTCCTGCACCCACTAATGAAAAATATATCAGAAATATCAGTAATGTCTAAATAATTTTTGGTTTGACTGTATATTATCTATTGTAAAAGGGGAATTAAAGGTCCCCTTTAAAAATCAAAGATGGCACTGCTGTGAATAAAGTCACCCTGAGCCTAACAACGCTCCTTAACTGTTTTAAATTCACCATAAACCATGGCTTCTTGGTGCTTGCTTTGTTGTGTTATTGGACTTTTGACTCAAATTCTCATAATGACTGAAATAAAGCTTTTGTGACAACTTGCCCCAGTCTACCCTATCTCACTCCTGAAAGAATAAGTAATAGAGTGTTGTGTGAGCACGGTTTGCAACTTTGTCATTTTGATGTGACATGCTGCTGTATATATTTTTATTTTCTTTTGATGTACAGAAAATGTAGTCAGTTCCTGGGTGAAGAACTGACCGTAAGGATTGTTCTGAAAGGAGCAGCTCCATTCTCAGTGCTATGGAGTTTATCTGGTTATCTGTACTTATTGGCGCTTTGCCGCATCTCCAAAGTGGACGTAAGTGCCGTCGTCTGCTGCAGCCAAGCTTTTACATTCCTCCTTTCATGGATCGGACTCAAGGACCGCTTCATGGGTGTCAGGGTGAGCGATCAAACTGGATTAGTTTGCAGTATTTTTTTAATCAGCTGACTTGATTTTCACCAACTATATCCACTGAGGCAATCACAAATATTTATTTATTTATTCCAATTTCTATTTAGGTAGTAGCTGCCATCCTGTCCATCACTGGGATTGTTATGTTGGCCTATGGGGATGGTTTTCATAGTGACTCAATCACAGGAGTGGCACTGGGAGTTGGCTCAGCTTCGACTTCTGCTTTATTCAAGGTCGGCACTTTTTATTCATCCCAGAGACTCTTTCACATTTGAAAAAAAAAAATGTTCATCAAAATGATTCTTTCAAACACGTTCAATGTTGTTTAGTGACCGACTGTATATAATCAGTAGGTGGCGACAAATGTTGTGTTATGAATGAGTCATTGAATCATTCATTTAGCCCATTCGTTAACAACCTAGATTCATTCACAACTGAAACAATTATCATTCTTGAAATTACTAATACACTACAAAACTCCAGAAGAGTGGCTGAGTTAAGGATTTAATTTAAACCTGAAAGTGTCTAAACAATTGACACAATTTTTTTTTTTCTGCAGTTTTATTGTAACAACTAATGGCTTCATGTCTCAGGTGCTTTTCAGAAAGCGTGTAGGGAATGTCCATCCAGGCCCTGCCAGTGTGTTACTATCCTGTGCGGGTCTGTGTAGCTTTGTCCTCCACTCCTGGGTGTGTGTATTGCTTTATTTCACACATGTGGAATACTGGCCTCCCTCTCAGCAAATCCCCTGGGATAAACTCTGTGTCATGGCTTCTCTACTGCTTGGTAATTTATGCTTTTGTTTTCCACTATGCATTAGGATTGCACACATTTAATGTTTATAAATTCTGGAGTTAGAAAATTTCATATGATATTTTTTAAATTATATTATTGTTATTATTTATTTATATATGTATATTTTCATAATGTATTGTTGATATTATCATTAGCCTATTATTATAATATAATAAATATTCAAAACAAAATAGGACTGAATTTTATTTGTTTTATTGACATATAACTTTTGACTAATTTTTGCCCTGTTTTCTTCTAAGTTTTCAATGTGCTGGTAAATGTGGGAGGAATGTTTACATACCCTAGTTTAATTTCTCTGGGAATTCTCTTGACCATCCCAGCGAGTGCAGGTATGTATTTGTAGAGATGCACTGATACTAAATTTATCTGCCGATGCCTATAGTCAATTATTCAGAATGATATCTGCTGATGCCAATACCGATAGTTTGATTTTTTTAAAGGTGTTATAGAACGTCTTTTTAAAAGATGTAATATAAGTCTATGGTGTCCCCTGAATGTGTCTGTGAAGTTTCAGCTCAAAATACCCCATAGATTTTTTTTTCATTAATTTTTTTAACTGCCTATTTTGAGGCATCATTAAATACAAGCCGATTTAGGCTGCGGCCCCTTTAAATGCTCACGCTCCCCGCCCACGGAGCTCGCGCTTGCCTTTAACAGCATAAACACAGTTCACACAGCTAATATAACCCTCAAAATGGATCTTTACAAAGTGTTCATCATGCAGCATGTCTACTCACGTAAGTATGGTATTCATTTGGATGTTTACATTTGATTCTGAATGAGTTTGATGGTGCTCCGTGGCTAAAGCTAACATTACACACTGTTGGAGAGATTTATAAAGAATGAAGTTGTGTTAATGAATTATACAGACTGCAAGTGTTCAAAAAATGAAAATAACGACGGCTCTTGTCTCCGTGAATACAGTAAGAAATGATGGTAACTTTAACCACATTTAACAGTACATTAGCAACATGCTAACGAAACATTTAGAAAAACAATTTACAAATATCACTAAAAATATCATGATATCATGGATCATGTCAGTTATTATTGCTCCATCTGCCATTTTTCGCTATTGTCCTTGCTTGCTTACCTAGTCTGTTGATTCAGCTGTGCACATCCAGACATCCTGCCCTTGTCTAATGCTTAAACATGGGCTGGCATATGCAAATATTGGGGGCGTACATATTAATGATCCTGACTGTTACGTAACAGTCTGTGTTATGTTTTAAACAAATGAGATTTATATAAGAAGGAGGAAAGAATGGTGTTTGAGACTCACTGTATGTCATTTCCATGTACTGAACTCTTGTTATTTAACTATGCCAAGATAAATTCAATTTTTAATTCTAGGGAACCTTTAAGGAAAAAAAAAAAACCTCCCAAATATTGCTGCAAACTATACAGGGAACCCTCTCATTTGGTACATTAATATAATATTAGAGGTTGAAATGAACAACAGAGCTTTTTTTTTTCAGATATAATAATTAATTACACTCAAATAAAAACTGAAATGTTTGTATGCAACTCGGTTGCACATAAGGTAGTTTTCATAAACACTTGTCTTCATGACAGAATTTATGCAAGCCTACATATATAATAAACAGTAAATAAGCTCTAGTGTTTTTTATAGCTAACTAATGAACTGTGAACAATGGATCATTTTAAATGCAACGTTAAGTGACACTTTGTATACTTTGTGTGTAAATAAACTGAGAAATAGACCTTCAGACATGTGAAATAAAGCACTGCAATGATTTTTGTAGGAAGTTAGCATCACCCTAGTTCCGCAGCAAAAGACCCAGTAGGATTTTTTCCATTGGCATCCAACATGAATGAATGTATGAACACTTTTGAACCGAAAGTGCTAAAATGCTAACTTGTTTCCATGTTTTGGCCTACAAAAATATATCATCCCTGCAGCACACCATAGGCCTGGAAGTGTACAAATGATTAAGCATCAGATGTGTAAAGCACATTTAATTTCTATTTTTGCACCTTGCATATTTTTCCATGGTCAAGTCTATTGTCCTCTTTCTCTTTCTCACTCATAAGCTGTAGATACATTTGTGACCGTAACTCTGCACATTAGCCATGTGCGAGCAGCGGCAGCCAGCATCATCTCAGCAGGCTATCTCATGCTGCAGCTTCCAGAAAACTGGGATGAGAGCACTTTGCGCTGGCTCAGCACACTGTGGCGTGGAAACTGGCGAGAGGACAGTGTCGTCGGAGAGGAGTCTGTAGTGGAACCTGCTGGCATTGCACGAGCAAAACCCAAACCAGCTGTAGTGGCGCTCAGCTGAGACTATTATCAGAACCAATGAATTTGATTTGAGTGTTGGTTTGATAACATCATAAAATATTTTGTGTCTGATGTGTAAATGCAATTCTTCAAATTGTAGTTCTGTTTTCATGTTGATTGGTATTCAAAATGTCTTTAGCTACTGAAACACCAGATTCAGTGATGATGATAATAAGATTAGCTATAATAAAAATAAAATGTTAACACTTTACAATAAGGTCCAATTAGTTAGGCTAACATTACACTCTATATAGAACCATATAGAATGCATAAGCTAACAATGAGCAATACATTTGTTACAGTATTTATTAATCTTTGTTAACATTAATTCATAAAAATACACCTGTTCATTGTTAGTTCATGTTAACTCAGGTCCATGAAATAATAAACAGATACAACTTATATGCTTTAGAAGTACGCCTACTTTTTTTATTCATGTTAAATAATGTACTTAACTCATGTTAAAAAATGGAATCTTTTAGTAAAGTGTTACCAATAAAATGCAATAAAATAAAAGCATTTTATTGGTAATTATATATAAATTTTAAATGTATATATATATATATATATATATATATATATATATATATATATATATATATATATATATATATATATATAATTAAACAATTTTTTAATTTTTATCCAACATTATTTACTCGAAAATGACATTAAGGAAAATTAACCAAAATGTTTAATTGGATAATAATTTTTTGTTTTCCATCATAGCTTTTCTCTGTTGTCAAAATGGGTGTCTATATATCAAAATCCTTAAACTTTCTTTATTTCCAGTTTTAGTGAAAACAAAATGTCAGATTTTCAGTGTGGTCATGTTCAATAGAAGTGAAAACAAAACTGCAGGACCTACATTCAGCTCGCTAGATGGCGTCAGTCCGTTTTCACTGCACTTTACACATTTCACGGCTGAAGTTTCGAGCAGCAGGAAACGTTATCTGTGTTGTGAAGCGGCTGATGAGGAAAGCATGGCCCTTAACGCAGGTAAAATGTGAATAAAATCATATTTTGCTTATTCTGTTGTTGAGTTCCATATTTATATATCTCAATGATCTTCAGTCACTTCACTTACTTCCGTCGTGCTAAGGTAGTGCACGTGCAGCCGCGCTAAAATTACATCTCTTTCACGCTAGCAGGTTAGCGCTTCAGTGCATCTGTCTGTATGGGTGTGTAGCTTCATTTCATTCGAAATATCGAGGTCTTCACAGTGTATTTAGCATAACTGGCTATTAGTGACGCCCTAAAGTCGTATAACTGTCAAATACATGGATGTTAGCTGGCTATTTGTCATCTGTACAATAATGACACATACACACATGTGCACACATGAGGAATATATGTGCTTTGATGAATCTAGATGATGAGGACTTTGAATGGGAGCCTCCCTCCGAGGCGGAGATGAAGGTGATTCAGGCTCGACGGGAGCGTCAGGACAAGATCAGCAAGCTGATGGGAGACTATCTGCTGAAGGGATATAAGATGCTGGGGGATTGCTGTGAGCTGTGTGGGGTGAGAGAATAACACCATACATTCATATATTCATTCATCAGTGACTTCATAACATTAGTGTTTTATTACTGAAATACAAGCAAGAGCTTTTCAAGATATATATATATATATAAACTACATTTTTAATGAAAGGGTCTTGCTTGGAAATGAACTACTAATATAACATGAACTAATATAAATATTAGTACCATGTTGAATATCTGCAAATATGACCCAATATTAAAATTCTGGCCAATAATGACAAGTTAAATAAATGTATATCAGTAAGGATGCTCAAGATGAAAGTCAATATGAAATCTTATTTTTTATGGAATATTTCAATATTTATTATAAAAGATTTATCCATTTTCATTACTATTTTTCTAAAATTAATCAGCCCTTGTATTCTGGAATCAAATAACTTCACCTCCCATTTGCAAATAACAACAACAATCCAATCAAGTCACACCCTACATTTTTTTTCTTGTTCGAGAAGCTGTTCCACTCAGATATGTCACAATAAGGAAGAAAAAGCAATCATATCTTCCATTTCATGCGACTTCAAATTGTTCAAAAGTGACAGTACAGACATTTAAATGTTACAAAATATTTCTTTTACATCAATGTTGTTCTTTTGAACTTTCTATTCATTAAATATTACGCAGCACAACTGTTTTCAACATAATAATAATAAGAAGAAGAAGAAATGTGACAGTAAAGACTGGAATAATGAAGCTGAAATTTCAGCTTTGTCATGACAGAAATAAATTACGTTTTAACATATTTAAAAACAAAAATGGTTTACAATATTACTGTTATATTATGAGAATCTATGATTAAATATCCAATATCTGCCAATACCAAATCTGGAATTTAAACCTGGAAATAAAAAATAAAAACAAATAAAAAAAAAAAAAATGATTTAACAAAAATTAGTTAATCTTTTCACTGAAACTGATCTGTTATT
Source organism: Chanodichthys erythropterus (assembly GCF_024489055.1). Taxonomy (NCBI): domain Eukaryota; kingdom Metazoa; phylum Chordata; class Actinopteri; order Cypriniformes; family Xenocyprididae; genus Chanodichthys; species Chanodichthys erythropterus. Next base: position 45,455,395 of record NC_090230.1, on the reverse strand, counting down.
CTGAATGTAATTTCTAATTTGGGAAACAATTCTGGTTTAGTGGTTTTGACATCACTGGAATTATAATGATTAATATTACTGATTACAATATGTATGAATTTTCCTATATATTTGCAGACAATTCTGCTACAAGATAAGCAGAAGAAATATTACTGTGTTGCTTGTCAAGAGCTGGACTCCGATGTTGACAAGGACAACCCAGGTACGTTTAAATGCAGCCTCTTAAAGGGTTAGTTCACTAAAAAATGAAAATAATTTAATTTATTACTCACCCTCATGCCATTCCACACTGTAAGACCTTCGGAACACAAATTAAGATATTGTTGTTGAAATCCGATGGCTCAGAGAGGCCTGCATTGCCAGCAATGTTACTGCACCTCTCAAGATACTAAAAAGAAGGTACTAAATACATATTTGAAACAGTTTGTGAGTTTGGTTGTTCTTTCTTAATATTATAAAGCGACAAGAATACTTTTGTGCGCCAAAAAAACAAAATGGCGACTTTTCAACAATATCATACTGCTTCAGAGCTTTACAAATCGAATCAGTTAATCGAAGCGCCAAAGTCACGTGATTTCAGCAGTTGAGCTGTTTGATAGGAGATCCGAATCACTAATTTGAAACCAAAGATTCATAAAGCTCAGGAGCATATAGATATCACCCCATATAGATATTGTTGAAAATTTGTTATTTTGTTTTTTTGATGCACAAAAAGTCATCTTGTTGCTTTATAATATTAAGATAGAACCAGTGAACTCACATGAACTGTTTCAAATATGTTTTTAGTACCTCCTTTTTAGTATCTTGAGAGGTGCAGTAACATTGCTGGCAATGGAGGCCTCTCTGAGCTATCGGATTTCATCAAAAATATCTTATAACGAAGGTCTTATGGGTGTGGAACGACATGAGGGTGAGTAATAAATGACATTATTTTCTTTTTTGGGTGAACTAACCATTTAAATTGTTTATAAATGTACAGTCTCGACTCTTGTGTATCTCTGTTGACTTGTTCAATTTCCCTTTCAGCTTTAAATGCCCAGGCTGCATTGTCACAGGTACGGGAGCGTCAGCTTGCGACTCAGCCTCTCCCTGAATCTAATGGAGCCTCATCCAGCGAACCCCCTCTCTCCATCACGGGCCAGCCCCGGCCGGAGCACTGCGAGGGGGCCGCGTCTGGACTGAGAGGTCCCCCTCCCACCATACAGTCCACTCCACTTTCTGTCCCCACCGCCAGCTCCAACTTCCTGCCACCAGCCAACCCTCCTGTCCAGACTACACCTCCTATAGGGCCCTTGGGCAACACCCTCCAACACGCAGCCTTGTCAAGCGCAGAGGAGGCAGTGCTACACAAACTCAGATGGGCCACGCAGGAGCTCCAGCACTCTGCGTCAGTGGAGGCCAGTATCCAGCTCTGCAATCTGATCCGAGGCTGTGCCGAATCCCTGCGTAGCTTGAAAGAGCTGCAGCTCTCATAAGACTGAACTACAGACAGGGCTGTAACAGCACACACACATAAAGAAATACGAGCAGCACTAATATATATATAGTAACATACTCAATGGAGCGTTTCAGTTGTGTTTGTTCTAAAGCAGCTGAGTATGTGACTGTCGTGTGTTGAAATACAATGCTTGAGCTGCAAAGGCTGGTTTCTTTTTCTTTGATTTGTTGTGTTCACTTCATGCCAGAATTACAAATTTGAGATTTTTTTTCCCCCATTTCTTTATGAACTCAAAATCCATATTTTCTGGAAGCACTGAATCTACTGTTGTGACATAATGTTACTACTGTGGTGGCACCATTTTGGTGATATGAGCTTTGCCATGGTAACAAATAACAGCATGTTAAGTTTGTTAGGGGCCCTTCACACACAGAATGCGTTTTTGCATTTTAATGCACTGCTTTTCCATTGTTTTGACGTTACACAAGCGTCTTGCAGCATCCTGTAAATGACGGCATTCTAAAAACATGGCATTACAGTTAAAAGAAGCTCAACTTTTAAAAATGTCTCTAGACCTAGCTGCTTTTTTTTTTTTTTCTCGTTCCACTGACCTTGCGTTTTTTAACTGTCAAAACACATTTTGTGTGAATGGCCCCTTACCACCCGCTGTGGTGCTTTTCTATCGTTTTTCGTTGTAAACAAGCACTAGAAAGACATCTCGCAGCTTCAAAAGTTCAACATTTTTTTTTTTTTTTTTTGAAAAGGTGTTTCTAGATATTGCCTTTTTGATTCAACTACCCTGCGTTTCATGTTTTAGCACTAATTTCATTGGTTTTCATTGGATGTCTTTGAGTGCTCGCATCTTTTGCAGTGTCTTGCACCTACGATGCTCTACAAATGTGTCGCTTAAAGGGTTAGTTCACCCAAAAATGAAAATTCTGTCATTTATTACTTACCTTCATGTCGTTCCAATCCCGTAAGACATTCGTTCATCATCAAAACACAAATTAAGATATTTTAGTTGAAATTCGATGGCTCTGTGAGGCCTCCATTGGGAGCAATGACACTTCCTCTCTCAAGATCCATTAATGTACTAAAAACATATTTAAATCAGTTCATGTGAGTACAGTGGTTCAATATTAATATTATAAAGCGATGAGAATATTTTTGGAGCGCCAAAAAACAAACAAAATAACGACTTATTTAGTGATGGCCGATTTTAAAACACTGCTTCATGAAGCATCGGAGCACAAATGAATCAGTGTATCGAATCAGGATTCAGATCGAGTGTCTAACTGCCAACGGCTGAAATCATTGACTTTTGCGCTCCGAACAGCAGATTCGATACACTGATTCATTATGCTCCGATGCTTCCTGAAGCATTGTTTTGAAATCAGCCCTCACTAAATAATTTTTTTTTTTTTTTTTTTTTTTTTTTTTGTGCTCCAAAAGTATTCTTGTTGCTTTATAATATTAATATTGAACCACTGTACTCACATGAACTGATTTAAATGTGTTTTTAGTACCTTTATGGATCTTGAGAGAGGAAGTGTCATTGCTCCCAATGGAGGCCTCACAGAGCCATTGTATTTCAACTAAAATATCTTAATTTGTGTTCCAAAGATTAATGAAGGTCTTACGGGTGTGGAACGACATGAGGGTGAGTAATGACAGAATTTTCATTTTTGGGTGAACTAACCCTTTAAGATATAAGATCAAATATAAATATTGATCAGTGAACATAAGCAGACCTTCTGGAAGAGGTTTGTTCTCATGCGTCGTTCAGGTTTGGTTGAGCTTCAACTTATGTTCGCTGATCAATATTTATATGCGAGTAAAAGCCTAAATTAAATCTGTTCATCATATACTGTAAAACGATGGAGGCGCTTCAGAAAATTTGGACTAAACCACTCAATTCATATGGATTTGTTTTACTGTCTCTAAACGTTTTGAAGTTTGAATTGCGTAGGCTGTGTATGGAAGGAAAGAAAGCTCTCAGGTTTCATCAAAAATATCTTAATTTGCGTTCTGAAGATGAACAAAGGTCTTAAGATTTTGGAACGACATGAGGGTAATTAATGACAGAATTTTCATTTTTGGGTGAACTGTCACTGTAAAGGGATAGTTCACCCAAAAATGAAATTTCTGTCATCATTTACTCAGCCTCAAGTTGTTCCAAATCTGTATGAATTTCTTTGTTCTGTTGAGCACAAAGGAAGATATTTTGAAGAAAGTTTGTAACCAGGACACTTTTGGGCACCATTGACTTCCATAGTAGGAAAAATAACTACTATGGAAGTCAATGGTGCCCCAAAACTGTTCAGTTTAACACATTCTTCAAAATATCTTACTTTGTTTTTAACAAAACAAAGAAAATTAAACAGGTTTTAAACAACTTGAGGGTGAGTAAATGACATAATTTTCATTTTTGGATAAACTATCCCTTTAAGTTGTCGTGTCCCAAGACCTTGCATTTTTTCCATTTCACTATTCTGTTTCGCGTCTTAAACTCAAAACACGGTCTGGTGTGAATGTCCTGTAAGATATACATTTTTCCACACAAAACTCAAATGAAGCATTTAAAAAGTCACTGAGACTCAAGAAAGTACACAAAGAAAGAACATGATCGGCTACATAAGATGGTTTTATTTAGATTACTGCAGTAAATGAGAAGAAACAGCGCCTCACTGTGGCCAAACGGCTCGCTGGGCGGAGAGATTTTGGTGGGCGAGGTTTATCTGTACAAGACAAAAGAAAACGTTAAACGAAAACAAAGCGGGGCGTCTTGATCTCCTGTCTAAGGTTCCCTGACCAGTTTTGCTTATATCTAAGGGTAGGAATTTGTTTTCATCTCTAGCTTTACATTAAATGCGCTGCTTTACGACGAAATGCAAATAAGGAAGAGCGTTAAATTAAATGCCTCATGAAGAGCAAAGATTCGGTGTAAACGAGCTGTTATAGATATAGTTCAGTTTAAACCAGTGTTGTATAAGAAAAATATCGCATAGAATATGACTTTTATTTGTATTTTCCGGAAGTTCGTTTTTAGACGTGACAGTTAGTTGCAGTTATAAGGTCATCCGTGTAAACTCACCTTTAGTAGCTGCTGTCTTTTTTTATAGAAAGGTAGTATATTTAATCTGTATTGCATATTTTTGATAGTGTTAAAAATAAATGCAAAATAACAACACCAGGCCTAGAAAAGTTTAAACCCAGGATTTTATTTTAAAAGCGAAAACTGAAATCGGAAATGAACGGGTTTCAGTCCAGTCCAGCAGATTGTCCGGCTGGAAGCGTCTGTTCCATTGAAGGTTTGCCTCCCTTACCCAAAGGACTGAGTGGCATCCTTAACTCCAGCGGAGGATCATGGAGGGACATTGAGAAGGTCTACAGCAAGAGGACGCGCATCCAAGCGGACATCAGCAAGTCCCGAGTGAGCGACTGTCTTGGCCGCAGTAAACCAGCGAGCCTTGACGCAGCGCTGGCCGTGCTGCGCAAAGAGATGGTGAGCATGAGACAACGCCTGAATGAGCCAGTGGGACTGACCTTCACTGAATTTCTGCTAAATTGGCAACTATTTAAGGGTTACTGACAAATGTCAGAGATGATTAAAAATAACATATTTTAAAAGTCAAGTTTAAAGTATGTGCCAAGTTTTTTTTTTTTTTTTTTTAAACGTAATTGAAATGTACATTTGTAATCTTTGTGTTAAGTTTCATATATTTTTGAAAAACTTTTTAAAATATTTTAAGAATATATTTTTAGGTTTACTCCCTTTTGACCTGAATAAAACTTTTTTTTTTTTTTTTTTTTTTCAATAAGACTTCAGAATATGTTAGAGGGGAAAATGCAAAATTCTATACTGAAAAAAAAAATATTAAGTAACATAAAATAATAATAAAAGATTGTCAGTATTTTTTTTTTCAATAAGTTTTATTTAATTGTTTGTTTATTTTACAATCTCTGGACAGTTTCCCTACCTAGGTAAAAAAAAAAAAAAAAATCAAAACAACTTTTAATTCAGAAATTAAAAACATGTTAGTCATAACAGAATCTTTTGTATGACAGTCATTTTAGTTTAAAAATGCATTTTAGCTGCATTTTAAATAGCTTAAAGGGTTAGTTCACCCAAAAATGAAAATTCTGTCATTTATTCTGTCATGTCGTTTCACACCCGTAAGACCTTTGTTAATCTTCGGAATACAAATTAAGATATTTTAGTTGAAATCCGATGGCTCCGTGAGGCCAATGTCACTTCCTCTGTCAAGATCCATAAAGGTACTAAAAACATATTTAAATCAGTTCATGTGAGTACAGTGGTTCAATATTAATATTATAAAGCGACGAGAATACTTTTGGTGCGGCAAAAAAAATAAATAACGACTTATTTAGTGATGGCTGATTTCAAAACACTGCTTCAGGAAGCATCGGAGGATTGTGAATCTGTGTGTCGAATCTGTAGTTCGGAGCGCCAAAGTCACGTGATTTCAGCAGTTTGGCGGTTTGACCCACGATCCGATTCATGATTCGATACACTGATTCATTTGTGCTCCGATGCTTCCTGAAGCAGTGTTTTGAAATCAGCCATCACTAAATAAGTCGTTATTTATTTTTTTTGCCGCACCAAAAGTATTCTCGTCGCTTTATAATATTAATATTGAGCCACTGTACTCACATGAACTGATTTAAATATGTTTTAGTACCTTTATGGATCTTGACAGAGGAAGTGACATTACTCCCTATGGAGGCCTCACGGAGCCATCGGATTTCAACTAAAATATCTTAATTTGTGTTCTGAAGATGAATGAAGGTCTTACTGGTGTGGAACGACATGAGGGTAAGTAATAAATGACAGAATTTTCATTTTTGGGTGAACTAACCCTTTAATAAATTAATTAAATACTATTTTAATACATTTTTACAGTTTTATTGAAAACAATATTATTCTCCCTATAAAATGTTTAATATTTACTATGCAAACTCATAACAGCTGTTTGAACATAATTTCTCATACATTAAAGTGTGTATCCAAAATCTGCATATGTTCTTGTGTCTTTTGCAGGTTGGTCTTCGACAGTTAGACATGTCCTTGCTGTGCCAGTTGTGGTCTCTATATGAGTCCATACAGGAATACAAAGGAGCTTTCCAGGACATCTCCTCTTCTTTGTGCGAGAGCTCCTTCAACACCGAAAATGGTTATTCTGAAGATGAAGATGAGGAAGATGTAGATGAAAATGACGGGGAGAGTGGGGAGACTCTGTTATCCCTTCCTCAGCCCACTCAGAACTCCCGAGACCAGTGGATCAAAGACTCTTTCCACATCCCTATTTAAAAGAAGTTTAAATGGGGATGTGTTATAGTTATAGATCTGTTATAAATATAGATCTGATCTCCCATGATTATCATCAGTATAAAAGGTGACAAACATGACCCCATTGTTTGAAGGATTCTATAGGCATCAAAATGATCAAGGCCTTTATTTTTGTAGGTTATTATTACAATGGTGATTGTAAGCTTGTTTCAGGGGAACCATGGAAAACTGCCTTTTCACTGCCTGTGAAGTCATAAAGACCGGATGTGGACTGACAGGAAGAGGATGTTGTGGCCAGAAACAGCGCAGTCTAGGATGTTTTTCTACTTATGGTAGAGGGTGTATACATCAAAAAATGGAATTAAAGACATGCCTTAATATTCTCTTTTTTGATATATCAAGTCACAATTTCATTATATTATATAGATGTGTATTATCACTTGTCTGTTTTCTTTATCACTTACCAGCATTTGAGATACTGTTTATTTTATTATACAATATTATTTTACCACCTCTGTTTTTCATTAGTAAGTTAAACTGAATGCCGAATTTACATTTTGTACAAAATGAAAAATAAAACAAATCAAACATTTCCTTTTTGCTGATGCTCTTAAGAAAGTACTACAGTAAAAGTGGTTTGTTTCCTTTATAGTATAGCTAAATGTTTTGTTGTCTGATATTTTTTTATCCACCATTGTCGCAAAATACATACATATTTAAAGGGTTAGTTCACCCAAAAATGAAAATTCTGTCATTTATTATACCCTCATGTCGTTCCACACCCGTAAAATCTCCGTTAATCTTCGGAACAAAAATTTAGATATTTTAGTTGAAATCCGATGGCTCCGTGAGGCCTCCAGGGAGCAATGACACTCCCTCCAGTATGGGGTAAAGGTACTAAAAACATATTTGAATCAGTTCATGTGAGTACAGTGGTTCAATATTAATATTATAAAGCGACGTGAATATTTTTGGGGCGCCAAAACAAAATAACGACTTATTTAGTGATGACCGATTTCAAAACACTAGCGCTTCAGGAAGATTCGGAGCATAAATGAATCGGTGTATCGAATCATGATTCAGATCGCGTGTCAAACTACCAACGGCTGAAATCACGTGACTTTGGCGCTCCGAACAGCAGATTCGATACTGATTCATTTGTGCTCCGAATCTTTTTGAAGCAGTGTTTTGAAATCGGCCATCACTAAATAAGGCGTTATTTAGTTTTTTTTTTTGGCGCACCAAAATATTCTCGTCGCTTTATAATATTAATATTGAACCACTGTACTCACATGAACCGATTTAAACATGTTTTTAGTACCTTTATGGATCTTGAGAGAGGAAGTGTCATTGCTCCCTATGGAGGCCTCACAGAGCTATCGGATTTAAACTAAAATGTCTTAATTTGTGTTCCGAAGATTAACGAAGGTTTTACGGGTGTGGAACGGAATGAGGGTATAATAAATGACAGAATTTTCATTTTTGGGTGAACTAAGCCTTTAAATACATGCTCAAAACTGTTGTCCAGTGCAGATATGATCACATCAGCCATTAGGTGGCACTCATTTCCTTCCTAAAGTTTGTAAATTGATGTTGTTTTGAGTCATGATGCCAAGAATAATAGAGTAAACAAAATAACTGTTGGGAAACATCTCTTCCTTCCATCGCCTTGGTACCGTTCAGTGCAAAAGAAGATGGCTAGATTCTTCTGGTTTAATGTTTATCTTTGAGTCAGACCAGATACATGCCATCTGATTAAAACAATTATTCTAAATTTGAATGTTTGGATTGAGGCTCGTTCAGATCTTTCTGAACCACTCTCTCATTACGCAGCAAGTCTAAACAAATGGTTCCAGCTACTCTTGTGCTTATTAGGTAATACTGATAGCTTCTTTTGCATTAGGGAGAGAGGGGAGGAACAAGTTCAGACACAGGCCATGCAGTACTAAAAAAAACTGTTCCCATCACTAATATTAAAGTAACACAGTGTCTGCATGTCCTGCAATTTCCATCAAAAATAAGCTTTAGGTTTTATCAAGTGTATATGTAAGTTTATAGCAGTTTAATAAATACAAAGTTCTGTCATGAAACTCTAGATGGCACAGGCTGATAGGCCCTAAACTCAACCTGCTTGCAAGCACATCATTCTCTATAGGGCACAGCTGATTGGTTTCTGCTGTATTAGTAGCCAATGAGCTTGCTGGTCAACTTTACAAATATTTGGTCAGCATTTTCTGTAACAGTTAGTGATGGGAAGTCGGATTCTTTTCCACAAACTGGTTCTTTCGGTTAGTTCTTTTCAATGAACCGGTTAAAAAAACAAAAACAATTCACCAGTTCATTTACATAATCACACAATGATGTCACATATACACAATAACGATGTGAAATGTGAATGTTTTACATGTCTAAAGCATATATAGTTAATAAACTAGTCTTAATCAACTCACCTTTTTACATAAACCATGCGAAACCTTAAAAATTAAATGTTGCCCCTCATTCAAGTCAACTGGTCGTTCACGCATATGCTCACATCAGCACCTCATTGGTTTTTCGTATACAAGTCTGAGTCAGAACTTTTTCCTCAATTCAGTGTAGGCCTACTGGTGACTCGAAAACTGTTGAAATCATTAACCAACTCTTGAATACTACTTACTACTGCCATCGGATCACTGTTATATTTCCAATACCTTTTATTTGTTATACTTTATGCTTTTTAGCAAAAGACATCTGAAACACACATTTTTCCCCCATTATGAAACCCTCCACACACAGTTCTCAGCATGTCGGACATGCCTGAAATACTGTTCTCAGTTCAGTGTACTGTTGGACTAACTGGAGCTCTGAATGAGTTGGCAAAAACCGACATCATCATATACTCCTGGATATTGGCTCATTTTAAGATGGACTGACTGTCAGACACGTCCGAAAGTGAGTTTGATTGAGTAACTTGAGATCTGTGCTGGCTGTCGCTGCAGACTGTTTCAGATGGTTCAGTCCAATTTGGTGAAATGATACAGCCAGTTCACTAAAAAAAAATGGTTCAATCACTAGTATCAGTTGCAGTGCAATTTCAGAAACCCTCCACTAGTGTTGCCAAGTCTGTGGTTTTCCTGTGGAATTGAGCTACTTTAACACTGTTGCCGAAAGGTTATTTTTCATGTCCGCGTGTTGAAGCGACCCCAAATAACATGATATTTAGGCCCTGGAAGGCAAATTTTACCAGAGGGACCAAGTCAAAAACATTGATTTTTACCCCTGGAAAGTGATTTTTACAGGGGGACCACCCCTGAAATGTGATTGTGCTAGTTTTGGCTAATTTTGAGTAGCTATTGAGTGGGTTTTATTGTGAAAACCTGGCAACCCTGCCCTCCACCTTCCCCAGCTCCACTTGCATGAATCTGCAACAGGTAATTCATGTACAGGAAAAAACACACAAAAAAAACCTCTATTGTACAGCAGCAACATGTCTTGCTTGCTCACAGCAGCGTGTCGTGTGTTTATTGGCAGCAGCACGTCCGTACTTGCTCTGCAGCAGCAGCAGCGTAGCAGATCTATTCCGCCAAGAACAAACATATAAATATTGTCATGCTCATTACCTTTCCAAACACTCCAAGACTTGTCATGAAAGAAATAGCAATATACTATAGCAATTCTAATGTAATATATAACAACATACTGTTGTAATATTTGTAATTTAATTTAATTTAAAGGAAGGGGTGGTTTGGAAACTCATAGTCATGACCACACATTTTTTTTACCCTTGGTTTAATCTCTGACATTTATTTCAGTTGAGCTTGAGCAGGTGGATGAACCACTGTGTCTAAACTCTGCCATTCGGGAGGTCAAGATCTCCATGCTCACTGCAGCTGCTGTCAGAGTGTGTCCTCCAAAGAATAGCAAACAGTTATTAAAGGTTTCCGTCTGGTGCTCTAGGCTAAGTGGTCTTCTGTTTGAGTCTTTGCAGGTATACAACAGGAACAAAGCTCTCAGCAGTCTTACAGCACTGAGAATTTGTCATTGTGCCACAGCCCTACTCATGTGCCAAGATCTTGCTCTTGACTTGCTGAAACACTCCCACTGTACTTTCCACACTGCATACCATTTCTTCATGGAGACTATGACAAACTGCACATAATGGTATGACGGGGTGATTAACTGGTGAAGGATGTGGCATTTCTCTAGAAAGCTCTATAAAACACAGATGTACAAGATATTGTTGGATACAATATCTCAACAAGGTATGTCTGTTAAAAGTAACTCAATAATAACTTAATATGAAAAATATGCACTTTCTGCCCTTTGATAAATCTTAAAGGCATAAACATTATGGCAGAAATGATTGCACATACTTTTTTATTTACTTATGTTTAACCGAACATTTTTAAAAGCAATTCCCATCATTCTAAATTGAATGTATCTGCGTTTTTGAAATATTTAGCCTGTTTTGAATATGAATTACGCTGCCGTTCAAAGGTTTGGGGTTGGTAAGATTTTTTTAAAAACATCAATGCATGTAGATAAAATGCATCCTTGCTGAATTAAAGTATTAATTTCTTTAAAAAAAAAAAATGTTTTTGAACTTTTTTAAGGTAGTATGGTTTAAGGGAACAGTATGTCATCTTCATGTTCTTCACTGATAAATGAGGCCCTTGTTTTTTTATATACCATATGTAGGTATAAAGTGGTGTGGCACATCATTATAAGGATGAGGCATTTCTTGATCCACCTAGTGAGTAAGCATGTATTATGAGTGAGCTCATGTCTTACCCGGATACAATCCCTGCTTGTTATGTCAAGTGAAGGGAGGGGCCCATTTTGGAAACTCATAGTCATGACCACAAATCACTGTTTCCCAGTTGACTTAAGTCTTTTTGCTAAGTTTTACATGAGCTTGCTGATATTTGCGTACCTGTAATTAGACTGCAAACTGTATTCAACAACTCTCAAACACAAACCACTGGTAGTTAGTTCCACACATCAATAATCACATGTACTGATCAATTATTATTAATGAGCTTTACTGAAATGCCCCAGCATAAGGTACAATATATAAATTTACTAAGGATTGAACATTGAAGAGTTTTTGTATTTTTCTAAAAATGTCAAACTTTATTTTACTATATTGGAAATGGTATTTTTGTTTTAAAAACAGAAATATAATGGGGTTAGCAGTGAGTGAAAACACCAGACAGGAAGAGGTTAGTGTCACACAGGAATATGACTAAGGGGGTCACCGATTTAGATTCTAGGTCATCAACTGATCCAAACGTTTGTGCTCCCCCTCATAACCCACACAGGCGGCACCACTCGTCCCATCCCTCCAGCTGCTTCTGTCCATTTATCCCTCGCTCCCAGACGTCTAAAATAGATCCTGTGTAACTTGAAAAATCCCCTTGCCAATGTCCACTAAAAATACCCATCATGATCAAGGACTGGACAGACTCACATTGCTGCTCCAGAGTATTATGTTGATGTTTTTGTAAGCAACAGTTTTACAAGGGAGTTTGATGATGATCTGATCCAAATTACAATGCAATGAATGATGAACACATTTTACCAAATGGTTCTGTGGGCTCCCATAGACTCCCGTGTAATGAATGTAAGACATGGTCATTACACTAGACAAAGTATTGTGGATCTTATGTAGTGTAAGACTTTGTATGGTCATAGGACATTCAAATATACAGGTGCACAGGAGTGGAATAAGTTGCCATTGGACATTAAGATTTTAAAGGATAATGTTGGTTTTAGTATAAGAGTAAAGAGATTGTTTTTAGATGGGATGGTTTAAATAGATATGGATGTGTTTGTATAATTTGGATGTAAGTTTTTCATTTTTCAAGCTTTATGTCTTGTTAACAAAACCAAGGACCACAATGGAAATAAGTTAATGCAATTTTATTGTGCTATCCTTCACAAACTAGTGGTAACAATGATGTATTGCTACTTTTTTTTATTGTAAATAAACTCTACACAACTCAATGAATGAATGAATCAGTCAGCCTATCAATCGATCATTCTATCAATTGATCTATCTATCTATCTATCTATCTATCTATCTATCTATCTATCTATCTATCTATCTATCTATCTATCTATCTATCTATCTATCTATCTATCTATCTATCTATCTATCTATCTATCTATCTGTGTAAAGCATTGTATTGCAACACAACTTGGTAAAATGTGGTAAAAGCTACCCAAAATGGTTAGGGACAAAATAGCCTAAATGAACAATCATAAATATGCATATATATATAGAGAGAGAGAGAGAGAGAGAGAGAGAGAGCCTACATTGGAATTATTTTGTCTTAAAATCACAGACCTAGCTATGTTACTCGTTATATACTGCAAGTCCACAATTATATTTTCTTTCGTAAGCTCCACAAAGAGTTAAGTTTTCAGTGTTCAAGTTTTTAGCAAATGTATTGTCCATAATTCAGATGAAAATGAAATCATCACTTTGGACTCTATCTGTAAGTTTGCAACCAAAATATGATAATTATTCAACACTTATTCATACAGTGCGTCCTCTTTTGACCCCAGGCTGACTGGATGTAACCCCTGCCTGATCCGTCATGTCATCAATACCTTTAGTACTGTACGGAATACAATGAGGGTGATTTTGCATAGTGCTGCATCTCATAGGCGTGTTTGCATAACCCTTCCCACTTCTTCAGCCACTTTCATCAGTTCGTTTTCAGACAGCTGCTTTTTAGAGTAATTTCGTATTGCGTGAAGCTCAACAACACAAAAACGATGAAGTCCCTCTATTTTTTTTACTCACACATGTTTTTGCTCCAAGGCAACTAATTGCAATACACTGAGAATCTCTCGCTCTGGTGTGTAACGTGATGCAGTAGTTTCCGTAAATGGTCTTTACTCGATGGCGACAGTTCGGTGGTACTGAGCCGCATGAGGTGCAGCTCGTGCTCCTCAGCAGGAACATTTCACTTAACGAGCCACTTGACAGCCAAATATTTGAGTAGGTTTTACTTTTTCTTCTGTGGCGGGACGGTAAAAACATCATTTCCATGCGCCTGACTTCATTCGAGGATACTGCATTTTCTACAGAAGAATGACTTCAGTGTGGAAAAGATTACAAAGAGTTGGCAAAAAGGCCACTAAATTTCAGTTCGTGGCATCGTATCAAGAACTTGTTCTGGAATGTACAAAGAAATGGTAAGTTATGATTTCTTTTCCGTTATATCGCGTGTGCTTCGTAAATACGCAGTGCTGAAGGGCGGTTCTTCTGACTGAAACAGTACCATGCGCGCACACACTGTATCTTATTTTAATTTAGCGTTGGTAATGTAAATGATTGTGAATAGAACAATAAATACAGCACTCGATATTAAAATGTATTTGAGATGCATTGGAGAACGTTGGCAGCCACACACCACTTCCGCCTCCATCACTCGTGCTGTCAACATTGAACATATTACGAACATCCATCATGTTGAACTAAGCAGAATAAAGTGCTGCTTATTTGAACTTTATTTACCTGACTCACATAAGCGGGAGTTGATTAAAATTGAGGGGTGTTGCTTTTGCTTTCTGTTTAGGTGTTTTCATTTTCTCATATTCATAAATTATTATAAGAGCTCAAAGGAGCATCGAATTCCTCTTGACTTCACCCTTAAATAGTCGGGAAAATACTTTATTGCTGTTTGACAACTCAAATTATATGTTTTATGCAATATATTGCTTTTTCCTTCAAAAAAGTTTTCCATGTGAACACAGTGAGGTGTGAGAATTAAATAATTAGATTATTTCTGCTGTCTATCATAAGTGTCTTGATCAGGAGACAGCTGTTGACACAGACAGGGAGTGTTCCTGTCCTCGCATTCATTAGTGACACGTGTGTCTGTTCTTATCTATGATCAAAGACAGCATGATCAAGAGGAATTGAGTCTGATTGGATTTAAAAACTATACTGTTTTTCTAACACAATTACTCAGCCAAGTCAAAAAAGGTGTCTTTTAATCAGAGCAATCAAATAAAATTACTTTATCACCACTACGCCATATAGAAAAGTGCAACAGTGAGTGGAAATCTTGGGTCCATCATCCAACAGCAACACAATCATTAGTATAAGACAATATAGAAGATGCAGAATACCACAGTATACACATAATACACAATGTGCACAGTGCACAAGATGTTCTTGAGTGCTTCCATTGCACTAAAGGCTTAGCGTTTTAATCATTTTGGCAATATTGACTATTAACAATATTCTCTGTCATGGCCTGGCAAATGAAGGAACCCTCTGTTATGCAATGGCTTGTCATCTGCCTCTACGAGAAACTGAATCACTGTGTAATTTCTGCCTATTAGAGTTAAGCACTATCTGAGATTAGCACTATCTCTGGCATAAAAAGTCTGAATCATGTTATTGGTGATCTGAATGTTTCAGCAATTCTATGTTCTAGACATGATTTATTCTTTCCTATTCAATATGGACTCATATTTAATCTTTCAGCATTGCTATTGGAAAGGAAGGTTGGGTTAATAGTAAACTTGAGCAGTCATAATTGTTGTTATCGCCTAATGAGCATTCAGCTGATGTCCAATGTCTAGATTCTCTTGCAACACTGAGGAAAATAAATTCCTGTATCTTTTCCAGAGGGTACTTTTGCTGACCTAAACGTGTATTGTAGTACAACTTTCTTAAAATCTTTTTTGTAGAGCTGGCAGTGTTTCTAAAGGTGAAAAGAAAGTACAGAATGTGTCTTGTGGGATGATTTAGAGTATATCTTTGATTTTTTTATACTGCCAGTGGGCCAAAGTCTGTTGATGTTACGCCACAGCTGAGGAGGGTGTGAGCAGGAGATATTAGACAGCTGAAAGATGACAGCGGTTGCTTCTGATAGGGTAATATAACTCGAACGGGGTGGGGTGTGTGTATGTGAGCACGTGTTTATCTGACATGCACTTTACATGTCAAAGTGATGAAAAAAAAGAAGGACTGAATTTCAGAAAGAAAATTACAGAACTCATTTTTCCAACCAGTCTATTTTTACGTCCATCTGCGCTCTACCCACGTTCCCCCTCTTCTCCTCCTAATTTATCCTTTCAGACCGTTCTGCCCTGTTGCTATTACTAGCTGTAACCTGAGTAAGAGTTGGGTCTCACTTCTCTTTGTGTAGCGGTTCGTGCTGCTACTGACACACATATTAAGTTTACCTTTGCAAACATCAATGTAAAGAAAAATGCATGATCCATCTGTACTATGACATTTACTTGTGGGTCACGTACGTTAAGAATCATATTGGTGAGTTTAGGGATATTATTAATTTTTCCTTCTTTGAAACACATGACATTTCAAACCTGTTTGACCTTCTTTCTTCTGTGGAAAGCAAAACTAGCCCTTTCTATTCATATTCTGGCCATGCTTTTCCATGCAAATAGAAGGGGAATTCATTACAGTACCATGAAAGTATCTTAAAATTGGTCCATATGACTACAATAGCTATGTTTCCATCCACCTATTTTTATGCACATTTTGGGATTTCACTTTTAAAAAAATGCTAGATGGAAACGGCATGATGTGCATAAATTTTAAAAATGTGCATAAAAACGTGTAGTCGGATATTTTTTATGTGATAAGACATGCACATAAACTACGATGAAAACACATTTACTGAATAAATTCTTCGATTCACAACAAAAAACTCACATGACTTTGCCTCATCAGAGGTTGTGATTGGATAACTGGACTAACGAGCGGACCAATTTCATTGCACAGCATCTCAAATGTTGGTTTGGTCTTCCTGAAATGCCTAAACCAAAGTCTGTCATCAGACTGATGTGGTATAATGACCTCCCAGAACTGTCTCACATGATTGCGTTCCCAAACACCAGGCATCGGAATGTAAGATAACATTACAACATTTATCGCATTTTGTCTGCGCACACTGAGACGCAAGTCATTTATGATGTAGGAAAAAAAAGAACCACAGTTATTTCAGCAACTTCCATTTTTATTGCAGATATTTTGCGCCAATTTACAGGAAGTGGCGATTTTGTTCTCTTGAACACAAGGGATGAAATCTTTTATGCGATACTCCAATTTTGTCTAAAGTCAAGTTAAATTTGCAACTTTAGATGGAAACATAGCTATAAAGCCAAGCAATAGCTTTGTGTGATGAACAGGGAGAAAGGGTACAGTCATAGGGTTTGGAACATCATGAGAGCAAATACTATACTGTTCAAACGTTTGGGGTCAATAGTAATTTATTTTGCAAGGATGCATTAAATTGATCAAAAGTGACAGTAAAGACATTTATAAAGTTACAAAAAAATTATATTTCAAATAAATGCTTCCCTTTTGAACTTTCTGTTCATTGAAAATCCTAGAAAAAAAATCACGGTTTCCACAAAAATATTAAGCAGCACTACAGTTTTCAGTATTAATAATAATAATAATAAGCAATATTTCTTTGGGTCTTAAGAGAGGTCTTTCAAAAACACAAAAAAAAAAAACTTTTGAACAGTAGCGCATACTTTTTTTTGGTTCCCTTCACTGTTTTTGTATGCTTAATGACAACCCTCATATCCCAAGCCACCATTATTAAATGTGAGCAGCTGTTTGTAAACACACAGAGAGACTTGAGTGAGATCAGAGGCCAACACCCCTTGTGCTGTTAGCCAAAGTCAGCTCGGTCATGTGACCTTGCCGAGTTTCCTCCAATTCTTAATACAGCGAGCATGACACTAACTGAACAGCTCAGATGTGTACAATGGGCTCACATCTGAACAATTCACTACCAAAGGGCAAGTTTATTTAGGAAACATGTGCTAGTGCAGATGTGTACACTTGGTAAAGATAATTTCCATTAATTTGTTTTTAAAGCACCACATTTATTGATTTGCATTTTTGCTGTCAATATGTCATCATAATGTTCTGGATATTAGATAAAAGGCTTATCTAGGTCTACAGGGTGTGGTGTGACCTCAATAAACAGACTTAAACATCACAGGAACTCTTGAAAAGCTTTTACTTGTTTTTTACATTTTCATGTGGCAGTATGGGTAGCAATGCAGGGGAATAAATGTAATAGATACCACATGTTTCAAATGACAACAAATTGAAATTTGGTCATTTAGTAAGACAAAGTTTCATGCCTCAATTGATTATTTGTTCTTGTTTGTGAGTTAAAGATTCCTCCAGTTTGGATTCGTCTTGTATGCAAGGCCTTGCATCATGTTCTCTTGTTTTGTTTTGGGTTTGAAACAGTTGGCAGCATTTATTGATTCCTTTCTGCCTCTGGGTAACACTGGGAGACCAGATCACAAGATCTGTTTCACTGCCTGTAGCTTCTTGTAGACACATAAACAAACAAGAAATGCCACAGTGGCTTTCTCAATAATTTCATATAGACTTTATATTTACATCCTGCTATTTTAAGCAAGCACTGAAAAGTGTTAGTCTCATTGTGGAAGTCATCAATAGTCATTGAAGGACCCATTATTCAACTTGTACACTCCCACTCAGCACTCTTTTTTTATTTTATAGGCAACCAGACAAACTGAGAGTGGTGTGGACAAGGAGGAACAGGCGCATTTGCTCCAAGGTACAAAGATAAACAATCTTTAATTGTCTATAAATATATAAATAAGATATTTTAAGTAGTATTATTTCATATGAATTCATGTTTTTATTGACACACATAATAAATTATATAAAAAATAGTAAAGACATTATGAAATACAAGTCAAGTTCCATATACACAATTATTTGTGAACGCAAGGGTAACTTATTTATTTTATGACTATGTCCAGGAATCCACCATTTTCAGGTTATTTTTATACCCAAGCTTTCAGTTATTTACAGTGATTTACAAGCGTTTACAATGATTACAACTGCTGTACAATGTAGATTATTATGACTGACTGACAGTGTTATTATTTTCTCATCAGCTTCATGCATGGCAGCCAGGCATCAAAAATCCCTACAGGGGGATGGTAGTGTGGCCTGTACCTGAGAATGTGGACATTACCGTCACACTCTACAGGGTATGACACCTGTTGCAGCTTATTATACAGTTATACGATATATAGAAATATATTGCATGCAATGCACAACTTGTTAAAGATACTGACAGATGTTGAACTATACTATAATATGTGAACTATATAATATGTGTGAATATGCTTTTGTTTCACAGGACCCACATGCAGATGAGTTTGAAGACAAAGAATGGACATTTTTCATTGAGAATGTGAGTTTAAAAAAAAAAAAAAAATTAAAGATGAAGTTTCTATTAAAGTTTATTGAATTTATTTTATGTTATATACACTCACAAGCCACTTTATTAGGTACACCCTTCTAGTACCGAGTTGGCCCCCCTTTTGCCTTCAGAACTGCCTTAATTCTTTGTGGCATAGATTCAACAAGGTGCTGGAAACATTTCTTAGAGATTTTGTTCCATATTGACATAGCATTACACAGTTGCTACAGATTTGTTAGCTGCACATCCATGATGCAAATCCCACATTCCATCACATCCCAAAGGTGCTGTAATGGACAAATTCTGATCCTACCATCTCGATGTCACAGCAGAAATTGAGACTCATCAGACCAAGCAACGTTTTCTTAATGTTCTGTTGTTCAATTTTGGTGAGCCTGTGTGAATTGTAGCCTCAGTTTCCTATTCTTAACTGATGGGAGTGGCACCGTTGTGGTCTTTGCTGCTGTAGGCCATCTTCTTCAAGGTTTGATGTTGTTTGTTCAGAGATGCTCTTCTGCATAACTTGGTTGTAATGACTGGTTATTTGAGTTACTGTTGCCTTTCTATCAGCTCGAACCAGTCTGGCCATTCTCCTTTGAACTCTGGCACCCTAACCCTTGCCCACAGTACTGCCTCTCACTGGATATTTTATCTTTTTCGGACCATTCTCTATAAACCCAAGAGATGGTTGTACGTGAAAATCCCAGTAGCTTCTGAAATACTCAGACAAGCCTGTCTGGTGCCAACAACCATGCTACATTCAAAGTCACTTAAATCTTTGAAGAAATTTCATTTCTACAAATTTCACATTTGCCTTGACCATGTATACATGCCTAAATGCAGTCAGGTGTACCTAATAAAGTGCCGACTGAATGTATGTGTGTGTGTGTGTGTGTGTGTGTGTGTGTGTGTGTGTGTGTGTGTGTGTGTGTGTGTGTGTAGTCAAACCAAAATTTATTCAGAACCTGAACATTTCATTCATTAATACAGTTGGTACAAATGGTAATAAAATATGACAAGATCTCAGAGTTAAACTGTGTCAGAAAACATTAATCTCAATTATGTCAGATAACACTTAAGCAAAACATGGTCAGGTCAAAGTGTCTGAATAATTTTTGGTTCCAAATTTTTATCGATTTTACTGGTAGTCCACTGTATGAAGAATTTTTGAGCATAATATGTCACAGTTTACTTTATTTTGCTATCCTCACTTACATAAATGAACTGTAGTATCCTGCAAGTTATATTTTTATTTTTTTATTGTCTATATGAACGTAGATGCAAAAAGAACAAAATGTAAAAATTTACTTGAATTATTCTCTAAATTAAACTACAATAACCTTCTCTGGTGTTCTACAGGAGACAGCTAAGGGCAGCCGGAAAGTTCTGGCATCTGTGGACTTGAACATGAAGAAGTTTGCCAGCGCCACACACTCGCAGACGGACCTCATGCTCAAAATGAAGCCTTTGTCGGTTAAGGTGGTGGAGGCCACGCTGAAGCTCTCCTTATCCTGTGTGTTCCTCAAGGAGGGGAAAGCTACGTGAGTTCTCCCTGTTGGAGTTATAACACTTGCATGTCGTGTTTAGTTATCTAGATTCAATCATGTGGGAATCTGACTACAGCAAGTCTTTTTTTTTTTTTTTTTTTTTTTTTCAAAAACAAACATAATCTTGGAGTAATATTTGGAGTGCTTTTGAATCCAACAAGAGGAATGGCTGCCTGCCCAGACAGGAGGTTTGCTGTTGGGCACTGGGGTGGGTTTCTTCCCTGACATGTGCAGGTCAAGAAGCAGAGCAGAAATTTCCAAAACAATACAGCGAACTCTCAAATCATAGTCTTGTAGAGATTCTGCATTGGGATGTAGTAATGCAAAAGAATTTCATGCCTAATCTCCATTAGATCAAATAACTTTACATAGCTTCTGGAAGTAAAGACGCACATGCAATTCACACTTTAAGGTTTTCCAACAGGTTCAGTGGAGTCTTGTACCTACACCTCTTGACAAATAACCTACCTCACATTTCTTGACCAGTTATGGGTTTCCTCTGTAGGGACGAGGACATGCAGAGTCTCGCCAGTCTGATGAGTGTAAAACCAACAGACATCGGGAACCTGGATGATTTTAATGAGAGTGATGAAGAGGAGGATAAGAGATCCAGTACTGGGCTTAATCTCAATACTGCAACTCCAGGTATTATAAAAAAAAAAAACACATACAATGGAGACCAAACATCTGAGACCTCATTGAAAATCTGGGATTCAAAATAATGTAATAAAAGTAACATTATGATGTAAAATGCAGAAGAAATATTTTTGATTCTGCACTATTGTTTTGTAATGAAAACTTAAATTGTACAAATGCACAGTAGATGTATTTTCATTAGTGGTCTCAGACTTTAGGAGCCCACTGTATATATAAAACACTTGAATACTCATGTCTTGTATTCTTTATCTTATATCCCTAATACTCTGCCTTCTTGCATGAATCACTACTGATGCATGTACATTTCTCTTACCATAGTAACCCTTACTTCCTCACATGCTAGAACTTCTCCTTCTTTCTTTCTCTCACTGTCAGCATCCCACCTTCCTCTTCGACCAACACGTTCCCAAGAAAAGAGACCTGCATCTCTAAAGACCCCTTCAGTAATAGGTACTTTTTACATATTTACATATGCTCTTTGCATATTCTCTCTCTACTCTCTTTTCAGTCATATTATGTGTCTCATCATATTGATATATTTATCTTTCTTTATAAAAATAAGTTCATATAAAACTACATCCAATTAATTATTTCCATTAATTGAAATATTCCTAGAATGTTTCTGGAATATGAATTTTCACAAATGTAGTTTTGTTGCATATGATTATCACATTCATTATTTGTCCTTCATTGCTTTGACTTGCATTTCATCATGAATTTCATGAAAATATTTTATTATAATTTGAAGGGTGTAGTTCACCGTTTACCCTTTCAAAGAAAAATCATTATTTGCTCTTCCTCATGTTGTCAGGACCCTCATGTCTTTTTTCCTGGAACGCAAAAGGAATTTTTCAAACATTTTCATTCAACGTTTTTCTTAACACAAGTTTATGATTCTTTACTTCAGTATTGAGATGCTTTGTGAAATTTGAAAATGGGTCGAAATTTGATTAGTTTATTTTAGAATGGCGTATAATTAATTAAAAAAATATGACACAAATTACATAAATGTAACTGGAAAGTCAACTAGCATTAGTCAAATATTGACAAAATTATATAACAGGCTTTACAATATTAAATCTTGGATAAGAAATTAATGTAGACTACTGTTCAAAAGTTTGGGGTCAGTAAGATTTAAAAAATATATATTTTTTATTCAGCAAGGTTTATAAAAGAATCAGCCTATTAGAATTATTTCTGAAGGATCATGTGACACTGAAGACTGGAATAATGACTGCTGAAAATTTAGCCTTGCCATCACAGGAATAAATTACATTTTAAATGTATTAGAATAGAAATATGACTTTACCAGTAATTAGAAAAAAAAATTAAATCTGTAATATGTAATATATGGAAAAAATGACCATCTTTAAATCAAGCAGGTTCAGGGAATTTACATGGCTACTGTGAACTGTAGTTGGATTTAAATTGTCCTTTAGTGATACTAAATAAAATAACAGCGTACACGTTTGGAGTAACATGAGGGTGAGAAAATAATGATTGAATATTCTCTTTTGAAATAATTAACCCTTTTAAATATCTTTCATGATGATGCACCTCCATCCTTCATGTTACATTCCTGCCCTTTCTCTATCCTTCTCTTTTGCCTCTTTTTCCTAAATCCTGCTCTTTTATTTTCTCTTTCACTCTTTTGCTCTCTTTCTCCCTCCATTTTTCATGCTAACCTCAGTCAGTGGTAAGGAGAGGCCTGCTGGTGGTGTCCTCTCACGCCCAGCATCTGGCACTATCCATAACCCTGACCTGCCTGCACGTCCACCTTTACCCACCCCACCCAGTCCAATCCCTCGCACCATGCCCTCACCCGCCCGCTCCAGACCACCACGTCCACCACCCATTGCCCAGCTACAGGCCCCACCTGACTCCCACACAGAGCAAAGTTCTACTGGTTTGCTCCCCCCAGCATTGCCTAAAATCTTCCAGCCGTCCCCTGGCTCAGGTACCACAGATCAACTTAAATGAAACCGCTGGAGGTCCCTATACTTTTGGTTGCTAGTTGACATTCCTACTTGATTACAGTTATTTGTACGTATGGTTATACTGCTTCTATGGTAACAACGTGTATAGACTTCAATTGGATGTTGAAGTTCTTCTTTTTTGATAAAATCACCATCTCAGCTACAATACCAACATTTGGGGTTTTTTTTTTTTCAAAAGAAATTATTACTTCCTTTTTTTATTCAGCAACGATGCATTAAATTGTTCAAAGTTGACAGTAAAGACATTTACAGTATGATACAAAAGATTTCTATTTCAAATGCTGTTCTTTAGAACTATTTATTAACTATTTAAAATAGAAAACAGATATTTACAGTTTTAATAATATTTCACAATATTCTAGTTTTTACTGTATTGTGATTAAATTAATGCAGCATAAAGGCAGCCGATGGTTGGCCATCAGGGAGCATCTGTCAGGCTAGTTTTTGTCACATTGACTCTTGTCTGGCTCACTTCGGTGGCAGTTTGCCTGATTCAGCGTATTGAATCGCTGTTGGAGCTGTCAGTGAGAGTGGGAACTCTGGTTGGATGTTCAGTTTAGCAAACAAGTCAGTGCACGAGAATTACAGCGAAACGTGATGAAAGAGAGCAAGTAAGCCAAGACGGCACAGACAAGGCTGGTCTAATGTTATGTTATCCTACCAAGCATTCCGAAACGTGAATATTTTCATAACAACTTGAGCTGCTTAAAATGAAGAAAGTTATCAACACATCTGATATTTAAAATGGTTAGCAAGTACTGCTTTGTTTATGTTTTGCATATCTGTGTATATCATGTATATCCTTGTTTTATTTTCTTCTTATGAATGATGAAAATAGACTATTGATACCTGCTGATATAGACAGTTAATTCCTTACACATGCTAGTTTGCAGTCGGCTGTAGTCTGTGCTGTATGTTGGCTTCGCCTTGCTGTGTCCCAGGCTTAAGAAACTTCTTACAATAAAATCGTACCAACCCCAAACTTTTCAACAGTAGCATATATTTGTTGACATTTTCATGTTAATAAAAATCTTATATTTTTCATAAGCACTACACAAATGGTAATTTCACTTGAGGAAGTGAAGCCATTTCAGCATTTACAGGTAGTCGGTAATTTTATTGCCATCTAAATTGGAAATATTGGTATTTTTCTTCCACCACTCATGAGTAAATTCCTGGCTGATTTACCTACTGTTTTTGACAAACACCAGGGTCATGTGGTACAATTTCATTCCCTTCTGCATTGTCATCTCTGAGTTTACATGGAGGATTTTTGCTTTGAAAAACTTTCTGACCACTTTGAAGTATGTGTAGGGCTGCTATTTGGGTATGTAGTGCAAAAGAAATTGTTTCAAGAACTGAGAACTGAAATTCACTATGGCCATATGCATTTTAGAGTGACATTTAAATAGAATAAAGAAGAGCAAGAGCCATATTTAGCTGCAATTCATTGACATCCACATGCATGTTTTATCACAGAGGAGCCATGCAAATGTTCTTTTACAGACCCAAAGAAGCAATTCTAATAGTGCTTATGCATTTATGTATTTCTCAGCAAAGCCTGGACTTCTTGTATTGTTTCTCTGTCTGTTTTTCCCCTCTATGATTGTGTCCAGCTCCTATGTCTTTTCCAAGAAGGCTATCAGGCTCTGAGGCCCCTCTAGAGGGTCCTGTGACCTCTGACTATCCTCTGCTCAAACTCCCTCGGGCTTCTCTTTCTTCTCCTTCCGATCCCTTCCTCTCTCACTCTCCCTCTCCTCCCACTGTACTCCCAAAAGGTAAAGACACATGATTTCTAAATATTCAAAGACTACATGCAATTCAAAGTACATTTACTGTAATTCTAATAGGAATAGTACATCTCAGCCTTGACTCTAAAGGAAACTTTAAGATAGCTTTTGGAGAAGTCAGATTTATTTCCTCTTAGCCACTGTCTCTCTTGTTCTCACTTTTTCTGCATCTCTGACTAATATTCTTCTTTCACGTGGTTTGCGTCCTTTTTGTGTCATTGCACTTCTGTCTCAGATTCTTTTGGAGCACCTCGCACCAATGTTTTTAAGCCCAAGATTGTCCCCAGTGCTCGCCCTGTATCCCCCACTCCTGTCCCCCTCCTCGAACCCAAAACTTCTTCTCTCTCTCTCTCTGACACGCTTAAGCGTCCATCTGCTGGCAGTGTGCCAGGTATTGAGAAATCTTCCAAACTGCATGTGAACGGTAGAGGCAGAAATACTAAAGTACAGTTAACAAGTGCACTTAAGGTATTAATGAAATATTTGTTTACATACACCAAATTAAAATTTTATTCCAAATGTAATGTTACTTACTACAATACTTGTAATATATTTAATTCTGCTTTCTAAAGTCTGGTCAGAAATCATAAAAATTGCAATTACTGTTGTATTGACAATTATTTTTATTAATAAGCAAAAAAAATAATTAATTATTATGCAATTCGATATTCTGATCATATTTTTTCCAAGCGCATTTTACCAATTCCAAACCACATTAATCTAATTTAATTTTGTATATAATCCTTTATAAGCAATATATAATTTTTAACAAGGGCTGGATGCGAAAAACGACAATGTGCATAATTATTATTATAATTATTTTAATTTAAAATTAATTCTACATTGTTATTAATTTAAAATAATTCTGCATAATTATTAAGCAGGTTTCCTTTTACAAGTAAAATGGGCTAAAAAGCAGATTTAACTCACACTGAAAAGTCAAAACTTATTGAATGGCCATGAGAAGGATGCAATATTACAATACTAGAAATTGCTAAATTAAATCCTCTAACCCTCTATATATCCTCTAACACTTTATCTCAAATTCTATCTCAAAAACTTCCTTCACCTGTTTTACTTCTTATATATATATATATATATATATATATATATTCCATCTTTTTCTCACAGCATTTGCAGAGCTAAATGAGCGGACAATGGCGGTTTCTACATCTCCCTTCTTCAGTGTCCCTCTAAATGAACCTGTGCCACCTGTTCCTTTGCTGAGCAAACCAGATCTTGAAGCGCTTTGTGAAACATCTTGCCCTTCTGGTCAACTCCCCAAGCCACCTCCCTCTGCATCCCTTTCTTTCTCCATCAGCAAACCCCTACCTGTCTCTTTTACCCCAGCAACTATCTCCTCCTCTACCTCTGCTCTTGCCCTGTCAACTACTGATGCCCTCACAAATGCCCCCTGCTGTTCACCTCAATCTTCTTCTGCACAGTCAGGTACTAAATTGCCTATCATTTGCTTTAAAAGAGACTGTAACAGGAACTAATGTGATTGGTGATAGGTCTACCAGTTATAATGTACAAGAAGATTTATTTTGCGATTAAGGGTGCATTTAAACAACAATGATGTACTAAAAACTAAAAGTTTTTTCTTTGCATTTTTTGAAAAGTTTCACTAAAAACGCTGTATTATGCATGCCAGGCCAGTAGTTGGCGATGTCACTTTTTAAAGAATCACTACGCCTGTGCACATACGCTTTCTTCTACAGTGCCTATAGATCGAACACGTAAAATGCATGTGCATGACGTCACTGTTTCCACAAATTCCACAAGGAACTCTCATTGGTCTAAAATCTCAAAAAGGTGATTTAAAAATTGTACATTGTTTTCCAGAAATACCCAGGGAGCTCAACACACTTACAGAGGAGGATCAAACAAATCCATTTTTACAAGGTGAATAAGTATTTTTCACTCTTGTCATTACTTATGTAAATGTCCTGAAAATGATTGAACCCAAATAGATTAAGATCGATTATTCTGATTCAATTTGCTGTTATGTTCCGCAGATTTACTTGATGAAGAACTGAAGACCTCCGAGCCCAAACAAGAGCAGCATCGCTCCTCTCGGACTGTCTGCAGCATTAGCATTGCAAATCAACAATCTCCTTCCTCCCTCCGTCAAACAGAAACCAGAAGCACTGAAGGAAAAGAGCTCAAACCTGCCGAAGCTGTAAAAAGGTGGGCACTTAAATATTATTTTTGTTTTGTTCTGGCATCAACTATAATTCTCTCACATACGTTTTAACTATAGAATTTAGTAAAAACTAATATAATATCAGCTTTGCAGACACAGTCTAATTGGCAGAAGTGTATTCAGAAGTGTATTTTGCTCTGTTTATAAAGTGTTTCTGCATGAATGTTCATTAGGCTTCATATGGTCGCAAATCCAAATTTATCTCTTTAAATGAAAAAAAAAAAGGTTCCTTAATAACAATGGGGGAAATGCATGACCTTGTGATGAGCCTATCATAAACAGACCATGACATTTGCCTACACCAGCTGTGCAAATGTTTAAACTCTCCATTGCCTTCCCTCACCACTCCAATCCTGCATCTATCTCGTTTGTCCTGTTTTCTCGCCACTAACATTGCTGCCACACAAAGTGCTCTCTAAGGAAAAGCTGCATCTAATCTTACCAAACACCGCCATGCTTTGTGGCCTCTCACCCCATATTTTCCCACCTTTGACACCAAGTATCTTTGTCCCCCAGTCTTGGGCCTGTTGTCACATCATCTTTAGACACATCTGGAGTACAGCCTGTGGAAGCTTCCAGATCTGAGGAATTGGACATTGGAACTGTCCCTCCTCCACACCCATTCTCTGCTCCAGCAACAATACCTCACTCATCTGCAATTTCCACTCTTGGAGAGAAAAATCAAGTTTTTATTGCAGAGAAACCTCCGTTGGCTGAGGAAGAGCCGGATTTTAAATTGGCCGATTTTGATAAAGTGATCATGACCTCTAAACCCATTAAAGATGTTACTGTTAGCAGATGCCCTGAGAAAGAACCACTCAAAATTGACACTGAACAGCCAATGCAGTCCAGTCTGGTTCAAACCTTTTCAATAACCGATGATGACTTACTAAAGCAACCAGAAAACCCAATAATTGAATCAGCAGGGGAAGTTTCTCCAAAAGAGGAACTGAATGAGCAGAATGTGAAGGGTGCTCTGCTTTGTGCCGAACTCAACAAGTCAGACGAGGACAAGATATTCAAGAAATTTGCCTCAACTGGAGTTACCCCTACTGAACAAAATATCCACAATGTTTTATCCAGCTCATCACCTCTACAGCAAGAACCTACAGATATTCCCAGGGAAAAAAGTCAAGTGTTGGTGGAAGGAGTCCTTGCGTCTAAGGTCGACAGCAGTTTGAGAGAGCAACAGTCCCATAAGGATCATCTGGACAAGATTTTAACTATTGAGGAAAGGTGAGTGTGTTGCTCGCATGGTACTATTACACTTCCAAACAGTTGCAAACTGGAACTTTCCTCTTTAGTGCTACTTCCTCAATAAACTCATATCTGTCTTTTAATGACATTCATTTGAATAGTTAGGCACATAAAACTTTAGTGTCATGAACAGAAACTGTTTAATAGATAACACATTTTAAATATACTAACTGACCTCAGTATGAACAGATAGGTTTGTTTTATATTCTTCCCCAACCACACTCTTCTGTAGAATTAGATCAACCACATCCATTCTCCAGAAATTTATATTTGAACTTCCTAAACACCTAACTAAATGAAAATTTCTTGACCTTTCTCTAATTTTTTTTCCTGTCTCATTCTTCTGTTCCCTGTTATTCTCTCAGTCAAAATGAAATGGCCTTCACTCCAACTGACAGGCCTAGCGTTAGCCTCAAAGCAACTGTCCCTCAGATATCAGCTCTTCCCAAAGTGCTTCCTCCCATTCATCCCCAATCCCTGGAGCCCAAAGTCCTTAAATGCATCTCAGAACAATCTCCAGCAGTCAGTGGACCAGCTGAACCAGAACTGATCATGAAGAAGTCAGACAACACAGTGTTAACACAGAAGAGCATGGAGGTCCATTCACTTTCATTCACCCAAGCAAAAGTGCCGATCTGGAGTTCTCTGGAAGAGAAAGTAAAAGATCAGGAGGATGAAGAAACAGATGAGGAAATAAAAAAGCACAAAACGCCTCACAAGATGCCAAAAGAAGAAAATAAAGCCAAAGTGTCCTCAGAAAAATCTTTAGATGGAGGGTAAGAGACATTTTGACAGTGCCCAATATGGTCTTTAATATTCAGCCATGGCCAAGTGCTTGCATGCTTGAGTTTTGTCACATGTCTCATACAAATAAGCGTGTTAAAATGGTCTTTTGTGCACTCTCATGTGTAAGAGAGTGAGTTTTGGCAAGCCATACTTCGATGATTTGGATAAATGTGTGCTAAAATTGGCTCCATGTTTTAATAAGTGTTACGGCCGGCGAATGAACATGGATAAAGTTTCATTAATGCATGTTTGATCAAAACAAGGTAAGTAAAATGTGTCATAAACCCTGTTCCTTACCTCACAGTGGAGAAAAATCTGTTAACAAAATCGAGGATGCTGAGAATCTCGTTTTAACTGAACCAGTGTCCGAGCAGCCGATACCCTCCAATGTCCTAAAGCCACAACCAGCCGAGACTATTAAGGAGAAGAAAACAGAAGCTGTTAAAGTCAGTATACCGATCCGTATGAAGCCTTCACTTCCTGTGATCTCCCCTGCTGTTGCTGTAAAGGAAAACAGGGCAGCACTGCATCTGGAGGAACTTTGCCCTCTGACGCCAAACCTGTCTCTGGATACTGAGTCTGACGGAAATGCTTTAAAGAAAAAGGTCACGCTTGAAGAAGAGAGTGTGTTATGGGCCACAGTAGAGGAGAAAACAATAGAAAAAAGTGATGAGGTTGTTAGCATGGGCAAGTCAGTAACAGAAAAAGAGGTCCTGGATAGGGGGTAAGTGCTTGAGGTTTGTTAACCTCACTGCATGGAGTTTTGTGTGGACTGTGAACTATCTGGGCTTGAATGGTTTTGTCCATACTATAGTTTGGGGTCAGTACGAGTTATTTGTCTGAAAACAATTAATACTTTTATTCCGCAAGGATGCATTAAACTAATCCAAAGTGACAGTAAAGACATTTATAATGTTACAAAAAAATGTATTTATTCTGCCTGTGTTACTGACGCATCTCTTAAAGTAATCATTTGTTTTACTTGCTGGGAGTTGAGATGTTAGTAAGAGAATATTGATATTCAAAGAATATACTTGTCACTTATACTTTTTGGTCCATGGCAGCCAACGTGGACAGGAAACATCAGAAAACAAGCCAGAGGAGCAAAAGGAGTCCTTCGCCTTGCCCCCTTTCCACCACAAATCGGTTAAAAATGCTATCAGAGAGAGACAGACAGAAGAAAAGAAAGAGAAGATCACTGAAGTGGAAGATTTAGATGATAAAAAGATGCTGCAAACTGGCAGTGAGACAATTTGGACAACTCAGGCTGGACCTAAAGAAGATCTGAATACTGAAGGGGTTGGTTCAGGGACAGAACCTGGCCTTGAGCTTGATGAAGGAACAGACAGGACTATTGACACGTGTATACAGGAACATGACTCTATTTCTGATCGGGAAGAAGTATCTGTAGGCTTCATACAGGGGATTTTTGGTGTTCTGTACAAAGGGTAAGTGTGGGACAATTCTGAGACTTGCACAGAGCTTCTTTGGCCTCAGCATCTGCATGGTTATAATTTAATTCCCTCGAAACACTGAAAGGTTGTTATTAGGTGTGATTGTACATTTGCAAGAAAGCTTTTGCATCCACATTTAGGGTGTCCTGTAGTGATGAGAAGCACTGCTTGCTTGTTTGATTGATTAAATACCGGCTGGTGATTTTCAAGGCTAAATCAAAAACAGCCTTTGCGAATGGAAACCATTTGTTTTGTCATGGTGTAATGTAATTTTGTCATTTAAATATCCTCATCCTTTAGTTATGAGACCATGACATCTATACTACAGCAGCCAAGCGCAGCAGAAACAGATGTTCAAGATGACACGATCTTGAACAATCAAGATGGATCTGTGGTTGAAATTCTCCCTCCCGAGGCCTTCTGTGACACCAAAATTGAGTATCCAACTGATGATGACCCCCAGGAAAACTTAATCAAGGATTTATTACCATCTAGCGAGTTACACATAGATATTCAGACCGCCGAGCCGGTGGCCATGAGCTTGGTGGAGTGCTTGAAACTGGCTGCCAGAGAAACTCAAAGCAGATCCATGAATTTCAAAGCCCAGGATGAAGGAAGTCCTTCTAAACAGAAAACAGCAATAGAGCAAACCCAAATACTGACACCAAACAGAAATGACAAAAGCGTGAAGATGGAATTAAAGTCTGAGAGTGTGATATCAAATGAAGAGATAAATGAAGAGCCATGCTTACCTCTGGAAACCACAAAAGAAGACATATCTGCTAAGAAAGAGGTGGAAAACGTCAGTGCTGTGGAAACAGATTGTCCGGTGACGGTGGTCGATTTTGAGGAAATAAAAATACACAAAAGCCCAAAAAGAAATGGACATGAAGAACTTCTACTTGGCAAGATGATTCCTGGCAAGACAACAGCAGCAGATTTAAGGCCTATGGCGGAGTCTGGGTGTTCACAGGAGGATCTAGAATATGAACTGGGTCAGGAAGACTTAGGGACAGTGTGGTCTGCTGAGCTATATATGGATGGAGGGTAAGTGCATGACCTCTGCCTGCACTGCCTCTCATTTTTATGACCCTCCTTACGATCAGCACGAATTTGTTCCGTATGGCTGACCGTCAAGCGTTCTAGTCGTTATTCGTATTTGTCTGTGACAAGGGCTGGTGGTGTCTGTGTGTGATGTAAAGCAGTGCATTTAATGCGTCCTGTGTCCTTGTAAGAGATGGGTTGGGATGCACTACCATTAAAAACTTTGGGTCAAAGGTATTTTTTATAATTAATACTTTACTTTGCTTTAGTCAGCAATGACATTAAATTGATCAAAAGTGACAGTAATAAATGCTTATCCTTATAAATGCTTATAAATATTTATCCTGAAAAAAATTAATCACGATTTTCTATAAAAAAAAAAAAAAAAAAATAAGCAGCACAACTGTTTTTAACATTGATAATAATAAGAAATGTTTCTTGAGCTCTAAATCAGCATATTAGAATGATTTCTGAAGGATCATGTGACTAAAGACTGGAGTAATAATGCAGAAAATTCAGCTTTGCCATTACAGGAATTAATTACAGTGCTCAGCATAAATGAGTACACCCCCTTTGAAAACTAACATTTTCTCAATGAACACAAAAACAATTTCCAAAATGTTGACAAGACTAACTTTAATATAACATCTGTTTAACTTGAAATTAAGGTTAATAATATAACTTAGATTACACATTTTTCAGTTTTAATCAAATTAGGGTGATGCAAAAATGAGTACACCCCACAACATAAACTATTACATCTAGTACTTTGGCTTCCATAATTTTTAATGACATGAAGTCTTCTAGGCATGGCAATGAACAAGTTGGCGACATTTTGCACCATCTATCTTTTTCCATTCTTCAAGAATGACCTCTTTTAGAGACTGGATGCTGGATGGAGAGTGATGCTCAACTTGTTTCTACAGAATTCCCCATAGGTGTTCTGTAGCATCTTCTCTTTCAGTATAGAGCAGTACATCTGTGAATTCATGATGCCATCAATGAAATGCAGCCCCTCATAAGGACACTGCCACCACCATGTTTCACTGTAGGCACCATGCATTTTTCATTGTATTCCTCACCTTTGCGACACCATACAGTTTTCAAGCCATCTGTTCCAAAAACATTTATCTTGGTCTCATCACTCCAGAGTATAGAGTCCCAGTATTCTTCATCTTTGTCAGCAAGGGCCCTGGCAAACCCTAGTTGCACTTTTTTGTGCCTGGCTTTAGGAGAGGCTTCTTTTGTGGACGGCATTCATGCATGCCATTCCTCTGCAGTGTACGCTGTTTTGTGTCATGGGAAATAGTCACCCCAGTTTGGCTTTCTACTTCTTTAGATAACTGCAGTGAACTTGCATGCCGATTTTCTTCAACACTTCTCATCAGAAGACGCTCCTGTCGAGGTCCACATCTCTGTGAGATGGTTGCAGTTCCATCTTTTTTAAATTTCTGTATCACTTTTGCTACAGTATTCTGACTGATAAGTAAAGCTTTGCTGATCTTCTTGTAGCCTTCACCTTCTGTTGTAAAGAAATTATTTTCTTTCTCAGGTCTTGTGACATTTCTCTTCCATGTGGTGCCATTGCTGACAGCCTGAAATGGGAAGGGGTTTTAACACCCTTTTATAGTCAACTGTCTGCTGGACACCTGTGTAGTGAATAATTAGACTCACCTGTGGTTGAATTCTTGTTAAATTAGACATTTGTAGTCTAAAATTTCGCTTTTCTCCAGAGACTTTCAGTGGGGTGTTCTCATTTTTTCATCACCCTAATTTGAGTAAAACTGAAAATTTTGTTCTCTAAGTTATATTATTAACCTTACTTTCATGTTATAAGTTAAACAGATGTTATATTAAACTTAGTCTTGTCAACATTTTGAAAAGAAATTTTTGTGTTCATTGAGATATTGTTTAATATGTTACTTTTCAAAGGGGGTGTATTAATTTACGCTGAGCACTGTACATTTTAAAATATATTAAAATGGAAAGTTTTTAAATTGTAATACTATTATGTATTTACTGTATCTTTGATCAAATAAATGCAGCCTTGGTGAGAATAAGAGAAAAAATCTTACCGACTTCAAACATTTGAGTGGTAGTGTATATATTTTGAGCATGAAACATTGTGTTGGTTCCTTTTTTAATAGCGCAGGCTTTGATTTTTTTGGCTCTTTGTGGTTTTTTTAAAAAGGACTAAGCAGTTTCACAGCTTGTTTGTCTATTTTGCAACTGCTGATGCAAGCTAGCAAAAATGGTGAGCAAAAAAATGTTACATAGTGACTGTGGGCTAACGCTGCTGTTTGTAGCCCCTTGCTGGGACTGATTGTGCCATTTTCACTTAATTGCATTTTTACTGAAAAACCTTTGCACGCTATAATAACCAAATTGGTAAGGTGCAACATTTTGATATTATGTTCTGGTGTCCCATTTCTCACAGACCAGAGGAATCCTCAATACAGCCAATACCACACCCAAGAGATTTCACAGCCAAACAAACACTAGAAGCACCTCAGACTGCCTTTTCACTTGAATGTGTGTCTATATTAAAAGACACTACACTACCGGAAAATATTTCCCAACCTGTTGGCAAAGTTATCCCTCCTTGTCAAGATGAGAGTATGCAGTCACCACACCCAGTGCCTTTACAGGAAGTCGGCTCTGATGCCATAAATCAAGAAAGTAGCAGTGCAGCGGCTAACAGACATGTGGTTCCACAATGTGATGAAAAAGGAACCACTCCTTCACATGTAACTACAGAGACAACAACTGTAAAGACTGTTGAGAAATGCAGTGACGTTGCGAAAGAGACGAATGAGAATAACTTATCACCACTAGAGGGCGACATTACCAAAACCATGTCTATTGATAACACTTCAAAAGTTGTGGTGGAAAAAGACAGCTACCCAGTCATCACCAAGGCATCGGAAAGCGTTATTGTAGCAGCCACAGTGAGACCAACAGATATAAACGTTGATGAAAATGTTGTTTCCGGGCAGGACGTTTCTCCAAGGAGCTCTGTGGTCCCATGGCCATTTCCCTCTCCTAAACTCGAAAGAAACCACGAGGTAATAAAAGGTACAGAAAGTTTCAGTCTAAAAGATGGCAGTCTCTCAGAGGAGAGTGTTCTGTTAGAAAAGATTCGTCAAATGGCAGAAGAGGAGACGACGCAGCCTCCAGCTCCTGCTCCACGCAAGATACGCTTGATTCCCTGCAAGTCTGATTTCGAACTTCCTCCAACTCCACCCCTGCAACTCAAGTCTAGCATGACACCGCCCATGGATGAGATAAAGCCAAATTTAGATCACACTGAAATCACGAATACTATTGGACCTCAACCGTCAGTGATTTCTCCAGAGGAGACAGATGAGAAGATTGACATCAGTCAGTCTCAGATGTCCTCTGTGCTACTGGAGAATTTTAAGTCAGATGACAGAGAAGCCAATTCTAGAAATGCTGTTATAGATGATAATGTCCTGTTACACAAGCAAGAACAAAATGTCCAGCTAGAATGTATGGCAGCTGAAAGGGAGTGCCAAGATACACCAGCTGTTAAGCCCACAAACCAGACAGAAAACACAGAAACAGAAGTTGAAACTAAGAACAAGGAACAAGCAGATTTAAGTATTGATAGAAGCGAAGAGGCTCAAATAGAGCAGGATAGACCACCATCTCCAGTGCCTGATGAGTTGTAAGTTTGAGTGGCATGTAAACACTAAAATTCAGCCTTATTTTACCATATTATATTGTTTGAGCACCATATTATTTTGTTGAACACTGTGTATATTAATATTTTGCATGTCTTTTCATTAACCTCTAAACAACACCCAAAATGTTCTAAGCGTTGCAGAGAGGGAAACTATACCTGTTTTCCATAGCAGAACAATACTGAATTCAAAATTTAATTTGGAAACCAGGTGGAGCAAAAACAATGATGAGGAATTGTTTATTTATAGTGTAAATCATGTCAGTATGTCTAACATATTTCCTGTCCTTTTAACAGGGCTGGTCATCCTCAAGGAAAGGATTCCTCTGATGTAACCCCTGAGGCTAATGGGAGCGAGACACCATCTAGGAGCCCAGGCAGCATGCAGGTTAATGGACAGACCACTGTAGAGGCATCCCATGTGATTGTGCCCCCAGTGCGCAGTAAAAAGAAAATCATTCCACCACCCATGGACCTCACGATAGTAAATACAATAGATGAATCAAATAAAGAGGGTTCAGCATTGCCTGCATGGGATGTGAGTGGCATTTGGTGTTTAAAATGTAAATGTAAAGTACATGTTAAAATGTTTTGTTTTTTTTTCTAATCAGGTCTTACTTTATTTTTATTTTTTTTGTCTTTCCATTTGTCACTATACAGTTTGCCAGTCCACTGCCCAGTCCTGGTCTGGTGACCTCCAGTCAGTCCTTGCTGGTGTGGTGTCAAGAGATCACTAAGAACTATAAGGGAGTAAAAATCACAAACTTCAGCACCTCTTGGCGTAATGGCCTGGCATTCTGTGCTATCTTACATCACTTCCACCCTGAGATAATGTAAGTTTTATGTCTATTCTTTCTTTCTTAGTATGACTGTGTATGTGCAATAGCTTAAAAAACACTTATTTGGTTCAATTAACTGCCATTTTGTACAAGTACAAAAAAATTAGGAAAGCACAATTTTTAATATTTAATTGTGCATGTTAATATCCTCTATTTTTTATTTAATTTACCGCTGCATCACATAACACTCACTTAAAAGCTTTTTTAATATATATATATATATATATATATATATATATATATATATATATATATATATATATATATATATATATATATATAAACACTGTTGAATATATGATCAATGTTAAATCTTTAGCAACATCAAAATGAATATCCAGTGTTCATACTGTACAATATAATGTTGTGGAGCCTAAATTAACTCGTAGAATTTAAAATAATTGATTTACGTTTTACTTTTTTTAGACACAATAATATATAATTTTAATATTGACCATTTTAGCTTATTGTCCCGAACATGACAACAATTACTCACAATTACTTACTTGAATCTCCCAAATACAGATCTCCCACAAAACTGATAGCTAGGGTTTGAGAATTCTTTCAACAACTTTATTTTAATTGATTATTGTTATTTTTGGTTGCCATTTAATCGTTTACAATTAAACCAATCATTTAAACATTTTATTTGTATCATAAGACATAGTTTCAAAGCAGCTCTACAGAAAATGCATGTCTACATTACAATTTAGAGTGATCTTTTGTCAGAGGTGTCACTGTGTCAAAGCAATGTATTTCAGAAATGTACATATACAAATCACGCAGTTAGCTAACATAATGTATAAATTTCAGGCAGAAACAATAAGCTCATTGAAGTAATTATTACAAGTTGTGAACTTAATGATTACAATATATAGAAAATTTTATATATACAATATATAGCATTTGTTATTATGTACTGACCTAGTTGTTGTTTTCCAGTGACTTTGGTGCATTAGAGCCTCACAACATAAAGCAAAACAACAAAAACGTAAGTTTGGTTTAAGCAGATGTTCCACATATAGATATTTTGAACTATATACACAAAATATAACCTTCATTTGTGCTGCCTTTTTTTTTCTTTCAGGCTTTTGATGGTTTTGCATCACTAGGAATCTCTCGTCTGCTGGAGCCCTCAGACATGGTGCTACTCTCTGTGCCAGATCGTTTGATTGTCATGACGTACTTGTGCCAAATCCGTGCACACTTCACCGGGCAGGAGCTGAGTGTGTTACAGATAGAGCAGAACAACAGTCAGTCCAGCTACGCATTGGCGGGGCCAAACCAGCAGCCGGATGTACAAGCAGCAGCCAAATTCTGTGCTGAGAGGCTCCAGGCTGGATCTGTGTCAGGAGACAATAACAGCAGGGACTCACTGGGAGAGGAGGGAAGTGACACTGTGGCTAAGCCCAACGGAGGTCTTGTTCCTCCACCTCGGACTAAACGTGCTGGAAAGGTGGATGAGAAGGGCAGTAAGGAGACACAGGAAGGTGCACAGACACCTGTGGCCCCGCCACGACCAAACGCAGCGGCTTCCAGATCAGGGTTTGGGCACATACGAGATGCAGATCTAATGAAGAAACGGCGGTCGCGACTGAAGAGCGAATCCATGGACGAACCTGATTCAAAGGAGCAGCCAAATGAGGTAAAGGACATTGAATTTTCCCTTTCTTTACATTTATGTGTTTTAATATTTAATCTAATTGTCTTTTTTCTACTAACCTCTGACAGTCTGATAAAAGTGAACCAACAGTTGAAGGAACAAATGGCTCAACAGCTGCCAGAGAAAGTGCTGAAACAGGTAACCTTCCTAAACAGCTTCCTAAAAAACTTTTTTAATTTAGAAAGATTGGGTATTTCACACTCTAATTTCCCTCTTTTCACCATTTAATGTGTGTTTGCAGAACCTCATGAAGCAAACCAAGATGTTAAATCAGCAGATAATGAGACAATGGTCAGTATACCTTCAGTATTTGAGAGAATTACAGTGTTTCTTTCATCTTATAAAAGTGAAATTCTTGGATAACCTCAAAGCTTGTGATTTTAAAATATAAAATTTGCCAATTTGCATGTCAAATACATAGAAAATGCCTTTCTAATAGGGCTGCACAATATATTAATTAAATTAAAGAAATATCACAGATGAATAAATCGTGATATGCATATCGCAATGACTTGAGGTA
This sequence comes from Chanodichthys erythropterus, assembly GCF_024489055.1. Taxonomy (NCBI): domain Eukaryota; kingdom Metazoa; phylum Chordata; class Actinopteri; order Cypriniformes; family Xenocyprididae; genus Chanodichthys; species Chanodichthys erythropterus. The sequence continues at coordinate 45,416,947 of NC_090230.1, read as the reverse complement.
ACTGAATGATTTTATTTATTTATTTTAAATTACGAAAAAGTGTAAAAGTTTTGGTTGATGCAGACGGCGGAGAATAGACTGCTGACGTATGCAAGATACCCAGTCATAGCAAACTAGTTCTGCTGCTGCAGAAGATTTAGAGAATCATGAAACATATGTTTTTAGTATGTATATATGTATGCATATATTTTTTTGTTTTTAAATACATGTAAATATAGCATTATCATATAGCATATCATATTATTTAACAAGTTATCACATACCACAATTTTCATCTATATTGTGCAGCCCTACTATCTAAACTTACAATAATCATCATAATAGTCCAATTCTGGGGCTGGATTCACAAAACATTTTTAAAAAATAAAAGTCTTCTTAATTGCTGTTTCTTCTTATTTTCTAACTTAAAAAAAAATAAGAATATTTTGCACTCTCAAAAACATTTTTAATAATGTTCTTCAAACCTATAAAAGAATTTGAATTCCTAAAAAGAATGTTCTTAAAAATAATTGTAAATAACCTCTTAAATTAAGGATAACCTCAACATATCTTAAATCCCCTAAGGTTTAATGAATTCACTGGGTTATTCAAGTATTAAACATTACAACATCATTAGGATTATGATGATAATCTTTACCGATCAGTGAGACTTCTGTAAAACCTGCCATACAATCAGATAATACCAAACCTGTCATTTTCTTATTAAGAAAAAAAAGAGATGTTCTTAAGAAAATATTTGAGAAGAATTTTCAAGAATTGCACTTAGGAACAATCTTACAAACTTCTTACACTGTGTCTATACTGGTCGCACCACGCTTGAGGCTGTCTACATTGGAGGCGACAATGCAATTATTGCAAATCCATTTGTTTTTCATGTCAGAAGTAACTAGAGCACTTAAACTATGTCAGAAATTGAACGGGGCATCAGTTTACTTTCACAGATTTGTTGCGTCTCACTACATCTTGTGTAGACAGCATCACTGATTATAATGGGTTCTATTTACTTTTGTTCTGTCGCACCACTCATTTCTGGTGTAGACACTAGGAGTTAAATCGACATTTATGTGATTAAAGTCCAGTCGACTAGTCACTGATTACGTCATTAATGAACAAATAAGCTTGAGCCTTGAGCTGAGACTCGAACGTGTTTAATTCTACCTGGCAGTATCTCTCTACTAATAGTGAAGCTGTGGGTTTTAGTTACTAAGAAATATATGCTTTTCAGTTTTTAAGCTATTTTACTGATAAATCACAGAACAGTGTTGACAATACATTTCTGCGCTACTGAATGTTTCTGTGTGCGCAATCTGCATGTGATGTGTGAGCTATACTGTGTGTGTGTGTGTTACAATGCAGCAGCGCATTAGTTTAGAACGGTTATTTACGTATGTGTACAATAAGCTATGTAAAACGTGCATTCCCCCTATTAATATTGAGCATCCAGATGATATAATTTAATATATGTGGAGAACTCTTGGAGTATGCATTTATTTGTCATTTCGACTGTTGGAAACGGAGCGTGAAAGTGGACTTCAAAGATTTCTTATCCTGTCGCGCCCTTTATAGGCCATGATCGGCAACTAGTCGATGTCAAGCTTGAAGCGTCATGGCAGAGCATTAGTCGACTAGTCTGTGCCACACTTAGTAGACACGGTGTTAGAATTTATCTAAAGCAATTCCTTTCTTCATGAATCCGGCCCCTAAATTCACAAGCTTTTACCATCCCATATTTAATTTCCTTGTTTAACAAATCTTTTAGTTAAATCAAGCCTGTCCTTTCTTCTCCATTATCTTTGTGCGTCATTGTTTGTTGCTGTCTTATGAATGTTGGTCTTGTCTTCTCTGTATCTGGCTCTATCCATCTCTCTTCCTCCCCATTTCCAACCCTTTTTGCTTTATTTTTCTCTCTCTGTCTGCGATACTCTCTTGTCTGGTTTTATGTATGTCTCCCTGTGGTACTTCCTGGTCAGTGTCTGCAGGACACCAATCAGTATGTGTTGAGTGAACTCCAGGCCCTGGAAACCGAACAGAAGCACATAGACAGCAGAGCTGCCATCGTGGAGAAAAGGCTCAGAAAGCTCATGGAGACGGGTAAGAAAAACACTCATATAGAAAGAAAGTGAGTAAAGCTGATTTCAAGTTAACTCTTGAAATGCAGCACAATACATCTTAATTACCTGTTTAACAGGAAGTGATAAAGATGAAGAAGAGAAGCTGATTCAGGAGTGGTTCACTCTGGTCAACAAGAAGAATGCTTTGATCAGGAGACAAGACCATCTGGAGCTGCTGTATGTCATGATTATTACATTCACAAGTAATATATAAGACACAGTCCACAACAATACACAGTAATGACGTTATCCTTGCAGGCAAGAAGAGCAGGATTTAGAAAGAAGGTTTGAGCTGCTAAACCGAGAGCTCAGAGCCATGATGGCTATTGAAGGTAAGAAGGCCATGAAACGGATATGAGTTATTTAATGAAAGCGCCAGTCTGTCACAGCTCTACAATACAATAATTCTAATATATAAGATTCATTTAATAATAACAGCCCATAATAATTTATTAGTTATGGGCAATGAACTGTATACTGGTCGATAAATGGCTGATATTACAATTCTATACTATTATGTGTAAAACATGAAGCATGACAAAAATAAAATCAGTAATATTAAATACTACAAGTGAATTTATGCATCACAACATTATGATGTATTGTATTATATATATATATATATATATATATATATATATATATATATATATATATATATATATATATATATATATATATATATATATATATATATATATATATATATATATATATATATATATATATACTTTATGTGAGAGTCACATGGCAGCAAGGGTAATATAAGGAAATTAGCTTGTAGTTAATTATTCAATTATCTAATATTAGCCTGTATGCTACTGATATATTGGGCATCCATATTCTACACATTCCACATTTTTATTTGTCATGTTAAAAATTAATTTATCAAATTTTACCCCTAAAAACATTAAAAATGTGAAAAAGATTGCAGATTTCAAATGTAATTAATTCCAATATGATGAGATGTAACAAGTAAGTCCATAATTCAAATCAACATGTATTTTTCACAATATTTAACCTGTTAATTGTCAGTGTCCCGGAAGCAGTACACTTGGCACCCTTTTTTCCACATATTTTATAAATTAAGTATCATTTGAAAGTTTAAACTCTCAAAATTCATCCTATAAAAACTTTCTAGAAATTGTGTTACCATAAATCCTTTTAGCAGGCTCAATTATTGTGATATCAACTTCTATACTATTCTATGTTGTGATATCAACTATCAAATTTGGAACACAACTTGATTAGATATATGGCTTTGATTTTTCTAGCAATTGTAGAGTCCAAATTATTTTGTAAAATATATATTTTGTATAAAATACAAAATGTTTAAAAAAAAATGACAGTAATCAAACTTTTATAACCTTTGTACACTTGTGCAATAATCTGCTGAGTGTCTTCCTAAAAAAGACCAACTATAGTTCTGTTTTCCAAAGCATTCAAGAACTACAACCATTTATTTTTCACATCTATGCTTTAAAAAAGGGAGTGTCCGTTAACAGGGAGAAAAATCAAAACAAAAACAAAAAAACACACACACACACACACAAAATGGAAAAATGACGCCTATCTTGGCCCATATGTTGGTCTATTAATACTTTAAACCTTTACTTACTTATTTCCTCTGCAGCTGCAGCTTTAGTAGTCAATATTTCATCACTGTACCATCATATGACTCACGTTCATATTCCATCCATCAGACTGGCAGAAGACTCAGGCCCAGCAGCACAGAGAACAGCTACTGCTGCAGGAGCTGGTGTCACTGGTCAACAAGCGGGACGAGCTGGTCAGAGACATGGATGCAAAAGAGAGAGGGTGAGTCTAGTCACACTGTGTTTTGGTGCACTGGCATGGTGAAAATGATCAATGAGTTATGTGATTTTACATTTCGCATGCACTGTTTGTATGTGCAGAGCTTTGGAGGAGGATGAAAGACTGCAGAAAGGTCTGGAGGCAAGACGTAGAAAATACAGCAATAAGGAAAAGTGTGTTCTTCAATAGAGACATAAAACTTGAATTCATGTGAAAACTGGCTCACTGCACCAGAGACAATCTAGATGACTGACTACACCAGGACATTAGTGTGCCTTGTTTTAACTTTCAAAGACATTTGGCTCAAACTTGAAGCCCTCAACATCTTCAAGATCTCAGTGACATCAGAGGGATATAAAACATGTCCAGTGTGGATCATACTAGTTATTCCCTGAAAGTTTGCACAACGATTTGAAGGTTCTTCCAGGATGCACTGGTGAAGAGTTTGGTATTATAAGCAATATTACTTTAAATTTGAAAAGGTCTTTGTTTTATTGGACAGTAAACAAACACCCTTCACATACCTGAATGGTTACAGACAATTAAACTGAACAGAAGAATTAAAAGGGAGAAAGGAGAAAAAATCCTTCATACTGCTGTAGATTGCAAAATAAAAGTATTGATTGAGACTTCGTGGGGATTTTTTTTTTTTCTGAAGCGAACAAATCATTGCTCAATAGACTTCCAAGCTACAGCACTGAGCAGGATTTTTCTCCTTTGTTATGTTTAATTGGAAATGTAATGTTTCTTGTCATTTTTTTTTTTTTTTTTTTTTTTTTTACTTTGCTCCAAATATTAAGATAATTTGACCTTGTCTTTAAGATGTATTGAACATGCAAAGAGACTTGCACCAAAGTTTGCTGTTTTTACATTATTTATTTAAGTGTGTTGTTTCCTGGTATGCCAAAATGTCTCTGTTGGGCTGTTGTCTTTTATTAGCTGCAAATCGAATTCTCTGATAGTTTATCAGACAATGTGTCTCCAAATGAATGTATTCATTAAGTTTTATTGCATTGCAGTGCCTTTAGAGATTTAATACCTTTTGCAAAGGGGCTTTTTATATATACCGAAGCCTGTATTTTTCGGTTTTAAACCTTGAACGATAACACAAAATGAAAAATATTTATGGATTGTTTTATAGCCTATACACAAAGTATTTTGTCTGACTACTCTTTTTGATATTTAAATGTGTTATTCATTCCTATTTTAAAATTTAGAGTGTTTTATTCAATAAAGTTTGATGCTGTTTGAATTAGTGTTTTTTTTGTTTTGTATAAAACATGGTGTATTTTTTTTTTTCAACAATAACTAAATAATACCTAACAATACGTTTTACCTTTGCAGCTTGAGTTTCTGGGAGACTTCTCACATTAGCCAGGATAACAAACCATTGAGAGTGGATATTTTGACTTGAACAGAAACAACTACACAGAAACCTCTAGCAACCTCATTGGAAACTACCTACAACACCCAAGCATCGTGGCGCTTTGTTTTTAAGGGACAATCACCACGCAGACACGTTTGATTCGTGTACTGTATATATCAGCTGATCAAGAAAACCAACATATTTTATAATCACAAAGAACAAGCAAACTTTTTGTGTGAATTCTGGCTATACACAACATTACATATGCACGGATCCTACCACTAGACGGCGAAAGCGGATAAGAAAAGCAGCGCATCATCATCCGTCACTGCCGCACCTGCGCGGCTTGTAAAAACCAGAGAGAAGAGAGGAGGCGAAAAGTCGGACTGGGTTAATTTTGTAAGGAAATCTGGAAACGGTCCACAAAGGATTATCAAAACTCAAAGATCTTCTTTTTATTGCTACTATTCCAGGCTAAATACTGGCTCGGAGTCTGCGGTCAGCCGGTGAACAGTAAGCGACCTAGAGCGCTTCTACCAGCTGGACAAACAATAACAATCCCTTTGCTGTCACATCATGAACCCTGAATAGTAAGTCGTCTTATCCTGTGATATATGAACATTTATGACCGTCTAATAATGTTTTTAACCTTTTTTTGACAGGTCAACCAAATCTTCTACGCAGTTGATGATCAATTTCTATAATAATTAAATAATAAATTATATGAATTGTGACACAACAGACTGCAACATAGTTGCTCTGTAAATAAAAGTGTGATAGGCATTCATCGAACAAGACTATCCTTAATACACTATTCTATAATATACTATATTTTACATATTTCTCCAGTGATTACTTATTCAAGCTTCTTCTGATTGGAGATTCTGGAGTTGGAAAATCCTGCATTCTCTTGCGTTTTGCAGTAAGTGTTTTATTAACAGCATTTTGTGATATGACAATCTCTGACCTTGTGTTCTTGAATTATGATGGGCTCTTCTCTTCCAGGACGACACCTACACAGAGAGTTTTATCAGCACGATTGGAGTGGATTTCAAGATCCGAACTATTGAGCTGGATGGAAAAACTATTAAACTGCAGATAGTGAGTTTGTAGACTGTAAAATTCTAAGTGTCATTTAATGTGAAACCACAGATGAACTGAGTCATGTCCATGTTTACAGTGGGACACCGCTGGACAGGAGAGGTTCCGCACGATTACGTCCAGCTACTACAGAGGAGCTCACGGGATCATTGTTGTGTATGATGTTACGGATCAGGTTTGTGAGACCCCTTTCTAAAAATGCATGTCCATATGAAACATTCATGGCTATTGCTTAAAGAACAGAACTGAAATGTAATCTAAACTGCACACATTTTTAAAAAGTTTATGCTGGTGTCTTTTCAGGAATCCTACAACAACGTGAAACAGTGGCTGAAGGAAATCGATCGCTATGCGAGTGAAAATGTCAACAAACTACTTGTAGGAAATAAGTGTGACCTCACTACAAAAAAAGTTGTGGACTACACTACAGCTAAGGTTGGTTCTATGATACATATGATATATAATTTCTCTTTAGACTTATTAAAGGTGAAATGTGTCATTTCTATGCCAAACACTTTATATATTAACTTCACTGAAAACGCTTTTCTCCACAGGAGTTTGCAGACTCTCTTGGCATCCCTTTCCTTGAGACGAGTGCCAAAAATGCCACGAACGTGGAGCAGGCCTTCATGACCATGGCAGAGGAAATAAAGAAGCGCATGAGACCTGGGACTTCAGGGGGTTCAGAGAAACCTGATCTTAAAATAGAAAGCACCCCGGTGCAACAGTCAGGTGGCGGATGCTGTTAGAGCATAATTTCTCAGGGAGAGTGATGAGCATGACTGGACACTGATGAGTATTGTGTAGAGGTGGCCAATTTGGATATTAATGACAGACCTTTTCCTACATGGTGCTCAATAAAGTCAGAAATCATTACTGTTGTTTAACAAAGAAACATTCATGGCTCTTCCCACATTTTTGTTGTGTTTGAACATACTGTAAGATTGAAGCACAGACACACACTGATTCAAATGAAGGTGAAAAATGTCCAGATCACTGTGTTAACAGCTGGTAACATTCACCTTTGATCCATTCATAACCTATGAACTGGGATTCGCAACTCTCTGAAGTGGTGCCTTTGTTCATGTTTTGGAGAAGATCAAGTGGTAGAGTGGTAACTGTACATCAGCATGGTAAGCAGTGACTCCCGCATTCTCATGTGGAGATTACTGTGTTTCTGTGGTAATAAACTAAACTATGTTGTTTTGTGTGTATTAATTAGAGTCTGCTTTTATTTGTGTGTGTGCGTGGCTGTGGATGTGAGTGTTTTAATTATCTTATATAAAGGGATAGTTTACCCAACAATGAAAGTCATAATTGATGTCCTTTTCATGTCGTTCCAAACTGGTATGACTTTATTTCGTCTACAGAATGCAAAACAATTCAAACATACATTTTGAGGTCCCAAAAACAACAACCATCGACTATCATTGACAATTTCTTCAAAATATCAGGTTATGTATGGGGTTTTTTTTTTGTTCCAAAATTCCAAATAAATAGATTATTATCCACAAATAAATGTAAAGAGATTCACAAAATAAAAAAAATAATCGTATGCACAAATGAATAGAATGAGATCCACAAATATATGTTAGGAGTTTCGCAAAAATTAATTAAAGGGTTCAACCAAAAATGAAAATAATGTCATTTATTACTTACCCTCATGCAGTTCCACACCCGTGAGACCTTCGTTAATCTTCGGAACGCAAATTAAGATATTTTTGTTGAAATCCGATGGCTTCATGAGGCCTGCATAGCCAACAATGACATTTCCTCTCTCAAGATCCTAAAATCATATTTAATTCAGTTCATGCGAGTACAGTGGTTCAATATTAACATTATAAAGCAACGAGAATATTTTTGGTGTGCCAAAAAAACAAAATAACGACTTATTTAGTGATGGCCGATTTCAAAACACTGCTTCAGGAAGCTTCGGAGCATAATGAATCAGCGTGTCTAATCCACGGTTCGGAGCGCCAAAGTCACATGATTTCAGCAGTTTGGCGGTTTGACACGCGATCCGAATCATGATTCGATACACTGATTCATTATGCTCTGATGCTTCCTGAAGCATTGTTTTGAAATCGGCCATCACTAAATAAGTCGTTATTTTGTTTTTTTGGCACACCAAAAATATTCTTGTCGCTTTATATTATTAATATTGAACCACTGTACTCACATGAACTGATTTAAATATGTTTTTAGTACATTAATGCATCTTGAGAGAGGAAATGTCATTGCTGGCCATGGAGGCCTCACGGAGCCATCGGATTTCAACTAAAATATCTTAATTTGTGTTCCGAAGTTTAACGAAGGTCTCACGGGTGTGGAACTGCATGAGGGTAAGTAATAAATGACATTATTTTCATTTTTGGGTGAACTAACCCTTTAAAGGTGCAATATGTAAGATTTATGTCTGCTAGAGGTCACTAGAGGTCTATTCAAAACAAATGTGTAGCTTTATGATGGCAAGTTTGAAATCATGAAATCAAGAAATCATGTTCATGGATGCGATTATTAACATTACTGTAGTATGGGAGCTGAACGAATCCTCTGGAGCGACTGTGCAACACACGCCTCGAGCAGCGGATATTTTATTATGCCACGGTCGCCGGCGCTGCTTCCCTTTTTTCCGGTCATGAGTATGAGGTAACACAGCTCTGTTTATCATATTAGATACATTTGAGTGTGTTGAAAACATTACTCTGTGCGTTCGCTCGGCGGCTGCTGTGAGACACTGTTACACACTGCAGTAAGCTAGATCGATTTTAGTATATCATATTAAATGGTGGATGGCTTGTGTTCATAAATGGCATGCAATTAATTTTAAAACATATTGTATGATGGAGAAAATTCTGTATTACTGTTACTAAAAATAAAGCTGCATCTGATAATGCTATGTTAGCTACTTGACAAAATAATGTTTTTCTCTGAGGCATATGGTAAAGCATGCTACTTGCAAAACAAATAAATAAATAAATGAATTAAATTTAAACAATGAGACTGAACATGTTGAGCTATATAACAACAATTAGTTTTCTGTCTATAAATATAACCAAACAGTTCTTCCCTTGTCTATTAAAACATGTAAATATTAAAACGTCTTTGGTGTTTCCATGGCATTTACAAAATAAAACCGGAAACCGAGGGTAACGCGGGTATGACGCAATTGACAGGCGACTCCTCACACGTCCCGGAGCCTTGGTTAAAATTGCAATTTTCTCACGATTTACAAATAGTTGGAAACATTTGGGAAATTGTAAGTAGGCTACTCAAGTGAACAAAATATATAACACTGGCTAGTGTATTTTTATATATATATTACTGCAAAAATCTTACTTATTGCACCGTTAAATGAACAAATATATAAAATGAGATTTGCTAATAAAAAAGATATTCACAAAAATGTTTTTATGTCACAAGCACAACTCTGCCTGCATTTATTTGTGAATCACCACATTTGGAATTTTGGAACAAAAATAACCCCATAGTTAAACTCTGTGTGTTCTATAAAAGAAGGTCATACAGGTTCTGAACGAAATGATGGTGAGTAAATGAAAGGAAGCTGTAATTATTTAGTCAAAACGGATCGGTCATACTACTAACTACTTTTTAAACATTTAAAAATTGTCTATTATTTAAATTTAAAATAAACTGAAACTGCTGTTTTGAATCAAAATGCTCCCCGCCCCAACAACACATTTTGGATCTACAGCCCTGCAAACATAATAGGCTACTTAAATGGTCGCATTAAATTGATTGTGATCATTTATGTAGACCGATTATCCAAAAACTCCCCAAAAGCGTCCAATTCACACCTTGCGGTCGCGATTCACAGATTCGAGACACTCCCACAACAATTCACCAATAAATACAATGACAAGTACCACCATTCTTCATCAGAACAAATCGACAGAGGCAACTGTACGTGCTACAAGAATGGAAAGTGTGTGCACGAGTGATTCCAGACCACGAAGAGGGAAAAATAAAGATACCGAAGAACAAGGTTGGTGTCCATTCTCGATTTTCTCGAAACTGCTAACATTGAGAAGTGAATGATTTGGTGGCGTTTTAATATTAACATAGATCTTAATAAAAGCAGAGTGGTGACATAATAAATCCACAAATAAAGTTAAATAAAATACATCTAAATGGTCGTAACAGTGTGTGGACGTTGTTTACTAGATTTATTAACAAAAATTGCTCATAAAAGCCTTTACACTATTTAATTTCACATTTGAATTAATCATTTTTTTCAATTGATAAATTATGTGCTCTATTTAGACCCGGTTGAAAATCAAGAAGAACTGAACAAAGTGGAGAAGAATCATTTGATATCAAAACAAAAATCTTTCAGTTGCTCACAGACTGAAGCCAAAAAATTGTTCCCCTGCCCTCAGTGTGGAAAGAGCTTCACACAAAAAGGAAACCTTAAGATTCACATAAGGATTCACTCTGGAGAGAAGCCTTTCGAATGTCATCTGTGTGGCAAGAGTTTCACGGATCCAAGGAATCTCAGAGATCACCATCTCTCTCACTCCGGAGTAAGAGCGTTCGACTGTGATCAGTGCGGCAAAAAATTTATGTTCGCAGCACACCTGAAAAGACACCTGAGAATCCATACAAATGAAAAGCCTTACTTGTGCTCCATTTGTGGACAGAGTTATTCACGCATGGACCATTTTAAAGAGCACCAGAAATTGCATGCCAATGTGAGAGCTCATGTGTGCTTTGAATGTGGCAGTGCCTTTAATTTAGCCAGTCACTTGAAAAACCACCAAAAACTTCACACTGGAGAGAAACCTTACAAGTGCTCACACTGTGGAAAGAGTTTCTCACAGTCAGGATCTTTGAAAAAACATGAGAGAATTCATACAGGAATGACGCCATACATCTGCCCTTCATGTGGGAGGGCCTTCCGCCAGTCAAGTGCTCTAATGAATCATATAAAAAAGCATTGCCCCAAGTTGTCACAGTGAGAAAATGATGCAAAGTACAGCTTAAAAGAGAGAAATTTTCATCCAAGAGGGGTTTTTTTTGACAATTTTTTTTGGGGGTGGTTAAAGTATTCATTCAAATATTGGTGCGAAAGACTACACTGGGTAAACCCAGCCTGATCTGGAAACCCGTACATTCATTTCTACTGCTTCTGTTACACTTTTGAGGGAACCAATCACAGACTGCCTTATCCACCTTGCTCGCCATTGGCGGGTACAACACGATGACGATAGAGAAGCGACGACAAGCACGACAGTCAATCCAATTCCTTTTAACCTCTCAATGATGCTGAATGACTTCTTTAGTTTAACAAACAAATCGCTCGAGTGGGTGTAAATATCGTTCACTTTCATGTTTTTTTTGCACAACCTGCAAAAATCGCTCAATGCCATTGCTGCTTCTGCAAACCGCTGATCAATACTACAAACCAATACAAACTAAACCGATTTTGCGTCGCTCTGCAAAGTACGTCACCTGGATCATGGATCTGATTGGTTGAAGGACTATCCAATTGCGTGAATAATGGTCGTTGATCACACCTCTTGTGCAGTAGAAAATACATATGACTCCCCAGACCAATGTTCAATTTTAAATTGAGCTTGGTCTGGTGATAGCCATGTGAAAGACCATAATTTTCTAGGAATTAGAAGATTTTTTTTTTTTTTTTTTGCCAGTCTTAAGTGCTAATTAATTATGCATTGTCACTGTCTGTATACCTATATTTCACTCTTAAATAAATAAAAACAAATACTGACTTTAACTAATGTTCATGTTTTGAAATTGAATTTGTTCTTCCAGGAACGTGATAATGTTTATGATTTGTCATTATACTTAGTTGCTTTCTGAAACATTCTACAGAGGCTGTACAGAAACATTGTAAGATTCTTATCTGTTTAGAAACCATCAATTCACTTAGAAATAGACCTTTTTCCAATCTTAAATCAAGAATTAAGATGGTAAGTTTTTGTAATACAGCCCCAGATCATGTCAAAAAAAGATTAGTGACTGAATTCAGGTCTTATTACAATGGGCAGATTAATGTGAATCTGTTTGCTCTATAAAAACAACAACAACCAAGTAGATTAGTATGAATGCACCACATTTCGCCCCAAATACCACAATATAAAAGCAAAAACTTATTCGTAATGGGATGGAAAAACCATATGTGATTTAAATGTAAAATTAATGCAAGGTCTATTAAAAATATCCTCAAAAACATCTTTATTATTTAGTTTATGCAATTCAAAGCGGCAGCAGATGGCACTAACTCATGCCAGATGAAATCACGTGGACCACTAACCCTAACAGACTTGGCTTTGGCGCCGCACAGAAATGATTAAAACCTAGAGAGGAGTTGCAATTCTTCTAGTATGAAGCCCATTAAAGACTTGAACCCCTGGTTTCACAGACAAAATACAAAAGTCCCAGACTAAATTGCACGTTTGAGCTGTTTTAACTAAAAGCAACTTGGACTGATATATCTTAAATTATGTCATTGACTTGAATGCCCTAATTGAACTAGGGCTTAACCTAGTTCAACTAGCCTAAACCAGGATTAGGCCTAATCTGTGAAACAGGTGTGATGCCTACCCCTGCCAAATTATTACCCCCCCTAGTATTGGTAGGTTTAGGATTCGGTGTAGGGGAGGGGTTAGTATTAGGGGTGGGGTTAGGATTAGGCAATCAGATAGCGACTTCAACGAGGGGGGTAATAATTTGGCAGGGAATCGAAATTCTGCATAACACCTGACGGTGCGCTCATATTACTTATGAACGGGAGAATATGGCGCAACAATTCCCGCCTTCTAAATAATCTATGAATGAATGACCAGTAATTTATTCTGCGCCATATTTTAGCTTTGAACCTCTATATCCGGGTGTTTTATATGCAAAAAAGTATGTTATTTTTTATTTATTAATAAAAAATATATTTATTTAATAATAAAAGTATTATTGCTTATTAAATTATTTATTTTTTCGGATAAATTTACTAAATATCTCAGTATACACTGCAATTGGGCTGTGATGGTGCGCCCTCTGTTGGCGAGTTTTAGTACGGCGTTTCTACATTAATGAAGCTTGTTCCAGGTTTTTGCTGATTTCACTGGTGGGCGCTGTTTTGAGAACATTATCCAGCTGCGCTGCTGCTGCCGTCATACTTTCGGCTCTTTTATGTAACTTAATCCACTAAAATATTGATGCTTTCAGTCAGTTTTGATCGAGAAAGACGCTTCTGAAACGAAGGACAGTGTCTCGGTATGTTGCTGCATGTAGTTTGGTTGTCAGACAGTTAGTGGAGTGGCTAGCTAACATTAGCTGGTCAGAATAGGGACGTCCGCTGTGTTTACTTTTATTTTATTTTTTCATTTCTCTACTTTTTTTGATAATATTATTGTATTTTAATCGATTATATGAGATTTATTTCACAACTGAGCATAAAAACTGTAAAACAGGCAAGGAATACTTGAGGAACTTAAAAGTTTCAGCGTTAGCCTTTAATATGTTCTTAAACTTGTTTATGCTTATGACTGGTATATTTGCTATGAAAAATACTATTCGAAATTATGACTTCGGTTTTGCTTAGTTTGCGCAGAATATACAAAAAAACAAAAAACAAATAGCAGAAGTCTCTTATATAAAAACGTCTTGTTTTTCCTATTCAGTAAGTTACTTGTGTTTGTTTCTGGATTAGATGGAGAGAGATGATGGCGACTTCCTCCCTGAGCCATCAGAGGACTCTCATTCCCAGCGAGGAAGTGTGGCTTCCTCAGTCACCAGAGGTCTGTTCTTTGTTCCTTAAGGTTTCTTTGGTTCCTCTATGGATCTGATGTCACTATTAGACTGGAGGTCCCCATCAGATCATTGTTGACATGATCAGTGTCACTCTTGTGTTTCTCCAGCTCAAGATTTGTTGGTGTACTTGGCGAGCGACAGTGCAGTGCACTTGACTTTGGAGGGTCTCGGCTGTATGAATGCGCAGGAGCTCGGCCGCAACGTCCGGGAGGCTCTGAACATTCCCAACTCTGCCGTAGATGTGTTCGCTTTCTGGTTCTGCTCTCCTTTGCTTGGTAATCTTTTGTGCTCGGGCCAGATGTCAGACTGATACAAGAGCATATGACCTATTCGTATTTAGGTTATGAAGAAAGGCCAGACACAATGATGACATTTACAGTCTCTGTGGCTGATTTGCAAGTGGAGGGTTGGGAGGGGACTTCAGGAAGTCTTCAGGGCTTTAATGCCACCAACTGGCATTTATGAATTATTTGATGTCTCTTGAAACAAAGGCATCTTTTTACTTATTTTCTATTAAAGGCTGGAAAACACCACAACTTTTAAAATCTTAACAACCCTAGGCATCCTACACTTGCTAACTTTGTAATGGCTACAGAGGAAAAACTGGGCTTCATACACTAAAAGCCTGTTCACATGAAGCATGATAACTATAATGTTTTAATAATCATTCTAATTCTATGAGAATAGTGACCACACCACAATGATAATGACAGCGAGGAATGATATTACATTAATCACTTTAAAGACCCCCTTTATATGTCTATGTGGTGTTTTTAATATGCTTTAAGACAAACCATGTGCAAATTCATAAGTCAACACCATTGCTGATTATTTGACCTTTAAAACTGCAGTGATTTAAAGTTTGAAATCGCTGGTGTTTTTGATGTCACAAACTACCTTGTAACCAATCACGTCAATGTGCCGGCAGGCTTTAGCATATCATTAACTGACCGCACAAGGGCGTCTCAAAAGAAGCCAGGTTATCCCGGTT
The DNA here is from genome assembly GCF_024489055.1 of Chanodichthys erythropterus. Lineage (NCBI taxonomy): Eukaryota > Metazoa > Chordata > Actinopteri > Cypriniformes > Xenocyprididae > Chanodichthys > Chanodichthys erythropterus. The sequence goes on along the minus strand of NC_090230.1, from coordinate 45,401,772 downwards.
TATTTTTCAGTTGATATGAAAAATCGTGTAGATTTAGCAATATAGTGGGTGTACGATGTATATTACGATGTTATGATGAATAATATGCCTTTCTCCACTGATGTTCTGAGTTGTTCAAAGCGTTTGTAAGGAGGAGACGCATGACAAATGAAATCCATATGTGTTCTGTAATTGGCTCAAAATATCAAACATGTTTTGATATAGCCTGAAGCTAAAAAAAATGAGTTTGTGCCTATAATACACTACACGATTTTCTGTGAAATCTGTCAACCCTGACTGTGTAAAATTTGCAGACTGGCTCTGACTTTAAGCAGCTGGCATTGAGTCCTCCAGATTGCAAGTCAGGGCAAACTTTTCAGTATTCCAGCCATTATTTAAACATATATTATAATAATCAAAACATTTGTGTTTGATGATTAGCAGAGGAAATCCACCCTAGTGTTTGATCATCATCATTTTTTTCTGAAGTCCTTGTTGATTCCCACCTTTAGCCTCATTTTGTTGTGCTATGTTTGAACAGACCTGCAGTTGAAGCCTAAACATCTTCCCTACAAGTTGTGTCGTCAGTGGCAGGACCTGCTGTACCGCTTTACCGAGGCCCCCGCAGAAGACATTTCTCAAGGTGTTTTTTTGTGTGTTTTAGCTTTTGCACACTTCACTTCACCTGAAAGTTTAAGTGTCTAACAAAAACACATCTCTTTTTCAGATGAACCATGTCTAATGTTCAAAAGAAATGTTTTTTACCCCAGGTCAAAAGAACTTCAGGTAATGAAATTTTTTATTAGATGTTTGTGTCTTTTAAAGGGATAGTTCAACCAAAAATGAAGACTCTCTCACCCTTATGTTGTTCCAAATTTGTGTGACTTTATTTTTTATGCACATATGAAAAGATTGTTTCAACTGTTTTATCCATACACTGAAAGTCAGTGGGGTCCAAAACAATATTGTTCCCAATTAGCTTTAACCATTTGGGCACTAAGAAATTCTTCAAAATATCTTCTTTTTTTTTGTTTTACAAAAGTTAGTATGTCATACAGGTTTGAAAATGACATGAGGTTGAGTATATGATGTTTTTGGGTGATCTATCCCTTTAAGCCCAGAACACACTTTGTGTTTTTCTCTGTCTATTATTGTTGCTTTTCAGATTGTGCAATATGAACCCATAGAGATCTTGCGTAAAATCCAAGGCTCATGTGCAACATCAAATGTCTTTCATGTCAGACAGTATACGTCTTATCTAAGACTTTGGACTTGATTGACAGCATTTGTGTCTGGAGTCATTTGCCTTTGGCAGTGGAGGTCATGACATGGACTGCTTATTCTCCAGAGCGATCATAACATGAAGGGACCTAAAGAGATTTATGCTGCATATCAATCATAGACAAGCAAAATCTTGCAGCTCCTTGTTTTCAAAATTGTATTTATTAACAGAAATGGGAGTTTTCATATATTAAATTAATCATGATTTGTTTTTTGTGATTCCTGAATTTACAAGAACTGTGCATTCTTCAATAAAAGCAATAGTTATTGATGAAGAAAATAAATGGATTTTGTTTACATCCAGATTTTTTAGCATTTCAATTTAGATTATTTTAATACATTTAATTTAAAAAGTATTCATGTAAATATTTGAGCCATCTTGAGGCCCCCTTGAATGAGAACCACTGCTATGGATGAATGATGAAGGTGAATTTGTCATGTTGTGTAACATTTTTGTTTTGTAATATCAGATTGAAGATGAAGGAGTTTTAAGGTTGCTTTATGACGAGGCCAAGATGAATATCTTGGAGGGCCGTTACCCCTGTGACCCTGAACACTGGCTGACATTAGGAGCTTTGTCTTGTGCTGTTGAGCTGGGGACTGGGCTGGATGACCGTGCTCTAACAGCAGCAATCAGGTGCCCTCATCTGCTCCTATATCTTTGATTAAATGAGGTTAATGTTCAGGTGTTCAACTATCATTTCTTATTGAAATTTGACCCTGAATTGCTGTAATTAATTTCAGTTTCTCCCCTTACCTAATGTTTTTCTAGAGAGAAGAAGCTATCCTCATTCCTTCCTGCCCACGCTGCATTTGGAGGAGGAGGTTTTCTGTCCACACTGAGGGGGAGAGGAGGGCGGAATGCCGAGATGGAACATAATCTCATAAAGGAGTATCGTTCAATCTGCTCCTCTGCTGCCACTGGCCCCAGCCAGGAGCCTGTCGCTTTGATGCACCAGTACCTCAAGAGCTGCCACGCGCTGCCTTACTACGGGTATGATCGACGCAAGTGGAAAGTTGTTCGCACATGAAGTGACTGAAGCTTACATTTGTGTATTTTTGCATTGGCAGATGTGCTTTCTTCATGGGTGAGATAGACAAGCCAGCTCAGGGCCTCCTTCACAGAGGTGGCCGTAAGGCTGTGAGTGTGGGCATTAGTCTGGAAGGAGTGTATGTCATGGATGTGAAAGAGAAGCATGTCCTCCTGGGTCTCAAGTTCAATGAGCTGTCCTGGGATCACAGCTATCCAGAGACAGAGGGAGACTCGCATATACTCTGGCTGGAGTTTGATGGAGAGGAGGCTGGCGTGCATGTCAATAAGTTATTAAAAATTTATTCAAAACAGGTGAGCACACAATTAATAACTAGTAATGTTATATTTGACAATGTAAGCAAGCATATATTTAAAATGCTTTGTATTATAGCAATAAAATATTAAAATGCAATAACATTGAAGGGTTAGTTCACCCAAATATGAAAATTATCCCATGATTTACTCACCCTCAAGCCATCTTAGGTGTATATGACTTTCTTTTTTCAGACGAACAGAATCAGAGATATATTTAAAAATATTCTAGCTTTATAATGGTAGAGAAGGGAGGGCAAATTAAGGCAAAAAAAAAAAAATATGCATCCATCTATCATGAAAGTAATCCATACGGCTCCAGGGGATTAATAAAAGCCTTCTGAAGCAAAGCGATGGGTTTTAGTAAGAAAAATATCCATATGTAAAACTTTATTAACTATAATAACTAGCTTCCGACAGATGGCGGAAGAGTAACCTGACTCAATGCATGATGTAATGATGAACGTGGAAGCGCAGAGGATAGAACAAAACAAAACACTGGCCATGAATTAGAAGTCTAAAATGAGAATTTTTATAGAAAAATGTTAGAGGATTTCGATAGAAGAGAAGAGGAGCTTGAGTTTGTTTCCCAGCCCTATTTGTTTGAACCGCAAGAGGCATCTTAACTTGCTCTACTCCTACATCCTGCGTCATACATCACGTCTTGGGTTACTCTTGTGGTGCAAGTTGGCTTGCGCAGTATGCGTACGCTCCTCTGCTGGAAGCTAGTCATTTGAATTTATAAAGTTTTAAATATGGATATTTTTCTCACAAAACCCATCGCTTCACTTCAAAAGGCCTTTATTAACCCCCTGGAGCCGTATGGATTATTTTTATGATGGATGGATACATTTTTTTGGGCTTCAAAATCTGATTGAATTTGTCTGAAAGAAGATTGTCATATATACTTAGGATGGCTTGAGAGTGAGTAAATCATGGGATAATTTTCATTATTTGGGTGAACTATCTCTTTATGTTATTTTTATAAGTTTATAATTAATTATAATTATTTTTATGAATTATTTTATTAATAAATTTTAATTAATTTTTCCGTGATATACTTGTGCATTATTGAACAATGCACTTTTTGTTCTCTAGGCCGAACTTATGAGCGGACTTATTGAGTTTTGTGTGGAGTTACGCTCTGTTGCTGAGTCAGCAGCCGTGGGTACTGACGGTGAGGTCACGCCTTCCCAAGAACCTACGGGTCGGGAAACCAATGAGAAGACTCGAGAGCGACGGCAGGGGAAACTGCGCAGACAGAGCAGCGTGGTCTGTAGTCGAGTCCATTCACTCAGCACCATCAGCTATGTTGATGACGGTGAGGGACTAAAATTGTGTTAATTTGTTATGCCCATTAACTTTTATCATCTGCAACAAAAAAGCTCATTTTAATTTACCGCTATTGTTTCAGGAAAAGAGATTAAACGTCTAAAGCCCAAAAGAGCTGCTTCTTTCTTCACGCGACAGGCGCAGCCTCCCACTTACTCGGCTGTTCAGGTGACTGAAAGTTTAGAGCAAGGGTGAGCCCCGGCTTCAACACTGCCCTCTTATGCCCAGTGACCAAACCTACATCTGTCCATTGAGATCCTTCGAGACGCAGTGCAAAATCACCTGAATGGACAGATCGGACCAAGATCACAGATTGAAGAGCTGAACCACTATTTATAGATGATTTGAGCATTATGTTGCAGTGTTAAGTTAATGTTTTCTTCGTTGGCTGTTTAAAAAAATTAATGTGAAATCTGCTTCAGTTACACTTTTCCAACTGTTAAACTAATTTGAAGACATTATGGTGCAAATGCAAGGCTATGAGACGATCTGAAAGCTCTGTTTAGGTCGCTGTTCTGAATGTAGGTTCTACTATGCAACCACCAAACCAAGCTACATCAAGAGTACAGCAGTCCAGCACTTTGATCCATGCCACTAATACTGCTAAAACTAGACCTGCTGCACCAAAACAAACAGTCAATGCCTCTAGTATAGGACGATCGCTCCTATTTGCTAAACCAGGGCTGCAGTCTGTGGCAACGCATTGCAAAGACAGCACAGAGTGAGATTATGATGTTCTGTGCTACTTATCTATTGAATGTGTGTATTGTTTTGGCTGTCTTTTTACTATAGGGCTTATTTGCATATGCTGACTTTTATTAAGCAACAAGGTCAAAATGATTTTTTTGTGTGTGTTCACTGGTGACCAAAGTTAAATCATGACACAACATGTTGAGTGTTCAGTTCCTTGTTGCTCTGGAGAATCATGCCTTTCTGATGGGGTGCAATGTAATGCCCTGCTGAAACAATCCAGGTCTGTGTTTTTAAAGCCGAGAAAACTTTAATTAATACATCAAATAACCAGTCATGTAGGTGCTTGATCAATCAGTGATGTATGTCTGCTATTTCTATTAAGTAGTGCTTTTCGAACAGTGTATGAAACCCTAAGCACTGTTCTGTATTTCCAGGCTTTCAGAGCTTGAATGTACCTAACTTGTTGAAATGTATCTGATTTTTGTCAACGCAGGGCTTGGCATTAATGTTTGTTCAGGACAATTGCAAAAAATGTCGAAGGAAGTTGTTCAATCTGGTAACTAAAGTGTCACGCTAGTTGTCAGGTGTCATGGTTTATCTGATCGTAACGTCTGGTCCTCAGTGTCCAGTTACTTGCCCTGTGGCATCATTGTCGAACAATTCATAGTTTTACCAGTTGTCTGAATTGTGCATAATTACTAAACTATTGAATTTATGTTCATTATGCATCCTGTTTTGGTATTAATATCAATGCACTGCTGTTTTACATGTGATTTAAACGTTCAGGTACCTGTAAAAGCTTAATGTCAAGCCCTGCATTAACAGGTCTTCAGTTACCAAACACAATTCTGTATTTATCCATGCATGACATCTGTTGTCTTAAATTGATTTTGTGGTGTGCATGTTTCCGTAATAATTTTTACCTGCTTACACATGGGACTCGATCATATTTAAAGGTGTGGAAAATGAAAGCTTAATTTTTTGCACCACAAGCTGAATTGTGAAAGGAAAACGGCCAGCTGAATGGTGTAAAATGATCAGTACCCACTGAAATCAGAAAAAAATCACTGCACTTCTGAACTTATGCTTGTGTTGTTGTTAAGATGTTAATCCTTTAATGCTTAATCCCAGATCTTCTGTACCATATAACATTTTCCACTCTAAAACTAATCCAGTATTTATATATCAATCTGAACATCTGTCATGCGCATATGCATCCACTAACTGTGCTGTAGATAGACACATCTATGTTATAAAAATACTGTCTGTCAATACTAATTTAAAGTGCCTTTTTTACATTTACATTTTATCTGTTGCTATAATTTTGCTGTCACCTGTCCCTTGAAGTTGTATGTCCACTACCTTTTGTTGTTATGAAGTTTTATACACAAATTTCACTACATTTTGTGATTGTAAAATTAACTGAAACCATTTATATGCAACATTAAACCTTTTTATTCCTGCTTTGTACTAACTTCTGGCATACCGATCAGTAAATAATTTTCTGTATAATGGATTTTATATTGATGTTTTATTTAAACAAACTATGCCGGCAATAAGGTATTTGATGTGATTAACAGAATTATATCTTAAGGAGAAAAAGAATGAAAAAATAAATGTTATCACCTAAAAAATGTGTATATTTTTATATATACATTAGCAGCAACAAGCATTCGATGTTCTTTTTTAAAGGCATTTTGTATTTACATTTAATTGAAATAACATTTAAAAACACTATTATTTGTTCCAAATTAAAATGTACCAAATAGTACATTTTTGTTTTTATTATATATATATATATATATATATATATATATATATATATATATATATATATATATATATATATATATATATATATTAAAAATCGCGTCCCGGACCTTTATTTTGAAATACAGTCTACAGTAGTGCCATTTTGGTTCAGAGCAGCAGCAGCTCCATACACAAACTGAGCTGGCAGGTAGTAACCAGAGCTCTTGCAACAGATGTTTTGCTGACATCTGTCATTCATTCATGAATTAAAGTCCTGCTCGCTCTGACATTAGGCTATAGTTGAGCTGTGGTGGAAATGAGTTCAGCTACAACCCCACCGGATTCGGACCCGACCCAGCGTCGACGGGTGCACAATATGCTGAAGCTCTACTACGGCCTGAATGAGGAAGGAAAAGCCACAGAACAAGCCGAGTCTTTGGATCCGTGTGATATCAACGGACCGCATTTCGACCCAGAGATTTATTTAAATAAGGTAGTGTGATGAATAATGATAAATAGTGAGTGTTTATTGTTTTTTATGTTGGTGTACACATCTGTCTGTAGTGTGGCGTTGAGTATGCTGTCACTTTGTGGTGCTATGCTGTCATTTTATGCCACGTATATATTATTCTCCAATATATGCCCGTGTATGACTGTATTTTTATAACAGAAGGCTAAAATGTACCGTGGTTTGGCTTTGAAATGTCTTGTTTGTCTCAGCTGAGGAAGGAGTGTTCTCTGGCTGAGTTGATGGATCATGAGAGCTGTATGGTGAAGCAGATCAGATCTCTGGACAGTGACATGCAAACCCTGGTTTATGAAAACTACAATAAGTTCATCTCAGCCACAGGTTAGCAAATGGATGAAATAATAATTGCTCAGATTAACTGTTAAAGTCATCATGAAATCAAAATTGACTTTTTTTATGGAATATTGCAATATTAAATATCTTTGCACATCATTATTATTTTTCTGCAATTCATGTGCCCTTGTAACCTTTAATAAAAACCTTAAACTTCCCCTTCCCCTTGCAATGACATCTTTTCCCTGATGATGTACAAACCCGATTCCAAAAAAGTTGGGACACTGTACAAGTTGTGAATAAAAAAGGAATGCAATAATTTACAAATCTCATAAACTTATATTTTATTCACAATAGAATATAGATAACATATCAAATGTTGAAAGTGAGACATTTTGAAATGTTATGCCAAATATTGGCTCATTTTGGATTTCATGAGAGCTACACATTCCAAAAATTTTGGGACAGGTAGCAATAAGAGGCCGGAAAAGTTAAATGTACATATAACGAACAGCTGGAGGAACAATTTGCAACTTATTAGGTCAATTGGCAACATGATTGGGTATAAAAAGAGCCTCTCAGAGTGGCAGTGTCTCTCAGAAGTCAAGATGGGCAGAGGATCACCAATTCCCCCAATGCTGCGGCGAAACATAGTGGGGCAATATCAGAAAGGAGTTTCTCAGAGAAAAATTCTTATCATCAAGTTATCATCATATACAGTGCATAATATCATCCAAAGATTCAGAGAATCTGGAACAATCTCTGTGCGTAAGGGTCAAGGCCGGAAAACCATACTGGATGCCCGTGATCTACAGGCCCTTAGACGGCACTGCATCACATACAGGAATGCTACTTTAATGGAAATCACAACATGGGCTCAGGAATACTTCCAGAAAACATTGTCAGTGAACACAATCCACCGTGCCATTCGCCGTTGCCGGCTAAAACTCTATAGGTCAAAAAAGAAGCCATATCTAAACATGATCCAGAAGCGCAGGCGTTTTCTCTGGGCCAAGGCTCGTTTAAAATGGACTGTGGCAAAATGGAAAACTGTTCTGTGGTCAGACGAATCAAAATTTGAAGTTCTTTTTGGAAAACTGGGATGCCATGTCATCCGGACTAAAGAGGACAAGGACAACCCAAGTTGTTATCAGCGCTCAGTTCAGAAGCCTGCATCTCTGATGGTATGGGGTCGCATGAGTGCGTGTGGCATGGGCAGCTTACACATCTGGAAAGGCACCATCAATGCTGAAAGGTATATCCAAGTTCTAGAACAACATATGCTCCCATCCAGATGTCGTCTCTTTCAGGGAAGACCTTGCATTTTCCAACATGACAATGCCAGACCACATACTGCATCAATTACAACATCATGGCTGCGTAGAAGGAGGATCCGGTTACTGAAATGGCCAGCCTGCAGTTCAGATCTTTCACCCACAGAAAACATTTGGCGCATCATAAAGAGGAAGATGTGACAAAGACCTAAGACAGTTGAGCGACTAGAAGACTGTATTAGACAAGAATGGGACAACATTCCTATTCCTAAACTTGAGCAACTTGTCTCCTCAGTCCCCAGACATTTGTAGACTGTTATAAAAAGAAGAGGGGATGCCACACAGTGGTAAACATGGCCTTGTCCCAACTTTTTTGAGATGTGTTGATGCCATGAAATTTAATTCTATTTTCCCTTAAAATGATACACTTTCTCAGTTTAAACATTTGACATGTCATCTATGTTGTATTCTGAATAAAATATTGAAATTTGAAACTTCCACATCAATTCTGTTTTTATTCACAATTTGTACAGTGTCCCAACTTTTTTGGAATTGGGTTTGTACACCAGTGCAAGGGTTGAGACATTTTGTAATTTTCTAGAGGGCAAAATATCAATAGAACTGCAGCACAGACCTGTTCATTTTTCAAGCTACAAATATTTAGATAATTTATCAAAAAAAGAAAAGCGAAGATATATGAACAAACTGCAAGTCAAGTTTTGGGCACTTAAGATCCATATACAGCACCCAGCGCAATCAATAGCGGGACGTTCTAAAATGCCATCATGAAATCAAAATTGCCATTTCTTATTTTTTTATTTAATTTCATGATTTAATTTTTTTAATTAATGTGCCCTCATAATAGGAAATGATGTGTTTACTGGCTTGAGGGTGGGACAACCTCCTGTCACTCACATGAGATCACATTAATGGAAACCCCAACCATCCAATCAATTCCTGATGGACAAAAAGTCCCACCCATTTTTTTCTTGTTCGAAAAGCTGTTTCACTCGAATATATGTCACAATAAGGAAGAAAAGACCATCAAAACTTACGTTTCATACCGATTTTAACATTAAAAATGCTTGACGTGTCCTAATGTACTAAGAAAGCAATATTAAAAGATCAATTCAATATACACCTACAGGCAAGCAGATGAGCCTATAATATAAACGCAGTGTGCTTTATAATGTTTTTCTGGATGCATCTGTTCGCCTATATATAGTATGCATCATCTGTTAGGTGTATCTAAAAATCCAGCCAGTTTCTGATGAACAAAATCAAGTTCTGCCCTAAATATTTTCTTGCCTCAATAGGGAAAACACTATTTAATTTCTGTTTTTATGCCGACTTTTTATGTTTTTCTCCAGCTTGGCTGGTCTTCTAGTTCCTTTGATGGTTTTGTTTGGACATTAATCCCAGCATTGCATCATTCATAACCCTCATAACCCTTTGTCTCTCCACAGACACAATCAGAAAAATGAAGAATGACTTCAAGAAGATGGAAGATGAAATGGACTGCTTGTCTGCCAACATGACCGCTATCACAGAGTTTAGTGCCCGCATTAGTGGGACGCTGCAGGACCAGCATGCACAGATCACTAAACTATCAGGTATGAATATGAAATGTGTGATCCATGACTGGTTCATTTTACAGCCTTGTTTTGCTAGTATAACAACAATTATGTTTTCAAACCACATCAGATACTCTCATGTACGATTGATCTAAAGGCTCTAAAAGAATTCTACTCAAGTCATGAATTTCGCACCTTCTTTCTAGGTGTTCACACTCTCCTCCGTAAGCTGCAGTTTCTATTTGAGCTGCCTGCAAGACTTAATAAGTGTCTGGAGCTGCAGGCCTATGCCCAGGCAGTGAGCGCCCACCGGAGGGCACGCTGTGTACTGCAGCAGTATAGTCATATGCCATCTTTCAGGGGCATCCAAGACGACTGCCATGTCATTATGGAGCAGCTCGCTCAACAGCTGCGGCAGAAATTCAGGTCTGTGCTCTCTCGAATGTCACTGCATATTTGTATTAGTTTTTTTTTTTTTTTTTAAAAATGCTATATTTAGTAGAATTTGGAAAGAAGCATCAGAAATTTGGTTTAACTGCAAATTAAGTCATTGTCATGAGTCCCAAATCAAAGTTGAGATGCTTCTACTAGATATTATACAATAAAGATGAAAGATGAAATGGATGAAGGCATGAAGCAGTGTTGTTATTGTTAATTAAAACTATAAAAAAAATCATTTTCAGTAATTAAAATAAAGCTGAAATAAAATATTAATGAATAAATCAAAACTAATTAATAGTATTATATACATTCATAATTTTAAAGGTGCCCTAGAATTAAAAATTGAATTTATCTAGGCATAGTTGAATAACAAGAGTTCAGTACATGGAAATGACAAAACTCCATTGTTTCATCCTCCTTATATAAATCTCATTTGTTTAAAAGACCTCAGAAGAACAGGCAGGCGAATCTCAACATAACACCGACTGTTACGTAACAGTCGGGCTCATTAATATGTACGCCCCCAATATTTGCATATGCCAGCTCATGTTCAATGCATTACACAAGGGCAGGCAGTATTAACGTCTGGATCTGTGCACATCTGAATCATCAGACTAGGTAAGCAAGCAAGAACAATAGCGAAAAATGGCAGATGGAGCAATAATAACTGACATGATCCATGATAACATGATATTTTTAGTGATATTTGTTAACTGTCTTTCTAAATGTTTCGTTAGCATGTTTGCTAATGTACTGTTAAATGTGGTTAAAGTTAACATCGTTTATTACTGTATTCACGGAGACGAGAGCTGTCGTTATTTTCATTATTAAACACTTGCAGTCTGTATAATGCATAAACACAGCTTCATTCTTTATAAATCTCTCCAACAGTGTAGCATTAGCCATTAGCCACGGAGCATAGCCTCAAACCCATTCAGAATCAAATGTAAACATCGAAATAAATACTATACTCACATAATCCGATGTATGCATGCAGCATGCATGACGAACACTTTGTAAAGATCCATTTTGAGGGTTATATTAGCTGTGTGAACTTTGTTTATGCAATAATAGAGTCGAGAGCTCGGGAGGGGGCGGAGAGCGTGAGCAATTAAAGGGGCCGCAGCCTGAATCGGCGCATTTCTAATGATGCCCCAAAATAGGCAGTTAAAAATATTCTTGTAAAATCGTGTAAAAAAAAAAAAAAAAAAAACGTTCAATGACACCTTTAAAGGGTTAGTTCAACAAAAAATTCTGCCATTAATTACTTACCCTCATGTCGTTCCAAATCTGTAAGACCTTTGTTTTTGATGTAGTCCGAGAGCTCTCTGACCCCTCCGTAGACATCTAATTCTAAATATTAATAATATTCTGTACAACTAATATTATTATAACATTGTTTGTTTGTTTACAGTAGATGCCCCCTCCCCCCAAATCTAATCTAATGCTTTTTATTAAATGTACATTTAATATTTGCTTGCAGGGATGGAGGTTCAAGTGCTAAAGATCTTTCTGAATGTGTTGAGCTGCTTCTGCAGTTGGACGAACCAGCGGAGGAGCTCTGTGACAAATTCCTCAGCCACGCCCAGTCTCGGTTGGAGGCGGATCTCCAAGGATTGGAGGCAGAGCTTAAAGACTCCACAGTTACTGATACTGGTGGAAGCTCGGTCCAAAAAACAAGTCCTGGGTCAAATCCCGTATCTCCTAGTTCCTCTGCGTTCAATCCATTCCTCTCCCCTACGGCCGGAACAGACATTCTAGAGTTCATAGATCGAGGGTGTAATGAGTTTGTCAGCAGTCTCTGTTTGGTTATTGCCTCCTATCAAGAATTGTTCATTAGCCGTCCCCAAGAGGGTGAATTAGCCTCGAAGAACATCCCAGAGATGGCTAATGGCAAGCTACATGTGTTTGTCGACACCCTGGCTGCTAGGTACTTCTCTCTAGTGGAGCGGAGGATACAGGAAGAGAAGGGGGTGGGAGATAACTCTCTGTTAGTGAGAGCTCTTGATCGCTTTCATCGCAGATTACAGGCCATATCCAAACTACTTCCGGGGTCGGCAGTGCCCAGCCAAGGAACTGAGATAGTGGTGCGCGCAGCGAGGGAGAGAATAAAACAGTACCTGTCTGCCTTACAGACCTTCTACCATGACAGCCTTACTGATGTAAGACAGGCATTGGCTGCCCCTCGTCTATCAGTGGGTGGGGCCAGTGCATCAGGAGGTGGAGCTCTCGTAGGAGGGGCTACAAATAAGGATGCCCCGCCCAGTCTGCCAGAACTGCTGACGTCGTTATCAAACTTTATTCTGAATCAGTTAAAGTCTGTATTAGCATCAGTGCATCTCTTCACAGCAAAGGACATCACATTCTCCAACAAGCCTTATTTCAAGGTAAAGAATTAAGTGTATATATGTACATTATGTATATAAAATACTTACATTTTAGTATTGGACCTTTATTTAACACTTAGGGGTCACACTTGTGATCCTCGGTGGTCAAAACAGGCGTAAGCGTGACTTTTTTTTCTAATAAAATCGGTGTACTATATTTTGTTTCAGTGATATTTCTTTAATATTTTGCATTTTGAGGGGATTTCAGGTTACTAGACAATATTCACCTCTAAATTATGCATCATTTATTTAATTTAAAATAATAAAAATTAGAAAAAAATCACACAGTGGTTAATTTAAAAATGGCAAAAGATACATGGAAGGCAGATTGGTGCCATCTGGTGGGAGAAATAAAGAAAATCATATGTAATACCATGGTATTACAACCACTAAATGAATATTTTTCATGTCCATATAACAAGTGTCATAAAAGTCATACACAAAACTATTCCAATCCAAACTTAAACATACATTTTATAGTCTAAAATAGGTGAAGACCACCAGAGGGTTAAGTATTATTGTTCCCATGTCGTTTGTCTAATATCTGTCTCGTATGTTTCTCTCAGGGTGAGTTTTGCAGTCAGGGTGTGCGTGAGGGTCTGGTGGTGAGCTTTATTAAGTTTATCTGCCAGTCGTCTCGGCAGTACTGTGAGAGCGCAGGTGACAGAGGAGGATCCACCCCTCCTGCCCTCCTTCTGCTGCTCTCTCGTCTCTGTCTGGACTATGAGACCTCCACCATCTCCTACATTCTCACACTCACAGATGAACAATTTCTTGTACAGGTATTAAATATCCATTATATTCTGATAAAAACAAATTCTGAATACACTATTATTCATGCTGACTTTTCCTCTCTAAACAGCACCACACTCCAGTCACTCCTGTTACAGCACTTTGTGCAGAGGCCAGAGAAGCAGCTCAGAAATTACTGAACCACTATGTGAAGGTAATTAAGTGAAACAATTTAGCTGTCCGGAGTCATTTATTTTGGTTTAGGATTGCTGTTGGACAACATTTGTTGAGCCGGTTTTGTTTTGATACAGGTTCAAGGGTTAATCATCAGTCAGATGCTGAGGAAGAGCGTGGAAACCAGAGACTGGGTGAACACCATTGAACCTCGAAATGTCCGAGCTGTAATGAAAAGGGTGGTGGAAGATACCACTTCTATTGATGTACAGGTGATGCATCGAACATTTGTTCCACATTTCATATACAAAACAGATCTATGTAAAGATATTATTAAGGTATGTTCTTTGTAACCATTTGCATAAGCCAATTGTAATGCTCTTTCCTGTGCATAGGTGGGTCTGCTTTATGAAGAGGGAGTAAGGAAAGCCCACAGCAGTGACTCCAGCAAACGCACCTTCTCTGTGTACAGCAGCTCAAGACAGCAGATCCGCTACGCGCCAAGCTATACTCCAAGGTGCGCAGTCACTGCACTTATTTTACAGAGTTTAAATCAGAATTTCTTATAAAGTGCTTTTAAAAATTCAACCTTCATCAACCATCTTCACAAATTTGTAATGAGAATCATCTATAAATCTATTGCTAACAAAAGAGAAGCTTTAGGGCCTCCCTAAAGGTTTAACGTTTAAAAAAAGACACTCATGAATATTAATAATATTTTTATATTTATTATGAATTTTATTAAATACTTGTTTTTTAATTGTATTGCAAAAATACTTAAATTATAATTCCATTATGTAATTACAGTATTATTTGAATATATATATATTTATATTTCTGTTGATTTGTTTAATATGTACCATTTGAATAATATATATATATATCATTTATTATTTTTAATATTAGCAGTGTATATTCATATTGAAAATCAGGTGGGAAAAAAAAATCATGCCTGAGTACTGTAAAGATATAATGGAATATACAGTTACACATTAATATAGAATATTGTTCATTCTTGTGTTTTTTGTTTTTTTTTCCCCCAGTGCTCCAATGGACACAAACTTGCTCAGTAACATTCACAAGCTATTTTCTGAGAGGATTGATATCTTTAGCCCTGTGGAGTTCAACAAGGTAGAAATCAAAACACTGTTTGCTAACTATTGTTACTGTAATTGAACTAACTGACCAATGCATATTTTCGTATTTGAGTTTTTTCAGTCTTATCTTTCTTGTCCTAGGTCTCAGTGCTAACTGGCATCATTAAGATTAGTTTGAAGACATTCCTTGAATGTGTCCGTCTCCGTACGTTTGGCAGATACGGACTACAGCAAATCCAGGTGGACTGCCACTACTTACAGATGTATCTGTGGCGGTTTGTGTCTGATGAGAACTTGGTGCACTTCCTTTTGGATGAGATCGTGGGTAGTGCTGCCCATCGTTGCTTGGACCCGTCTCCAATGGAGCAAAGTGTCATTGAGGTCATCTGTGAGAGGGGGTAGAGCGGGTGCATTTCTTTAAATCTGCAGTCCAATTTGCACATAAGTGAACTCAATTGGTGGAAAATATTAATACTTATATTTGAAGTTTTCGTGTAACTGGTCGCTTTAACACTGAATATAAAATCTGTGACCTCCAATTGAACTATTATAGCTGGATTGAGATCACCACCTTCATTTGATTGAAGCTTAAAGATGAAATATTGTGGGATTTTGTCAGTCACAAAATGAACGCAACGCAGCATTAAAAGTAAATAAACTCATTTAACTAAAATCACTGTATATTAAGGGTAAGATGATTTGTTTATAAAACAGTAATCAGTATGTTTCAGTATGTTTGAAATTTTTATTTTATGAATTATTACAGTATTCATCGACTTTGAAAGCTGTTCAATCTGCATAACTGGATATTATGTATTTAATAAACGTAATGTACAAAAAGAACTTTGCGTCTATCAGTTTCTTGGGAGGAGATATGACTATGAAATATGAAGTAAGAGCAGACTCTCTTGCCATTGGTCAGGAAAGCAGAATGGGCGGGTTTTCCAGCTTTCCTCTGATTCGGATTGGTTCGCAGGTTGTCTCTCCTCACTCTTCTGATAGCAGCGGTACGCGCTGATTGGTCAGATACAGTAACGCACACAGCGTGTTTACGCAGGCGTCTCCTCCTCAGTCATTTACTGTGATGTTGAGCAGTTACCATACAATATAACAGTAAGTTCGTGGAAAACCGAGGTAAGAGAAAAATAAGCTATTTTTATTATATGTATATATTAATTTGGTTGATTCGCTTTAGTCTGAAAATCATCATGATATTACGAACGCGTCTTTTACACAACTACTATTAACAGACGCACTGTAATTTAAATAATGCGCTGTTCTTGCATAACTTACTATGAATGTTTTGTCAGCCATGCTAAGTGCTCTCATCTTCACTCTTTGTCCCAAACAGGCAAAAATGAAGCCTAACAAGCACAAAGCATCACATACAGCTGAAAGGGAATTTGGAGGTGCTCTTGGTGAGCCATTGTTTGTTGTGTATATATGTATGTCATATTGAATCTACTGTGTGATGATGATATATGGCTTCTGTGCCATATTTGAGATCATTTGTTCTCCTCACCTGTCCAGGTGCCACCTGCATCCCTGTGTTCCTGCCTCTGACTGTTCTGTACCTCCTGAGTGTGTGTCGGTCTCCAGCAGCCAGTGTCCTGCAGTGGCCTCCTCCTCTAACCCCTGCAGCACAGTTATGGGACCCTTTGGCCGCGGTTGTGATTGTTGGTTGGATCACCCTGCAGAGTTTTCTCTACCTGCTGCCCATTGGGAAGGTGAGACCCATCATTCATTTCTTTGAAAGCCAAATTAGATTATTTTCTGAAAAGAGTATGACAGATATTATACTGATTCATTTGTTAACAGGTTTCTGAAGGATTGGTCCTCAGAGATGGGTCCAGATTAAAATATCCCATAAATGGTAATGTAGACTGTCTGTGTTTCTGTCTTAAATGTTATAGAAATAATGCTAATGATGGCTGATTTACATATTGTAGTTGTTGTTTGAACTTTTCATGTCTTTTACATGAATTAAACTGGATAGCCTTGACCCAGTGTCCTTGGTTTTTACCACTTATGATATGATATACAAAGTAGAGTTCAAATTCCATTTATCAGTAATCTCAAATTTCCCCCTATATCTGGACTGTGCTTCAGCTCATAGAAGTTATAGCATAGTTTCATAATTCAAGATTTTCATGTAGTTATCATGAAGTTTCTAGTCTTCAAAATTCACATTTTTACAAAGAATATAAAGATTAAGGGGAAAAGATGAAAATTTAGCCAGAATAAATGTAGTTCTGAAGAAAAATAATATGTTCAGTTGCTTAATTAAAATAATCTTAACCATGAAAAAATATAAACTACCATTCAAAAGATTTTTAATGTTTTTTAAATAAGTCTATTATGTTCACCAAGGCTACAATAAAAAGAGTAGTAATTTGATATATTATTATAATTTAAAATAAGTTTTATTTTAACATAGTATGCTCAATCATTCTAGTGGTGATTTGGTGATGAAGAAACATTTCTTATCATTATCAATGTTGTTTAATATTTGTATGGAAACCATGAAACCAAAAAACGTACTGACTCCAAACTTTTGAATTGTAGTGTATATGTATATTTGCAGATATGACTGTGATCTGTAGTATTTTTTGCATCTTTATTTTTTAGGTTTCCATGCCCTGAGCATTACTGCTGCCCTGTTGATAATGTGCGTTTGGCTGGGAATGCCACTCGGCTATCTGTTTGAGCTCATTTTGCCTCTGGCTGTATGTGCCATTGGGTTGTCCTACCTGCTGTCTATGTACCTGTATATCCGCTCCTTCTGGGCACCTCAACATGCTTTATCACTTGGAGGAAACACAGGTGAGATAATCAGTTCTGATATTTACAGATCAGTGTGGTTTCTTATATTATCTATAAGTTCTGTTTCACTATGCAAAATCCTTTCAGATATTCCAGATGCTGCTGCTGTCTGTCTCTTTGAAATTTTGTCAGTTAAGTTTCTTTGTTATTTGTAGGAAATCCTCTTTATGACTTCTACATGGGTCGAGAGCTCAACCCTCGCATTGGAGACTTTGACTTGAAGTATTTCTGTGAACTGAGACCTGGATTAATAGGCTGGGTAAGAGATGTTTACAACCATATGTGTGTATGTGTATAAGTTTTTTCTCACTAAGGCTAGATTTTACCAAAAATGCAGTACACAGTAACATGGTGAAATATTATTATAAAAATACACAAAAAAAAGTAATATTTTAAAATATTATTAGAATTTAACGTAACTGTTTACTAATTTAATATAATTTAAAATGTGATTTTTATCTCTGATGGCAAAGCTGAATTTTCAGCATCATTACTTGAGTCTTTAGTGTCACATGATATTTCAAAAATCCTTCTAATATGCTTTGAATATATATTTGGTGCCCAAGAAGCATTTCTTATTATCAATTATCAATGTTAAACACAATTTTGTTGCTTAATATTTTTGTGGAAACTGAAAAGAACAGCATTTATTTGAAATATAACTCTTTTATAACATTAACATAATAGCCTTTACCATCACTTATGATCAATTTATTGCATCTTTCCTTAATGAAACTATTAATTTCTTTCAAATTTCTTTCTTTCTGACTATTGAACATGTATACATGCAGGTTCAAGTTATGCAACTTTAAAGGTGCCCTAGAACTTCTTTTTAAAAGATGTAATATAAGTCTAAGGTGTCCCCTGAATGTGTCTGTGAAGTTTCAGCTCAAAATACCCCATAGATTTTTTTGTATTCATTTTTTTAACTGCCTATTTTGGGGCATCATTAACTATGCACTGATATATAGGTTGCGGCCCCTTTAAATCTCATGCTCCCCGCCCCCGGAGCTCTCGTTTGCCTTGAACAGCATAAACACAGTTCACACAGCTAATATCAAAATGGATCTTTACAAGATGTTCGTCATGCATGCTGCATGCATACATCGGATCATGTGAGTATTTTATTTATTTGGATGTTTACATTTGATTCTGAATGAGTTTGATAGTATGCTACATGGCTAAAGCTAACATTACACACTGTTGGAGAGATTTATAAAGAATGAAGTTTTGTTTATGCATTATACAGACTGCAAGTGTTTAAAAAATGAAAATAGAAAACAGTTTTGTCTCCGTGAATACAGTAATAAACGATGGTAACTTTAACCACATTTAACAGTATTACACAATTTACAAATATCACTAAAAATATCATTATATCATGGATCATGTCAGTTATTATTGCTCCATCTGCCATTTTTCGCTATTGTTCTTGCTTGCTTACCTAGTCTGATGATTCAGCTGTGCACATCCAGACGTTCTGCCCTTGTCTAATGGCTTGATCATGGGCTGGCATATGCAAATATTGGGGGCGTACACCCCGACTGTTACGTGTTATGTTGAGATTCGCCTGTTCTTCGGAGGTCTTTTAAACAAATAAGATTTATATAAGAAGGAGGAAACAATGGAGTTTGAGACTCAGTGTATGTCTTTTCCATGTACTGAACTCTTGTTATTTAACAATGCCAAGATAAATTCAATATTTAATTCTAGGGCACCTTTAAAATTAACACCAAAGTATTTTTACCCATGTCTCTCTTTTGTGCCATTGTTTTTCAGGTGGTAATAAACTTGGGGATGTTAATGAAAGAAGTAGAGCTGAGGGACTCTCCATCTCTTTCCATGCTGCTTGTCAACAGTTTCCAGCTCCTCTATGTGACAGATGCACTGTGGAATGAAGTATGAAAAAACTAGTCTTGTCTGAAAACTTAGGAAATTCATTCATAGCGGTGAAAGAAAACTAAGTCCCACATGTACAACATTATACTTTTTCCTTGTGTCTGCAGGAGGCTGTGCTTACTACTATGGACATTGTGCACGATGGATTTGGGTTCATGTTGGCGTTTGGTGATCTGGCCTGGGTTCCCTTCACATATGGCCTTCAGGCCATGTTTCTAGTTGTGCACCCACAGTCACTTAGCACTCTTGGAGCAGCAGGGATTATTCTTTTGAATGGTAATCTACAGCCTGTTTTGCAGCAGTCTGAGTGTTTAACAGTTTCTGACTTTTCCTCTTTTCAATCTTTTCACAGGAATCGGTTATTTCATTTTCCGGAAGTCCAACTCTCAGAAAAATCAGTTCAGAAGAGACCCCACACATAAAAGTGTACAACGTGAGTGATCGCATACACTACATACTTTGAGTTTGTATCCATTGTCTTAGAACATGTCATACATTATCAGTATCTAACACAATCATGAATGGAGAACAGGGTAAATTTATTACTGTAAGACACAAGTATGGCCTCCAGATTAACATAAGTTATTTTCTCATCCAACCTTTTCACTTGTAGACCTGGAAACAATTGCCACAGCAACAGGAAAGCGGCTACTGGTATCGGGGTGGTGGGGGTTTGTCAGGCATCCAAACTACCTGGGGGACCTTCTCATGGCTCTGGCCTGGTCCCTGCCTTGTGGTAAGTGATGGACAAATTATTAATAACTGATGTCCGTCATTTCAGTTACATACTGATAATTTCTTTAACACTCTAAATGATGATGATTTTAATAATTATTTTAATATTATTTTTGTTTTATATTATTATACACCCTCACAATAGCCAAAATGGTTGAATTAAAGGGGCAGTTCACCTAAAAATGAAAATTGTCATCATTTACTCACCCTCATGTAATTCCAAACTGACTTTTTAATGAAACCTGAGAGGTTTCTGTCCCTCTATTGAATGTCCTAGGCATAAAATAAAACCATCTGAATCAAGCGGTTTATATTGAAGTCTTGCGAGAGATAAAATCACTATATGATGAACAGATTTAATTTACATCCAAACAATGATCGACACACATACACATAGAGCACATCACATATGGTAAACACGGAAACTCAAACATGCGTGCATGAGAACCAATTAGGTTTGTTGTAGCACGTGACGCATACAAGTGTTTACCAAAGTATCATAATTTGTGTTCGAAGATTAACCAAAGTCTTATGGGTTTGGAATGAGATGAAAGTGAGTAAATAAATTTATTTTTGGTGATCTATCCCTTTAAAGACAAATTTCTTAGCTGTTTGCCATTGTATTTTAAACTATCCATTTCTTGCGCCATCAAAATAATAATAATAAAAAAAGACAAATCATACTTGCAATACAACAATTTGTTTATTCCACCATTTTTCCCCCCTAGGAACGTCACATATTCTCCCTTATTTCTATGTCATATATTTCACCGTTCTGCTCATCCACCGAGAGGCCAGAGATGAGAAACAATGCAGAGCAAAGTATGGACTGGCCTGGGACACCTACTGCAGACGAGTGCCCTACAGAATAATCCCGTTCGTTTATTAACGTGTTCTGAACCACCAAAAGATTATTTGCCTTTTAGGTACAGAGAACTGGACATCCATTGTTTTTATTTGCATCATAACATGGCTATCCATTCATTCAAATGTTATTGTTTTTTAAATATATTGTATAAAATATATTGTATTATATTATTAAAAAGCATTTTAATATAATAAATGAGTGTGGAGTGTAGCATGAATGACATTTAAAGATGCTCAACAACAACCACAATAGTAGTAATAGAAAATTCGGATTTTATTTTCACCTAAAATGTTTAATGTTTTTAATTCTTTGAAAATTACATTACACACAAATGTTTTAATAAACAATTGCTTAATTTTAAATAATTTCTAATATATTGTAATAACAATCTCACTCAAACTCTTCTATCAAGACACCTTTAACTCTACTTTTCCCCCGTCCCTCTTCCAAACGTTTCTTCTCTCCCTCTAATGTCGTCCTCTCCTGCTCCCTGCTCTCATAGTCCGTCCACACGCATCCTGCCAGACTCCTCAAAACTTTGGCATTCTCTTTTACCCAAGACTGAAAAAACTCGCACTTCTTTCCAGCTTGAAAATATATCCGCCTCGTCCGCTCGTCTTCCTTGGGAACAGAAGCCTTTGCCTGGCTCAAAGCCGCGCGCAGCTGGGACAAAGCGGACAGCGAAAATCCCGCAGCGTCCTCTCTGCTCTCTCCAGTCAGAATATGAGCCACCGCTTCCACAGCTCGAAGTGAAGCTAAAGGGTCCTCACGGTCAAAGTATCCTCCTGCAGATACAGCCCTTATTCCGGCGTCGAGCGCCTCTGGGACAGAGTTGAAGACCCGTCCGTCACCCAGACCCTCTGAGATGGCAAGCACCGCCTGACAGAACTCCAGCAACACCTCTGAGAAGTCTCCATTGAAGAGACACAGCGAGAAGGTGTATCCATAAAGAGCATTGATCAGGTTGTACTGCACTAGAGGAGATGGCTTTGAGGATAGAGTGTGAAGAGGAGGGATTTTGGCACTTATTGGAGGGATTTGGCTTCTTAGAGTTTTGTTTGATTGTACTTTACTGCGACTGACTTCCTTGCTTTCTCCATCGTTTTTTTCAGTCACATCATGCATTTCTTCATGATTCCCAGACTGAAGTTCCTCTATAAGTGCTTTAGTGTCTTTCTCGTGCCGTTCCCACCAGGGGCTCCACAGGACAACCAGCCCACCGATGCCACCTTCTTTCACCAGTCTCTCAAATTTCTCCTTTTCCTGGGATGACAACAACGACCAGAGTTCTTCCTCTGAAAGAGAGTCAATATCCATCCCGGCTAACTTTTCAGCTAAATCAGCTTCCTCTTCCTCACTCCCATCTTCAATATCTCCAAGTTTCGCCAGTATTTCTTGCACCTCGTGACTTTTTTCATCCCCACCAGACTGAATCTCTGCTAACCTAGAAAGCAGCTCCAAAGCATGCGCGTCTTGTTCAGTCACACTATTCCCATCTTCTCCCAAGTTCCTTATTAAATTCTCCATCCCTCCCTCACTCTCTGCACTCTGTCTGAGCCGTAACAGAATTTCGTGCATTTTTCTTTTCCCCTCTTCATCTGTGGCACCTTGGGATTTCAGCTCCTGAAGCACAGACTCCTTGTAAAACTCCTCTGAGCATTTAGAGTGATTCTGACTCCTGTAACAAGCCAGTCCGCAATATAGGATGTTACACCTTGGGCAAGTGTAACAGGACGGTTTGGATAAGCAAAGCCCGCATGGCTTGACTAATGATGCGTTTCCATCAGTACTTTCGCCCTTTGTGCCATCAGCAGGTGTCAGGAGAGGTTCAGAAGTCCCTCTTTTGGGAAGTGCGATCCCATCTTTGCTGGTAATTTGCTCGGAGTCGGTTTCTGGCCAGTCGCTTAGGTATTCCTCCTCCTTTGGTGCAATATCAGTGAGTAATGAACGGACACACGCGGGGATTTTACGTCTAACAACAGGATCCATGATCAATTTCCCCAGTTAGAATGCATTTGTATAATAGTTATGATCTGCAATTAAAACGAAAAAAATCTTCACAAGAGCAAAACAGATGCCATTAAATGCAATTACACATCAACACCATTCATAATAAAGTGTTTTATAGTATTTATCTTACCTGACCAATATTTGTGTGCGCGCACTTTGTTTTCACACACATGCAAGTAAACTGAAAAAGTAGTGGATATTTTCGTCAGCGCGTGTTTATAAATATGATTTCATACAGACGCGTCACGTTAGAACAACGTTCCTCGTCGCAACATGATGACGCATACCTCCCTTTGCTCTTCAAGCAACAAGGCTGCGCAAAATATGCGCATAAGATAGATAAATAGATAGATATTACTCTTTTATTTTTTTATTGCTGTATTCATACTTGTATAATATATTAATTTGAAAGAAAGTGTATGTATAATAAAACCAACATAAATCCAGTATATGTTACAGAAGAGAGCAATAAGGGTTGTAAATCGGGTTGACTATTACAAACCAACAAATATATTATTTAATAAATTATATGCTTTAAAATTAGATTTTTACACTGCACAGATAATGTATATAATAATTTACTTACTAATTGTATTTAGATGCTATTTGATATGAGAGAAAGTCAGTATAAACAAAGGGGAATGTACATTTAAAAATAAATAAAGGCAAGAACTAATATAAAAAAAATGTATCTGTGAAGGGGTTAACCTATGGAAAAACTTTGTAAATTAAAAAAATAAATAAGGTGATAAACAATTACAACTAAAAATGAATAATTTGTGTATTTGAAAATTTAATTATTTTATTCATGTTTTAAATACATTTTTTCAGTTATGTATATTTTGTAAATTATCATGAAAAATTGTCTAAGGACAAATAAATTTTGTTTGATTGTAAATTGTTATATAATAATTTGTATGTTTTATTCAATAAAAGATGAATGGATATTGTGAGAATCTTACTTTTATTTGTTTCAATCCTAAAAATCAGGGATAACACGAAAAAATGTTTGCTATAATCACAAACTTTAATACAATGGCAAACACAAGCATTGAAATTGTACACTAATGACTGAATTGAAAGAATTTACACTTTGTCCACCTGTTCAAAGAAGAGAGAATATTATACATTTCCACTCAGCCTTTCCTGTATACCAGTTCAGTTCATTAGCCGTGACTCCAGTAGATCAGTTAAAATCCCTTCTTCAGAAGCCAGTCCTTCAGCTCTTTATCAAACTGCCCTTTAATTCTTATAGTCCCGGTTATTTCATTAACCTGTGTTGGAGGCTCTTTGCCCGTAAGCCCCAGCAGGAATTCCTTAACATCCTTATCCAGGGCCTGGAAAAGATTGATGTAAAGTTAATAAAATAATTTTGGACTATTATTAAGCATCTAAACCTGTCAGTTCATTACTCACCCATATGTCTCCCTCAACCTTTCTGAGCAGAGTACTGTGCTGATTCCCATGCTTGATGTCAGAGTAAACAGGAACATTGTGCATTCTGGAGCGACGGATCATGTAGGGCAGTGAAGGTGGTGTATCTGTGGAAATAATAAAAACAAAGAAATAAAACTCCATCAATAGCAATATCACAAAATGTTTTTCCAACAACACATTAAAAGTTAAATATGATGCAAAACACCTATCCCTTATAGCTAAGAGACAATGGTATGATCATATGTAGGGTAAAGAAAATAAAAGTGCCTCTACCTGGTGGTGGGATCCAACCTGACGGTGCAGGACCATCATGTCTAGGAGGAGTTGGGATGCGTGAAGGAGGAATAAGTCTCTCCACAAACCTGAACTCTTCTGTGGATTCAATGATGCCCCCTGATCCTTCAGCAGGGCTGTTTTGTGTCTAAAATCAAACAAAACCGTCCTAATAAGCACTCATTTATGTTTAATTATCAAACTAGAATGATTGCTTGTTGTTATTACACGAAACCACTCGTAACATTTCAAGAACAAACCATCCGATGCAAATTCACATAGATTGTGACAGCCAATGCACCGCTTATTATTACACTACCCGGATAAATTATAAGGTAAAACTGATTGTAATACTTACTCTTAAGCAAGATCCAGAACTCAATGAACGTGTGGCTGGATTAAAAGCTCTGTAAGCAACTCTTGCAGCTCGGCAGACTGTCAAAGACATGCTTCTGACGGAGGCGGACATTTCTCTTTTCTGAGGGAGAGGAAGGACAGCAGAGTCTTACGTCACGAGTTTGAAAGAAGAAGCTTTATTGACAACAGAAAAAAAATGGAAAATATAAATTTTCAAGAACTTGATCAAAATCTATATTTATACAATTTTATTTTCACTTCTATGTACCAAGAATTTGATACGCAACATAATAATAAAATTGTGCTTTAGGTGCTGTCCAGGGGACTTTTAAGTTGCTTTTTTTTTATAATAACGAGCATGCTCAGAGCACTTTCTAGTAGTAGAATCGTGTAAACACTTCAGACTTTTTGATGTTGATGTCCTGTGTTTCCTACTCAGTTATCAAAATCGATTCATGTTAGTATTGGTCTTTACTTTCATTATTTAAGTAATAGTGGTGATGATATTGTGCTGTTTGTAACTATTCTGTCAAGCTGATAACATTTTAATTCTGTTTTATGAAGACTTTACATCATGCAGTTGTTTGTTCGTGGCCAGACTTTGCACTCTATACATCTGAATGGGTCAGAGACTGTCGCCCATATCAAGGTACTTTATCTTACATTTCATACATAGTTACTGTAGACAAACGTGAATAAGAATTAGAAACTATTTGTTTATTAATTATTACATTTGACTACTTGTTTTCCAGGCTCAGATTGAAGCTTTGGAGGGTCTGACCTGTGATGATCAGATCATTTCACACTGCGGGATTCCCCTTCAGGATGAGACACTGATTTGTCAGTCTGGTATTGAGGAGTTTAACACTCTTGAGGTCTCATCAAGGCTCTTGGGAGGTAAAGATCAAACCCCTGTGGCTTTATTACCCTCTACCTGTGAGCATTTACCATGCCAATGTTGTAGAAGATGGAAGGTCTGAAAGTAGAGTAACTGGCTGCCTTATCATGCATTATCTTGGTTTGAATGTTTTCATAAATATAACCTCTTCCCACCCAAAGGCAAGGTCCACGGTTCACTGGCTAGAGCAGGAAAGGTCAGAGGACAAACTCCCAAGGTAAGTCTACATGTATTTGCATCCCAGTTTGCCTACTTGTACTATGTCCTATACTCTTTTTGTGAAGAAAAAAATACATATTTTTGAGTGTGTAACAGATGAGTAGGCACGTTTTGGGACATACTACCATGTCATAAAGGTGACCGCAGATGTGAATCCTATCACTGTAAGCTGTCTTGTCAATCATTTTGCCACAGTTAACATCTTCATATACTTAACATTTCAGTTCATTTTATTTAATCTACTCAATTCTTCCTACTGTACTGCAGAGAAAAGAAGTAGCATGTTTATGTTGAGGGTCTTTCATGTGGAAAATATCCTCATCTTTTTGCATAATGATGCATTTAAAAGTTAATGCCTAAGCGTGTCTTTTTAAAAGTTAGATTTTATGAAGGACGTCTCCGCTCATTTAGTTCACTTAAACCCCGTCCTTGCAAGCTTCATTTAAACATACTATGATTTTTGGACATGCATTCTAATTTTGAGAATTTATTAGGATGGATAGTATGCAAACTGGGATGCAGCTATTAAAAAAAAATATTCATATCTAATTATATTTTGAGAATTTTAATTGGGAGGATTTACTTGTTTATTGACTTTGTGCACTGATATTGATCCTTTCAGGTGGACAAGCAGGAAAAGAAAAAGAAAAAGACCGGCAGGGCAAAGAGAAGAATTCAGTACAATCGGCGCTTTGTCAATGTTGTCCCAACATTTGGCAAAAAGAAAGGACCAAATGCCAACTCTTAATTTGCTCTTCAAAACGACTGTTCACTGCATTCCTGGGCAGTTCACTTTGCCTGATCATTTGATGACTTTTTGATGGGAAAATTGTAATTTAAAAGCCAACCGATTCATAAAATTAACTAATTTGTGCCCTTTATATGCTGAAACAATATTTTGTACAAGTATAGTTAAATACAGTATTTGATTATAGAAATGTAATATACTATGATTCACTGGGATCTCTTTATGTCAGTGGCAAGAAGAAAAATTACTGTAAGTTGCAAATAAAAACATTTAATGAAAAATGATTGATTCACATGTCATTACATTCGCACAGTTTGAATATAATTTCAAATTTGCAGCATCATGCAGTGTGGCTTTGCTGATTCATTTTAAGAGTCCATATCAATATAGGAGAAGCAAGTGCAGTGCTATTCTTTTCTTGTGCTCTTTCCCACTGGATCAGCGATAACCACGAGGCCCCAAGAAGCCAAACCTGAGGAGAAAATGGATCAAAATCAGTTCTGATTTAATTACTCATAACAGGGAGTGCATGAATGATCTCACCTGCTGCAAATATGATCTGAGCCACTGTGCCCATAGATGTGGGTCCACCTAAATGCATGAATTTACGCGCTTGCATGAACACATATCCGCCTGAAGCCAGCAGCCCGCCGCCCGAGAGGATTCGACAGCTCCAGCAGTCCTCAAATAGCGGCTTTCTGACCGGACTCGACTTCTCCGGTAGTGGAGGTGGATTTGACATGTTCAGGTGAAAGTGTCAAAGGCAGCTCACACGTACGTTACTGGTCTCTGCTGTTTATAAACAATGACACTGTCTACTTTCCAAATTATTTGGTGACATTATTAATATTTATACAGAGAACTACACCAACTCTGACACTATAGGACGCAATGTGAGAAATATCGGGCATGTCACGATGACCTTAAAAACCGGAAGCATTTAGTATTAGCACTGTTATTGCACTCGTGCAAGTCTTTGCTGCGCAAATATTGCGCAGACACAATTACCAGAGCGTAAAAGCATTACTAATTTAGCTTGTGTTCGTGATTGAGATGTACAATATAAAAGAAAGTAGCCAAATAGTTGTACAAATATACTTAGCAGACACAAAAACACTTAAAGTTTTATTTACAAATTATATAAATATATACAATTGTAACTGTAAAGCAACATTGCATTCTAAGCCTGTTGGATAATCCAGGCTTGTGGACCATTTTTGACCAGTCATAAGTTTTTTTTGTTTTGTTTTGTTTTTTGGAATATATGGTCCAAAAACAACTACTATTTTAAGATTATTTCTCCAGCAAGGAAAACAAAAGCAAAACCTTTCTGTCAGTGCCATTCATGGCAGTGTCCATCAAATAACAATCAATAGCTTTCTATGACATGGAGCATTTTCAGTTCGTTTATTTCAATAAGTCACATCCTTCATATTTTTCCTCCCATGCATGTACAGAATCCCAGTGGCATGTGAAAGTCTGATATCACTTCTGGCTCCCAATTCCTCGTGCGATGTTATCATTGGTCTCCGCAGCATCTTTCAGAACCTGCATCATGAGCGCATTTCTCTTCCTGCTCTCCTCCATTCGGACGGGATTGGCCTCGGGCAAATTCTGGATAAATAGATGGAGAGATGGATCAGGATACAACTCTTATCAGGAATCTTCACTATAGTATAAGACCTCATAATCATTATAATATATATATATATATATATATATATATATATATATATATATATATATATATATATATATAAAAACATTTCTCATGAACAACATGTTATTCTGGTGATCCATGCTATTTATTCAATGCAATGAAAAAACAACAACTAATGCTGCTCACTCATTGTTATTAACCCGGAGGCGTAAAAAGAGACCAGAGAGAGTAAATATCATAATCAGAGTGTAATAAAACACGATCCCACTTAAATTAATTCGCTAATAAGAGATCATGCACGACCACATTCATCACGAAACTGATTGTTGACAAAGTCGTTACCTGACAATAGTCGCAAAAACATCACCCCGCACTTATGTAAGGCAATAATAACAGGTTTAATTGTGTTTCTCATTTATAAAACTGCAATGTTTCAGTACCTTCAACATTTCCCTTTTCCTCTCCTCTCCAGGTGAAATTATGGCCCACATTCCGTAGCCGACACAGACGACCCCGACCAGCCCGATCGAGGTCAACATGGTCCTCATGCTGCTCATGGTGTGCACGAGCTCTCCTCGAGCACGCCAAACTCGACAATTATACACTTGATATAAATGATCAAGCTTCTCTAGATCGCGGGAAAAGCTAATTCAGTATACAACACACACACAGCACTACAGACTGTCAGTTGACACGTTGCAGTGCATTATGGGTGAACTTCATTATACAACTTTTTTTAACCTGTTACTGGCAGATTGGTCGATAATCATTGTGCAAATGGACAGGTGGCACGTTTACCGCACATTCTGCATGCAAAGGAGATGAGAAATCTTCAACTTTGGGAGGTCAAACCTAATATTATAAGAGCTTTTTTCCTCCAATCATTTTTTAGAACCTGTTAACAAAATACATAAAATATAATAATATAATATAATATATATATATATATATATATATATATATATATATATATATATATATATATATATATATATATATATATATATATATATATATATATAATAAAAATGCTAGAATGGGTAATAGGATTGCAAAATTAGTCTATATTAAGTTATTAAGAATTTTATTATGGGACCCAATGGTTGTTTGTATAGTTTTGTAGTTACTGATAATATTATATTTCCCATAAATTAAATAAAGATGTTTTTTATCATTTTTATTTATTTATTTGTTTGCAATGCAGTCAATACTACAATTTGTGTAAAAACAAACAAACAAACAAACAAAAAACATTGATATTATTAACTTTCTGTTAAGATGTGGTCAAGAAGGTTGAGACCTCTGCAGGACAGCCTAAATCAACATTATATAGACAGTGGATTCAGACATTTTTAGCTAACTATACTTTTCATGCCTGGTGAATTGTTTGTTAGATAATAGTTATCTAATGGTTTTCACACACAAACACACATACACACACTCACATACACACAAATACATCTAATGCTTTAAAAAAGGTAATAGGACACAAAAGTGTACACTATTTGTGGAATGTGGTATGATGAGGTATAA
This sequence comes from Chanodichthys erythropterus, assembly GCF_024489055.1. Lineage (NCBI taxonomy): Eukaryota > Metazoa > Chordata > Actinopteri > Cypriniformes > Xenocyprididae > Chanodichthys > Chanodichthys erythropterus. The sequence continues at coordinate 45,371,449 of NC_090230.1, read as the reverse complement.
TGGGTCAGGTAGCGTATTAATAATTGACTATAAAACAGATCACCAATTATGAACACCATTTATGAAATATTGCTTTTTAAAATATTAGTCATCTTTCAAGGGTCAAATTAAAGGGTTAGTTCACCCAAAAATGAAAATGTCATTAATCACCCTCATGTCGTTGCACACCTGTTAGACCTTCATTTATCTCCGGAACACAAATTAAGATATTTTTGATGAAATCCGAGAGGTATATAACACATATATAACATATATCTTCTATATACAGCAATATTGTTAATGTTCAGCGCTTCCAGGTTCTACGTCAGAACGGCGTCTCAGTATTGGCCGAGGCTGATCACGTGAGCAGCACAACGCATGTGTGTGATGTTGATGCAGGAGACGGCCAATGAGCCGGAGTTCTGACGTAGAACCTGGAAGTGCTGAATGTAAACAACATATGAGAATGACAGAGAAGATATTGTTGAATAAAGTCGTTATTTTTGTTTTTGTATTCTTAGCTGTGTCTGAAACCGCTCCCTATCCACTATATAGTCCACTATATCGGGTGTCGGCCATTTTGTAGTGGTGTCCGAATTCTGAGTGAACGACTTCATTCCCTACATTCGTTCACTACTTTATACCCACAATTCTCTCTGATTTCGAGTGTACATTCGATGTACACTTGCTGAAGCACTTTTTCCCAAAATCCAATTTTTTTTAACCTTTTTTTTTATTTTTTATTAATCACTACTTGAATAAAACCTAAAATGTAGGGGGACATTATTATATAGATGAATTTAAAAAAAATGAAATTATATTAATAAAAATATTATTTCTATTATTAAAATATTATGTAGGCATTAAATCAATTTGATGTGTTTTTACTAACAGCAATGTGTTTTAATAATTTGTGGCACTGTTAACTAATTAAACTTTAAAAGATGATAATTTAGTGGATGATTTAAAAAAATTTGTTAATCATAGGTAGTGTATTCAAATCATAACGGTCGCCTGAGGGCGCTCAAAGACCACGTCATCTGTGAGCGTGAGCGTTTCTAACAACTTTATTAAAAAGGATAAATACATGATATTATATACACTTGTTAATGTGTTTATTTTTGTTTGCAGTATTTTATAGTATTAAATGATTATGAACACATTAAGCATGACAAAAAAATATACATCGATTAAACTACAAAGCTGGCACAGAGGCATGTATGATTACAAAATAAAGTCATTATGATTGTTATTGTTATTAACATTGTTTTATAATGTAAATAACATGTAGGATAAAATAGTTTTATCGCATGTCGAGCGTTTCTGAGATAGATATCTCCGACACACAGTGTATACGTCAGCGTCCGAATTCACTCACTTCATTTCGTTCACTCCATACAGATATAGTGCACTCAAATGCCATACACTATATAGGGATTAGTGAATGAGTGAACGAGTGAGTGGTTTCGGACACAGCTCTTGTCTTCATAAAATTGAAAAAAAAAACACTGCAGTCACATGGACTATTTTGACAATGTCTTTAGTACCTTTCTGGACCTTGAAAGTAGTGATAATATTGCTGTCTATGGACGAGTCATATACCTCTCAGGTTTCATCAAAAATATCTTAATTTGTGTTCTGAAGATGAACAAAGGTCTTACGGATGTGGAATGACATGAGGATGAGTAAATAATGACAGAATTTTCATTTTTGGGTGAATTAAAAATGCAAAGCTGCACGCTGAATGAATAAATAAAACAGCAGGACACAGAACAGTTGATTATACTGTCCACCAGATGGCTCTAACATACTGGTCTAAATGTAGCTGATCTAGTGTGTGTGCGTGTGTGTGTGTGTGACTCAGTGCAGGCTGTGTGGGTGTTCAGAAAGCACATAAGTGCTGATAATGTGTGTCCATCAGAGTCAAGGTGCAAAATAGATAGCTGGAACGGAAGGTATACATTAGTGTCCCTTTAAGCGACAGCCTGAGCACATGTAGAGCATTGTTCATCCCTTACAAAACATTACCATAGCAACCGTAGTTTCTGCACAAACACCATAGTTGCAGCTAGAGTTACAAGATAGATACAAGAAAGATAACTTGCTATTATCCATCACTGCCATAACAATGAAAGCAGACCAAATCTCAAAATAATTCTAAAAGCCTCTTACATCATTTGAAGAAGATGCCATATTCATAAATTGGTTCTACAGAAATAACAGCCTGTATTTTACTAGAAATCATGGTGGGATGGATAATCTTAAATTGATTGAATCCAGTACAGTCAGAGCAGTCTAAAGGGATCCTCTCAGAAACAAATTTTGTTAAATAGATAGATAGATAGATAGATAGATAGATAGATACATAGATAGATAGATAGATAGATAGATAGATAGATAGATAGATAGATAGATCGATAGATGATAGATGCACTGATGCAGATATAATATTAACACACATTAACTAAATTCTGAAGATTAAATTAATATTTCTTAACTTTCTGAGTGTTATTCATTCATATAATTACTATTAATATTGAACATCAGACTGGTTTCTTAGCATTTTCTTTACATAAATCACAAATTCAGTGCATTTTCCTGCCCTTTTGACTGACAGGATATACTATCGGCCCTGACTATCCACTGTTTATATATATATATATATATATATATATATATATATATATATGAGATTATATAGCTATTAGAGATGTATAAACCGATATACCAATAATCGGTATCGGCCGATAAAAGCAAATTTCCACACTATTGGCTATCGGCCATACCAATTATTGCCCGATATATCGGTGTATATATATATATTTATATCTCTAATATATAATCTCTCTCTCTCTCTCTCTATTATATATATATATATATATATATATATATATATATATATATATATATATATATATATATATATATATATTTATATATATATATATATATATATACACACACACACACACACACATGCATATTATATATTTCATGTTAATAATAAATGCGATTAATCGATTCATATTTTTTTTTTCGTATTTAAAGTTTGGTCGGAAGACAACTTTTTTTGTGTTGTGGTTCTAAAACTTCCCCTCTCAACACCAACGCATTCAGAACTTTCAGACAGCCTACATGTTGTGACCACACTACCGATTCCTTCACCTTTCCTGTTCTGAATTCCATCCGTGCTAAAGGTTTAAACTTCTGATGTTCTGAAGCAGAAAGCGAGGTAATTTCTACTGGCCGCGTTATTGCTTGAATATTTAATCGTTTCCTGCCTCTCGCACCCCCCACACCCCCTCCAAATCACTCAGTCTATAATGACACCTCTCACACCAACCCCCTGGCTGCCTTTCCTCTCTGATTGCTACAGTAACGCTTGCAGATGCCTGCTCTTGTTGCCATGACACCCGTATTTTCCCGAAGGTGCGCCGCTGATCATTGAAGGAAATATTCATGTGCGTGTCTGTGTATGTAGACTGTGTGTGGTTTACCTTCGATCTGCAGCGTATGAGTGATTATAGGTGTGCTTTGCATTTTTAAAAGGTAACAGTTTGCCCTTGTCAATTCAGTGTTTTATGTATACCGAACACATGCACGGTGCTTTCATAATGTTCTCAGCAGCGTTTAACACATTTCAACACCTGTGTGGTCCTGTGTGGTATTTCACATCAGCACGTCCAGTATGAATGCTAATCATGGCTCGGATTGGCGTTGGGAAGCAGAGCCCACTTACAGTTCTCGGCGGAATTTCAAACACTAGGCTAATTCACACTTACGATTTGCGTATGTGTTGTTGTAGCCTACATAAATCATCAGTGGAAAGGGGAAATGTGGTATGTGTGAGTGTGTGTTTGGAAATTGATAACGAAAAGCCTGTACTCCCCAAATGCAAAGAAGTTAATCTTTTTTCGAATTAGTAAAACAATGTAAAACAAGTACACAGTGCTTAAGCTTCTGCTCTGTGCCAAACTGACCTTTCCATCTTGAGCAAATAGCCTACATAACAGGAACATCGAGTGCATGTTATACATCAAAATCAAATATATAGAGCTAATAAATTAAATTTATTGCAGGTAAACAAAGTAAAAAAAGTATTTTTGTAATGGTTTTATGGGGGTTAGTGCGTTTAATTATGTCGTAATTACCGCAAATAAAGGTGTGTTTGGCTTGAAGCGCACTGCGCAGACCGATCGGTGTATGACATCAAAGTACCGGCGGCCATCTTTGAAACGCCTCTCAGGCATGCAAGTGCAGCTCCTATCTCTTTGAATGGTTAAACATCAAATTCTCCAGATCTGTTCGCCAAGCTTTCCATTAAATTTCATATTTGAAATCACTAATGAAATGTGATAATCTGACTGTCTCATAAATTTTGTTTAAAAACACTCGAATCATGACAAAATTGTATTTTTCAGGCTGGATCAAGCTGATGCGCATGCGCAGTTCTAAGTGCGCATTTAGGAAGCGCGCGTCTGATTGTTTCTACATGAATCTGAACTTCTAATGGCAGCTGCAGTGACGCGATGACTTTACTAATGTGCGATTGGCTCTTATTTAGACGGCGGGACTTATTCCGCCATATCGAGTACATCAGGGATGACATATTTTTGTAGGCTAACCTGGAAGTTGGCGGTGCAGGGGTTCCCTCGATCGATCGATTTTTCCCATAGACTTTTGGAAAATTGCAGAAAATAAGCTCTGTGTTTAACAAAGGCTTATGACACGCGGATCAACGTCACCACCACCAAGCTTCCTCAAACTTTATTTAGAAACATGCTTGCTGATTACGATTTGCGCCGTTTATGAATACTTATCCACTTTTTCAAGAGAAATGCTGTCCAAATGTCCTGTTTGTCATGATGACGTCTAAAGTCCCTGCCAAAGGAAGTAGTCCCTTTTAGAAACTTGTTAGCACCCGCCGTTTTTTAAGACACAATAAAGGTTTAAAAAATCACAAGCGGGTTATAACTGGTGTGTTTTATGTCATAGATCAAAGCGTGCAAATATTTAGAGGCTTTGTTAACCACAGACCTCATTTCAGGCGATTTAGCAAAAACCCATTTAAAAAACCCATAGACTTTTTTCTTTTTTAAATTTGGACCTTGAGTCTGTAATAAAAGATTGATTGATTGATTGATTGATTGATTGATTGATTGATTGATTGATTGATTGATTGATTGATTGATTGATTGATTGATTGATTTAGGGCGATGGAACGGGAAGTCCTAAAATGCTAACTCGCTTCAGGGTTTTGCATACAAAACACGCCATCTCTGAGGTACTCTTTTGCGCATTGCACTTTCTCCCATTCATAAAAATATGAGTGCACTGTCTTTCTATTTATACAGTCTGCTTGTTCGAGATGAACTACACTAGCCTGTCACCGGCTGGCGAGATCTGCCGGTTGCAGGCGAAGGAGGAGTACAGAGATGGCCGTCAAGTCGGACACTTTGTGCTTTCCATAGTGTGCTTAACTAACTTCATTCATGGCAGACCACACGATTTTTGTGTTGATTGTAGCCAAAGAAGTGGATGCGAGTGAAATTGCCATGTTGTGGATATCAGATATTCAGTATCAAGATTAAATACAGGTTAAATACAGGAACTCTAAGAAAAAACACGCAACACATGTTGTCCTTGTCATCACAGAATCTGACCAATGAGAATAAAGTGTGTTATCAAGGCTGTCGTAGCCGATTCTGAGCAACTGCAGCGCCTGACCTAGGAGCCTAGTCTCGTTTTGCTTTTGCGGTAGGCTACTTTGATGGCACATGTGATCGTAAAGGCCCCGATATACTTCAAACAAAATCGAAGAACAAACTGATGTGACGTCATTTCGAACAAAATCAAGCCAAAACGAAGTTCGTTTTGTGTTCTTTTTGGAAGGTAAAAACGGCTGCAAAGGAAAAAAGTAGTGATGGCCGATTTCAAAACACTGCTTCATGAAGCTCTGTTTCGAATCAGTGATTCGGAGCGTGTATCAAACTGCTAAAGTCACGTGATTTTAGTAAACGAGGCTTCGTTACGTCATCACTGTTTCGAAATAGTTCGAAATTTCAATGGTTCACCTATAGAGGGCGATGATAAAGTTAGCCCATGAATCATGCAGATTCACTGAGAACTATTGAACAAGTGTCTTACTGGCTTTACCCTATGGTTTTACCTGATCTCCATTTGTAGATGTTTTAATTATACATTAGAATAATTAAAATTAATAATGGTAGTTATTAATCTCTTATTGGCCTGTTTAGCTTGAGCCATAGAACAAAGAAAGAAGCCTTGAAAATTGATAAAAGAACACATATTATACAGACACTCTATATTTAATCTTATTAGATGATTAGTTAATTCCATTTGATTGATTTTACTTTCAATAAAACTTTTGCAATACATTTGTTAAAGGGTATTTTTAAAGCATGTTTGGCCTGAGTTTGGTTGCATTTCCACTGTTATGACCACTAGGGGTCACTGTGGAGACGGGTGTCAGATTGTTTCGAAGCCTCGAATCATTACGGCACATTTGCTTCAACTGTTTCAGTGTTTCACGAAGCCTCGATCTGCCCATCACTAGAAAAAAGTTAAAAACGGCTGCAAAGGAAAAGTTCGCTCTAGCTGCAAAACACCTTCGTACTACCATTGGTCCTTGAAGATAACGTAATTGAAGGTGTGCGCTGAGGCTCCGCCTTCATTCGCGTGGAACTGTTCTCTGACTCATTTCGTCTGTAGAGTTTGGCCCTGTCCCAAATGGCACACTTCCCCTGCGTTCCATTCGGAAGGGCTCATCCCTATGCCCTAATCCCTTCAACCCTCCGGAGTGAGAGCTTCGAAGGGATGAAGGGTGTAGGGGTCAAAAAAACTCTTCTTTTGGAACGCACTTCAGCGTCATCTTAACAAGACAGTCAAAGAGGAGTAGATTGCGCAAGCTGCGCCCTTTGTTTAACGTTAGTTTATTTATTTATTTATTTTAGGTTTATCGCATGTAGGCTATTGTGTCTATGTTTTAAACATTTGAATGGACTGAAAAAGGGAGCTGTAAAGTATTTTTGTTTAAGTACAATGTCGTTTTGACCATAATAATGTACCAAATCTAACTCGTATAAATATTACAGTAGTATAGAAAAAATACTATATATACATTTATAGGTAAAATCGAACTCCTAACCTCCTGTACCCATTCTGTGACGACAAAGAACTTCCCTGTGCAAAGGATCATGGGGGCCGGAAGTGTCCATCAGTTGTACCCTTCGAAATCCTTCATTCCGAAGGGCCCTTTGAAGTGGCCAGTTTTGAGCACTTCGGTTTGAAATGACCCTTCAACATGGCAGCCATGATTATTTTCACTCTGAAGTGCCCTTCGGAGGGTGATATATCCCGTTTGGAACGCACCATGTATGTGCATTTTCAGTCTTGTGGACTTACAATGGCCACTGTGTGCGCATGTCTATTAAGTCTACAAGACCGTAGGGTGTCCCATTCGTCATTTAAGCTTAAAGAAAGGTGCTCGTGAGCTGCTATGCGCCCCCGAAAAAAAACAAAGCGTGAACGCACCTTTAAATAATGTTTGTTAAACAGAGTTTTGGAATACCCAATTCTGATTTGTCAGTCACAGATCTGCTGTTAAATAATTTTGCATAATTGCTTAAGGCAAGTGCTAGTTTCATGTCTCTCATTTCATTCCACACGCCCCCACATAATAATTTTTCACATAATAATTCATTTAAAAAAATCATGGTTATAAGCATAGATGTTTTTATGTACTCAAAAATGGTATTAATCCCATTCATTTCAAATAATGAATTAAACATATTTTATTTATTCCTTAATTAATAAGAGAAATCCTCATTGGTAAGCTTCTATTAAGGTTTTTTTTCTATTTAGAAAAAAAATCAAAGCTATAAAAAAACATGCTATTAAATGAAAAGTGTTGCAGGTAAACAAAGCAAAGCAGTATATATCTGAAAGTAATCTTGTATGGGTCTCACATGATAATTACTGTAAAAAAAATCACAGTATTGAACACGTTTTTATGTTAATAATGGTATTAATTAATTTTAATTAATGTGAATGTGAAGGTCAGTTCTATGATGGCATTTGATTTTGGATATGTATATTTGTTTAAGGCTATGTGCTGATCAAATCTCAGGTGACGTTTTGTCGGGTGTATAAAGGCCAGCAGTATTTCCAATTTTTGTTCTCTCATCTCCATTTATCACCGTAACTTCTAGTTCTCACTCCACTGTTCTAATTTGATGTTCTTCTCCTCTAACTTTAAACCTCATCTTAATTCTGATAAGGTTCACTGTACTGAGAATTGCACCGATGCATAATTCATGTCTTCCTCTGTCCTTCTTAATGTTCTGTCAGTCTTTTCATCATATTTTGGAAATGACTCTTCCAATTTTAAGGAGATGTTCTCATTCATTCAACAGCACCAAGAGGTTTTCTAGACATCAGACCGAATTATGCCGTTTGCTGTTGATTCATCATTGACAAAAGGCATCTTAAGCTGTATTAAGAAAGGGTTAAATTGCTGATCCTACTACAAATTTTATTTTCTTTGGATGGAAAATCTTGGTGATTTGAAAAGCAGCTCTTGAAAAAGAGAACCATTTCCATACAAGTGTAGCTGTCTCAGTCTCTGTGTGTGTGTGTCTGTATGTACCAGCTTGTCTGTGGCTCACTCATGTTTCAAACTTATCAATTGTAACCAGTTTCCATAGCAACATCTCTCAAGAGGTGAAGAGAGAGGGAGAGAAAGAGCAGAAAGAGAAATAGACTTTGGCAATGAAGTGTATGTGATTACATGCATGTATTCTGCATGCACTGCAGATAAACTGCACTCTGGTGCTCTGTGATAAAAGGCATGTTTTAAAAAAAACTATTTTTTGCTGACATTATTATGTTAGTATTTATCTATACTCTGTTCCATTTTCCTGCTCCATTTTCATACCAAATTGCTTTTCAAAGCTTTGGCAAATGTTTCAGCTGTGTGGCCATGCACAGAAAACCTATTTTGGACAGGCTTTTGGTTTTGATTTTCCGCAAGCGAGAGAGAGAGAGAGAAAGAGAGAGAACCTAACATAAAATGCATTTCATTCTTTTGTGTCTCCATGGAAACCAAACTGTGTTAGCCTCTTATTGACTCCAATGCACTCACACTTTCTCTGCATCTCTCCCTTTCATTATCACTCTTTCACATTTCCTTTCGCTTGAGACTTGCAAAAAAACTTTCTTTATCTCTTGGCCTTCATCTTGCCTTGATCTTTTTTCTCTTATCACAGTTTTATTCCTCTTTCAATTTTTTTTAATTTCCTCCTTTTGCAGACCATCTTATTTTTAATAAAAAATACCCTCTTATTTTTCATTTCCCTCCCGATTTTAAAAGATTTCAATGTGTGAATTTAAACACAATCGACCGAGTTACACTACTGTTCAAAAGTTTAGGGTTGATAAGAATTTTTTTTTTTTTTTTTAATCTCTAATGATGCATTTATTGGATCCAAAACAGTAATACTGCGAAATATTATTTACTGTATTGAAAACATCTTGCGTATTAAATATCAGTGTGGCTTAACATAATGCTAAAGTTATATTTTTGTGATTTGTTAACCAATTCAGTTTCAGTGTAAATATTGATCAGATCTACACTATGCTCAAATGTTTTTGAAAGAAGTCTCTAATGGTCACCAAGGCTACAATATAGTGAAATATTATTACAATTAAGTATATCTGTTTTCTTTTTTAATACATTTTAGAATATAACTTATTCCTGTGACGCAAAGCTGAATTTCCAGTCTCCAGTGTCACATGATCCTTTAGAAATCATTCTAATATGCTGATTTGGTGCTCAATAAACATCTATTATTATTATGATTATTATCAATGTTGATGAATACAAAGTTTAAAATAACAGCATTTTTAAAAAAATATATAGATATTTTGTAACAACGTAAATGTCACTTTTGAACTATAGTTAATGCATCCCTTCAATTTTCTTTTTTTTTCCTCTAAATTTTTTAACAGTAGTGTATATTTACTTCCCGCCCCAAAATGCAAATCAACAACACTTTCTTTTGTCGGCAACATCGTTTTATTAGAACATGTGGAATTGCTTTTGGAGTATATAAGATATTCGGTTGTATTCAACTGAACACAAACCGTAAAGTTACCAAAGGTGCTGTAGCGTACATTAATGTATCATGTATAAAAGACATTATCATGCAGGTATTCTTAAATGTAGATACTGCATGTGAACTATATTAATCACAAAAAGACATTCAGTGATGACGTCTATAATGAAGACCCTAGTCAGTTGTCTTTCTGCCCACATTCCTGTGCTAATAGCGATTGTCTAGGGTATATATTCACATTTTTGAGGGTACATGGTACATCAAGTCAAAGCCAAGATGGAAAGAGGAGTTTGAACCAGATGTTGCTGTATCGTTATTAAATGACTCGCTTATTGTACTGAAATTTGAAGTGTGTGTGTGCGTGCGTAAGTGTCATAATGAAGCCATTCTAGCTAGTGCAGAGGCTCAGGAGTGATACGCTCGGCCACTCTATTCATCTACAAAGCCAGAAGTACACACAGCTTAGTTAAATAATCATTATTCTACTTGTTTAGCAGACTGATGGACACAGCACAACACAGGAACTCCAGGTGAGGCAAATCGAGAGGCCCTATGATACACAGAACAGAGTGGCGGTAAATGTTGTATATAGTCTAACGACACAGAAGATTGCCTGAAAAGTTCGTATTTGATGTGAGACCATCGTCATCGTGGTCATGACAACATCATCAGTCCGTTGTCAGAAGCATCATGGGCGAACGTTACCGACACCAGTGTCTCCATCATCTACATCACGGCCTGCTGTGTTCGGCTGTCTCACGCACATCAGCCCACTCAACGCAAATGAGTCTTCCTCTGTTGTTTGCTACAGTTCATCTGTTGGCATTCCAAAAGTGCTTTTATGATTCGTCACAGTCTATCGAGTATTTGAACTCCGGCAGAGGTTGGGGTCAGAGCTCTCTTCCCTCCGGTACGGCCCGTCCTGCACGCCCGTCTCAATTAAGAGTCTGCCGTTCTGCTCGTCCTCACCGCAGCCCATGATGGATGAATCCGAATCATCGGGTGTCAGTCCTCAGATGCTATGCTGCTCAAACAGTTTCTCCGGCTTGTGATATTTATCTCATTGGTTGATTTGCTTTGAAATGTTTAAGTGTAAACTTCACCATCTGATTTTGCGTAAAAAATACTTTAAGGACACTAATAGAACTACCCTGACCGAACTGCAACAACTGAGCCATATATTCGTAATTTGATCAATTATTATATCGTACCTCTACATACAGGGTACATTTATATGTATCTACCACAAATACTGAAATAGCAAATACTTAGCAGTTATTAAATACTTTGACATAACAAGTTTCTGATGAGAAAGACGTCGCAACATAAAAAGTCCACGGTCTATTGATTTGAAATTCAAGGTAACACATTCTGTAATGGTCTCGGTAGCACATTAAGTGTCTCTTCGTAGACATTAAGAACCGACGAGTTGTTGCTATGAGCAGCGGAAATTTTCAGCAGCCCTTGAGAAATTAAACGGTGTTACAAAACATCTACACTGCCTGAGTCTTTTGTTCACCATATATCTCTCTATTGCACTCGTTTTCTTTTGGTCCACCTCTCCACTCTTCTTTTTTTTAATGGCAGTGATTGAGGCAGCATTGATGGCTTTAAATGCCTCCTTGTCTTGAGCTTTTTCTACATCTGTCCATCGTCCATCCCCACCCAGGAGATCTGAGGAGGAGCTGAACAAGGTCTGTGGATGAGGGAGAGGTGAGCACGACATAGTTCGGTCTTTGCTTTGTCGTTTCTCTCCTTCCTTTCATAGTCCTCTGTCCTTCATTTGATCACTTAGAAGCTGACCAAAGCATACACCATACTGCAAAAGAGACACGGAGAGAAACGAATTAAGAGAGATGTACTAACCTTCACCATCTTTGATAAAAGACTTTAAGAAAGACATTCTGTGACGAACACTTGCTAGTGACATCTCAAATATTGATATACCTTACAAAGAATACAGTATGTAGATAATGATTTCAGAATGGTTAATTCCTCATTCTTCAGATTTTGTTAATGAGATTCAAAAGTTTGGTGTTTTTTAATGTTTTTGAACAAAGTCTGGTGAAAAATCTTACTGACACACAACTTTTGAACAGTAGATGTATATTATTTTATTTATATTATCCAGATTATAGCATTGATTCGATTTGTAACGGTTATGTTCTGTTTGTGGACTTTTATTTTGTGGTTCCTGCGTTTCCTTCTTATGTTTAGTTTCTGTTTGCTTGATTTCCTTAGTTTCTGATTATGTCCTTTGTTACTATGGTTAATCATTGGTTAATTAATTATATTCACCTGTGTCTTGTTCAGTTTCTCATTTAGCCTGTGTATCTAAGCCCTCAGTTTTTTTCAGTTCCTTGTCCTGCATTGTTGTTCCTTAGCGGTTATGTTTCAGTCTCTCTGTATTTTGGAATCTGTGTTTGTTTTGTTTAATAAAAGTTTAAGTGTGCTGCAATTAGATCATCCTCTCTCACTTCTTCTTCCTTGCCTTGCCTGTACGTTATTGTTACGTACAGGCAAGGCAAGGAAGAAGAAGTGAGAGAGGATGATGAGGATGAGAGGGTGTTGTTTTGCAGTTTCTAAGGTGTTCTTCTGAGTGGTTGTTATTTGGTTTCTAGGGTGTTCTAGGCGGTTACTAGGTTGTCCTGGGTGCTTCCGTAAAGGTACAAGCCAAAAGATCTACCTATTTTATTATAAATGAAGTCCAATCTCTTTGAGGGAACATTAATTTCAAATTATGTCATGCGAAGTACAAATTGTATGGGATGGGTTTGTTCAGATACATATCTATACATAGTATGAGCCACAGTAATAGCAATTCCGTTAATAAAATCCAAACATATTTAAATGGGTAAAAGGTGAATGAATGAAGAGAGTTTACCTGTACAGATAGTAGAAAAAGGAGAGAAGGTAGAAACCTAGTTTGCACCAGGACTCTTTTTGGCAATAATTCAGGATGTCTGCATTCATCACACTCACTGGATCATACATAACCTCAGACCCATCTGCAGGACGATGGAAAAACCTGAGGGAGAAAAAGCGAAAGGGAATTACTCCAGGGGACCCATTTTGAAATTTCAGTTAAGTAAATGTGAGGAACAGTTTGTACCTCCAGAGGTGATAGAGCAGCAGTGGGATGTTAAGGCCCAGAGTTACCCACTCCCCTGCACACATGAACATCAGACAGAACAGCCCGTGGATGGAATACTCTGGTACCACCAGCTGGAAGACAGAGTTAAGGATAGATTCAAGTACTCGTCATGTCTGTAAGCAAGAATATGTATATTCATCAGAAGTGCGTCATCATTTGCATATTCAATTCTGATTGTTTATGTGCATGAGTGTGCCTCCAAATACCAAGCCAGGAAAGCAATGGGGGTAAAGAAAAGAAAAGAGGTAAAGTGATGCCACTTTCAGGAAGAAAGGAAGTTGAAACCCATTTTGTGGGTTTGTTTGAGAGAAACAGAATGTTATTAACCAAGGTTTTCATTCAGGGGTTCGTTGACCCCTAGTGCTCTGAAGATACTCTCTAGAGGGTCTCTGAGAAGGTGTTTAAAAAAACTGCATTTTCATGGCATTTATAACTATTCAAATATGGATGCATGATATACTACTGTTAAAAAGTTTGGGGTCTGAATTTTTTTTTAAATGTTTTTTGAAAGAACTCTCTTATGCTCACCAAGACTGCATTTATTTGATCAAAAATACATTAAAAAAAGTAAAACTGTGAATTTAAATATTTAAAAAATATATATTTTTATTTATTTTAAAATCTAATTTATTCCTGTGATGCAAAGGTGAATTTGCAGCATCATTACTCCGGTCACATGATCCTTCAGAAATCATTCTAATATGCTGATATGGTGCACAAGAAACATTATTATTATTATCTTTATATATTAAAAATTATCATCTTATTATTATCAATGTTAAAAAAACAGTTGCTTAATATTTTTGTGGAAACTGTGATGCATGTTTTCTTTCTTTAACAGCACATTATTTATTTGAAATTTAAATCTTTTGTTACACTATAAATCTCTTTACTGTCACTTTTGAACAATTTAAGGCATCCTTGCTGAATAATATTAATTTCTTTAAAAAAACCAAAACATACTGACCCCAACATTTTGAATTAAATTGCATCAGTATTATATGCATAATTATTATTATTTTATCATTTATCATTATCAGATATTATTGGATAATGGTGTCATCTGCTCGCTTCAAGTTAATCTTTAATAGCACTAATCATTTAAAAACATGGTTAATGTAATCTTTATAAATCCATTTGTCATACTGTGTATTATAATATAATGATGCCTAAATCCACTTGTAGCATTTAAAACAACTGATTTTAATTTTTAGTTAAAATGGTCAGCTTATGCAAGGGTATCGGCCAGCGTCCCTTCTTTAAAGTTTGAAAATAGCTGTTTTTAAGGACTTCTCTTTCATGTCCTTCCCACCTTAGATATGTTTACACTTGAAGTGATCTACCACAGCTTCACTCACCTTTCGGAGGAGGTTGCAGATTCTCTCGATGTTCAATATTCTTTCTCTCTGAGGAAATACAGAAGAACGCAATAAGCTTTCTAGCAGCGCGCTTCAACTGTTTTGTAACCGTGCAGCATGGATGCATGTTGCTGCGTGTGTTCACATATATGCACGTATGGCAGAGAGTTTCTCTGAAACCCGCTGTTCACAGTTGGGATGCTGAGTGAAAGGAATCGTGATCTAAGAAAAGCCTTACCGCTCTTGTGGGGTTGCTCTGATCGATGGGGTTTTTGAAGTCTGTGCGCAGCTCATCAAACGCAATAATCTTGAGGAGAAACAAACAAAAAATTTTGTGTTACGTGAGCATTTCAACAAAACCACTTGACATTTTGGGGGTTAGAGAGCATGCCGAATGGTTGAACCATCCTTTTTATCTTTAATTTTCCACATTTCTCAAGCAATTCCTACAGCTTCAAGCTGTGTTCTCTCCTCCTTCCTTTTCCCCTTATAGATCCATATCTCCTGCCACTTCGTTCTCTGTAAACAGATGCAGTTGCCATGGTGACCGAACGAGCCCCTAAGCGGGCGTCATGGTTACTATAGAAGTGAGTTCACATTCTTATTGGCTGAGAGCCATACAAAGATGGGGGGAGAAGGAGAGGAAAGGGGGATGGGGTGTCAGAACGAAATTACGGTTTGATAAGCATTCTCAATAACATGGTTTCTCGCCGGCATGCACTCATACACAGACTCTCAGCCTCCCCCACTCTCTGTCTCCATGCTCTCTCCTTCACTCAAATACATTTACACACACACACACTCGCACCAAATGACTCATGTTTAGAATCTCTCCCACTCCTGCCATTAGTCAATGCTCAGTCATTTCAAGTCTGTTTCTTAATGGCCCTTTGAACGTCTTACACGTAAGGTCTGCAGTCTACTGCCAATCTGAAAATATCCTCGACTTCTTGTTTGGTATTCAGGGCTTGTGTTTTAGGTGTTGAAACCTCTGCTCCCATTGATCTCTGGTGTTTTAGTGTTTCAGACAGATTTTAACAGTTCAGGGCCATTGTGTCTGTCTGCTGTTGGCTTTTGCGAGAATGCCGCCTCTAATATGAAGAATACAGATGATGTTGAGGTCTCTGGCGGCGACTGTGCAAATTTCATTTGTGATTCTACAGACAGTGGGCTGGCACAGAACAACCAGAAGAGTTCAAATGAGCTGTTGACCTCTTCCTCTTCAGCGCTCGCTCTGTGTGTTTATGTGTGCAGCGGTGAATCTCACTAAAACATGTCTAAGTCACATTACACCCCAATATCAAAAGAGGAAAAATAAGAAATTACGTTTTGGTTAAGGAAAGTTAAAAAGAATTCATTTTTGAATTATTTTTGAACCCACGACCCTATAGAGGATAAGCGGTTTGGAGAATGGATGGATTATATTTTTGAAATTAACATTTTTTTGGAATTTTATATGTAATATATTAATATTATTGTAACATATTTTCATGACATTATCCCCAAAAACATTCATCGCCATAAAGCATTTAAAGCATTTAATTTCCATTATACTGTGATTCTTATAAAACTGTCATTAATGTAATATAGTTTTTTTGTCTTGTATTTTTAATAAAAAATACTATAATACAACATTTAGTTAAAGGCAAATTCCTTATGTATGTACAGTCAAACCAAATTGTAAATTTTTTTTTTACTAGTGGGTGCAGGACACTATAGTTCATTTATATAAGTGAAGATAGCAAAATAAAGTAAACTATGACATATTATACCCAAAAATTCTTCATACAGTGGACTACCAGTAAAACTGATAAAAATTTGGAACCAAAAATTATTCAGACACTTTGACCTGACCTTGTTTTGCTTAAGTGTTATCTGACATAATTAAGATGAATGTTTTCTGACACACTTGTCATATTTTATTAGCATTTTTTTAAACTATATTGAATAAACTGTATTAATAAATGAAATGTTCATGGTGTCTGAATGAATTTTGGTTTGACTGTATATATACGTGTGTGTGTGTGTGTGTGAGCACAGATATTTATTTATATATTTAAAAATGTTCTTAATTTCTATCTCAATTACAAAGTCTTTAACGGTCCTAAAAATACAATGCAATTTCTTTAGGCAAAATATAATTTCTTTCCATTTTTCAGGTGAAATATAACCATTCTTGAGGTTTCGTAAGATTTTCGTTTACATCCTTGACTGTATGCGTGTATGTTTGAGTCCATATACACACAGGTGAGACTCCCGCCTTCCTCCGTTTTGTCTTTTGTATCCGTCTACTTGTTCTGTAAATCATTAATCATCCCTGACTCAGAATGTCTGCTCTAATAATAACTGCCACGATTTGTATTCACCTCATGGATAAGGCCTCTTGTTAAGGGCAGGGGAGACATCTTGGACAGACACACACCAGTCTCTGCGCTCAAAAAACTGGCACGAAGACACGCGCACACATATTCACACTCACGCATTCAGACTTGGCGATGACATGGATTCCGATGCCAAATGAAATGGAAGTGTGACAGTGTTACAGGTACACATTCACATAGTAGGGCGTAAAACTACAGACAGTTCAAAACGTACCTGCCAGATGACGAAGAAGATGAGAGCAGCGCATAACACGAGTGTTAACATGTAGCAAAAGGCCGCAAAGGTGAAGGCCATGGCTGTTCCTGCCAGCCTGACGGTGATCTGGGTCGAGAGAGGGCGAGGGGGAATCTTCCCCTGCTCTCTCTCTCTCTCTGTCTCTCGCTTTACTGCGTTGCCCTCACTCTCGCCCCCTTCAAGGAAGTTGCGAAGCACTTTCCTCTTCTTATGTCTCTCTCTATCCCTCGTCTTAAAGCTTGCGGTCCAGCTTAGGATGAAGTCGGGAGAGAATTACAGAGGAATCTTCTTGGTCTGGAGCTGCAGATATGAGGCGCCTGGCTGGTTATCCGCCTCCGCTGGCTGAAGCGCCTTGTAACTCGTGGCTGGACCGTGTGTGTAATTCTTTCTCTCTGTCCACCTAAGATAACTGCTAGAGCTGTTTCCTCTTTTCACACTCTCTGCCGTATCCACTGTTCCTTCACTTGCTCTCCTTCTCTCTCTCTGTCTTTCTCTCTGATTGGCAGAGGGGGGTTTGTATGTATGTGGAGAATCACTCCCCTCCCCCGTCTCTAAGATTAGTGCTGCACACTGGGTCCAAACACCTTATTTACAGCAGAACACCTTAAAAAATATCTTGTGGGCACATCGGAAGATGAATGTCCTCGGTATAGGATCTGAAAAAGAGACATTGATTCGAGTTACGAAGTAAAGAATGGCTGAATGTGTTCACCCAAGCTTGATGAATGATTGTTGAACAGTAATTACAATTAGACATATTTTAACTGCTATAGTGTTGTCATTTCAATCAATAACAGGACACATATCTAATCGACAGGTCTTGCAATGATTTATATGCTCTCTTAGAATGACAGGCAGTTGATTGGTTTTAAGTGCTAATGATTTGGTATTGTGGATTTATTATGAATACATGAACAAATTAATGACAATGAAAGTCAAAAAGAATTTGAGCATCATATGACTTTAAAACTCACTTAATATGGATTTGCAACAAAAACCAGTTTTTTACAGTTATATATCAAACTTATTTTCCAAAGTAATCTAGACAAGGCTTTGTAGACATGTGCATTTCTAAGATACTACTGCATTTGTTTAAAATATTTACTGCTGGATTTGGCTGATGGAATGAATCCTAAAAAAAAAAAAAAGTAAAATGTGCTAGTTTTGTGCATGAATCCATAACAAAGCTGTAAATCCTTCAATCCTTCTAAACAGTGTAAACATGAATAAACAAAGCATTCAAAACGACGGTGAAGAATGGTTAACTAAGTTAGCTGCGCTGCATGACAGTATGTAAGAACATAAGCGTTTACCTGTGTTTTCTGAAGCAGCGGCGCAAGTCTGTCTACATCTTTCCTCTCTCCCCTCATTTTCCTCCCATCAATCTGGGTCGACACCATGTCAGAAATCTCTGGTCTGCTTTGCTCTGGATGTCAGTGTCGGTCCCATCACAGTCTCTCATTGGCTGCTGGGTGCTCTGCGAGCAGGTATGAAACAGCAGAAAGAAGCGAAACATGTATGAATGTGCTGGCCATATTTTTTCTGTTTTATCTCACGCTTTTGATCCCGCACAGCTTTCTGAAGTCTGACACTTAATTAAGCGTTTTTCTCTTTTTCCTCCCTCCATCTGCCTTACCCATTTCCCCTTCGCTTTCTCTCGCTCTCATTCCTTCTCTGCCTCTCTGTTTTTTTTTGGTTTTTTTTATGAATTCAAGCATTCCCCGCTGGTATTTGATCTCAAAAGCAGAAGCAATGGAAAAGCCCTTCTCTCTCGCCTCCATCTCTTTGATTATAATAAAAATGTGATGTTATTACCTCTTAATGCGCTGCTCAACTGCATTCAACAGTCTTCTCTTCCTCCGTCCCTGTATTTTCTGCCCTACTCTCTCATTCCCTGGAGAGATATGAGGGGGCAGAGGGAGCTCCGAGTCTTTTCTTTTTTGGCTTCCCTTGTTTGTCTCTCACTCTCCCTCCCTCTTTTATTCTCTTACTGTCTCTCTCTCACACAATGTTACCTGTACTTTCTTCATGAAAGCATCTGCCACTGCAACAGAGATGAAGAAAGATTTGCTTCTTTTTAGTCAAATCTGCAGTCATATTTTCAGAGATCAAAAGCAGAAGAGAGTTATTTTATTTCAATCTGTTTTCTCTTTTCACAGGGTTCCCCCAAATTCCATAAATGTTCCATTTAATTTCCAGTTGTTCATGACAACTATTATGATTTTTTTTAATGATTTTATAGTTATGGTGTTTTTTTGTTGTTGTTATTTCTACATCAGATACAGTTATGGGAATGAATAGATTAGGCCTATTATTATTATTATTATTATTATTAGATTAAATGATACAAATCTATTTTTGTACAAATTATACAGTGAGATAAAAATGTATACATTGCTTTAGACATTTCCACGATTTATAACATTTATTTTATTACATTGCATTACTTTTCCAGGCTTGGACATTTTAAAACAATTTAAAAAAAATCCACTTTAAGTTCCATGATATAATAATATTAATATTATTTCCTTTTTTTTTTTTTTTTTTTTTTTAAATTGTAGAAAGCCTACATATAAAAAAGTTTATATAGTAATGTATCACCCCTTTGAACAGTTCCGCCACCTCATTTACATAAATATTCCCTGGGAAAGTTATTTTTCTTCTCTCATCAGCTATGTTTCCAAATAATCCCCACAATGTCTCCATCTTTGTTTACTGCGTGTTCTTTAAAGCGTGGGAAATATTGAAACTTGATTGACATACTCCGCAGGAAGAAGAGACTGAATCATTCCAGTATTAAGGCTTCTGATTTGCTTTTATTGCTTACATTACCACAGCAATATATACTGCGTTCTCCGTTTTCCAGGAACAGTGACAAATATAGCCGCAAGTGGCAATTATCGGGGTCCAAGCACCAATGGTATGTACATTGACGATACAGTGATACAATGGCTGTCTCTTTGTGGAAATATTATTCTATGTACTATGTTAAAATAGACAAATAATTTTGTCTCTTCATTTTAATTGGACAGCAATACATTCAGTCATGTCTATCAACTTGACAAATGTATTTTTAATATCATTAGGTTAATATAAAATTAAGAAAATAATTAATTAATTAAAAGTAATTTGGAGATCACATATTTATTACACTTATACTTTGTAAAACTTTATGAAACTATAATTAATCTCAAGTCAATCTTTTGAACCATTTACACAGATTTTAAACTATGAGACGTAAAAGGATTTGTTTTGCTATCCCTCTGGTAAACAACATTAGTATTACATCATTCATTCCCATTGATATAATTGGCTGATTTTGTAAAAACTGTGGTTATCCGATTATCAAAATTCATTAAAAATGGCATATTTACTAGGAATGCCTTGTTGTCCATGTCTACCAAGTTTTGTGAAGTGTGGACATTGTGGAAGTTTCACCAATTTGTTAAAATGCGTAATGCCAGACAATTTAATTTGCTATTATCTTTGCAACAATTCTATGTATCAAAATTCTTTTCACAATGTTTTGCCAGCATAGTCTATAATATAATATATGCTTTATATACAAAGTTGGTGAAGATTGGATGAATAGCTAAGGAGGAGTTTACAAAAGTAGGTTTTTGGGAATACTGAAAATTTTATAGAAAAGAATGACAGGAATTTTGTAGGGTTTGACTCAAGCATTCAGGAAAAAATGTAGGGGTGCTTGGACCCCTAAATATCCTAAAGCTCATATAACACCTTTGACAGATATTTCCATCATGACATGTATATGCTCTTCAAATGGAGTCCAAGAGTACCATCTGGTGGATTCTTTCACACTCTCTCCTCTATCCATGTTAAGGCTACTGCAACTCAGATTCATTCCCTTAACAAATGCCATTTTTATTTAAGAACCAGGCTTTTCATGCGGGTGAAAATTAGCTTTTAGCTAAATCCGGTACAATGCATGGAATGGAAACATTTATGTTAAAAATTGTACATGGTCCCTTTATAAATAAATAAAGTAAAGAAAAGATATACTGTATGAAGGAATTTTAAAAAGTGTGATTTCTAGAGCTGGAAATGTAATCAAAATTACTATATAAAAACCCTGCAATCACAAACTATAAAAGTCATGTAAATTCATTGATAATAAAAAGCGTAATCCTTGAAGAACATTCAGTTATTGGGATTGTGAAATTTAATTATTTAAATTATTTATAATTATTTAATTTCATTCTTTGGTAACGCTTTATTTCGCTATTCTACTTTAGACATTCTACTAACTACACTCTACCAACTAACTTTGCAACTACATGTCAACTAATTAATTTCCAACAACATATCAACTAACTCTCATTAGAGTATTAGTAGAATATTAGGTTAGGGTTAGTAGAATAATTTGACATGTACTTGCAAAGTTACTAATAATATGTAGAATGTCTTTGGGGTGTCAATAAAGTGTTAGCAGATATTTAGCCGACATTTAGCAAACATTAGGCCTACTAATATGTAATGGTAACGTTAGTTGACATGTAGTTCCAAAGTTATCTAAAAAAAGTATTATGCATTCTTTTAATATATTGCCACTCCTAGTTTCTGTAAATAAAATTATGAAAATGAGCAGCTATTAAATTATAGCATGTATCAGAAATACCTTGGAGTCAGAAAGGTTGAGAACCACTGCTTACAGCAATATTAAATGACGACTTCACCCAAACATGAAGATTAGCTTATGTATTATTAATTTACTCACCCTCATGTTGTTGCAAACTAAAGGAGATGTTCGGTTGAATTACATTCTCTTTCCATTGCACGGAAAAAGTTGCAAAGAGTGACTGCTGTACAGTCCCTAAAATTCTGCCTAATATCTTCTTTTGTGTGTAAGTGGGAAAAAAAATGAATATTTTATATGTGGGGAAAATCCATATAGAGATAGTTTATAATGTTTTTATCGAACTGTATTAAATATAATGGCTTTACAACTCGCACTGAACTGTGTCGTCTGTGAATATACTTTTGGTGGGGAGCGGAACTAAATATACTTGGTTTGCGCGTTACACCCGGACGGACTTGTGTGCGACAGTAGCGTGGACGTTTTTTTTTATTGGTAAATATAAAATCACATATCCCTTTTAAATGGATGCTAAAAGTCAAATATGCTCAATATGGCTTGGATCCGAAACTGGAATATTAAAAGGTAAAGTACTGTTTGGAGTTTCTTGTCTCTTTGTCGCCACATTGTTCACTTTTCTATTAGCCATGTAAGGTACACGTGAGTTGGCACCACAGACCTGCCATTTAATTTTCTTGAGGGCCAC
This sequence comes from Chanodichthys erythropterus, assembly GCF_024489055.1. Classification (NCBI taxonomy): domain Eukaryota; kingdom Metazoa; phylum Chordata; class Actinopteri; order Cypriniformes; family Xenocyprididae; genus Chanodichthys; species Chanodichthys erythropterus. The sequence continues at coordinate 45,348,903 of NC_090230.1, read as the reverse complement.
CTTACTAATGACTTGTTCATATCCATATTTCACCTCAAGGGGTGAGTATCAGCAAAAAGCAGGCGTTTAACTTCTGTGAGATGAGCTGCTTGAGTCGGGATCAGGAGGTTTGTGTGATGGCATGGGGAGACCCTCACGAATCAGAGGTGAGAAAGAGAGAACTGGAGTTGCAGACCTCATCATCATGATTTAGTTTCTGAAAGACGTTGTCTATGTGTGCGTGCCTTTGCAGGTTTTAGTGGGCAGTGTGAACGGCACTGTGAAAACTTTCAGCACAGATAAGGGGATCTTCACGGCGACCAGAGAGTGTGGGGATGCTTCACAGGGCAGATTCACAGGACTTGCTGTCACTGACAGGTGGTTGCCAATATCATGTTATGCTTGTCTCTGCTGAGTGAGGCTGATGAATTACTAGCTGTTTTATCGGTTTGTGTTAATGTACTGTAGGAATGATGCATTTTCTTCCCCCTTTTCCAGTTCTTTGATCACGTGTGTGGAGTCAGGGCTGCTGAAGGTGTGGAAGGAAGGCAGTACAGACACAGTAAGTCAGTGTGATTTCAGTGTCCTAGAGTGTAACATGATATATTATTTTATTTAAAGCTATTTAAAAAAATCTTTGAGAGGCTGCAGAGCCATGGGTGGAGCGTGAAGTCTAGCCCCCCCTCCTTTCTGGGCTTAATGGGTGGAGCTAAAAGGTCCAACCACACCATAACTCTACCCATTACTCTATCCCTCCACCCATTCCATCCACAGAGGTGGAGCTGGACATCATTTAACTCTGCAGTGAGCACCACTTGATTTTTTTATAATTATCGTACATGCAGTTTTATGCCATTATATTAATAAATTATATACTACTAAGAATTATTGTATTAAAAAAAAAAACTGTCATACTGCACGAGTATTAACTGTAAATAAAATGTTAGAAACTGGGGGAAAAGATGAATGAAATGGACATCAATCATCAGCTTCTAGAAATATGAATCTTCCCTTGTACAGTAATATAAGTCTTAACCTAAAATCTTGAAAAAAGTTTGTCCATATTATTTGTCAAATACCTGCCAAACTGAGTGAAGAATAAGATTATTAACATGAACTGAAATGGTTTCCTTTGGTATGCTTTTGGTCTAGTTGTTCAGAAGAAATTTGCATTATCGGATTGGTCAAATCTTGAAAATTCAGCAGCAGTTTTAACATTAAGTGACATGATATCTGATGTACAGAAGAGAAATGGCACATGTCGCTGTGCTTAGTGACGCATCCGGTGGCACATCTGGTCTTCATGGTCATGTGCCAGTGCAGTGGATAGTGGCATGTGTCACTTAAAACTTGTGACATGTGCCACTGACATTGTCGCGAAACACTGACACTGAGTCGCGGAACATGTTGCGTTTGTTGTGACACCTCCGGTAGTGACTGAAAGATGAGTTGAGCAGCTATGCTGACGTAATTGTGCCGTCTTTTGATTTGTTTAACTTTTACAGTGGTAAAGTAGATTAGTCATTAGGTTACCTATTAATGCTTTCAGTACAGTAAAGATAAAAAAAATCCTTATAATATTATCATCAAAACAGCTGTCAGTACCAAACAATAACAATATATTTAATTTTAACAGACATTTATTCTTGTAAATTAATTATGGCACAAGCTTCAGAGATTGACCAATTAAAAGTCCTTATTGTGTGTAAACTTGTTGATTTTTATTTATTTTTTGTGGGTCACAGGAGGAGTCTGACTGTAAACATTTTTTTTTTAAAAATTAAAATTAAATTTAAATTAAATTGAAGGGGATTTTGTATTGTTTTATTGTACTGTTTTCTGTCTGCTCAAATAAAAACACATAAAGCGACACTCTGTTGTTTATATAAAATATATATATATATATCTCCTCCTCTGAAGGTAGCATTTTTAAGATTTCAGATGCAGCTTACATATATCTATATATCTAGTAGCCTGCCCTGTGATACGTAGGCTGCGTCCAAAATCTTAAAAATGCTGCCTTCGGAGGATGCATTCCAAGGAAGGAAGGCATCAAGGCATGTCCAAATCCAATGTTTGCTTCACTTCCTGTCTCCTGAGATACCTTCAGCTGATCGATTTTTGGAGGCAGCATAGATGCATCCATCGCTACCTTTGATATCCCACAATCCTGTGCTTTCCATTCTGCGACAGTTAAGATAAGAAATAAAGATGGCATCTGAAAGTTGCGGTTGGTGGTCAGTTTGTGTGTAAATGTACGTCTTCCGTTTTTAACGTTTTCCACTTTTAATGTAATTTCTAGCGAGAAATTACTATTGTAGAAATATTCGCTTCGTTTTCACTAAACGCTCTCTAGTTTTCTAGGCGAGTTTTTGGATGTAGCAGTAGACTCATTAGAGCACTGGAAATCCAGATTTGGTAATCTGGTTAAGTTTGTATCTGTATCCGGATGATCCAATCCAGTGTTGCTTTGAAAAACCGGCACAAAAGAAAAATGGACTACCTGACCCTGGATAGCAAAACATAGAATTTCCAAATCAGGACCATTCTGATTCAGATTAAACTCTTTGAACGAGTGGGCCCTGCTTCTATTGTTTGAATTGTAGATTAGGTTTGAATAATGTATGATGATCTCTTCATCTCTATGATAATTTTGTGGACTTATAGTAAATCAAATCCTCAACCAACCTCATCTGTCTTTGTTCATAGGTTGAGGTAAATGTTGGGAATGGAATTTGCAGGATGCGGCAGAACCCGTCACAGTGCCATCGTGTGGCTACAGGGGGTAAGGAGAATCCGCTGAAAGTCTGGGATCTGGAGAGACCAGATAAGCCAATATTCACAGCCAAAAATGTAAGGCAGAAGAGGAAAAAACTATAAATTTTTCAGCACTCACTAGTTTATGATGACTGTTACAAACCTGTTCTTTTTTCTTCAATCCATCAGGTAGCCCATGACTGGTTGGATATGCGAGTGCCTGTGTGGGTGAGAGACATCGGCTTTATCCCAGATTCAGATAAAATAGTCACATGTACTGGACACCATCAGGTTTGTCAAACCACTTCTCTGACTTTATCCATTCATACTTGTCTGCTGTGGTTTCATATGCTGTAAAATTATTTACTTGGAAAAATCACGTTAATTTTTTTTTTCAGTGAACAAATTAATTCATGTACACTTCCGTTCGAGTTTAGGGTCGGTAAGATTTAAAAAAATGTTTTTGAAGAAAGTTTGTTATTCTCAGCAAGGCTGTATTTATTTCATCTAATAAATTATACATGTACATGCATGCACGCATATAATTTTTTTCCTTGAATATTTGATGAATAGAAAGTTCAAAAGAACAGCATTTATTTGAAATCTTATCCTTAGTAACATTGTTTTTACAGTCAGTTTTGATCAATTTAATGCGTCCTTGCTTAATAAAAATATTAATAAAAAAAATCTTACTGACCCCAAACTTTTGAACGGGTGTGTATTTAAATGAATTCTAGCTGTTTCATCAAAAACTGGCATGTATGGCTTTCTAATATATCAATTCAAAGTAATCTTTTAGTTTTAACCCTATACAGTTGTCAATCACGTAAAATAATCTATATAAAATCATACCAATGAATTTTAGTTTAAAGGTGCCCTAGAACTTTTTTTTAAAAGATGTAATATAAGTCTAATGTGTCCCCTGACTGTGTCTGTGAAGCTTCAGCTCAAAATACCCCATAGATTTTTTTTAATTAATTTTTTTAAATGCCTATTTGGGGGCATAATTAGAAATGAGCAGATTCAGGGTGTGTGGCTCTTTAAATCTGGTGCTCCACGCCCCAAGAGCTCACACTTGCCTTAAACAACATAAAAAAAGTTCATACAGCTAATATAACCCTCAAAATGGATATTGGGGGCGTACACCCCGACTGTTATGTAACAGTCGGTGTTATGTTGAGATTCGCCTGTTCTTCGGAGGTCTTTTAAACAAATGAGATTTAAATAAGAAGGAGGAAACAATGGAGTTTGAGACTCACTGTATGTCTTTTCCATGTACTGAACTCTTGTTATTCAACTATGCCGAGGTAAATTCAATTTTTGAATCTAGGGCACCTTTATTTTTTTTTTTATGTTGCTTGTGTAAAGTGTAAAGGCCATGCCACACCAAACTGACATCAAAGAACTATCGGCAATGAAAGCCAACTGTGTTCATGGGTTGCATTGTGTCCGTCTGGGCCAAAAATTTGCCCTCCTGACTTCCTCATTTGCACCCTTTAATCACATTGCTTTTCTTCTTGTGCACTGGTGTGCTATAAAGCTGAACAGCCAATCAGAGTTCTCTCTCACTGATGCCGCTGATGCTGAATGATGCTGATTCAATATGCTCAATCGGCCAAAAAGCCACCAACAGCGCTGAACACTCCGCAAAAACTAAGCTGACAGACGCTCAACAATGGCCTGGCGTTGGCAGGCGGCTGACCATTGCCTTGCTGTGTCATGGCCTCAACCTTCAGTTTGTAGCTGATTGGTTGCCACTTCAACATGGAGTATAGGTCTTACCCAAAAATGGTTATCTTGTTATTTAGATTTAACAGCTTTTTCAGAATATAATTGACAAATTTTCATAAGTATTGTGAGCCAACCATCTTTTTCTTTCTGGCCCGTGCCCTTTGCTATTTTATTTATTCATGCCTTCCTTTGTGTCTTACGGTAAACATCTGTGATCAAACATAACTCAAAATATCTTGCCTCCTTTGTTCTGCTCCTCCGGCAGGTGCGCGTGTACGACCCCTCGACATCTCAGAGGAGGCCGGTGATGGAGGCTCAGTTTGGAGAGTACCCGCTCACAGCGCTCTCTCTTCCTGCCAGCCAGGGCACAGTGGTCGTGGGCAACACTCACGGAGAGCTCGCCATCCTTGACCTCCGGAAAGGTAAGCAGTAGGTGGATGCTCTGTTTATTTTTTCTCTTAGGCAGGCTTGGATCTGCACAAAAGCAGTTGTTTTGAACTGAAAGTCCATTGCTTGGGGTTTTTGTCCTAGATCTGTGTATGTTCCAAGTATAAAAGATGTATTTGGCCAGCCGTTCTCCACATATGCACTGTAATATTATTGAACTCCTGAGAGTGTTGTTTTGTCTGACCCCATTTTCTTCTCTATTTGCCTGCAGGGCTCGTGCGTGGGTGTCTTAAGGGTCTGGCAGGGGCAGTGCGGGGGTTGCAGTGCCATCCTTCCCTCCCATTGGTGGCCTCTTGTGGTTTAGATCGTTTTCTTCGAGTACACAGCCTGGAGGACCGTTCCTTACAACACAAGGTATATGAATGCACAAGAAACCAGGTTTCTTTCTCCATTCTCACTGCACTTCATCTGTCTCTTTCTTTCTGCTGTTGTTTCCGTATACTTTGATTTCTGCATAGCCCCTCTCCTCTTATTTCCATCTGGTTGCATACACCATATAATCATAAGTGCCTCCCACTCAGTGTCATGTTTGTGTAAATGGTAATTTTATGAACATATTTTCTCTTTGCAGGTATATCTGAAGTCACGACTCAATTGTGTGCTACTCTCTAGCAGAGAACTGGAGGTAAGCGGTGGTTCGGTGTCAGAGGGAGCATCATTTTGATGATTTGCTTTTATGTAACTGCCTATCAACAGTAATAACTGTGGAAGTTGCTTTCTCGCTGATGACTTTATACTGCATCCTAATGACTTTGTCAATCATATGACTCTTTATGTGCTGTTCTCTTTCAGTCATCAAGTCCTGATGTTTCTGGAGATGTAGAGGAGGTGAAAGCAGAGGAGGATGAGGTTTGGGATACCATGGAAACAGTGACGGAGAAGACAAAAAAGAGGGCCGCCCAGAAAGGCGAAACAACAGTTATTGGGGCAGATGGAAAAAAGAAAAGAAAACTAGTGAAAAAGTGATGTTGAGTGATTTATAAAGGACATTTTTATTATTTTATACACTGTTGATGTAAAACTGTATCAGAAGTTTGCAAAAAGAAACTTAAACCTGATAGAGGATAGTTCACCCAAAAATGAAAATTGTCATCATTTACTTACCTTCAAATTGTTATAAACCTGTGTGAATTTCTTTCTTCTGCTGAACACAAAAGTAGATATTTTGAAGAATGTTGGTAACCGAACAGTTAATGGACTCCATGTACTTCCATAATATATTTTTTATACTATGGAAGTCAATGGTCTGGTTTCCAACATTCTTCAAAGTATCTTCTTTTGTTTTCAGCAGAAGAAAGAAATTCATAAAGGTTTGGAACAACTTGAGGATGAGTAAATGATGACAGAATTTTCATTTTTGGGTGAACTATCCCTTTAAGCCATACATATACAATATATAGTGTATATAGGGTCATCATTTTGGCCCATGAAGTGGATTTGAACATTAAATGATCTGAAATGTGATATTCAGATTACCTTTTTAATATGTGAAAATGTTAAAATTCCATTGAGATGGAACAAATTAACCTCTTTATGTAAAAACAAAACCAACTTGTCCCATCTATCACTGTAATTCTGAATTGAACAGAATTAAAAGAGTCTGTAGCACAGCTTTGTCTTTGTTTTTTCATTAAGTTCCAATTATGTTCAGTTGACTCACATTGAGTCAACTGAACAGCAAACTGTCACATACTTGAAGAAAGTGTGCACTTCAGAAAATAGTTACCACAGAAATCTGATAAAAAATTGTTGGTCTGTTACATGTTATGTTTTTTTTTTTGTTTTTTGGTCTGTTATGTGCTTTACAATGCTACTTTATGTGATGTTAACATTCTTTCCCAAGGCCTGTGTACAGTATCCCTTTCAAAAATGAATTTGAGCTGCATTCTACTGAAGTAAAAAGAGAAGCATGAATCTGTGCTGGTCTAAAGACCTTGACTTGACCGTGAATGACTGTGTTTGTGTGGGTGCGTATAACACATTGCGTTATGCACACTTAAACACACCCTATACCAGCCTCTGATAAGATTAGGAACATCTTGGTAAGCATTGAAACTATCGACTTTGTAAATGAGAGAATTAGTAGCAAATAACTGATTTATTTTGAGCATGCTTAGAGGATGAATCTCTGTTTAAAAAATGTAACATTTGACGTTACAGTGGTGTTATAACCGAGGAATCAAATAAAGGTTATTTATTGAACATTCTGTCCAAGATTCTGCAATCAAATGTATAGATCTGATATAGACAGCAATGTTCAAGGGATGACGTGGTTTCCATATGTAAGATTTTTAGGGTGTTTAGTGCATCTAATAAGTGACATTTCTGACATGACATATAATTACACAAGGAAACATTTTCAAGGAGCTGAAGAGCAAAGGGCATAAAATATACATGGGGATGAAGAAGTATGACAACACGAGGGTGGAAAGGGCAGTATTCCTGACTGCTGACTTGCGATTATAAAATCTGAAGTGTGACTTTATATTCAGGACAACAGCCTCAGAATTTCCTGTATGGTTCTGGTAAATTTTGAAACCCATAAAATATTGCATGTTTGTGGTTTGACCCTGTGTGCGGTAACAAGGTCATAACCACTGGAAAGATTTCATTTCCTCATGATTTCCTCCTTTAGAGTGAGGGAAATAGCTGATACTAACCCCAAATACACAACCACCCCATTATATTACACGTACTGAAATATATTTATCATATAGGCCTATAATTATTTTTGCCTTTTCCAACATCTTGAGTAAAATGTTAGATTGTGACTGCAATCTTCTTCTGGAAGTCCAGTCTCAAAACTCTTAACATCACAAGAAACAAATTTCAACCATCTAATTCCAGATCTCCACCTGCCTGAGGTACAATATTATGTGCTTAGATGGAGTATTTTGTATTGGTACATTAATTTACACGCCATTCTTGTGTTTGACAATCGAAATTCCTTCACACAGTGTGCACTTCTGTGCTCTTTAACCCAACAATGACAATAATTAACCCTCACTCATGAGTATTTTATTATCCTGTTATAAAGCCTTGTTTCATTCTTTGATCAATGTTTAGAGTCCATAGTCTACTTTATCTATTCTAATCATGCAGCATTACCTCATGCTGTGCTATTACCAGTAATTAAGACATCACACATTTGCTGATTTATAAATCAAGCCTTAGCAACTCACAGTGGGCGAAAACAGCCATATGTTGCAAAAATAAGACTTGTGATTGGCAACAAACAATGGTCTGATTCTATGTTCAACATTGTAAATAATAAAACTAAAAAATAAAGCTAAACCGTGACGCCCTCTAGTGGTTTATTGTGTTTATAGTAATCTGGCAAGACTTCTGATTTGGATATCTGTTTGGCCCACAACATTTGTTAGACAATTTTAATAAAATGTGCTGCTTTGAAATGTTTTAAAAATATAAATGTACCTAAAATGTTACAAAATAAGGTCCTGAGCTAGCCTGTGTGTAAGTCCATAGGAGTCCAGGATGTTGGATTGAGGGGCAGGGCCAAAAAGATGTTAAATATTGACGAGGAGTATAATTATTAACTAAGCTTCAACTTCAAATCACTTTTAAACTGGCCTCTCTCGGCCTGACATAGCACTGCTGACCAGACGCACCCCTCTCACCTGTTGACTCTCTCGTTGTGCTGTAACTATCTTTGCTGGTTTCAGTTCCTTTTCAAATTTTTAAACAGAGATATTTTTGCTTTGCTTCTGTTAATTCTTTAATCTCCATTTTTATATAACTTTTCTTTAGTTTAAATTCTTTCTCATTTTTTTTGATTTGTCAAGCTCCAAAAAACTGGACTCCCACGAGGAAGAACTGTGGAGGTAAGTAGCCTAACTCTTTACTGAAAATAAAGATGTATGTACCAATGTGAGGAACATGAAACATGTGTAATTTTTAAGATTTTGTATAAATATATGTATGTAAAAAACATTCATCATTGCCTTGCCTCTGCAATTACGCTGATTCACGTCTGTTTGCTTGTGAAAGGCTAGATTAATATTCTAATGTAAATATACCTGCATTGTCTAACAAAGTAAAGCTAATACTTTTAAAGTGGTTAAGAAAAGAATGCAAAAGGCTTGCGCTCGGCCTTCAAGCATTTGAAAGAGTATTTTCCAAGAACAGGGTCTTATAAATCAAAAAGGGTAGTTTCTTTTAAAATATCTTCAATAAATGGTACTGGTGTTCAAATGCAAATAAATAGTAGTTTAATCACAATCTAATGTCACATCTTTTCTACAAAGTAGATTTGATAAAATACATGTGACTTGCTCCAATATCAAGTACGGCAATTGGGAATTGTGTTAAAAATCAACCACCTTCATGAGTTCATGCCATTGATTTTCTCTCACCCTACACAAATGTTGGATACGGCACAGGGATGAGAAAGAAAATGGTGGATTCACAAGATGATAACGGGAGCAGATAACACAGACTGACTCATGCGATGTGTGCCCCCTTTAATTACTTTATTATGCTGTTTTTCCAAAGGTAGCAAGGTGCAGTGGGAGGTTTACGGCAAGGCAAAGTCTAAAATATGATATAAACTAAGAAACCAAGAGAAAGAACATGATAGAGAACGTGGGATGGGTAACTCACGACTAAAAGGAAGTGATATGCACAAAATTAAGACATAAAGGTATATAAATGATTGAGCGACACACCCTTATTTCTCTCAGACCACACACAAATTCTGCCGAGTACCCTTATGTTGACTGCCGTCATAAAATTGCTGTTATCAAGATCAGTCTTGGCACTTTGGACATGCTGTTGGCCAATAATGGAGTCTATGGCATGTCATAAAGATGAGAAAGAAACAAGAGGTCAAAGTCATGAGCCAACAGAGGAACTCTCACATGTTCTTAATAGCAGTCATTAGCCCTTGTCTGAATCCGGATCTAACTCTGTCTTCTATGCTTTCATTTCAGGTGGAACCAGGCTTTCCTCTTCCCTTTTTTATTTTTTTTTTAATAGAAAACTACCCTGTATGGTTTGTTTTAATAAGTATAAGTGCCTTCCTGTCCAGAGGGGGCACTCCAAAGATTCGGTGCTGACTGGTTGTAACAGCAACTCCATGTGGAAGGATTGTGTCTTCCAGTGGAGCTGCTGTTGCGTGCAGATAGTCACCTATAGTCACCGATATCTGCCTAATTTCTACATTACTGCTTCTTTTAAGTGAACAAGGAATATAAAGTCCTAATGTTTTTATTCTGATTTAATTTAATACTTAATATTTGACTGCAACTGTACATCTATACTAGCAGAAAGCATGTTTAACCCAGGGTCTAGGACACAGGATGATGACCTATGAATTGACAGCCAGTGTTTGCAGTCCAGCTGCCTGTCAGTTCTGTAGGCCACTGTCCTGTTTATCCTACTAAACACACACTGAATTGCACAGAGAATGCAGGACACTGCATAAATGTTGGGCTAAATAGCATGTATGTATTTATTTTTGATGTTGCTAACTATTAAAACATGATTTATGTTTATTTGATTTATACTGTATTTAATTTCATTTTGAACATTCAATTAATTTTAAATATTTTCTTTTTAAATATTAAATGTATCTTACAGGTTTCACTGTTTTCATCATATACATTATTTCTTAAATGTTTTTTGTCACATTTGCATACATTTCATATAAACATTTTTACACAGTTTTTCAAAATCAATGTTGTCATGACTTAAATCAGTGTTGTTCACACCAAGAATTATAACAATAAAAATATTTACAACGATCACATGCTTCCAGTCATGGAACTCTCATGTGCACATCATCTACCCACAACCTAGCCTCAGACGTCACACCCACAGACCGCTGGCTGAACGTCTGATGCATATGCCGATGCCACACTTATCTGGAAACACTTCGGGAGTTTCAAAGTCGTCATCTGGTTGGTTGAATGGATGACCGGGAGACGCATGTGTCACGTTCTTTAATGGTCCGCCTGGAAACAAATGCTGTGAAGCTAAACCCCTTCATGGAAGAAGAACGCGGTTGTGTTTTAACTAAACGCTGGATTTTTAAAAAGTGTGAGCTTTTTAAAACTGTGAAGTTTGTGGCTCCATTGTTGCAGTAAACTTGCACAACGCTCTTGAATTAATCATTTTTAGATGCATGCCAGTCTGTTATTGTAGGGACATCGACTTTACATTTTCACGCCCCTAAACATGATGTGGAACAAAACGAACTTTGTCTGGTTGCGTTACATGTCAGTCAAACGTCCGCTTGGGCAGTCCTTAGCCAATGAAAGCTGCGATAGAGACCTTCTGCCGTCAGTCCGAAGGTCTGGCTTTGTGAGACTACCCACAACCTAAGCCAACGCTATCTCATGACCAATTCATACGTATTTTATGAGGTTGCTAATTTGTATGAATTCGTATGACCTCAGTCGGATGAATTCATACAATTTGTCTAAACCCCAGTGACGGGTAGGTTTAGGGCTGGGTTAGGGGTAGGTCATTTGTATGAATTCATACGAATTTGGCAACTCGTAAAATACGTACGATTTAGCAAAAAACATTCAAATTTGAATACGTGAAACACGTATGAATTGCCATGAGATCGGGTTGCCTAAGCACAAGCTGCACTCCTCACCACAATGGTAACCACAATAACTTGATGAATTTAAGTTCATATAACAAGACTACAAAAAATCAGTCCAAACAAATTATTTTTTGTTGGAAAAATATAATTCACTTTTATGGAATTGTCTTCCTTAATTTAATTAAGTTAACTCAACATTTAATTTTCTAATAATAGAATCTAAATTGATTAAGTTTGTTCAACAAAAATATTATTTGTTTAAATGGACTTCTTCTTGTTGTATGAACTTAATTGTGTGGAAAAGTTTTCCTTAATTCAATTACGTTTAATGAACAAACCATGTTTTGAGTGAACTAGGGAGCTAATTGATTGTCCTGAACTAGGGAGCTATTTATTATAAGCTCAAGCTGCAATTGTTGTCATCTGCTGCTTTAAATAATCAAGCTGGATTCTGGTTGGCTCAAAAAAAAAATGTTCTGAAAGTGTGTCATTATCATTATAAGTGTGGTGTGGACCTTCCCTTCTTCTAGAATTAGTGTCAACATTCCTTTAGTCATGAGCCATTGAAAAGAAAGCCTCACTAACAAAATAATATCACAAACAACCTGAATCCAATGCCAATTTCCTGTAAATATCAGACTTCTTTCACTTTTATTTGTGTTTTGCCCAGAGTTTCCCCCCTGAAAGGTCAGGGGAGTCTTATATTTACACATAGCTCTAAGATTACACAATTAAGCTTTCAGCCAGTGAATTGCATCTAGGTTGAACAAGCATGGCAGATAAAAAATATTAATTGATTACTGATTTAAAAAAAATAATTATAAAATAATAAATAAATATATATATATATATATATATATATATATATATATATATATATATATATATATATATATATATATATATATATATATATATATATATATAATTTTTTTTTTTTTTGAAAAAGTTTGTTTGTCTGCATCCCTTTCTGACTCTCGAAGAACATTAAGCTCTGGGAACTCCATGCAAACCACAGAGAATTCTGAAAGACTTTCATTTTCACTTTCTGATATTTTGAAATAAAGAAGCCTCTTATGCCTGTCTTGGTTGTTTTACTTTTGTTATTTGTAAGCCCTAAGCAAATGACTTCCAAATAGTCCGTACAGTTCTTTTCATATCTAAAGTTTCTGATTAAAAGAACATTACAGTGTCTTCACTGGACATAGTGGGTGTTGAGTGTAATTTTCTAGGACCCTCTTATGACAGTGCCAAACCTGGCACAGACCAGCAACTGTCACTGTCTTCCAGGACAAATATAGAAGTCAGTCAGTTACACTGTCAAAAGAAAACCCCCACCCCATCCCGAGAAACAGGAATATTACTGTCCTTCCCAAGTCTGACGTCATGTGAAGTTCATACTATATTTCTGGCATGAACAGATGGCATTGACTTAACCTGTTAAAGTTATATTATATTATATTATATTATATTATATTACATTATATTATATTATATTATATTATATTATATTATATTATATTATATTATATTATATTATATTATATTATATTATATTATATTATATTATATTATATTATATTATATTATATTATATTGTGGAATGAGGTAAATACATTTCTATGCAGTAATTTATGGCCTCTAAATTATTAATTTTGAACTATGCTGAATTTTGACAATTGAGCATAGTTGTTACAAGTTAAAGTTGTTAGATATGAATCAATATAAACTTTATTTGTTAGAAAAAAGAACGTCACCTGTGTGTTTCACAAAACCCCAATTATGGGGAGGTGGTAAGGGAGGGGCTTTTATTTTGGAAGTTCCCTTGAGTTCCGGTCCATAGTAATGTATTAAAAATGTAAGTGGGGGGGCGAGCTTGCACTCGCTCGCTCACGCGCAGAGTGCTCGGGCTGTGGGACGCGAGACTCCAGTGGATATAAAAGAAAACTATCTGCTGAAAGCTCACAACTGTCGAGTAAGCTTGACTAAACTTAAGTCTGATTTACGAAAAAAGTCAGTTAGCAGTAAATAAATGAATGAATAAAAAGACAACAGTTAACATTAGTTGAACAGCTGACAGGACCGACCCACCACGCTGGCATTGCGCTGTATTACCTGACATTGGACCGTTAATTCATCCGAACCGCTGGATTAAACTGCCTAGAAATCAGCAAGGAACTTGTATACCACCGTGAAAGTGTTTTTTTTTTTTATTTAAGTAAGAAGTTTATTTTACACATTTTGCAACATGTTCAGCTGGGCGAACAAGGACGGGAAGAAAAAGGACCCCGAACTGTTTCAGACTGTTTCTGACGGGCTGAAGCGACTCTACCGGACCAAATTATTTCCATTAGAAGACACTTACCGCTTCCACGACTTCCACTCTCCGGCTCTGGAAGATGCTGATTTCGATAACAAGCCCATGGTACTTTTAGTGGGCCAGTACTCCACAGGGAAAACCACTTTTATTCGTCATCTCATGGAACAGGATTTCCCCGGGATGCGCATAGGCCCCGAACCGACCACCGATTCATTCATTGCGGTGATGTACGGGGAACAGGAGGGTCTCATCCCCGGCAATGCTTTAGTGGTGGACCCCAAGAAACCCTTCAGAAAACTCAACGCCTTTGGAAACGCCTTTCTGAACAGGTGAGATCTTCATTCATTACAATTTCAAACAGCCTTCTTTTTTAAAAATAAACATTCTAAAAAAGTACAATGTTTACATTAGTCATCTGTCTTTTGCATTTGTTTTTAATCTCAGGTTTTCTTTGCTCAGCTTTTCAGGGTGTTGTTCCTCATTTGACAAGAGGTTGTCAAGTTTGGTTTAATATGAACTCAGCGTTACTTTTATGAAATGTAATGATAGGAGCCCTCTGGACTTTAAAAAGGGTGAAGAAGGTGTTCATATTGTACTAAAAAAATGAATTTCCTGCACTTTTTTTCAGCTTACATCTGCATGCTGAAGTTGCCAGCTGTATTGCAAGGGTGGAGCTTTGAGAGTAGTAAAGCTGAATTCTTAACTGTTTCGCCACCGGTGTTTTATATCATTGATAAAAGATTTGATTATATTACATGCTTTTTACCACTCACAGTACTGTAATACAGTCATTTATATGTTGTGTTGTTTAACACACACTTTAACAGCCTACAGCAAATCACGTTCTTTGTCCTTCAAACATGTATGTCTGTCAGACTATGATTTGCTTTATTGTAATCCTCACGAACCTTTATTACTTTTAAATGTAGTTGTCACACCCAGAAAATTTCTCTTTAGGCTTTTGAACCTGACATTTAAGTTTTAACTGAACTAAACTTTCCCCTTTTCATTGTTTCAATAATGACTGAAGATATTAATACACATTTTGCATGCATAAAACTTGCTAAACTTGCTTGTTAGTCTTTGGTTCCCCCTTCTGAGAGGAAGGTCAGCTGACAATGGTTTTGACAGCTGCAGAGGCCTTTAAGGGTCTTTTTAACAAGCTCTAGGGGAATGGGGCCCTCCTTAAGGAATGACATGAAAAGAAATGAGTTGGCGTTCGTAATTATGTACAGTTCAACTCAGTTGTCTTTTCAACTTGTTACATATGTCCACTGTGCATTTCAGGCTTAGCAGGCTGATTTAGCTTAAGCAGAGATGGGTGTGTCTTCTCTCAAGGACTAGTACTACACTTTCCCTTTGACTTGTGCTTGTTGTAGATAGCTATGAGGACTTAACCACAACCCCATGCCGGTCAATGCTCGACTTATTAGGGATCATATTATGCACAGATCATATTTACACCCCAACAGGCCTGGGCTGGCAGAATGCGTTTTATCTTATGAAAATGTCCTTTTAAAGAAAATCTTGGAATGCTTTCAATTTGTGCAATGAGTAGGTTGAGTCTATCATGAATGGGAGGAGGATAGTTAAAGATTTTATCTCTCCTCCCTCCATGAACTGTCCTTGACTGTGTGTTGTTTTAGGTCAAATCAGGGTTTCTTGAGAAGCTGTTTTCTCAATCCAGCTATGAATTGATTAGATCGTTTCCCAAAGGTGCTGCCCTACATGTTAAATGCATAATTTTGGTGTTTTGGCAGTCCAAGCTTGTTTGTGTGACTTTTTTTAGAGGTTAACAAGAGGTTAAAAAGGACTGACTCAGCTAAGTCACTCCACAGATAAGTCACTCCACAGATAAGTCACTCCACAGATAATCTAAGGAACTGACTCCACAATTTCAGAGTGTTCACGTCAAAAGTGTTCCCCGTTTGCAAATATCTGACCCCAACTTCCTTTAGATTTTGCTGTTTATTGCTTATCAAGCATATTGAATTTTCCCTCCCAGTATTTTGCACTCTGACCTTGTCGGAGAGGTTCAAAGGTAGCTTGAAGGTCACAGGCGAGGTATTAACGGTGTGTGTGCGCCTTGTGACCACCACTTTTTAGTACATATTAACCTTGTTCCAGTAGTTCAGTTAAACTCCGCCTTTGTGCTGTTGTCCCCACTGTCCCTATTACTCATGTGTAACTTGAGTATGCACTTTCTCCTCTTGTGCAGCTGCATTCATCATTTTCCCCAGGCTCTGGCCTGTATTGAACCATATACAGTAGCTGATTGCAGATTCTCACTGCTGTAGTGATTGTCAACACTTTTTCCAAGAGCTAAATTCAAATATCTAAGCCTTGTTGGTGTTTTAACCTCTACTAGGCTCAAGATTAATTTAGTTATTGCTGTAGTCGGTGGTGCTCTGCGGTGTTATGCGTTGCAACATTCTCAGTTATTGCTGTATATCTTGCTAAACTGGTCTGCTGATATGTATCTCTGTGTAGCCATTTTGATTCATGTGTTTGTGTGCTTGGTATATGAATTTCTTGCACACAAAGGAGTCACTGAATCAAAAAAAAAGCAATAAAATGATTTTTTAGTGGTGTATTTGGGATGTTAAAAAGTCCTGGAAAACACAGGGTTTAACAACCATAGAGATTGAGGGGGACAAGTCTGCCAATAATTAGAAATGGCCAAATTGTCCCCCTAATATTTGATATTATTGATGCTGCTCTGCTGTACTCCATTATGCATAGCTCTTTGTTGTTAGGATGACAAAAAAAGTTTAAAAAGTTACATTTTAGGCTGGTGTGCCTCAGTGGTCTAATAGTGCTCATCACTGTCAGAATGAGTGAGCTGGCCAATCAAATCAAAGAAGGTGGGGCTTACTGTTCACAGAAGATGAGTGCGAATTCAAATGCGACATTTGTTTTCGCAGTGAAAGAGTATGTGGCAATAGTAGCTAAAAACACTTAATATTTGATGATTATTTTATGATTGAAATATTCAGCGACCAACTGTAATATCCAGTGATGCAAACTACTCAACATTTTTATTTTTTGCTATTAATTTGAGATATGATTAATGTTAATGATGAATGTGATGAGAAATGTTTTGTGTTTTTGACATATTAAACATACAAATGAGAGAATATATATATATATATATATATTTTTAAAATTATTTATTTGCAAAAGTTTAAACTGATTACTTAATCATTAATTACATTTTTACTTTCTTATTCTTTTTTTTTTATAACATTTCCCTTATTCCCTTTTAATTATTTAATTCATTGTAATAAAAGGAAAAAAATCCAATAACACCCCCTCCCCCAGGAAAAAAACATTATTGAAGCTCCGCCCTCTTAGGCAGAGCGTAGCAGCTCATTTGCATTTAAAGGGCACACGCTGAAATGGCGTGTGCCCTTTAAAAGTGGCAATTTTAACATGCTATAAAAAATTATCTGTGGGTTACTTTGAGCTAAAACGTCCTATACACACTCTGGGGACATCAGAGACTTATTTTATATCTTGTAAAATGGGGCATAATAGGTCCCCTTTAATGTTTCATCAATGTTGTTTCCTGTGATAGAAGAGGAAATTAGTATTGTGGTAGACACAACTATTCAAAACAGTTAGGGGTAGGTAAGATTTAAAAAAAAAAAAAAAAAAATGTTTTTTGAAAGTTCCTTATGCTCATCAAGGCTGCATTTATTTGATCAAAAAACAGTACAATTTTTAAATGTTACTATAATATGTGATGTCATTCATTCCTGTGATGGTTTTTAGCAGCCAGTCTTCACTTTAGTGTCACATGATCTTTTTTTTTTTTTTTTTTAGAAATCATTCTAATATGCTGATTTGGTGTTCAAGAAACATTTATTATTATTATCAATGTTGAAAACAGTTCACACCAAGAACTGCTTAAGAAGTGATGCTTAATATTTGTGGAAACAATTTTTCAAGATTCTTTGACTAATAGAAAGTTTTATTTGAAATAGAAATCATTATAAATGCATCCTTGCTAAATATGTGTTATAAGTTCTTTAAAAGCAAAATCTTACTGACCCCAATCTTTTGAATGGTAGTATATGAAGTTGCATCAAGCAGGAAATGGATTTTAACTTCTGCAGGATGTTTGCAGAACCTCTGAAGCTTGACTTCAAAAACAGGCTAGTAGTATTTAGATGTTCTCAGTTAACTCCAAATTATTTATTGTTCAGTTCTTGAAAATAAACATATATTTCAGATTTCTGGCCCTGCATACTAGGATTTACACTCGAAAACATTAGCCAAAATGACACAAACGGTCTTTGTCAACTGGGAGCAAGTCCAGTAATTTGTGGAATGTATGCAGAAAGGAAATATGGGATGCGATTGGCAGGAGTGAAAGTAGCAGCATGTAGAGAGTAAGTGATGGCACTCTTTCTGGAAAAATGAAGGGGTGGGAATGAGTAAAATACATATAAGGGAACACAGTGGTTGGGGGTTTGAGGTTGAAGATTGTTTTTGTATGACTAAAATGTGCTGGTCTGTTAGAGACATGGAAATGAAAGCATACGGGTTGTCAGATAAATGAAGAACGCACAGAAAGATAAGCTGTGAGCATTTAGTAATGGAAAAGCTGAGGTAAGAGTTGGAATGATAAGATTTGGCGAGAGCGAAGGAGAAGGGAATTCCTTCCAATCAATCATGTTGCACTAAAAACATTACTGCAAGATCACTAGGCCCAATGGTGAAATGTCTGATTGTTTCAAGTGTCTGTCCTTTTTTAATGTTTGATCCTCTTCTCTCAGGTTTATATGTGCCCAGATGCCAAATCCAGTGCTGGACAGCATCAGCATCATAGACACTCCTGGAATTCTGTCCGGAGAGAAACAACGGATTAGTAGAGGTAAGTGGGGTTTTTTTCTAAATTATTATTTATTTATTTATTTATTTTTTAATTTCCTTTCTATAATTGTCGTCACTTCTTTTACCATCTCCTGAGTTTCCTTCCCGGAGTTACCACAACTTCATACTCTTTGTCCTATTAATACAAGTGCCATTTGCATAGACAGCTGTGAGTAACACTTGTCCCAAGGAAAGGAGGTTAATTTGGTTAGCTTCTGCATTATGGGAGTGTTAAGAGGGAAGTATTTTTAGTTCTCCTGTTTACATTAGAACAAAACAAACCCACTCTTCTTCCAAAGGTTTTTTTTTTTTTCCTGTAGGAAGGAAGGGAAGTTGAAAACCTAATTATTCTATAGTGACAATGTGGACCAGTGGTTCTCAACCCGCAGCCCGTCACGAATGCAAATGCGGCCCATGATATGCCGACCACGTTTAAAAAATAAATTAAAATGGATTAAATGAATATAAGTTTGAACTATAATGTTTTTTTGTCATATAAAATCATTTTGGTGATCATATAGGCCTATTATTTTCAGACATGCGCAGACCTACTGTGTTCGTTAACCGAGTACTCATACTTATAACTGTGCGCTTTGGCAGAATTCGAATAGTAGCCATTATTTTTTGTAAATTTAGGGATCAAAAACTAATTCCTTATAGTATTTTTTTTGATTTAGCAGAGTGTGACAGAAATAAAATACTGTATGTGCCACCAGAAAACACAGCTTCTTCTGTGTGTGCAACATCTAGGTATAATAAAAATATCTGCTAAATCCATAACATTAAATCTGATTGGTTTTCATTGGTGACGTCATATGTAAGTGATATGTGGCCCATGAGACTTGCACTTGGACCATAGTGCGGCCCACTGGGAAAAAAGTTTGAGAACCACTGATCCATTCCCATCAAACACTATTTGGCAAGAACAATGGATTTTCTGAGCCCTCACTGAAAATAGAAAATATGCAAAAATGTCTAAAATGTTCAGTTAGCCCTTAGGCAGTGTATTTGATGGTTAATTGCCCTTAAGCAGCACAGGAGAGAAAGGTTCAGGATTTGTTATCTTTTTCTGCTTCCCTAGATGTATAATTGACTAGTCTGGACTTGTTACAGGCCCAGAAATTACAATGGAGCATGTTGGTATGTTGTTTATTCAAGAAAACTCTAAGAGAGCATTGTAAATGGAGGTAACCGGTGTCACGCTGAGGACTCTTCCTGTGCTTGTCTATCTGCCTTGGTGCGTGTGCGTCCTCTTCTTGCCTTTCCCTGAAGACCATGTAAATGTGATCAGAGGGTGAGTGGCATCTACAGATAACAGTCTGACAAAGAGGGGCGACAGCTCAGGCCAGGAAACAGACATTACCGCAGATCAGAGAGGGCGTGGTAAAGACATAAAAATGAGAGGGCTGTGTGAGTGATTCCATGTTCAAAGATTCAGTTATGTTATTGAGCATGTTATATCATAGTGTATGTGAGTGTATAGATTACATCTGCACACTTTGTTTGCTATCTTTCTTGAAGTGGCTTTCCTGCTGTCGGCACCAGACAAACAAGAGCACACTTGCAAAAATTTGGATATGTTTCATAGTAATACTATATTTTGTGAACAAGGTTAAAACAATACCATGTTTTTTAAACGTATACCTAGAGGCTAGGGATCTGCCCGAAGCTGAATACCAAAAGCAGAATTTCTGAATTATTTGGAAAGACACAGATAATGAATACTATATTCTATAGAGCCCCTAAAGGGACATGATGATGAAAGCCTTTAGGGCAGTGGTCTCAAACTCAATTCCTGGAGGGTCACAGCTCTGCAAAGTTTAGCTCCAGCTAGCTTCAACTCACACCTGCTTGGAAGATTCTAGTAATCTTGATTAGATGGATCATGTGTAAAACTTTACATAGATTTCATCTTAAAAGTGTGTGTACACACAAAAGCCAGATTTTCTGTATGCACAAAAGTTTACAGAATTATAAAACCATGCGTACGCCAGAAACTGCACAAAATTCTTTTGATAAAACTCAGTCAGCGGAAGACTGTGCGTACATGAATCTCCACCCCGTCTCCTCCCCGAAATAGCCATATATGGAGCCTACAACGAATAGTTTTACTATGCATTACGTCATCTGTATATCATTATCATTTCATATTCCTATTCCCATCCACGTCACACCATTTTTAACGGTGCAAGACATTAGGAAATTATGACTAGAAATGCCATCACACTACATTGCATTGCTAAAAATCATTCACTATCCTTGTCTTGTTTTAGAAAAAAATAAATCAAACTTGTATAAAATACTAAATGTGTTCAGTGAAGACGAGATTTATTCTTTTCCACTGGCCAAATAGTATTTTTAATTGTTTTTAACAAATCAAATTTATGCAATTTCGCCTATGAGGTAAACATAGCCTATATTTTAAGCTATTTATATATTTTTAATTGAAACTGAAACTGAGGCGGACTTCTTTTTGCATGGTAAATTATTGTATGACAGTCGTGCGCCACTGATAAAACATTTAAAAAATAAAACGTGCATATCTTAGTTTCCTTCAAAATCTATCTTTCAAATACAATGGCATTTTTCATGTTCGTAAATAAATAATAGGGCTAGGACAATAAATCGATGCATTCGGCTGAGTCTGGAAATGTACTTTCATCTCAGAATGCTTTTATGACGCAAGATTAATGTAAACAGCCCTCTGCAAACACCCTTGTGATTCGCTTCAAATATTTCGAACTTTATGAATGATTATTTTATAGAAGATTCAAATGGTGTGTGTAAGGAATTGGAAGCAAGCAGAGTACGGCTGTTTCTAAAGCACGCGGTGACATCTGCTATTAAAAACTAAGCTCAGAATTGATTTGAGAGAGAATTGCGATGCATTCAGAAAATTTCGGAATTGATCCAGAGTCATTTCTCAATTTTCAATGCATTGATTTATTGTCTCAGCACTAATAAATAATACTGAAATAACACTGTTTTGGACATGTAGCATCAAATTTTCTTTTCATGGTTCTGCTTCTTTTTTTTTTTTTGTAAGATACCAAACCATGGTAATATCATGTTTTTTGTACACGTACCATGGTACATGATTGAGATTGCCATTTACTACCATATGCATCACTATACAATGGTAGAGAGACACGTTTTTGAATAAGGGAGTAATCTGGTTAAGGTCTACATATTGGATAGGGTTATAGGAGAATTACCTGTAGCTCCATGAGAGAGTGCAGACATGAGTGGATGACATTAACCAGGTGTTCAGGAACACTCTTGCATTCCATACTGTATAGCTTTATCTAATATGTTATTTAGGTTTACTCTCAAATGGGCCGCACCCTATGGTCTCTGATAAGCAACTCTTCCCCCCCAGAGCTTGGCAGTGCCTGGGTGGGTGTGAAAACATCATTAGTGTATGTCAAAAGTATTTCCAGGCTGATACATAGCTGTATAAGCTTGTGTGAGATCATAGTATGTGAGATGCAGCCCATGTGCTGTACACTGAACTTATGCCAGTGATTTTCACACACGGTTTTAGTCACGAGGGCTCATTAAAAAGAGCAAGAGAAGTAACAGCTCTTCATCAGAGGCCAGGGTTACTCTCTCTGCTGCCCTTTGCCCTCTTCCTCGCTTTAGGCAGAATGAGAGCCATAAAGATTGATAGTGATGATGAAGGCGTGGCAGCTGAGAGAATTCAGACTCAAGACACGGCTAAGGGTCACATGATAGTCACCACAAAGATTCTATTGTATTAGATCGCCATGAAATTAGGAGATCAAATGGTTGAGATGTCCATTAGTGCTTAATATGTGAAATTAAATCTTTGGAAAAATTTTTTTTTTTCCAAATGAAATTAATAATCATTGAAATTGTTTTTCTTTGTGATAAATACATTTATGCGATACAGTTTTGCATGTGTGTGAGACGGAGCTGCTTGATTGTGTGTGAGGTAAATCTAGGGCTGCACAATTAACCAAAATTAAATAATTTGCTCAGTGTGATTATGAAATTTTTAAAGTTTTAACTATAAGTATAGGCACAGTACTGAGATTTTCTCTAAAGAAATTTGAAGTAAACATGAGAATCAATATGTTTTCTCCAGTGTAGAGAAGTATAGCCTACAGGAGTTTTTTTTTTTTTTCTTTCAGATTGATGCATAAGATTTTTTGACAAAAATTAAGAAATTATCATCACCAATTTTTATCCTATTAATTTAATATTTATTAATAAAACTTAAGACCTTTCTAATGATTTATAGGAAAATGAAGTGATATTTTCAAGTGCTCAACCAAAACAGATGGATGTTGTTTGGATTGTGATAAGTGAAATTGGGCCATGTAAACAAAACTGACTTAATGTTAAGCAAGAGGTATTATGTTCCTGCAGTCTGCCATTTTTGGCAAATAAATAAATGTTTGTCTTGTTAATGTTTGTATTTGGTGTGCCCTGTATGGAACATTAATATCCTTTGTCAGTCACATGCCTGTTTAAGTGATGAACTGCCCTACATGTGATCGATTTCAGAGATTGTAACAGACTTGTGCTATAATTGTGCGGCCTGTGCTACAAAACTTTCAACCTCTTCTGTAGCACCAGTGTTATGTGCAAAAAAAATTAACATACAGCACTGAAACAGTAATTTAATCAATCAATTTTAGTACAAAAGTTGTTTCACAGGATATCTTAACTTGTTCTATACTAAATGGTTGACAGTCCGGTTAAAGAATTCATGAAAGTTGCGGCTGAGCTATAGAAATGTAAAAAAAAAAAAAAAAAAAAAGTACTATACAGGCATAACTTGATGCGTAGATCATGGATTCATTAGGAATGCTCCGAATGATTGGCCGCAGATCGGTATCGGCCTATAATCACATTCTATGACTTGATCAGTAGTCACTAAGTCACTAAATTTGGCCGAACTCATGAACCGATCCCTATTTGATGATGTAAAACACGTGATGACGTCAAACTTTAGTGCCGCAGTCACCTGTCATGTTCTAAAGAAATATCATGTGGAGGGTTAATACAACAAACCTCATTCGCTGCCTCTGTCATCTGTTCTCAGTGTCTGAGGTGGGGCTCAGGCAGCACACACACACACACACGCACACACACACACGCACACACACACACACACACACACACACACACACACACACACACACACACACACACACACACACACACACACACACACACACACACACACACACACACACACACACACAGAGAGCAGACAGTAACAGAGAAACTGAGCATGTGTGATTACCTGAGTCTGTCCTTCTTCAGGTCATCATATATCCAGGAAATGATCAGTTAGCCATCAGTTGTCAGAAGATGAAAGCGATATCTCTGTCATAGTATCCTTTTAATATTTAAGGGGATTTCCTGTGATTCAATGCATTGAATCAGTGCCATTGATCTCTATGAAGTGAAACATCAGCTTCAGCATTATCCAGGTGATGCGTTGTTTGTCGATTGAGCTTTGTAAAGTGGCGATCAAAGTTAAAATAATTTCAACACCTTGTTTCATTTATGAAAGCATCAGCGTTTGTTTTTTTTTTTTTTTTTTTTAAAGTGGATTAATGAAGGGTCTATGACTCACTCATAGAGACAGTCCCTTGGTGTAACAACGTAATTACACTGACTGACAACCTGCAATTAGTTTTAAAGTCTTGTAGGCTCTTTAATAAGGCAAAGTATCCTAATATGGATAGTGTTTTGTAGAAGCTCTGTTTTTAAAGGCCTATTAAAATGTTCATTGTAAAATGAATATTTATTGTTCTTATTTATTTGATTCTTAATTAAATCAATTACAACATTATTATAAACAATATAACCAAAGCAACATCTGGGGTATTACTTTATCTAAAAAAAAAGTTAAGTCAACAGAGAGCTTACATATTACTTATAAAGCTAGAATGATCTGGATCGGAATCGGTGTGTGTGTATATAATATATGTAATATATATATATACATATATGTATGTATATATGTGTGTATATAAAGTTTGTGTGTATATATATATATATATATATATAATATACATTCATATATATATATATATATATATATATATATATATATATATATATATATATATATATATATATATATATATATATATATATATATATATATATATATATATATATATATATACATTCATTATATATATATATATATATATATTATATATATATATATATATATATATATATATATATATATATATATATATATACATTCATTTATATATATATATATATATATATATATATATACATTCATTTATATATATATATATATATATATAATATATATATATTCATTTATATATATATATATATATATATATATATATATATATATTCATTTATATATATATATATATATATAATATTATACATTCATTTATATATATATATATATATATATAATATTATACATTCATTTATATATATATATAATATTATAATATTATACATTCATTTATATATATATATAATATTATACATTCATTTATTTATATATATATATATATATATATATATATATATAATATTATACATTCATTTATATATATATATAATATTATAATATTATACATTCATTTATATATATATATATAATATTATACATTCATTTATTTATATATATATATTATACATTCATTTATATATATATATATATAATATTATACATTCATTTATTTATATATATATATTATACATTCATTTATATATGATCGGTGGCACAAAAAAAATTGGGACATCCCTACTTTTCAGTTGCTTGTGATATTTAATATTATAACAAGTTTTTCTTTATCCCTAAAAGCTATTCACAGAGCTTGTGATGCATATGGAAATTCCGTTTCTTCACAAGATGCGTTTATTTAAAGATTCCGGCTCTATTGTGTTCATAGCTTCCTCTTTACTGATGTTACAGTAATTGAATGCCATCGCAGGGAAATGTAAGGAAAGCCCTGCTAGTATCATTATCTAAACATGGAAAATGTTAGTATTTGGCTCTCATTTTAAGTACATAGGAAAAAAAAGCATCAAATTGGCAACAAAACAGACAATAGTTCACAGGGAAAGTGCTGGTCATTGACTGGTCATAGATCGTAATGTGGCGTGTAGCCAGTTATAGCGCACTGAGGTCAAGTGGATGTCATGTGTGAATACCCTAACTACCCTAACAGCAATAAGTTTGGGAGGAAATCTGGGCCTGTCTGAGAATAATGGGATGATCAGTTATGTAACTGATCTGAAAAACATGGATATTCAGGTAGGAATGACAACTATTTGGACATCTAGCCACAGTCATGCTGTTCTTTGGAAGTGGATGAGCGTGCTTGCCATTTTAATTCAGTCCATTTCTCTCTCTGTATTTAATTTTCTACATTTTTATTATCTCCTCCCACTTCATTCTTCACCGCAATGTGTTCTCCATATTGTGTTTCTGGACTCCTTCTCTGACTTTATACAACAATAGATCAGGACTGCTATGGCATGTTTTAAGCTGCAACCTTAAACCCTAAAAATCTCCTGCTTATCCATAGACCTTGTGAGGTCAGTTAATATTCTTCTGAAGTCTGCTGACTTCACATCCGTTCCCCCTTCCCCCGGACCGCAGTTAGACTTTAAATGCAGTTAACAACAAGGCAATTCAAAATGAATGTTCATATATATATACTTTAAGTCAGTTTGCTTCATACTGGGCTATTCCCAAACCACTATTCCCAACCAAATGTTTTTCTCCCCTAATTTTCAGATCCTGTTATATCTTGACAAGAGATGGTTTTGATATTAGAAATAACAAATTTGTGTCATTTTTAATTTTTTTTTTTTTTTTGATCACTTTCATTTGATTGTGGAAAACAGCATTCTTATGCATATACGATTAAAATGTATATTTTTACTTATTGATATAAAATTTAAATTTAGGCATCATAGGGATCATAAACTTGCTGGTGTTCCACAGGGCTCTATTCTAGTACCTCTCCTATTTACTGTACACATTGCCTGCATTAATTCTTCAAAGCTGAGTAGGCTTGGCTGGGTGTCAAGTTTGATGTACACTGATAGCATCCCATAATGCTTTACTCAATATACTTACTTATTATGGCACTTTTTTTATTTTATTTATTTTTTTATCTGAAGTCACATCTGTTGAGACTGATTAACAACTTGTCAGTGGGCTTGATTTAGTGGCTGTGTAGGGCAACTTAAGCATTATGTCTTTTATCACAATTTCATATGCTGCCATCTTCTGTGTAAAGGATGCCTTTTATTATAAATCCATAAATTAGAATTTATAATGACTTATTTCCAGCTTAGATAAACTAATCCCCTGAGAAAGTGCTATTGTTTACATAGATCATTACAACAGATTTCTCCATTCTTCCTTTCCCTGTGCTTTCCAGGAATTTGTGGAGGTGCCACATTTACTTGTGCTGGTACTGGAAAAGCATAATTTCCTTCAAAGCACAGATGAAAGCTCAACTTTTCCAGGCCTACTCCCATATTTCTCACATTTATGCTGCTGGTTTGAATAATAGTTAGAGCATACTTTATTGTCCTGTTCAGGAAATAGACATTAACTACATCTTGCTATTTAAAATATCAATAGATACAGGTAAAAATAATTTTTTGTAACTGTTGCTCTTACAAAGTGGAACTATATAACATTTCTCTGATGGCAGACAATAATAGCATATTACTATGAAATAAAGTATGTTTAATTCAGTTTTCAAAGACAGAAAAAACAAAGAATGACATGTAACATGGTTAATCAGTGGGTTCAAAGACTTTTCATCTGTCAAATACAGGTCATCTACTGGATCAGGATTGAGGAATAAATGCTAAGATCAGTTATCACAAAGACATGTGTTGGGTTAATCGTTAACCGATATTATGGCACCACCAGTGCACCAGTCCTTTCGATTCTGGAGTCTGTACTGTCAAATGTATGATGGGTATTACAAAGACAGACTTCTGAGGGCTATTTTTACTATTATTTAAAATTGAGATGAAACTAGAAAATGTCCATGTCAGCTGTAAGGAAATAGGCATGGTTAAAAATAAGCAGACAAAAGCAACATACAAACTATAAAATGTTTAGGATTGTGGCTATCTATTCATCTGGTCTAAATCAGCAATCCAGTCGACAACTGTTAAGCAACATTCACAACTGTTTCACAAACAGCTGCTGCTTAATATGTTATGAGCAAACCTTTTTGCAGAGATTCTGCAGGACAAGGGCTCCCATTACTAAACACTAAAACCTCTCAGTTATTTATTAACATTAGCATTAGGTATTATATAGTTTCTAGGGTCTTAAGGTACAAATACCAGGGGTTAACTTTTACTGAGAGCTTGATAAATGACGTCTATACATGCTTCAATATCTCATAATAGGTTTGTGTCATTTTTTTATTTTATTTTATTTTTTTTACTCAAGTAGAGAGATTGTGGATCAATGTCTGGATTAGACCTTAGCAGGGTGGAGACAATGCTAAAGATTAGCCTTTGCTCTAAATGACAGCCATCTATACTGAACCAAATTCCATTTAGTCCAAACTTTAGACCACAAATGTCTATTTATGGTGGTTGGATCTTTGTGTTGATTGTAAACTTTAAGTCCCAGCCCTGTATTCACTGTACATAATATGCACACAACCAGCATCTTTGTAGGTAGCTGGTGTAATTTGTTTCCAAACAGTTATATTTAATTATCTGCATAGTTTCCTCCTGCATGGACGGTCATTCATTTAGTCATTCATCTGTGCATTTGTTGTTCATTCATTAATTTGCTCTTGTTTTGTTTATTCTTGAATTGAATTAATTGTTTAATGATGCAATTGTATGTTTATAACTGTAACTGCTTCAGCAAGAGGAGAATAAAATTGTCTTGATATTTGCAATTGTAATTTAATTTTCTTTTATTAAGTGGAACTTTTGTGTGCCCACTTGTGCGGATTTTAGTGCAGGAACAAACACAATTACTATGGCATTCTTATGTAAACAAGGATATCCCATAGTTTAAGTTTACACAAGGATATGTTTTTGGAAAGTATTAGAAGGAGAGCAAACAAAGATTTGGAAAAACCATATCATTAGGGGAAAACAGAAAAATTCCATCCATATGAGCTACCTCTGCTGTTACAATCGTTACCTGCCATATTAATGTGTATATGTATACACAACCAGCTTATCAGTGTCTGCTCTGAATGTAGACAAAAGAAACTCCAGGAGAAAATGGATCCTATTCAGAAAGAATGCTGATTTAGATGCATAAAGCAGTTAATAAGCCTTCTTGTATTGCTAATATACCCACACAGTAAATTCACAACTGCTGGGAAAAAGAATAAGAGATTTTTGATCACATTATTACCAAATTATTGCATTTTTGGTACATACACAAAATAAATTAAGGTCTTAACAGTTTTTTTTGCACAGTGCATTTGCTTTTTTAATTATTGGCATTGCATTTTATTCAATTAAATGCAATTATGTTGTTAAGTGATTCAAGGATAGATATTTATATATAGTAATATGTTGTGTTATAGCATTGTATATTATAATGGGCTGTTTCATTAGTATTGCAATGTATATTGTGTTGGATAACAGACAATAAAGCAGAGCAGTGAATCCATGAAGTCACGCCCATGTTGCATTCAGATCCAGATTTCACATCCTGCTGACGTTGACACAACTGGGACTGGGACATAGTCTTTCCTGTCTTTTACACACTCTCTACACAATCCAAACATAAATTGGTATCTTCTGTCTTCGTAAGCAAGAGAGTTGGGCCGGAAATTCTGGCTTTAGCATGTGTATTATGGCATATAGAGAAATCTATGAAGATTAAACCTTTGCCCTCAAGATCTCATAAGTAGCTTTTTGGAAAGAGACCCGAATTTGCATAGTCTAGCAATATTTATGCTGGCCCTTGTTGAAAAGTGTGCATGCAGCTTGTGCCTTTTTACTTCTTGAAGACTTCAGAATACCTAAGAGAAAATGTCTACATTTTTTGTGGAGTACACAGATTTTTCCCATGGCCACACATTCTTTTCATATCCCAGCATCTTAAATTTAGTTTTGATGCATCATCATCTCCTTGGCTACTGTCAAAATATTTTACTCTAGATTTCCATTGTTCCCTGTGATCCTTTTAACCATGCAAGATGGGAGAGGAAGGAGTTTCTGTGGGACAATTTTTCTCAAAGACTTTTTCCTGTTTGCCATGCAGCGTGAGTGGATGTGATGTCAGTTCGCTGTAGTGGGCCAGACGTCTGTTCATCGGATTTTTTTTCTTTTTTTTCCCTTCTGAAGTTAAAGGGCAGTTGTACTCCACCCTCATGAGCCAATAGCGGTGTCATGCAAGAGGGTTGGATAAAAGGAGATGAGTTCTGTTACATAAAGACTTACCTTTTGACAGCAAAACTCACACATTTTGTATTGTGTGAATTTAATGGATTTCTGCTTGTTTGCATTTAGTTGGTGTTGAGTGATATGGGCAAGATCAGGAAGTTCTAGGGTCAAATATCTGCTGACTGATGTACTGTCCTTTATGTGGATGGGAAAGAGAAGTGTTGGGTTGTGCTTTGTCAAAGAGGCTCACATACACAGACAAGTTTCCCTTTGCATTAAATAAAGTGAATGACTAATTATTAAGTTGATTAACTGGTAATTTAGTGTTAAAAAGCCTTGTCTTGTGTTAAAAATGTCATGTCCACATCTCTGTTTCAGGTTATGACTTTGCTGCTGTGCTCGAATGGTTTGCTGAACGTGTGGACCGCATCATTCTTCTCTTTGACGCACACAAGTTGGACATCTCAGACGAGTTCTCCGAGGTGATCCGAGCTCTGAAAAACCATGAGGACAAGATGCGGGTGGTGCTCAACAAAGCAGATCAGATCGGGACCCAGCAGCTCATGAGGGTCTATGGCGCCCTCATGTGGTCGCTCGGTAAAATCGTCAACACCCCAGAGGTCATCCGAGTGTACATTGGTTCTTTTTGGGCTCAGCCTCTCCTGGTTCCAGATAACAGGAAACTGTTTGAGGCAGAGGAACAAGACCTTTTCCGTGACATCCAGGGACTACCACGTAATGCAGCACTGCGCAAGCTGAACGACCTTATCAAACGGGCACGTCTAGCAAAAGTAAGAAAGTAAACCTTTTGTAGTTACTTAAAATGTAGCAATGTCTTCTTGATACACACTTGAAATGTAAAGTACTTTGAATGTGTTTAGTTAGATTAGTAACCTGGTGTGTGCTGCCCTCATGTGATCACTTTATAAATGATCCAAGTTTATTGGATCCTCTTCCTGCTCACTGTCTTCCTTTATATGTAACACAATTTTTTTAAAGGGGTCCTATTATGCTTTTTTTATATATTTATTTAACTTTCTTTAGTGTGTAATGTTGCTGTTTGAGCAGGAAAAGGTCTGCAAAGTTACAAAGCACCAAATCTACTCCAAAGGGAGTTAAGGCGGGTGTACACGGTGCGATTTTTTTTTTTTTTTTTCAATCGTGTGTAAATTGTGTATGCTCGCATGGTCGCGGCTCGTATCATGTGCGAGGAATTACGAGCCAAGCAGAGTGCCTTACGAATGCTTCCCGACCTCCCGATTATTTTTAAACATGTCAAAAAAGTTCGGGAGCTATCGGTTTGAATTCGTGACGTGTGTGGTTAAACGAGCCGATTTTTCAATCTATTTGAAGTTGACCAATCAGGAGCTAAAAAAACACAGAAGAAGAAGAAAGATAGAGATGACGATGACAGCGCCAAGGCAAATTTGAAAAGGAGTCTTACTCTTTATATCAGTAAGCACTGTTTCTGAACTCCCTTAAACATCTGTATTGTAGTCATGAGTTTTATTCTGGGCACATACACGTCACAATATTCCTTATTTAAATAATTCCGGCCGTGACATTTCTGAAACAAGCTGGAAGCGGTTGACCAATCAATCGTGGCGACTAATCAGAGCACATTTCGCTTTTCGGAAAGAGGAGCTTCATAGAGACAGTGATACAGACAGATTGGGAAGTGAGGTGCTGCAATAATGTAAAATATGTGAAAAATGTGTTTTTAAACATTCAAGCATGAAAACCTATTCTAGTAAAGCCCCCAAAAATCTAAATCAAGACTTTGAAAAAGAGTATAACAGGTCCCCTTTAATGTTTTTCATAGTCTCTTATGCTCATTGCATTTGATCAAAAAAAAAACAAAAAAACATTATTATTATGAAATAATATTATAATTCATGAGAGCATTTTTTTCATTAATTTATTCCTGTGAAGGCAAAGCTGAATTTTAAGTAGCCATTACTCCAGTCTTCAGTGTCACATGTATGTGCTGATTTGATATCAATGTTGAAAACAGTTTTTGCTATTTTTGTGGAAAGCGTGATCCATTACCATTCAAGGACACGTGAAAGTGATCAAAAGACATTAAAGACATTTATAAAGTTACACAATATTTCAATTTTAAATAAATGTTCTTTTGAATTTTCTGTTTATCAAAGCATCCTGAAATGTTTCAGTTTTCACAAAAATATTAAGCAGCACAGCTGTTTCATTGATATTTGTTTTTCTTGAGCCCCATATTTAGCATATTAGAATGATTTCTGAAGGGTCATGTGACACTGAAGACTAGAATAATGGCTGCTGAAAATTGCTATAAATTACATTTTAACATTTAATATTTCACAATATTACTACTTTTACTGTATTTGATCAAATAAATGCAGCATCGGTATGTATGTATATATTGATGATTATCATACATTTTCTTATGTCATTCAATCTCACAAATTGCTCATATTGCTCATTTATAAATTACTCAAATATCAATTTAACACAGATTTATTTTAAATATTATGTTATTTCAATGATTTTCTGTCTAGGTTCATGCCTACATCATCAGTGCTTTGAAGAAAGAAATGCCAAATGTTTTTGGGAAAGAGAATAAGAAAAAGGAGCTCATCGCTAACCTGGGTGAAATCTATGCAAAAATTGAAAAAGAACATCAGATCTCCCCTGGTGATTTCCCTAAACTCAGTAAAATGCAGGTATGGAAATGGTCCCATCTGTCCCAAAAATGTTTTTTAATATAATTTATTAAAAGTATTTATTAATCATTATATTAAAAATGTGTGTGTGTGTATATTTTATATATAATATAATATAATATAATATAATAATATAATATAATATAATATAATATAATATAATATAATATAATATAATATAATATATAATATAATATAATATAATATAATATAATATTTTATAGATGATAGATGGATTTTTTTTATTTATTTATTTTGTTTAGCCAAACATTTTGAGAGTAATCAGTTGTTTTGTAACAATTTACCTCCTTGTTTTATGAAATATTTTATTTTAGTTGCTAGATCCAAAGTTCCAAAAATATTATCACACCTTTTTTTTTTTTTTTTTTTTTTTTGACATCTTTGTTGTCCTTATCATTAGGAAGTCCTTGCTGGTCAGGACTTCACTAAGTTTCAGGGATTGAAGCCCAAGTTGCTGGAAGCAGTAGAGGACATGCTGGCCAACGACATTGCCAAACTCATGACCCTCGTTCGGCAGGAGGAGGCTGCCATGCCCAGCCAGGCTGTCCAGGGTGGTGCCTTTGAGGGCACCATGAATGGACCCTTCGGGCATGGCTATGGAGAGGGTGCTAGTGAAGGCATCGATGAGCTGGAGTGGATAGTGGCGAGAGACAAGCCAACTTACGACGAGATCTTCTACACTCTGTCACCTGTCAACGGGAAGGTCTCTGGTGCCATGGCCAAGAAGGAGATGGTCAAATCCAAACTGCCCAACAACGTTCTAGGAAAAATCTGGAAGCTCGCTGATGTGGATAAGGATGGGTACCTGGATGACGAGGAGTTTGCCCTAGCTAACCACCTCATTAAGGTTAAACTGGAAGGTCACGAGTTACCTGCTGATCTTCCTGATCACCTTGTGCCTCCTTCTAAACGAGGACTGTAAACAATTTGGGAAAATAAATGTTATCTTTGAGCCAAACTTTGTAGAGGTTATGGATGTGGGTGGAAGGGTGGTCTAGAAATATGAAAATATATAAACAGAATTTATGATATAATTATACAGTATGCATTAACTGCAGAAAAAAGAGCCAACATAGCTTTTAACTTACCCATCACTACAGTTTGTCATTCTCACTATTTTTACCTTCTTTTTTTCTTGATAGACCGGTAGCTAGCAACCTAATCAAAACTTTCAAAATATGAATAAATTAGATGGCATCCTGTTATCGTACTTCTCAAATGCTAGATGTAGCTAAATTCTGTTTAAGCATGTACATGTTATGCTTGCAGGGAGATAAGTCCATTGTGACCAAAATATAGGCTAATATTAGAAATCTCTTAGAGGTATTTACTTGTTCCATATCTTTACACTGATGCTGCTTCATACTGAAAGTCATGTAAGGAGAAATGGTTCTTCTTCATTCTTACACTCCATTAACTTTGCTGATGGTTTCAGATTATTCAGCTTTATCCAGATCTGGGCCACACCTTCAGTTAAACAATGTTGTAGTTCACAGTTTGTCCAATTTTGGTTTTACCATTTGAACTGGCAAATGTAACCATTTTTGTATCTATAAAACACAAAACAGTTTTGTATTGTATGTTAACTGATTTTGCATTGTCAATTGTGATGGTTCAAAACAGAGTGTGTATGACATGACATTCAGCAGACTTGAGAATCCAACTGTATGATCTGTTTGAGTGATATAAGTAGCACCATTCATTGGTCTTTATCGGTTCTTGGGTACCTCACCCGGCTTCAATATTCAAAGCTTTATATACTATAAATACTGTTCATATGTAAATTTTTTTTTTTTTTTGGTCTAGTTTGCAATAAAAAAAAAAACCTACCACAAGCCTGCCTTTTTTCTCTTATTTTTCTATTTATAGTATTTGAGGAAGTTTTTAATAGCTTATTTTTAAATAAATACAGGTACCAATAAAATTACTGTAAATTGAGATAAATTCTAAAACTATGAGCAGTGTCTGTCCTGAATACTGGTACATTATGTCTTCATATCCTCATGTGGTTATATACTGAGTGTGTGCCCCGATTAAAAGCTAAACTGAGGCTGTGCCAGATCTAGGCCTATGAAAGAGGGAACTAATGTTTTTAACTGAAAAATATCAAAATAGTTGTTTCAAAATCACATCATATTGAGTTATGCTGTTAATGTGAATGTGCATTTTAGTTTTTTTATTTCAGAGTTTTATAATGTTACCATTTCTGTATAAATTTCAGCAGCAAACCAAATTTGGCAAAGTAGCACCAGCGTAATCAAAGTTATTTTTGCGATCAAAAGTTTATTGAAAGGAAAAGAACAACATATTGCAAGGCATTTCAAAATCAAATCACAACAAAATGATGTATAAACACACACGCACACGCATATAAATACATACATATACATACATTTCACCCCAAAAAAAAGGTTTTAAGCCAGTTATTGATATCTTTTGCTGTAGTGTGTCAATAGGAAATATCCGTTCACATTTCTAAACATTCCCTTTGCATTTAAAACCGCTCTTGTCCAGGTACACTTGGGCATCATTTTTCAGGTAGCTTTGGAGGCAGGTTTCATAAAATCTCTTGGAGACACGGCCACAGTTCTTCTGGATTTAGTTTGTCTCAGTTTCATCTGTTTCTTGATGTAATCACAGACGGATTCGATGATGGTGAGCTCTGATCTCCATGTGGAGCACCGGCTGTTATCAGTCTTATTGTGTATTCAAAAATCTCACTGGATTATTACAATTAATGGCAAAATGAATGTTTAGAAATGTGAACGGATATTTCCTATTGACACACTACAGCAAAAGATATAAATAACTGATAAGTGATATCTAAATAAATTTTTTTAAATAGAGATAAGTTAGTATATTAAAAGCACATTTTAGTTCATATTTAATGCTGTCTCAAAATAGCACAGTTGAGTACACTTAGATGTTCTTAAGATGATGTAGTACTAACGAAGAATTTTTACTATATTAAGTACAAAATTATTCAATATGCTCCGATGTATGGAAAAATTTGTCGCATTTGGAGCATGTGTACGCAAGAGGGCGTGAAAAGACCTTGAAGTTCTTCGGCTGATACCTCCGGAAATCACGTGTGCAGATTCCAGACACAATCCACCTGCGCGAGCGAGCTAGTGGAGTACTGATGCTGCGCGAGACTGGCGAAAGAGGAGTGAAGTGAACACGAAACAGCTCAAGCCGGGGGGAAAAGTTGTTTTTATACTTACATCTGTTGCTAAATTGTGGCTTAAAAGCAAAGGAATGGATTTGAGCACGACCTTCCTCTGTTTAATCTATGGTATTCTCCTCGCAGGTAAGTTTTAATTTGTTTTTATTTGCTTTTTTTGTCAGGAGGGCTGCGGACTAGCTCGGCGCGCTACCTTTCCTCAAAAGTTTTTTTTATACTTTATTTCGTTTTCTTACACATTTTTAGTTGTTTCAGAGTTTTATAATGTCACCGTTTCTGTATCAGCTGTAAACCGAATTGGGCAAAGTACGTTAGTACTGACCAGCGTAATCGAAGTTAAAGGTTTTCTGTTGAGGAAAAAACGGTCACTAATTTCAAAATGTAATGGCAGATTTTAAAATCTGACTAACGTTACGTCGATATTTAGATTCAACTAATTTAAATGTATTCCCTACTGATCGAGAAGAAAATATCAATGAATTAAATTCACTTCTTTTTAATTATTTTCTTTTATTATTTATTTATAAAATAATGTAACGTGTATAAGGCACAATAGGAAAACACAATTTAGAAATTAAATATAATCCTGCTATAAACTTACGGTATAAGTTACACGCCTCGAAGCGAAGTGTTACAGGTTATACGTACTAAGTTATACTGTACGTAAATTACACATTTGGAGAGTTGTGTTTTTATTTTCATCTGAGGCTTCTTCGATTTAACGATGTCTCAATAACAACCCAGTCCACGCAACGCAGTTTAATTAGCGGGTTATTTCCATTATCAATATGAAGTCTTATCTTGTGCTGCTGCTGAATCAGATTTGTGTTATTCTCATGTGTTTCCAAACTCGGGTGGAATTATACATTTTCTAGAATACATTTCTTGAATTTTGTTGTTAGTTGGCAGTTAACACAATAGGCTTAACAGTCTTAAAGCCTTCAAGAGGGGCTTCTTTCAGACTGCCATCTGCCAATGCAAGCTCCACTTGACCCCCCCCCCCCCCCTCCCCTTCTCAGAGAGACTGAAACCGAGGTTGCTTATTATCCAGTCTACATGCAAGACCTGATATTGATTGATCCCTTGGCTTAGAAGGCAAACCGAGTCACACTAGGTTTGGCAGTGGACTTGTCTCTGGTCAACATTGATTTTCTGTGAGTTGCACATGCTGTCTGCTTGTAGTTGGGCACTTCTGGTTGTTGACTGACTAGCTGGTGGTTCATGTGAGGAAGGGAATGATGATAACACAAGCATCAAAACAGAAACCAGCCACTCCTTCTCTGTTTATTTCTATTGAGTAACCTCTGAAACTGCTTGTGGAGTTGTGGTCAAAGGTTATCTGTGTTCTTTAGATAGAGATACAGGTTGCATAGCTTACAGACCAGCACAAGGAAAAAAATAATGTGAGAAAGAGTGGCATGGATAGGGCGATAACTTTCCAGGCCACTGGTTACTGATAAACTAGAATCAAACAATAACAAGCTTTGCGCTCACACACTGCTTTTTTTAAATGCATGTGGAATGTGTTCAAGCTTGTGGTGTTTATCTGAGCCATTTCTCATTACTGTGGGAGACATTCAGGTGTGTTTTTGTAGTCTTGTCTTGTGTGTGACATTTATTCCTTCATGGTGTTAACTTGTCAAACTCTTTACCATCACAACAGAATGTTGAGTCTGACATTTGTGTGCTCCGTGTCCTTCTCAGTAGACAGGGATATTGTAGCTGGCATCAAAAACAAGGATATTTCTCATTTGTCTTGTCATTCTGTCACAATACAGATTATTCATGAAGTGAAACGGCGGATGTGAAGACCTTTTCACCAGTGTAATATTGCAAATGTCATTTGTTATAATTAAATGTATAGATATGAGACTTCTGCCATTGGACTTTCATGAATATTATGTGCACTGTTAGACATTTCAAAGGGTTTTTAGTATAGTAACTACTGGCAACACTAAGTAAAATACAGTAAAGTGGTTTCTTTATGTGGTGTCATATGTGATGATAAAAAATTGTACAAATGACAGAAAAGACAGTGTGGATTGGCCAGCTATTTTTTTCACTATCACGGAGTGATTTTTAGCTTTTATTATCTTTCATATGCCACACAAACACTGCAGCGTTCTAAATTATTGTTCTGTGTGTGTACAGAATGCAGGAGTCTCTCCTGAATTTGGAGTGGTTTACATGGCGATACTCAAGGCAATGTTAGGGGAACTCATGGCTGTAAACAGAGTAATACATGTTTTATGCCAGCAATATAACCTGTTTGATGATTTATCCAAGTAATAGGCTATTAGTAACCAGAGATGTATAGAGTGGGTACATAGAGGAATTTATTTTTAACAATAACTTATAAACCTACTGTGAGCTACAAAGTTGATAATTAATGGATTTCCTGGTTAAAAAACTGCATTACATCCATGATTCTGCACAAGAAATATCCATCAATCAGCGAATCACAACAAGCAAATTGCACCAAAAGAACCATCCACTCTAAAGGCCCGTTCACACCAAGCACTATAATGATAACAATAAGGATATATTTCTAAAATCATTCTAAATATAGAATAGAATAGCAAGAGTCTTCACCACAACTATAGAGAAATGATATCATTGGAATATTTTACACAATATTTTTTTGTTTTGTTTTTCCCAGCTGATGATCAAAAACATTGACAGAAAAATAGAATTTCAACTGCTTTTAAAGGGTTAGTTCACCCAAAAATGCAAATTTTGTCATTAATTACTCACCCTCATGTCTTTCCAAACCCGTAAGACCTTTGTTCATCTTCGGAACACAAAGTAATATATTTTTGATGAAATCCGAGACGTATATCACACGCATGCGTCGTGCTGCTCATGCGATCAGCTTTGGCCAATACTGAGCCGGCATTCTGATGTAAACACGTGATCCTTCACTGTGCTTACTGCGTCATCTGCGTAAGCATAATGACAGGGAAGAGAAGAGACTGTTGAATAAAGTCATTATTTTTGTTTTGTTTTTTTGCGCATAAAAAGTATTTTCAATGCTTCATAAAATGAACGTTGAGCCACTGTAGTCACGTTGACGGTTTTAATGATGTCTTTACTATCTTTCTGGACCTTGAACGTGTTGATTCTTTTGCTGTCTATGGACGAGTCATATACCACTTGGATTTCATCAAAAATATCTAAATTAAATTTTTGTGTGAACTAACCCTTTTAAAGAGGCTTGAGCATTTAAAGCAGCAGACATTATAATCGTTATGGTTAGGCCATCCACTTCTCCAGAAATTCATGGAAATAAGGGGCCAGTGAAATAGTAGAGGAATAGAGTAAACTTTAAAAATACACAGTAGCTTCACTTTTGGATGGAAACCCAGCAAATCTTTTCAAAGTTCGCAAAAACAAGAAATAAAAACAAATGCGAATTAGGTGCGTTTCCATCAAGTTGTTCGAGGGGATGACAGTGGTATGGTAACCTAGTAACCAACAGTAAATTAAATCCTGTGACTGGACGGAGAGTTTGTGAAAGCTTCGCCTAAACACTTATGAATGTGAAAACAATAAACAAGCTGTCTGAACTCTTCTCGACTTTATTATGGCTTTTTTAAAATACTTTTTTGGATTTAATAGGAAATATGTCAACACAGAACATTTCTCTCGTCTAGCCATTTCATATTCACCTTTCAAATACTGTTAAGTAATTGTTTGATGTATATATTTTATTCAGAATAAAAATCAAAGAAAGCTTGCAGGCTTTTCTAAGGTTTGAGAAAACGCTCTGTCTTCACTGTCTAGTCCTGTAGTCTTCCCTGTTCTGTCCTATAATCCCAAGTGTCCATTAAAGACATATTCCCAATAATACATTCCACAGGCTCTGACAGGCTTGTCCCTTCACTTAGATATTAGCCAGATGCTGTCAGACATCCCTGGTAAGTCAGCACTTTTATTTTGCTCCTGCGGTTGTGTATGTGCGCAAGATCACTGATTCATGTCCGGCCCATGTTGTAGTATGCACTCAACTCCTCAATATTATCTGCTTCTCCTTTCTAAAGTTTGACTCACACTTGTCTTCAAAAGCCATTAAGAACCCTACAGGACCTTCCCATTCATAAACGACTGAGTGTAGTGTCTTGTTTTAACCCCGTTTAAGGTCAGTGCACTGCTCTGAAAACCTCCTCAACCTTGAGTAGACCTGTGATGTAGTTACCTGATAAATCTACCTACTCTGGAGACCCTGCCTGGAGACCGTTGCTAGGAG
This sequence comes from Chanodichthys erythropterus, assembly GCF_024489055.1. Lineage (NCBI taxonomy): Eukaryota > Metazoa > Chordata > Actinopteri > Cypriniformes > Xenocyprididae > Chanodichthys > Chanodichthys erythropterus. Next base: position 45,308,682 of record NC_090230.1, on the reverse strand, counting down.
ACCTGTAGCACACATCCACGTGGGTCCTTGAAGAAATGATTCTCTACAATCACTTTCCTTGTTCACTGTTAGAGTGGTTTACTGATTGCTGCTTTTTCTTCTTTTTTTTCAAACATAGTCATTCATCTAATGGAGGTAGAACCCATTGAAATCTTGGTTTAGTCTGTTTTTGAGCTTTGTATATTTATAGTGGCATATACAGTTCTTATTTTCAAAATAAGTAATACTTTTATTCAGCAAGTGTGTATTAAAATTATAGTTCACGGAAAAATGAAAATTCTGTCATTTACACACCCTCAAGTTGTTCCAATCCTGTATAAATTTCTTTGTTCTGCTGAACATAAAGGAAGACATTTTGTAACCAGTTTGTAACCAGGGGATGGTTGCATAAACCACTTAGTCTTAAAAGTTAAGACACTATTTTTTTTTCTTGAAGAGTGGTCCTAATTTTTTAAAGTCTGTTACATAAAAAGGTAGATTGGTGTAATTGGAATTGGAAAAATAACATTGATTACCCCTTTTTTAACTGCAAGCTGGTCAAACTAGTTCTTAAGACACAGTCTTAATATAGTGACTAAGTTTATGCAACTGGCCCCAGGTCAATGGTGCCCCAGAACTGTTCAGTTTCCCACATTCTTCAAAATATCTTCCTTTTGTGTTCAACAGAACAAAGAACTGTATACAGGTTTGGAACAACCAGAGGGTGAGTAAATGATGACAGAATTTTAATTTTTTGGGTGAACTATCCCTTTAAATTCATGAAAAGTGACAGTAAAGGCATTTAAAATGTTACAAAAGATTTTCTGTTCTTGGCATGGTCCTATGGCATGAAAATTTCACTTTATGAGGTTTTTTAACATTAATATGAATTCCCCTAGCCTGCATATGGTCCACCAGTGGCTAGAAAAGGTGATGGGTGTAAATTGGAATTTATAAATTGACTTATAAATTGGAATTGCAATCTGGAATCTTCCCTATATGTTGTCATAAAAAGGTTACCTCCCCTTTCTCTGCTTTGCCCGCCCATGATAAAATGAGCTACTACAGCGAGATTTGAGCACAATATATATATATATATATATATATATATATATATATTTTTTTTTTTTTCCTCGAGAGACATAATGCCTTGTAAACGAGCAAAGCATGGCAGTTGCTCAGTGTTTGGATGTACAAATGAACACCTTAGTATTTTTTTTTTTTTTAGTTCCTTCATCCGAGCCTATGAAGAAACAGTGGGTTAATTTTATTTTTTCTGGTAACGCGCCGATACAACTTCCCATAGTTTTGTATGTCTGCGCCACACATTTCACCGACGACTATTTCCTCAACGTGGCCAATATAGCCCAGTTACTGTCGCTAATGTAAAGGTAGACAGCATCAAGTATGTGTGTGAATACACACACTGTAACGCGAGTGTTGGACATTTCTTTGTTGTTCGGATAACCGTTCTGCTGTTGGTGTTATGGTGCATGTGATATCCACATTTCAAGATTGCAGAGCTTGATGTAATTGTAATAAAGAAAGATTGTAAAAACTTATAAGATTTATGAAATATAAAATATGTAAACAAATAAATGATGTTGGCATGGTAGCACATTTTCCACAATGGCACCTATCCGAAAAGGTATGTAATAATGGCAGAGGTCTGACTAATTTAGTCGCGCTGGTGGTTAGTGTCTATAGTTTATATAATATATATGATAGCAAATCAGAGCAACATGAAAAGCCAACAATGTAGGCTAGCATTAGCTACATGATGATAACTGTAACAGCGTACATAAACTAAGTAAAGTACCGTATCCTGACACATTGTTTTAAACTAACCATTCGGAGACATCCTGCTGTAGCCGCTGAGTTGCAACTTCTTCATCCGATGCTTCTCCATCCAGATCAGATTCTGGGTTAAACTGAAACGCTTGAACAACTGCGTGTCTACAAGCCATTGCGATACATCCATGCGCTAATGTTGACAGTGGTACTGTACCTGCAAGTTGGTTAAGGCCACACCCACCCTCCACCTTGCCCCTCCTCTCTCCTCATTAGCATTTAAAGCTACAGACCCATAAACGGCACGTCCTGAGGAAAGCTCATTGTGGGACTGGCTTGTAGTGGCTGAAATTCTGCACCAAGGCTGAATTTCGGGAAAGAGACTTCAGATACAGTACTAGGGACCACTTAGGCCTATATAAAAGCATCCAAAAAGTAGCATGTCATGGGACCTTTAACATTTTTATTCCTGGGGGAAAAAATGATCATGGTTTCCACAAAAATATTAAGACTGGAGTAATGGCTGCTGAAAACAGCTTTGCCATCACACAAATAAGTTACATTTTAAACTATAATAAAATAATAAATGTTGTAAATTGTAATATTTATTATATTTAGATTTATATATTTTTCCATCACTGTGACATTTTTCCAGACAAGTAATGCTCTGAGGTCTAAGAAAGTAGAGCAGAGGTTTCTACAGTAAGTCATTCAGGTTTCAGCAGAACATGGTTCATGTTACACTCCACAAAAAGGGTTTATTAATAAATGAGGACTTCACCATGATTACAGAGACAAGCTAAAATTTAGAAACTGGGTTTGAAATTTAAAAAAAAAATTACAAGGCAGTTTTCTTACCATCTAATTAAATAATTATCGCGTTTCAGTGGATTTTGCAAATATGAGACAAATGAGAACACATTTAAAGGGTACTTTTCTGGACCTTAGTGTTGGTTAAATTGCTGTCTATGGATGAGTCATATACCATATTTTCATCAAAAATATCTAAATTTGTGTTGTGAAGATGAACGAAGGTCTTACAGGTTTGGAACGACATAGGGTGAGTGATTAATGACAGAATTTTCATTTTTGGATAAACTAACCCTTTTAAAGGTGAACTGTTATTCTATTTTAATTGTGTTTTATAAAATGATTGTTATTGTAATTACAATAACAGCAATTGTTATAGTATTTCACTATAAAATTTCTATTAATGTAAAGCAATTATTTTTTTTCATAATCATTGCAGTTACTGTTCTTAAGAAATGTCATTTCTTTCTAATTAGCTTATTTTTAGAATAAACAGAAACGTAGGCAACCAGAGAGAGGAAAAAAGTTGAGAAGGTATGGCTGGAGGGCATGCTGTGAGGCAATAAGATATTTATTTGAGATACTTTAGGATTTGTAATCTAAGGAGAGATGATCTGCTGAGTTATGGCCTCAGGCCACCCACTCTATTCTGTTCCGCAGCAGTGGTGTCTAATCCAACCAGCAAAGCCTCTCAAAACGAAATGTTGATATCGACTTCAACCTCACCTGCGACTCAAAGCCCTGTGTTTCGCACCCTTTGTAGTGTCTTCTCCTCTCAATACAACATTCCCCCTGGTGCTGTCTTTCTGAATAAGGGACTGAGCTTTAGAGTAGATTCACACTCTGAGCATCTGTGTTTGTGTATGTGCTATATGCCCTCCATCTAACAGAGGACACACTACCCGTATGAATATTCAGGCCTCTGCTACATAAATATTTTAGAATGCAAGACTCGTACCTGAGACACAGGCAACACCTACTCCTGTTACATTACAACCCTCTGATCCAGTTTGCCAAGCCCCCTCTCACTCTCTCTCACCTGTTTTCATTGCCACCTTTTTCAATTTGGAGAGTAAGTGGGCCATTACGGCGGGCCGATCACGTTCCATTAGACTTAGTGATAATGATAAATAACCAAGGTTGTAAGGTGTTTTTTTTTTTTTTTTCGGTCACTCTAGTTTGAATTGGAGACTTGCTATGCATTCATGGATCATCACTCACACATGCTGAAATAGGCAGAGGGGAGTAGAAAGAGACGGTAGATTCAAACAGAAAGGAGAGATGGGAGCAAAGGTTAAAGTCATGGATGAGTGTATGAGTGGGAGTTTAGAAGCGGATGGTGGGAAGAAAGTGTGATCATTGTAAGTATATCATGTGAGACGCAGAGACGAATGAAACAAGAAATCAAAAGGGATAATGGAAGAGAATGGAAGCGTATTTCAGAGGGATTTGGCAGGGTTGAGGGTTAAGTATGTAAAGGCTGGTAGGAGTTTTTTCTTCTTTTTTTTTTTTCACTGGGATGTGTGAATCACTGAAGCTCAGATCATAGCCAAGCAGACTTGGGCTAGGATTTACACTTCTCCCTTCCCACTGTTCTGATAAACCTTCCATAAACACAAGGTCACGAAACCTCTTGCTCTGCATTTCTCCGTCCATCACACATCAGCTCATAGGCACCATCTTGTTTTTTTCTGCAGTGATAAGAGAACCTGTAGTACATCCATCATTGTGTCCCTCTGCTCACCCCTCAGTAAAGCTTATATCACATAATGAGTCTTAATGCAGACACATGACTTATAAACTCCCATTTGTGATCCAGACAGAAATGTCTCCGTTTCAATTAGACCTTTTGATACTGAGGCTGATGAAGTTCTGGGGTACGTTCCAGTCTCCTGATAGTGCACTGTGAAGTGGACTTCAAAGAAATTATTTTAATCTATCTGTACAGTGTTGACAGAACAAGGAGTACTCTAAAATTGTGAGTTTTAGCTGATTTAATGAGGAATTGGCTGACACAAATAGTGATGAAAATCAGTTGCTTTCTCTTCCATGTAGTCTTGTTCAAAAGTTGTGGGTCAGTAAGATTAATATTTTAGTTCAGCAAGGATGACAGTAAAGGCATTTGTAATGTTAAAAAATATTTATATTTCTAATGAATGCTGTCCTTTGAATTGTAGACTGATACACCATGGAGTTTAAACGAAGCAAGCCAAGCAATGATTGAATTACTAATATTGTGTATTACTTAACTGAGTCCATTGTGTCCTGTCATAAACGTCAGTCTATGACGTCTGTCATAATTACTTAGAATGTAGATCCTGTCCTTCCTGTTTAGAGACTGCTAGGTTGGGTTAATACGATCCTTTGTGTCCTCCCGGTTCTATGAGGACAGTGTTTGTGTGTGGTGCACTTAGCTCACGTATTTTATCTTAGATAATCAGCATGTTTCAGCATTTATTCACATGGAAAAGTAGTCAGTCATGCAGCAGCAGTTTTTCTTAATCCAAAAACAGTCGTTCTTTAATCCAAATTGGTAGGAGGGAACATATCCTCTGTAAGTATGTGGCTTCTAATGCATGTTGTATAGGCTTATGCATTTGTTTTGTGAGATAGTGGTCAGGCTCCAGTGTGAGATTATATTTGTCTTAGAGACTGAGTTTGTGTGTGTGTGTTTGTGTTTGTGTGTGTTTATGCCTGCCAGCTTGACATTGGTATTTCTGTGTGAAGGTGTACACAGTCTTGGTGCAGTCACTGTGTGTGTGTGTGTGTGTGTGCGTGTATGAGCCTTCACTATGCAGGAATCAAGTCTACAGGGATTTACTTTAGCAGGTCTTCTACTCAGAAGCTGTATACATGCCAGCACTGTTTTCTCTTTCTGTCTCTGTCACACAAACTTTAACTGGAAAAATAAAGTTTGTTATCAGTCTGCTTAAGAATCAGCTGGAGAATAAAATCAAATATTGACACTTACTACATACTACTAAGTTTAGCCCTTTAAAACTACCTTATCCCTGGTCCAGCATTAGCCAAGCTCAAATACAGTTAAACATTGCCAAATTTAGAGATGGTTTTAAAGCTGCACTTCACTTTCAGACAGAAGCAAGAAGTCCGTTCCAGCTCTCTACAGTTAGATTATAATCTAGGTTGGGGAAATGTAATCGTGTAGCACAAGACCTTTGTCGCTATGTTGTCTGTTATCCAAGAGATTTAGTTCCTCCAGAAGTAAGCAAGCAAAGTAAAGCAGCAATGTAGAAACCAATTTTAGGCTTTTTATCTCATTGAGAAACATTACACATTATTGACTGCCAGCGTGTGAGCGAAAAAGCAAATTTGCACAGACTGAAAAAGAAAAAAAATGCTATGCCCTTGTCTCATATCAACCCCCTCAACACACACGCACACGCACACACACCCTGCCTCAACATTAGCATTCAAGTCAACACTACTCTAATGTTAAGGCAAATTGTAATCTGTTCCTACATATGTAAATGACCCTCGTGTGCGGGAAAAAGTGATTTGTTTTCCCTAGATAATCATTAGTATGCACAATTTCCTTTTTATGTATAATTTTCTCAGCATGAGGGGAGGATTCATGTCGCAATCTTTACATTTAGCCTGTGGTGTTCATACGCAATCTACTTTGTAATATTTTACAAATAACCTTTTGGGCCCTGGCCCAGTTCTAATAAATCAACCATTTAGCTCTCATCTTTGTCCAAACAAACTGTTTCATTACAACCTTCATGATTTCCTACGTTCTGCTTCTGGAATTATGATTAGACACTGTGAGCATGCATGAATGTGAAATGAGTTTAAATGTTGTAAAGGGGGAAGAAGGAAGTCTATAGTGTGTTTCAGAGTACATATTTGAGTTTTTCATGTGATGCTAAAGGAAACAAAAGCAAAAAAGCATCTGCAAGGCCCTCCTGCCAAGTATAACCTTGAACATTGGTGTCAACAGCTTGTCTCTGTATGTAGGACACGACCTTGTCATTGCATTAAGTTTTGGATTTAGGTGTTAACTTTCTCATGGATGTGGTGATCAGGGGTAGGGATGGACGATTATGACCTAAAATCAAAACCCCGATTAATTGAACATTTTACCTCGATTACGATTAATGAACCATTATTTTCTTTCTTCTTCTTTTTTTATAGTTCACTTTCAAGGTTTGTACTGTAAATATGATTGACTATTAAACTATATAATTTTTTCCTATTGAAAGAGTGATCTGACATCATAGCTCACTATCAGCAGTTATTTTATCTATGTTCGTAACATTTCTTAAAGATTTCTGCTTGTTGTAAATCATATAAAATAAATTAGTACAGTACCAGTGACTGCGTGTGTCAATTAGTCATACCTTCTCTCTATTAATTGTGAAGCTGTGGGTTGTAAATAGTTCCATCAAAAGTAGAAAAATATATGCTATAATAAGTTTTGAGTTTCTAAGCTACTTTAGTGATAAATCACAGGACAGTGCTGACAACTAGTTTATGCATTCTTCTCTGTGCGCGCGATCTTCACGTTTTGTGCAGCTACTGTTTGTATGAGTGTTCTTGCCACAAGGCAGCTGCACGAGCAAGGTAGCTCGAAATAATAATACACATCCAATCGTCTAAAATCGCAGTAGATTGACTAGAATGCCCTGTTTTACTGTCATGATGAGTGAATATTGTAGAAAAATTCCACACTAGAGTTAATACAGGTTTACAAAGCCCCACAAAATGATGCTGTGGGGAGACAACAACCAATAAAACACAAACCTGCAACACACTCATTACAGACACGTGAATATTAAAATATGACCATGGAGCTAGAAAAAAAAAAAGAGTTGAGGGCACCTTAAGCATTTTAAAAATCTAACCCTGTATAACCACAAACTGCCAAAACGAGGGAGAAACCCGGAAGAACATTTAAACTAAGGATATTTTCAGTACATTTAAGAACACTACAGTCTCTGAACAAATGACACATGTAAGTTTAACACAGAAGGAATAAAGCAGTTACATTTTTGCCCATTCTTCTTTGAATTGTCAGTCTATTTATTAACTTACATCGTCTTCTGTGTAGCAGAATAACCCATCGTGTCATCACGGTCATGATCAGACGTACAGTTCAGTGTCCTTTTGCATAACGTTACATTTCATTTGAAGAACACGTGATGAAATATGTGCGCATACACGCTTCTGGTTCATGTTTAGAGCACTAGAGTATAAAATTATCCAAAATCAATTTGAGTAAGTACATAACCAACCAGTGTTCAAAACTATCTCCTTACCTTAGCCCGATTCACTATGGTAAGCTTGTAATAATGTTTTATAATAAAATCGGTACTGTTGGCTTTCCGTGGGGAATTCGAGCATGCAGCAGTTTGTCTTTGTGTCATTACTTCACATCTATAAACAAAAAGGAGTCCCGCCAACTTGTAGGCTATATTGCATGTGAGGATGCTGCAGGCGGCGGATCATTTATAGCCTTTTCTCACAGCAGCTACAATACTTAAACGTATCATTTTGATGCCGGATTATAATTCAGAAAGGTCCAAATGACAATCATCAGTGACAACTTCAGATTAACCCGTAGTCAAAAGCAAAAGACTTCGGACTGTGGAGTGGGTGCAGAAGTGTAAATCTACAGATAATGCTTATACACACTAAATACATGTAGTCACACAGTGCTGATGTTAACATTAACAATTTGAAAACAAAGTATAACAATAATAATAATAATATGCACAGTTTGGCGTAATCCGTGCCAAGCGATTGTTAGATTTGGATAAGAAGAATTTTATTGTTACGAATGTTTTGTGAATCCGGCCCCTGGACAGCATCGGTCGCAATCACAATCGCAAATACTAATTCATTTATTTTCAGTGTGTGTGCATGAATGTCCGTAAGGGCTGTATTTGCAACAGCAATTTGCTCAAAGCTATTGCACATTAAAGAGAGCTTAAATGAAGAAGACAGAGATATTGAGATTTAGATGCAGAGAGAAAATCAGAGATATAGAGAAAAAAGTGTGTAATTGACTGCAGAACACATTGTTTCCCTGGAGACTGCCTCTGGATATAATAAGCCGTGTTTTCATGGTACTTGGCAAACGGTACCGTTTGAAGTGGAATTTGTTCTGTTGTGAACAAATAACCTATTTTACCCAGTGGTAGTTATGAAGTTTAACCTAGTTTTTTTAATCTTTTATGCTGAAATCTGTCTGTTTTAAGTGTGCCTTTTGCATAGTATAACTATGTGTGTGTACGTGGCACCAATATAATGTGTGTATGACGCTGCACTGTATGGTTTCTGCTGTTGTAGATGTTCCTCTGAAAAAATGCTTTATGGCAGCCAGCTGTTAAGTGTCTTAATGGATTCATGTTTAATTCATGGCCACATCACAAGGCCACCTCTTCTTGGTGTCATACTCTCATCCCTTTCCATCCTGCACGCTAATATCAGAAGGAATTGGGGTGTTTTTTCTTTTTTTTTGCCGTCTCAGTACTTTCAGCATTCTCGCTCTTTTCTATCTTTCCCCTCCCTTTTCATTCTGTATAAAGTGATGCATTTAGGCAGCACTAGGTGTTCTGTAATCCTCAGATTTACTATTTTTCTCTGGTGTGCTCTCATCTGACACAAATACAAACACATATTTAAAATGTCCTTTTCACCCACACAGAGCCACGTTCCATCTTTTTAAAATCAGACCTTTGACATTTTGCTTCATTCTTTATGGTGTTTACAATGATTTGACATTTACCTTCGCACATGAGAAGACTCTCTAGAGCCTACTGACACATTGGAAAACTAAGTTTAACTGTTCATTGAAGGTTAATGATTACTTTTTCTCTTGTGCTTCCTGAATAAACAAGGCTTCCCTAAGAATATTTTATTTTGTTTTCTGTGCATATTCTAGCCTTATGCATCTGTCCCACTTTCTTTACTGGTGAGAATATGAATTTCTTTCAGCATCATAGAAAGATCCTCACATGCAGAAACCACCCAAACCGAAGCTTCAAGCTTTCCAGGCCTGCAAAATAAAGTGACTGTTTTTTTTTAGGCCTCTTGGCAACAGCGTCAAATATTTCAAATGAAATGTCAGGTTTGATTTCTGTAAAATTGAATGCACAGATACGTTTGTCACCATACAGGTTTCTGGCATCTCAATTTTGCAAAGCCATGCCGACGTTCTGCTTGACTTATTTATTCAATATGTTTTGCGGGATGATTTAAATGAAGATTAATACTTGGTCTTTTTGTCGCATATATCCTACCTACTATGGTTTAAAAAGGTTGCATGTTAATGGAGATTTGAGTATAAAAATAGTTTTTCAGCATTTGATGCATTTACGTTTTTATTTTAGCCTTTGTCAAATAATAAGTTTAGTGTATATGAGCACTTCAGTGTTCTTGCAAGTCTTTTGGCTCTGAACACAAGCTCTCTGATTCTTTGATTGAGGTTCCTTGATGAGAGTGAAAGCCTGTTAACTGAGATCAGACACTTTCATTGGGATTACTGGCCTGAGCTGCCTGTCTGACCCTGACTGATCTTTAAGCTGAGAGACAGCGGTCTATCTGTTTGACCACTCCTGACATTACTTCTTTGGATTCAAGACCAAGAAGCTTCTAGTATGTTCGTATCGTTGTGTGCGTGTGCATATGAGCATGCGTGTTGTGTGGGCTTATTGGCTTTCAAAGCACATGGTCAGGTGAAATAAGCAAGTGGCTTTCGTAGGAATATATTTAATCATTTAGTGACTTATTTGATGCATTAATATTCCTGTTCTCATCGAAATTGTCAAATCTGCGGGTTGAACTTCATAGAAATAGTCTAATCTATTTTTAGAATGTAATTTTTGACTTTGAAAAGGTCATCTGTGTGTTTTCTGGTCTGGTGAATGTGGCTTTGTTAAACAAACATGTCTAGGTGTGAGCTGGATGCTGATGCAAGCCAGAATCTACCCAGAAGGCTTCCACTGCTTCTGTCCTCATATTGCCCTCCAAACATCAACTAAATCGAATGTAGTGTTTTTACGTAACAACAATGGATTTTTTTTTTTTTTAAGTATTAAAACGATTTGGATTGAGATGAGTATGTTAGATATGTTGGTATTTGGAAATATGTTTACTCCAAAAAGCTTACAGACAACAAAATTCTCTAGCCAGATATTCTTAGATGAAGTAATGTTATGTAGCGACTGCTGGAATGGTGCTGCATTTAATTAATGACACAATTAAAGGTTGTGTGGAAGAGGATGGCAAGCTGTTACCAAAACAACTGGGAAATGGTAAAAGAAAAATAGACACACATACATCTCTGCATTCACTATATCTGGAGGTTCCCCCCTCTGTAATGTTACTTACTTTGGTTGAGAGAATCCTTTTAATTCAAAACAAAGACACAGTGTTTTTCATGCACAGAGACCTTGCTGCTATATAACATTCATACAGAGTTTGTTCTTGCATGTCTGTAATGTTATTTACTATTTGATCGGATCCTTTTAATTCAAAGCAAAGGCAAAGTGAATTTCATGCACCGAGGTCCATTTACAACTTGATTGGTCCATTGCCTGTTGGATGTTGTTTAGAGAAACACTGATTGCATTATGCATGTGTATGGTGCCACACAATGTGCTGTGCCCCACAGCAGGCTTGGGATGCATATTCAGTGCTTTTCGAACCAGACCTTGCTGCTATATGACATTCATATGCATCCATATCCAGTGGCACTGTTAGTGCAGTTTTACACTATTTATCTATACAGTCCAGATACTCCACTCTCCCCTCGTTCTGCTGATAATAATAGTGCCCAAAAATGTCCATCTTCTTTATCTTTTTTTTTTTTCCCCCTCTAAACAGTTGTTGTGTGGAAATGGCATTTGCTTTAATGTTTGACATTCAGAGAGTCTCTTTCTTTCTTCCACTTTTCATCTGTCTCTTCCTCAGTAATAGACCCTGACAGACTTGCTGAGCCTGAGGGAGCAAAGCACACAGAGGTGCGCTCAACACACCTGCTGGTTTGTTTTTCTCGCTCGTGTGTAATGCGTGAGATCGCTCATCATATTGAGACCATGTTCACTGCAGTGGTCCATAAAAATTGGCCTGTGTGTAGTCAACTTGGTGTGTGTTATCAGCAGGGCTGGGTGTGATCTGATAGTGCTCTCACCTAGTGACTAAAGTCCTATCTTTACTGTCCTGCTGTCTTTTTCATAAAGAACGCCAGGAACAGCTGCAGCCTTTATTTTTTACCCAGACAGATTTAGACCGAACGACAGGCAACTCTATAAAATCTTAAACTAATTTCCTATACCCCAGAAGAGACTTTTTTTTTTTTTTTCCCTGACATTTTTTTCTTGCACTACCACCACAAAACTAGAACACTGCCATTGTAATCAGATTCACTGATTTTTAACTGGAATGTTATAGTTTTGTTGTCACTTACAGTTTAAATGCAACAGTGCAACAGTCAGTCCGGTTCTGAAAGTAAAATTCCCATTTTCTCCATAGGGGAATTGTTTTTTAACAATAACTTAGAAACCTTTAAAGATGGACCTACTGTGCACTACAAGGATGTTAATTGATGGGATTTGCTTTTGAGGCCACGAGTGCACATTATTTCGACCTTATTTTTTTTAAATAATCGAATTTAACAGCAGAATTCCTTGTGCAAACTACATTACCCTTGATTCTCTAAAGAAATCTCTGCCAATCAGAGAATCACGCAAGCAAATGGTGCCAAAAAAGCTCTCAGTGACTGCACACTCCCATGAACTACTGTAAATGACTTAATGTCAGTCTCGCTGTGATCTCAGTACTTCATTTGTATATGTCTGCAAAAACTTGTATATATTGTGCAGGAAAAATGTTGTTTCTATATACATAATCAACCACTTTAAATCAATAGTTTTATGTTTTTCAGTGGTTTTTGATTCCATTGTCAGTTAAGTACCCAGTCTTTGTAGTGTTGTGAATGCCTTTTAGCTCATTGGTTGGATTCCTGGCTCCTTAAATCCATATGGGAAAAATATTTCCAGGACCAAGGCTGCTGAAAAAGGGAGCGGGCACTTTTGCACTTTATTAGCATGGCATGTTGTTTTGTACTGTATGAAATCTAGAAAATGTTCTGGATTTGTGGCGATCTGTCGGATTCAGTGCAGTGCTGGTAATGGCATTGTGCCCATACAGACAATGTCACTTATCTTTTGTCAAGTGCTATTGATTTATGCAGGCACACATTTTATCAAATTCACAGTTTGCCAAGCTCCCAGCAGAGCCATTATTGGAAATACAATATTCTGTAGATGAAAATAAAATGCTGTTGCAGCCTGGGGCAGATGTTGTGTCTGAAAAACGCCCACGGTTTAAATCCTAAACTAAACTCTTTGTCCATGGAAGAATTACTTCCACATTTTCCTCCATATGTAAAGCATATCTCTTCAAGTCTTGTTGAAGGTTTTGGGTGAGTGTGTGAAGTTATGAACTAGTTACCATCCTCTGGACTACCATCTGGTTCTGTAGGAAAAACTATAGCATATAACACAGACTCATCATCTGCCTCCAGCCTGCCCCAACCTCATGACCCCACCACACACCCTCTAGGAGTGACACTACTAAGACACTACTGTTCAAAAGTTTGGGGTCAATAAGTTAGTCTCTTATGCTTCATTCATTTGATCAAAAATACAATGAAACCGTAATATTGCAGTGTTTCCCACAGGATTTTGTGAGACTGTGGTGGGTGGACATCGGTTCCTCTAGGACAGGGATGGACAACTCCGGTCCTGGAGGGCCAGTGTCCAGCAGAGTTTAGCTCCAACCCTAATGAAACACACCTGAATCAGCTAATCAAGGTCTTTAGGATTAGTAGAAAGTTATAGGCAAGTGAGTTTTTATCAGGGATGGAGATAAACTCTACAGGGCACTGGCCCTCCAGGACCGGAGTTGTCCATCCCTGCTCTAGGGGGATCCGGGGGCATGCGCCCCTGGAGGAAAAGTTTGTATATTTTAAATTTAAATACATAAATCTGGTGCATTCTGAGAGCAAAATTAAGTGACTAGATCAACAAAGAAATATGTTATCTTGTAAACAATTTTGTGCTCTAGAAGTAATTTATTTATTGGTGATGGTAGGGAACATTAGTCATGTACACAACATAGTAGGCTAAATGATCGTTGATAAGTGGTCAAACATACATTTAAACCATTAAAAATATGTAGCAAAAGGGGTTACTTTTGTTGCATTAGTGGGAGCCTGCATCTATACATCTGTATTTGTGGAACTAATTCTCTTTGTTAAAAAAATACAAAAAACAAAACAAAAAAAAAAACAATCAAGAATGCAGTAAACACACTACTTCATTATAGAAAAAAACAACAAATGAATGAAAATATATGATCATAAGCTGACCAATAAATAAGTAAACTAGGTGAGTAGCCTATATAATTCAGAAGCAAAAAGTATGCTAGCCTAATTCTTGAAGAAGAAAAAAAGAAAAAAGAAAAAAAACTTTGCACAGTAATTTTTTAAATCCAAATGTTAATAAAGTTTAAAATGACTATTTGCATTCTTATGAAATTAAATAACAATTTATATTAGATTTATATTTATATGTGAATTACATGAATTAATATAAATGTAAGATTAAAAGATGCTTATTTTAAATGTATTGTGCAGATTTTTAATGGGGCAACAAGATATGATATATTCGAAAGAACAAAATAGGTTATTAATAATCTTTCAGTGTGCAAAACCATGATAATATGAAACGCTTCAAAACAGCAGCACAAACCGCTTATGCGCATCCTGGGTGCAGAATGATGTGCTTGAAGCAATATGGAATCACAGTGCGCAGTTGCGCTCCGCATTGAAAAGTTCACGGCACAAAGATAATCCCTGTGTATATATGCATCTAACAGTTTATTAATCATATATTTCTTCTCACTTTAAAATTCCAGTTATTGTGTGTGTGACACCAATTCATAGTCCTTGTGTCGTGCGATCTAACAGACACACTGTAGCCAGTATGATGATGACATTCAGAAACAGCAACAGACTCCAGCAACTGCAGGATAAAGTCATTTTATGCAAATCCGCAGCTCTTTATGAACATATCAAGTAGGGCTGGGCGATATATCACTGATTACCGCTAAATCGCCATCACCTGCTTTCAAATGGAGCGCCATTTAATAGACAGAACCGTAGTTCACTGATAAGCTACGCAATATCGCGTTCATAATCGAAGGCGATTCATCTGCGATAATGAACGCGATATTGCGTAGCTTGTCAGTGAACTACGGTTCTGTAATATTTAGCGGTAATCAGGGAACCGGCTTTACTGACGAAATGCGCATGACAATCACATGCGATATATCGCATGTGATTGTCAAGTATATAATGGGACTATATCATATTGGATAGTTTTTCCGTGCTGACTGTCGTTACCGAATGCGACATGCTGTTTGAGTGATGAACAGAGAATGATTAACAGCTGCAGCGGAGGGAAGACGAGTCTCTGACCGTGAACTTAGTTAACGATGCACATATTCTTCTGTCCCTCACATGAAGCTATGAAATGGCTTCAGATGAGTTTGAATATAGTGCACGAAAACGTAATTGGTGCTAGTATGACTCCCACTTTTGCCATTATAAAAGAGCACAATTATAATTGAATGTTGCTGAATTAAATTTAGTTGTTTTGAAGATATGTTGGAGTTGAACTTTGAACTTGAACTTTTAGGTGGATCCACAGAGTTTCAGTCAGATTTCACAGAAAGTGGTGTAAATGTTGTTTCCGGCTGTTCTCATAGCAGCAGGCTGACCTGTATGGTGATCTGAGAGGTTTGAGCGATACCACTTCTCCCTTACATCAGGGAGGATTTTAGTCCGTTATTAAATGCTATATGTTCAGAGTATATGTCTGTGAGTGTGTCCACTGGCTTATCTGCATTCTGTTACAGTCCAGTAGTTTGTATTTCAGGCTATGAGCGAATATTGAAGCTACTAATTAGTTATTCAGTAATTGCAATGTCTGTCTATTTTCAGTGATTTTTCAATGTACATGCTTGGCTAATTTCATTGGACAGTTCATATTTGGCCTATTTATTATTTTGTGAAACAAATTATAAAATCATATTATAAAATTCTAAAATCATTTAATAGATTTGTTTGAGTGGTTGCCTTTGATGGAGATATAATCAGTTCTGGGATGTACCTGTAACCTTTCTAGGAAACAATACTCTCTAGGATTCCTTGGAATGGCGACGAGAGCACTAACTACACAAGGGAAGTCACGCTGTCAGAATAAATTTGTACTCTGTATTTTGCTCTAAAACTACTCTCTCTCTCCCTCCAACATACTATTCAAGCATTCTTGCTGTGGTCATAATTTGACCGGTGTTCTATATGTTAAGCTGTAGAGAAGTCAGTCGCAATGACTGTTTTAGGCCAGCCTTCTCTTTCATAAGCAGCCATTGCTAATAACTCTGAGAAGAGACCTCGTTACTGCCAAACGAGTTGGGGTCTTTAATCCTTAATTGAGTACTGCGGTTCAGGAGAGAATGTTCTAGAGTGATATTCACGCTCTGTCAGTCTGAGCCCTCCGCTCTCTTGGCCCCTCCAAAATCATTAAAGACATGCGTGAGAACTTCAGGCCGTTGTGTGTCCATGTGAGTGTGGGATTATGTGTGCCAGTTTTACATTTGATTGGTGTTGTAGCTCTCAATTAAACAGTTAATTTAACGTGTACTCAATGTTTTATGCGTGTAGTGTCTGTTTTGCTCTGTTAAGACCAGCTCTGAGTTACTGATCAAAGACTGTTATTAGTCTGGTTTTGTCGGATTAGAAGTACACACAAAAATGAAATGTATCCACTTTCAACTTCTCTTCTGCCCCTTAGAGAAATCTGGAAGAGCAGATTTATCGTTTTACATCTTCATTCTGCATTTTTCCCACCCGTCTCACATATTCTGTAAGCTTTATATTTCACACTGTGAGTTTTACTTCACAGTCGCTCAAATAACATTGAAGTTACTGGAAGAAAATGTGTGTTGTGGTGTCACTGGTGAACAGTGTTGTAATCACTCTGTTTGTATTACAGTATTACAATTTACTCACACTCCAAACTTGCTGCTTTTCATAAACAAGAAAAAGTGCAACAAAAAATGAGGCAGAGCAGTGTTTTTTTTTTTTTTTTTTTTTTAAGCTGCTTTGTGATTTGTTTAGTTGTTATGGGAATAGTTTTGATATGTAATGCAGATGGAAGAGGTCACTGAACCGGTGGATTTAGTTTTGATCGGCTGTGTCATCTGATCGCTCAAGTTGTTTTTGAGTTTGTTTGACACGGATTGAAAAAGAGAGACAAACTGTGTGGAAATATATTTGTGTCTAGATTAATGTTGGTCCCAGTAGACAAGAGAGATTTATGGAATCAGCAGTCTGTCTCTTCACCTGGGGGCTTTTATCCTGGACTGGCCTCTTAGCAAGTACTGTCCGCTTGTTTACATGAATTGAGAAGAGTTTGTTCCTTCTAGTCCACTTGCTTGGTTTCTGTTTGTGTTTGAGACCATGATCATATCTTAAAGCGATAGTTATCCCAAAAATGAAAATTCTGTCATTTATGCAGCCTCATGTGATTCTAAACCTGTAAGAGTTTCTTTTATCTCTTCTTTTTTTAAACTTCCAAAATTCTAATTTTGTGATTTGTTTCAGTTTAACTGGAAAAATGTAAATGAGATCTGTAAATGTTGAGTTACTTGGAATGTTGTGACTAAGCTCACAGAAAAATTCAGCAGAATTAGAATGCCTGTAATTTTTCTACACATTCCCCCACTGTGTGCATGTTTATTAATTATAAATTCTGGCTAAATTAATTATGCTTTCAGCTACCAATATGTAGTGCATTCTTCTCTGTTTAACACATTTTTACAAAATCCTTTCCACAGAAAATGGCACAGAAATAGTACAAATGTTTGTCACTCAAACAGATTTTTACAGTGATTATTTACAAAACACACTATAAGAATTTATTCTGTCCTACCAGGATTTTGCAATCAAGAATTAATTTCTGCAATGTTTTTGTAAAAGGATTTGGCCAATATAAGCTAGATAATTCTGTGCCCAAACAAATTGATAATTAAATTTAATAATAATTAAAAACATTTAAAATGTATGGTAAGTCAGCCATTTTGGGCTGCCAAAATTAGTCCCATTAAGATTTTGATTTAGATTTTTTCTGTTTATTGTATACCATATAGCTTTGCAAATTTCGTGCCCATCTTTTGTGTGAAGTAGGGCTGCACAATATTGGAAAAAACTGACATTTAGTTTTTCTTATATATATATATATATATATATATATATATAATAAAAAATGACTTGAATAGCTCTATTTGGAAAGAATTAATTAGGCCATCCTTAAAAATATTCTTGTTTGCCGTAACCCGACCGACCCTGTCAATTTAGGACCGACTCAAATTATTTATTTTTTTTGCTTTAAGTCCGACCGACTTGCCGGTTGTAAATTTGCGTTGACCGACATTTTTTTATTTATTTATTTATTAATTTTTTTTACTCTTCAAACAACTAATACAAAAACAATAAAATAATATTAATTATATTTTAGTAAGTATTGTAAATATATAAATAGCCTAGGCCTACATACAAACGAAGGCTACGTTCTTTCTTTTAAATAAAAACCATCATCTATGTTTACACTATTGGTTAACGGATGTCACACTATGGCCGGTGCATTCGCTTCGTCTCAACCCGTTGAGAGACGAGACGTGCTGACAGATAAAATAATTACATGATTGTGATAGCCTACGTATATTTCTCTGATTTCTTCAAGCCGTCATATTTACCATGTTTACTATGGTAATAGCACGCATAGTCTTGGTGATCAGAATCCACATCGGATCACAAACATAAGTTATTTAAAACACTTGCTGCTGTCTGAAAGTGAGTTGAGCTAAAATGATTTTAAAAGTCTTTAATGCTGGTGTTAGCTGGTAACCTACATGTAATCATCGGCGCCTCCGTCTCCACACACAGATAAACTCCGCCTTTGTTTGTAACCACTCCCTCCTCAAGCCCAATCTGGCCTGCTTTGGCCCCGAGGAAGCCCCGATGAGGCACGATCAAGCCCCGTAAGTGACAGTGGAAACGCACTAGCATTACATTGAAACTTGAAAAAAATATATAGACCGACCCTTTTTTTTTTTTTTTTTTTACTGTTACTGCAAACCAAAATATTTTTAAGGATGGCCTTATTCTAGAATCATCGGGGTGATTTTGTTGGTGAGTGAATATACATAGTGGATACACAAATAATGAACAACTTAAAGGGCACAGATAAATATCATATACAATTGAAATAAATATTGCTTTTTTTCAGTTAAGTCTAATACTATTCTGGTACAGAAATTGAATAATCAAATATAAAATAACACTGCATAGTCTTCACTGTATAAATTAAATATAATTAATCTGTGTTAAAACTACAAAAGTGATTTTTCTCTTTATCTTTTGTTTGCTTAACATTCATGACACAAAGCGGCAAGAATATTAGACAGCTGTCACTTTAAGACCGAATGTGCAGATCCAAAATACTGATGCCTATCTGTTACATCCTGTTGCACATTTTGCACATTCAAAATACTGTTACACATTTTTTTTCTCAATTGTTTAGTTCACCTAAGCCATAAGCAACTGTGTTTACAAGGATACTCTGTTTTATGTGCATTTTGACAATTGTTTGTTAGGGGTGGTTAATCTGTCTGATTTCCCGATTCGATTCGATTACGATTATTGAAGTCCCGATTCGATTACAGTCGATTTTCGATTATTAACGATTCTCGATTAGCGATTATTGATTTTCCATTCCACAACAGTAAACGAAAATACACTACAAAGTGATTGCAGTATTAAAAAAAAAAGTCAGCTACTGAATTACTTAACTCTTTCATTGAGTAACAACAACTCAAAGCACTTTGTGTCTTGTAGTTATAACTTCAGAATTATTTGTATGTAGCTTATGTTCTGTAGAACACAGAAATGAATACATCACATTGTGTTGTGACTCATCAAGTTGAACTAAACAATAACAAATAAATGAAAGGCTTATTTCCTTTAGGAAGTAGATCAGAACCAACATACTGTAGAAATTGGACAATTTTCTTCTAGAAAGACAATGTGTTCAGGTGGAGGAAGACTGCAGGTTGCAGTCGAAACATGTCAAGGTAAAGAAAAAGTTTAGGTGGTTTAAATCGGCGCTTGTGACTTAAAGTCGAGTGCTTTTACTGTAATTTAGGCAGGCGCGCTCATAATAGAAGCGATTGAGAGCGCGGCTCATGGTTGCATAGCAACGACAGACGCCACTGGAGCGAAAGCGCATTGGAAAGGAGAATGCGGCGCGGACGCGATATGTGAATGCCCCTTAGAACGGCGACTTTTTCTTTGCATATCAGACAGGTAGCAACTAGAGAATAAGAATAAGAATAATTTAGCGGGCCGGATTATGTTTTATTTTTGAGATCAGTTGAGGGCCGGCAGTTTGGGACCACTGATCTAACGTCTTTGCTGCTTACTTGGCGGCCACGGCCAGTGCAGCTGGCATCCAACTTAAAGGTGCATTGCTGCCCCCTACAGTACTGGAGTGTGAAACAGATTAGTGGGGGAAAAAAACAGATGATGACTGCGTGCGTGGCGGTGGGTGGTGGGCCGGCCGTTCTGTGATTCTCCAGATCACACAGATGGCCAGTCCGCCCCTGGCTGGGTGGATCGGTTGGTTGCTCGTTCCTGGTTCTTCCATTTTACACACCTGCTCTGGCTGCCGTTACACGCGCTTGCTAACTGGAACTGGGCGCGTTCGTGACGTTCAACTCCCGGTATAACATTTTTTACAAAATAAAATAATGCAAAAAAATAAATAAATAAATAAATAAAAAATCGATTTTTGAAAATTTAATAATCGATTCATACTCGTCCATAACATACTCGCGATTAATCAATAATCGATTTTTTTCACCACCCCTATTGTTTGTCATGTGTGTGTCCGTTTAGGCACAAATAGATGCAGAAGAGAATGGCATTTTGTGTTCACATGCATCTGCGTGGCTCTGTGTGTGCACATAAAACAGCCACACATTCAGAATTGAGTTCTCTTTGGGTGTTCAAATGTTTTAAAATCGCTTGAACATTTAAACTGACAGAACCTAAAACATGCTCAAATGCTAAACTTTCATTGTATGATGGTCAAACTTTGAGAATCACTTGCGTTTTGAACCGTGGTGTCTGGTTCGTGCGGATTAACGATCTATATAATCACATGATGTGCAATGTCTATGTGACTATTGTAGATGCGCACATCACAATATCGATGCTAAAACAATATATATTGTGCAGCCTTAGCTCTTTTGAAGTAGTGGTGCAAAGCTGTTGTTCTGTCATGTGAATGCTATAACTTTCTAATTTGTTTTCCATCTTTTTTTAATTAACTTTGGCACACAGGAGAAATGCAGTTTGCATCCAAAAACAACAGAAAACAAAGTCCTCTATTTCAAGCATAAAGTGTAGGAGTCTGACTCTTAACCATAGACAAAGGGGATTCCTACTATGGGAAAGTGTTGCATTATTTGTGGTGGGGGAGGGTGTGTTTTAGTGACCTAGAGGTGGGCAGGGAAAAATGTAAATGGTTTTGCATTCATTACTGTGTCTGTCTCAGGGTTAGGGAGCAGAGCGGAGAGGAGAGGAGAGGAAAGGTCACTAGCTCTTTGTCTGAAGGGCAGAGAAAGGAGCGGAGGAGGGAGTTGATGATAAGCAGATGCTAAGGGAAATGAGAGCAATGGCCCATTGGTTCAGGCACCTCATAAGATTATAATTCCTTGAGGACGAGAGAGTCAGAGGGGGGTTGATTTAAAGAATCAAAAGATTCTCATCACTGATAAGAGATCTGCTAACGGTGCTTCACACTACTGGCCACTGGCTTCTTTTTCTCTTTCCTGTTCAGTTAATTTCCTCTTCAGATTATTTATTTACAGGACTGGTAGTGAAATGTTATTAGGAGGCATATTTGCAGGAAAAGCAAGAATACATTTACATGTAATGATTTAGCAGATGCTTTATCCAAAGCGACTTACAAATGAAGAAAAGCATGAGCAATTTATCATGCTGGAGCCAACAATATTAGCACTTCTGCAGTAAAGTAGATTAGTACAAATGATAAATGTCTTAAACAATTGTTGAATTGGCACAAAATTGATGTGCTCATCTTCTGCTTTTGTTTCTTTGTGCTTGCTCATAATTTGCTTTGCTTTGTTTTACACTTAGAGCCAAATGTTTGACTCAATCCAGATGTTGGCTGTAGGGAGATGTTTTTTTTTTTTTCATAAAAAAAACCCTTTAATTAGTCATTAATTCTTGCATATTTTAGCTTTCTGCTACAAGACAGTGTGATGCTATGGAGAGGAGTGAATTTATTTATTTATTAAGTAAAGTAGCTGGCATTTGCAGTGTTTTTTAAATGGGAATTATCTGCAAGTAGTAATCCTTATGCTGAAAATATGCCAAGCATGCCACGATCCTATATAGAGCCGTCACACTCTGCTTTGTCATTTTTCTTCTACTGCCGGAACCCCAAAATAACTTCCACTTGACTGCTTCTTCTAAAATGAGAGTTTATGTGAGAAAGAGAGAGAGCTCTGTTTGTACTCCAGCCATTCTCGTATGACAACCTAATTACAATTCAAGTTCTGCTGTACTGCATGCAAAACAGCTGCACATGCTATGTAGCACAATTTTGTCAGCTTTTGAAATGCATCAACTGTGTTCTATTTGTCTGTACACCAGAGAGATGGACTAAGCTGTCTTATCAGCTGTAGAAATATTCTCCCAAATCTCTCTCCTGTTGCGTATTTTATATATATATATATAAATGTGTATATATGGGTAGGGCTGCACGATTAATCGCATGCTATTCTCACGCGCATTTCGTCAGTAAAGCCGGTTCCCTGATTACCGCTAAATCGCCATCACCTGCTTTCAAATGAAGCGGCATTTAATAGACAGAGCCGTAGATCACTGAAAAGCCACGCAATATCGCGTTCATATCGCAGATGAATCGCCTGCGATAATGAACGCGATATTGCGTGGCTTGTCTGTGAACTACGGCTCTGTCTATTAAAAGGCGCTCCGATTAAAAACAGGTGATGGCGATTTAGCGGTAATCAGGGAACCGGCTTTACTGACGAAATGCGCGTGAGAATAGCATGCGATTAATCGTGCAGCCCTATATATGGGAGTGACCTTTCCTTTCCTGAGTGTGACTCAGGTATTGACTTTGGAAAATGGAAATGTGACATACACATGATTTCAGTGCTGTTTTCATAATTGATAAATGTCCTTCACTCGCTAGCAATCCTATTGATACAAGCACACTCACTCTTACCTCCTCACACATATTCAGACATGCCTGCTGCATACATTTTTAGTGTATTATTTATTTATTGATTTATTTATTTTTTTACTAGTGCTGCCTGATATTGGGAAAACTAAAATTACAATATTTGGTTTTTCTACAATATATATTGTGATAACAAAAACCATCCTTTTAGGGCTGAACTGTGTATTCAGTTGGTGCGCCCAGGTTTGTCTGTTACCTATGATTAACTTTGACTTAATGTGTTTTTCTGATCTGCAGCTGACTATAATTGTTGTCTTCAATTTGGAACTGATTGTAAACCCCATAGCTGTTAGTCTTTTGTTTACATTTTCTGTCTCTCTCCCTCTCTCTCTCTCTGTCCACACCAAGCCATTACTCTCCTCTCATTTAGCCTCCCCCACTTTTTTTTGTTTGTATCGCTCACTCCTTCTTTCTTTATCTGCATTACCTTCCCCCTTTTCGCTCATCCCCTCTCAGGCATTCTCAGTAGGATGTGTTGCCAGGAGACAGGATTCTCTACCTATTGTGAGTGCATAAAGGGGGTCTGCAATCACCAGTGCTGGGGCTCACGGGACTGGCGTGAGAGGGAGAGTTTGGAGGGGAAAGGGAGAGCAGGAGATTTATAAAAAATAAAAATAAAAAAATAAATAAAAAGGGGGGGACTGAGTGGAGTGTGTTGTGGTGGTCTTATGGCCTCATTCTAGTAGATCTAATTGTGTTCTTTTAAACCTTGTAGGATTTATTGTTTCATGCTCAGCTGGTGGAGGTCAAGAGCAGCCAGAGATGGATATTCTTAGAAGTTAAGGCCCCCTTCCTCCAGACCCACATGCTTGATGTCCCTTTCACTTGAGATATGACTCTGTACCTGTGCAGTACCTGGTCATGTGACTACAAGTGTATTTTGAACTTCAAACTTATGCATGACACTTGAGATTATCCCATTTAGCTTTAGTAGCATCATCTATTGTTTATGTGGAGTAGTATTACATACGTTTCTGCCTGGACAGCAGATCCTGAATCTTTTTTTGAATAATATCTCCTCTCGTTTCCTTAATCTTCAGATATTTTCGTACAGGCTTGTACTATGCTTTTTCCATTTCTACAGTGATTAGCTATTCCCCACAATGTAGCACTTCTTGAATTTTGTCTGTCTTTACAACGGGAGCAATTTTTCCTGCTTCAAATTTGACTGGGTTATTTGTGTTTTAAATGTCAGTGTAATTTTACTAGTAAAGGAATTTCCGAATAGCTATTTGGTGGTGTATTGATTGGTGACACTGTGCTCTTGTTTTGTGGCAGTCAAATTGTGCCCTATAATGTGATAATGAAAAATGAACTGTGGTACATGTAATGAATTTATTTTGATGCAAGGATGTTGACTTTATCACATCTTTACCTTGCATTTTAATTGCGTGTTGGTTTTACTCACTCTTTTACCCAGTGGAGATAATCTAGGCCCTGTTTCCACCTGGTATTAAGATGCCTTTTGGTAAAAAAGCTGATACTCTCCGTATGTTTGGCCATCGTTGAGTTCATACGTAAATTGCGTGAGCTTATTAGATCAAAAAATCTGAAAAAGCCCAAACATTTACCTGCCCAAAGACCCTCCCCTCAAAGAAATCAGGAGAGAAGTGGTTGAAAGTGTAAAAAAAGCGACCGATTAAAACACCAGGTGTAAACGGGAATTTGTCTCCCTCGTCTACTTGTGATCCGATCGACCAAAATGCATCTTAAAGGATTAGTTCACTTTGAAATGAAAATTACCCCAAGCTTAACTCACCCTCAAGCCATCTATAGGTATATATGACTTTCTTCTTTCTGATGAACACAATCGGAGTTATATTAATAAATATCCTGATGCATCCATGCTTTATAATGGCAGTGAACGGGAACAATGAGTTTAAAGCTCAAGAAAGTGCATCCATCCATTATAAACATACTTGAAGGTGAGTAAAGCTTGGGATAATTTTCATTTTAAAGTGAACTAATCCTTTAATACCAGATGTAAACAGGGCCCTAGTAGCACAATGATACAAGGCCCATTCAATCTCAATTTTCCTTGCTGGTAATGAAACATTTTTGAAATGTCACTGCTGATCCTGTAATGTACTATGAAAAGACCATCATCTGATCTTTA